>NC_136523.1:48757637-49392637 GCF_053919585.1 Euprymna scolopes | reverse complement strand
TGACCATTTGGGAATACTAGACGCTGCATGTGCTTTCCGCTCATCTCAGCATAGTTTCCAGTCGTCCTGAACATTCACTTGCCACTGGTATTCAATAATGTCGACTCGGGGGTGGGGGGGTTGGAGATTGCGCAACTCTTGCCACAAAAATTTCTCACGTAGGCACCCCTTACCGTGGGTATCCATAGTCTGTCAAGACTGAAGGAAGCCGTTTCTTATTTTTATATATGATTATTACTATAATTATTTTTTTTATACCTACAAACACTAGTGTTTCATTCTTTTGACAATCGTCAGTGCAGGGTGTCACGATTACTGCCGGTCAGGAGATTTGAATCCAGCAGCAAAGCCATCTCCATATATATATATATATATATATATATATATATATATATATATATATATGTATGAAGTGATCTTGTCTATGTGTGTGCAGCACAATCTCTACTGAACTACTCTATCAATTTTTGGTTTACAAACTTAAAATACTTGATATATAGGGGATTCACGACTCTGGTTTAACGTCCAGGCGTTGGATATGTGCTACTAATGATCCCAAAGGAGAGCGAAACTTCCAATTTATGACATTCATGGTTTCTGTAAGTTGTGGCACTTTGCGTAAATAATTATACAGGGTGGGCCAAAAGTCACTAACCCATTTTAATTTTAAATAACTTTTTATTTTAACAGTTATATGCATGAAATTATAGTATCATAAAATAAAGGCGATAAACTTTATTTCACTTTAGTAAGTTTGAAAAACTTGTATTGTTAAATGTGAAAAATAACTGCAAATGCCCTCCATTTTCTGCTTCACAAATTTGACCTCTTTTGATTACCTCTGCCATAACCTTTTCCAACGTTTCTGGCTTCATTTGTCTTATTTCTGTAATGATGTTTTCCTTTAGCTCTATTAAAGATTGGGGCTTGTTGACAAAAACCTTTTCTTTTAGATATCTCATAATAGGTGCATCTCTCACATTGAAATGTCTTCGATAGGCTCTTTGGATTTGAATTATTGAGCCTTGATTTTGATAATAAAATTGTAAAATTTTTGTACGTTGGACGATACTGAATTTTCCTATAATTAATTTTCAGGATCTGAAAAAAATAAAAAATAATAAGAAATTAAAAAAATACTTTGAAATAAAAAATAAAAGTTATTTAAAATTAAAATGGGTCAGTAACTTTTCTCTCTCTCTCTCTCTCTCTCTCTCTCTCTATATATATATATATATATATATATATATATATATATATATATATGAATATGAGATTCACTTTTTAACTAATTAAATAATCATTATGAACTTTGAGAACACAACTGCTAGGTTTAAGGGTAGATAATGTGGACCATATTTAGTTTTAGTTTTGTAAAAAGGGAGGTGGCAACTCTTTGTGATAATTCAGATATCTCTAATTTACATTGTAGAATCAGTATTATAGTTAAAACCAATCAGGATTCTTGATTTCATTACACCTCACTACCTATTCGTTCTATTCGAAACAAAAGACAATTCATTGGTTGAAGTAACCGAATATGTTTTGTTGACAATAAATCAATCCTTCTATTCTGTTTTTTTTTTTTTTTTTTTTTTTTTTCCAGAGTACATTGGAGTTCAAACTTCGTCAACAAGAATTTATAGAGCTTATTCGAAATGACCAAAGATTGGAAGCTATACGGTAAGTGTTAAATATCAATTTTTTTTATTTTTTTATTTTTTTTTTTTTACACTAATAGATCACCACTTATCAAGATAAAAAAAAAAAAAAAAAAAAACTCAAAGATAAGTGTCAGTGAAATTTTCAGTTGAATGATGAATTAGCAGTGATGTAGAGAGAACATTCTCAAGGCAGGTGCTGAAGTGAAAACGACAAAAATGAAGTAATGAACACTGTCTCGGTGGAGCACAGGCCTATAATGCATTCCTCTGAAAAGGGCACTTTTAGAAAAGGAGTAAAAGGGACAGGTGCTTGGGCACTCCTAGCACTCCACTGCATAGTATTATTTACTGTCATCGGATTTGTAAATAACCATGTTCTAGTCTGTACGGAAACATTCCCCACGGTTGTAATTTCTCAGAAATAAATTTTGTAGGGGAATTTAGGCAAATAACACCGGTTTATATATTATCTTACCTTCGGGTCAAGATCAAAGTGCAGTATCTGTTGTCCAGATGCTGCACTTCAATTTTTTGTTCTCTGTCAGTGGAGGAGAAATCCTTCACGACTGAGACAATTTTTATTTTGTTTCCTTTTCTTCACATTAAAAAATGACCCTGATATCTAACTCTGTCCCGTGGGGAGACCTTGTAAATAGGAACACCGGATTATATAGACACCGGGGGAGTGACTTCCCTTTGCAGACGGAGGCATGAGAGGATGAGTTTAAGCATCGAGTAGAGAAACCGCGTTTACTCTCCTGTGGGCATTATGCCCACAGGAGAGACACAGAGATGTTTTGGCCTTAACAGAAAATGTAAGTTTTTATCCCAGTGAGAACATTGTCCCACTATGAGACAAAGTAGGATTTTAACCGCTTCTAAGTGGATACCAAATTATTGTTGGATTTTTATTTATTGCGGACCATTATCCTCATCTTTTTATTAGTTGTTTCACAACGTTTTGGCCAACTATTCTTCTCGTCTTCGTCAGGTGGTAACTGCGACGGATAGGAACTCTGAATCTCCTAATTGCATCCACTGCAATTATTGCCTTCCGTAGTTGCTGTCGTCTCACCACGTTTTGGCCAAGTAAGCCTCTGGCCGGCTTTGGGTAGGATAGGACTCATCTCAGTTATGAACTCCAATTAAAATAATATATATATACAATTTGGTACAGACCTGACCATGAAAGATCAGATGATAAAAAAAAAAAAAAAATGAATTTATAAGAGCAAAAAATTCAACCTTGATCGCCCTTCGGGGCCCGTGGTACAGTTGATAGAGACATTGAATCTGTACAGTTCCAGGTGAGAATTGTCTGAAGATAGTGGTTTTGATCCTACCCAAAGTTGGCCAGAGGTTTACTTGGCCAAAACGTTAGCATCACTGGTACAAAGGAAGGAATACGGGTATAACTGACTAGCGCTCAGATTGCGCAACTCTTGCCACAAAAATTCCATGCGCAGGCAACATTACAGTTGGTATCCATAGTCTGTCAATCAAGACTGAAGGAAGCTACTATGTATATATATATAGTTTTTTTGGGGGAGGCAGGGAGGCATATCCTCGAAATTATGAAGTTCACAAAATTTTTTTTTTAAAGTTTACAAAACATATTTGCATGTTACTCATATATTGCCTAGAATATAGATTCCATAATTAATAATAATCTGTTAATTAGTCTTAGAATGAATTCTGTACGCTGAGATATATAAACATACATAGAATTTTCATTGCTGAATGCACCGGTTACATGCATTCAAAAGCAAATTCGATGATTGTGGACATTTTTCTTAGCAAATCTTTTTGTTTATTCGCCTTTTGGCATTCTAGATCAATTGTGGAAAACTAGACTTGCAAAAAAAAAAAAAAAAATCTTTCATCCTGTTTTGTTTATTTTAAATATTTTAACTTAATGTACCCAGTAGCCCTATAAAATTGTGAATTAGTTAATGTAGCCTTATAAAGTTATTGTATCTTAAAGACACTTTTGAATTTGTGAATTTGGCCTTATGAAATTGTTTGATCATATAAAATTATGAATTTGTTAATGTGGACTTATAAAAATAATTTGGTCCTATAAAATTGTGACTTTGTAAATGTGGCCTTATAAAAATCGTTTGGTCCTATAAAATAGTTAATTTGTTAATGTGGCCTTATAAAAATCGTTTGGTTCTTTAAAATTGTTAATTTGCTAATGTGGCCTTATAAAAATCGTTTGGTTCTTTAAAATTGTTAATTTGTTAATGTGGCCTTATAAAAATCGTTTGGCCTTATAAAATTGTGAATTTGTTACTGTGGTCTTATAAAAATCGCTTGGTCCTATAAATTTGTGAATTTGTAAATGTGGCCTTACAAAAATCGTTTGGTCCTATAAAATTGTTAATTTGTTAATGTGCTGCATGTACAATGAAAATGTTCCCAACCCTGCTCTAGTGTCTTTTAGCCTTAATAAGTGATTAGTCATTGGTTCGAAAACAAATAAATTTGCACATTTTCATAAAAGAGGTCCTGTTTGGGGGTGCGGTTAAACTGTTGATCACAGTTCAGTTTCATAGTGAATTTCCAGTGTTAAACGCGCAAATCAAATGGATTTATCGTAAGAGTATCCGTTCTGATTTTTTTTTTTTTTTTTTTTTTTTTTTTTACTGAAAAAAAAATAGCAGATCTGATTATGGCAGACATTTTTCTGAACCAGCCTTTGCATCTGATCCACCTTTTGCCAATTTCAGTGCAAATATGGAAAGCCAGACTTGCAAAAAAAAAAATTCTTTCATCTCGTGCTGGGTGTTATATTATTTTCCCCCGTCTACAAATAAAAAGAAAGTAAAAAAGACACCAGACTTTGTTTATGAACCAATAAGTGATCACGCCAGACAAGAGACTGGCGCTTTAGAATTATCCATGGATATTTACAAGTCTGATAAACACGAGGAGCTGTGATGTTTTCTTTTTCATGTATGGAAGCACAGAAGGGCTGGAATCTATATATATAAAAGCGAAAATGTATGTATGTTTGTGTGTCTGCTAAAAACTTTTGACAAAAATTCACAAACTCGGTATCATATTGAAGCTCCATCCTTCGCTCAAAATCGAAAAATTGGCCAAAAACGTTCATTTTTTCACCCCGAAATCGACAATTTTCGACAGGGGGGGGGGGC
The DNA here is from genome assembly GCF_053919585.1 of Euprymna scolopes. Lineage (NCBI taxonomy): Eukaryota > Metazoa > Mollusca > Cephalopoda > Sepiida > Sepiolidae > Euprymna > Euprymna scolopes. The sequence continues at coordinate 49,387,812 of NC_136523.1, read as the reverse complement.
AACAAAAACGGCCTTCTCGACCGGTTCTTCTACGCATGCGTCAGATGACGTCGTGACCTGATTTACTTTCAATAGTTGAAAAACTGACTAAATTTCATGTACGTTGCGTTAGCTCAGTTGATTAGCGCGTTGGTTAATTATCTAAATGTTTTGGATTCGAATCGTGGTGTGAGATGTCTCTTTTTCTTTTTTTTTTTTTTTCGATTTTTTAAATTTAAATATTGATCCAGTGTTATTGAAGCCATTTTTCACGTGTTCGTTTTCTGTTTTCATCGTTCGCTTGCCTTACGTTAGTTTTTTTGTGGTTTTTTTCTTGATGTTTTGATTACCCCCCCCCCCCCGCTTAATTAAAACGTTTTCTTTTTTTACTTCGCTTATAACAAACAAACAAACCTGGTCATTGACGTCGTTGTAATGCTAGACGACTTCCAGGCGCGCACCTGTCAATTTGGTTCAGTAACTCATTCTGGCTGGCCGATTTTATTATCAAACTTCGCCTCAGGGCTTCGGGTTCGATCCTACGCCCCTCCCCGAGTTCTTTTTATTTAACACCACACACACCTACAAACACCCAGGCAACACCGGGTACCCTCCGCTAGTCTATAATATAAATCTCACCTGTCTGTTTAAATGTATATATGTATGTCTGCCTAAAACTTTCGTCAAAGGCGACGGATTTTCATGAGATTGGTATCGTTTTGAAGCTCAACCCTTCTGACGACAAATATTGAAAAATTGGCCCAAAATATTAATTCCTTCACCCTCGACTAGGCACTTTTCTACAGGAAGGGGTCACTTTTTTCGCCGATATTTTCGAAAATTATCTCCTCTTTTTGATTGTCTAGCCTTAATTTAAATCAATGTCATTTCCGGTTTTGCGATGGATGCATCAGCAAACATATCACATTTTTTTTCTCTCTTTCTTTTCCTCCTTCACGGTATGGGTTCGAGCACGGCTGCCTACTACCACTTTTTTATTTTTTTTTTTGCTCAACACACACTTCCAAACACCCGAGCAATGCCGGGCACCCAGGCTAGTATATATATAGATATATATATATATATATATAACCATTATGGCAACCACAACAATGGGGAGGATAGACAATTAAGTAGTCTTCGTACTAACTGGCGAGTTCATTCTTGTAACGAGAGAGCTTGAATGCCTACTAGACACTATCCTTGGGTGTCTAAGACAGGGTTTTGTCAACAATCTTGCATGCCCGGGTAACACCGGTTCTACTTGCTTACAGGTTAGGAGTTGAGTGGGGTGTTTGACATAGGGGTTTAAGTAATTCCTTCTTTTCTCTAAAGTCTGAAATATGTTTTTATTGCCGATATGATAAACTGAAAAGAAAAGTGAAGTTAACATGGCAACGAGAGGTTCACTCTATTATCTAGGAAATATTGTCATAGGTTCATCTGTTATATTTAAGGTCCAGATCCCCTCCCTCCCCTTGTGTAAGTGATAGGAATTAAACCTGAAAGGTGATACAGTTTTTTTTATGAGAAAAATAATTTTAGTTGAGGAGAAAGAAAGAAAAAGGGGGAAAAGAGAATTAAAGAGAGATATGGTTACGAAAGAGAAGGAAGAGATTCACAAGAAAAGAAAAATATAAAATAATGGGAAAGAGAAAGGAAAGGGTAATCTCTAGAGAGGAAAACAGAATGATCTCAAAAGGTAGGTAGCTGGAAATTACATTTGATAAAAACCATTGTGTTTTTAGAAATAAGGGATTTGGCTGATTGGTGTTGAAGAGAACGCATTGCCCCCGGGGCTCTGGTCCAAGGGCCAGAAACTCCCAGAAAAGCTAAGTTGAAAAGCTCTTATTCCTAGCTGGGAGATTGTCTAAGCGAACCTAGTTGTAACAACTTGCACCTGAAAGCCCTTAAGAACCCAAAGAACTCAACTTTATCTGTATATCTTAAGAATATCTTAAGAATGATTCTTTTATTTGTTTATAAGAAAATGACCCCAAGTTTTTCTTTACTTATCAAATGCCAGCCTGAGTGAGGATGCAGTTCATTTCAGATATACTCTGATGCCAAACGATGGAAGACACAGACCAGATTCAGCACAAAGTCAAAGCAACGGCCAAAGTAAACAGTGTTACTGTTACACAGACTTGAGGTCATGCACGATTTGCGTGCTCTACACATCAGAGCGGTATTTTCCAGTGACCAGTGAGAGTGTGGTCACCCTTGAAGGGTCCACGGAGCTAAAAGTGTAGCCCTGCTGGGTTGCATCTGTTGTCCTGCGAGCCAGGCTTCAACGAATGCAACGAGAGTGTGAGGGTTTACATTATGGTCCTGTGAACCAGGATTGCAACAGATGCAGTACAGAGGACATAGGGTTATAACCTGACTGAATCTTCAAAATCATATAATATTTTCGGCCTAAATAAGATCGCCTTGCGCTGATAAACCCAGATTCCGGAGTCCAACAGAAAGATTCCGGAGTTTGATAAGACATTTGAAGAAGATCGGAGGTTATATCGACTGAAATGTTGTGCAAATAATACTCAAGATAAGAATAATAGTCTGAATAATCCAGAAAAAAATAACGAATATGGCATAGTTTAAAAAGTGAAACAGAAATGAAAGGAAAAAATATTCCTTGGCAACGGCGGGTAAGGGCAGCTACTTGTTGATATTTCTGAGTCAGTCGCTGTGTTTATGTAACCTGTTTTTGTTTTTTTTAAATATGGAAGACCAGACTTGCAAAAAAATTATTTTCTTTCATCTATGGCTCTCAAAAAGAAAATAAAAAGTACACTAGCCTTTGTTTATCTGCCAAGAAGTTATTGTGTTAGAGATAGAGAAAGAACAGAGAGGGGGGGGGAAGGAGAAGAGAGGGGAGGGAGGTGAGCACTTTAAAATTCTTGGTAAACATTTTACAGTTATGATTAGCACAAGATGGAGAGAATTTTCAGGTTTGTATTACAATCCACAGAGGTACGAAAAAGTTGCCAAAAAAACAAATATATAACAATTAAATGTTACCAAAGGCAAGATAGTTAATTTTCTATCTAACCGGATAAAATTTTAGTGTTTTTATTTAATGTAAAATGTTTATTCAGTTTGAAAAACAAGTAATATTGAATGCTATGCTACTGAAGAACAAGAAAAAATGGTCGCAATGTCTTTGAAGTATCGACAAACTCTTTAAAATAAGAAATAAAACAAAATGGTGGTAGAAACACACCCAATAAATGTCACGGTAACATTTATTGGGTGAGTTTCTACCACCATTTTGTTTTATTTCTTATTTTGAACTGATTATCGAGACTTCAAAAACATTGCAACTATTTTTTCTTGTTCTTCAGTAGCATAGCATTTAATATTACATGGATGTAAGAGGCTACTATTTGAGACTATGTCTATAGAGACACTATGTAGGGAGTTAAGCAACGAGATGTCTGTTTATATTACAATTGAACTTCTGTATATCGGTGCAGTTAGGGAAGCAGGAGACTGGGAGAGAATTCCAAACTTTAGCAGTTCAAGGGAAGAAACTATTAGAGTAGAAGGCTTTTCAGCATCAAGAGCTCTCTGAAGTGAAGGGGTGGGATTTTGCTACTTGTGGGGTTAGTCAGAGATATTTACGTCAAGGGAGCACAAGTGCTATGAGTTTTTCGGAGCACATTCTATTAATATACTTGTAAAATAGACACACAGGAATACAACATTGCAATGATGGGACAGAGATTGGAGCTTGGCCGACAGTGCGGGACCTAATTGAGATTTGAGACACTCTTTTCTGGACTCTAAGAGTGGCTACTAGTCCAGATGTGACACTAGTGGCACTAGTCCAGATGTGACAACAATATTCTATGCATGGATGAATTGTGGCTTTGTAAAGATATAGGAGACTCTCTGGTGTGAGTAATTTTCTAATACAGTAGAGCACACCTTTTTTTTTTTTTGCAGTAGTCTTGGCAGTGTCTTTGATGTATTTGTTCCAATTAAGATGGATGAGAACGCAGATGTGGAGAAAGCTATCGAAGTTGTTTAGAAGCTTTGTTACCTTCGTGATATCATTGTTGCACTGCGATGAGCGTTTTAATCAGGCAAAATCTCATTCCGCAAGTCTGGCATTCGACCTAATAAACGGATGCGACTTGTAATCTTCAAAAAAGACGAACATCTGTCTATCTATCTATCTATCTATATTATATATATATATATATATATATATATATATATATAATTTAATTTTTTTTAATTTAGTTTTTCATTGCACTTACACTGATATTAAAAGCCTACTTTTTCTATTTAAAAATTATTAAAACAAACTTTTTAATATACTGTCATGGATATGCAAGCTACTAAATAAAGCTTAACTAATTTACCCATTCTTTGAAAAACGTGCTTTAATTAATTATTCATTTCTTTATGGTTTCTTATTAGATAATTGATTTCATTTAACTATTATGTTCAGTTATACTTATGCATATTTTCTACATTGTGCATTATTGCAGATGAAAAAGTTCTAGCGCACACAAATATATTTATATATAAAATAAAATATGCATCAAGTGCGCTTGAAAACCAAATCACAGCGTAATATTAGGAAAATAAACAAATATTTTACTTGTTTGAAATTTATGACAAATATATTTCAGCGGTAGACTCCATCTTCAGTGTGTTGTTTTTTTTTTGTTTTTTTTTTCTTCCTTGCCATGTTGTAAATTTGGAGCAAGAAGTCTGTTTGTATAGAGCCATGGCGGTTGTATTTTGAAATGTTTGAACTATGCGTAGGTAACGCGAGAATAAGGTCATATACTATACGTCTATACATATATATAAAAGTGAACTTGTGTGTGTGCAGAAAATCTTTACCGAATTCGTCTCTGAATCTTTTTGTCTACAGACTTATAACTTGATGTATAGTAGATTTGGACCTGTGGAACAATTTCGATTTTGTTTTTAACCTGTAAAAATAGCTGCTAATGAGGTTAAAATTGAAAACAAGTGTGAGGGAACCCTTCATATCATACAATTGCTATTTATTTGGACCCTGCCAGAGTGCCCCCTTGGGGGAGCTGGTTTTCCCCCATATTAAAAACGACCTTGTGCCTAATTTGCTCTCATGGGGAAGCAAATAAATATCGACAGTTGACCTTGGCAGGGTAAGCCAAATAAAATTGTTACTCTTGCACATACGCAAAATTAGACATTCATAGCTCAAAATTGCTTAGTTTTTAACCTTTTGTATCCATTTGTTGGTAGCTCAAACGGTAATGAATTTGGAGATATAAATAATGACTAAAGCTAGAACGCTAAACATTTTGGTTTGAATTCTAGCGGATGGCACCCAATTCTTTTTTTTTTTAATCTTTTGAAATCATATCATTGGGTAATAAGCAATAGAGAATTGGCTCTATTATGTTGGTAGTCCTCTTGTTTGAAGAAAACTCTTCGTTTTGGCAATTCATCTGTGTTTTTGGAGGGACACCGAAAGTCCGTAGTTGATGCTCTGTAGCGCTGATCTCTAGCAGCAAGGAACTTCTAGCAACAAGCATCCTAAAAGGTGACCAAATCATTGTGGCTTTTTAATAATAAATACGAAATCTGCATAAATTAAAATATATTTATGTGTATTCTATGATTGGGCAATGCCGGATGGCCTGCTCGTTTGTTTATAAACTGGATCTGTGGTTTTGATTAAGACGAGAATTCTTTTTGTTACGGTGCTGACTAGATTGAACAACAACCTCAGACCAGTACAATGAGTGCGACAATCTGTGCAGCAAATGCACAAGTGAATGTCCAAATCTCCACATCTGACTTTTCATCCATTTTCGCTGTCTTACAATTCTTTGTGCATCAACTGGTTATTCTCTCTCAAGCTACCAGCACCATATTTTTTCATAGCATGAACCTAGCTTTAGTGTTCACAAAACTCGACATGTACTCTGATTCTTGATGTACATGAAAATTACTTGGCCAATTCACACTAAATTTCGTCAAAATGCCAAACAAATTCGTGGCCTGGTTTTAGAAACTTTGGGTACAACTTGTAAGCATTGGGCAAGTCCAATGTAAACAAATTCACAACAGACCCTCATCTAGCTGCAACCACTGTCAACAATTTCCCCTACTCTCTATCTGGGCCTAAAACTAAATGCAAATTCTATGAACAAAGTTTAACTCCTGGAACTGCCTGCCTGTTGAACTCTATACCATATGAATGCTTTCCACCTGATTACAACATGGTCATTTTCAAGTTCAATGTAAACAAGTTCTTATTGAGCCGTCCTCTTAAATAATCAAATTCTACCCAACTTTCACCACTACTGATCATTAGTGTTGTCTCGCCGACCACCTGACACTTATTAGCTCTTATCCTCGACTGGCCTTCAGGCCTTGATAAGTGGTGACTCTTGTAAAAAAAATAAAAAAAAATCTGGCTTAATATCTGTCTAATGATATAAAGGGGAGATAATTTTTGCAGGTTAAGACACAAATTATCAATGCCTCCGTTCAGTCGAAAGAGACAATGGATACCCCCCTGTAAGAAAAAAAAAATCTACTTCCGCTGCGTCAAGTCAAGGTACGTAGTTATCTGAATTCTGCTTAACGCTATAAAATAGAGATTAAGAACCGTGTCCTATAAGCTTCCAAAACCATCCCGTAGCCCAACAGAACTAAGGTTATCATCTACTTAAAAATGATCCAGACTCTGTGAGACTGATTGTTGAGATGAGAATTAGGTTGTATCCTCGACTAATATAAATAACACCTACTCCAGCTGTGCCAGATTTAGGTACTTAGCGCTCTGAATTCTGCTTAATGCTATAAAATAGACCTTCATGAGCAGTCTTATGAAACTTGAGGTTTAGGAAAGGAATCTACATCACCAGGGCGATGTCAGGTAGATTTTCTAGTAGGTAATAAAAACAAACAAAAAAAAAGTTGCAACCCGCTCACCACTCACCAGTGAATGTTTTTTCAACAAGTGGGTACACGTCTTTTCTTGTCTAGTTGATCAGGTTTTGTCTTTGCATAAGACGACCTCTTCCTCTGCCAAGCCCTCTCTGCACTAGTTGGCGGTAACCCAGCTTACTGAGAAAACATTGATGCAGTTGTTTTTGATTGACACCGTCCTTGTTTTTTTTTTTTTTGGGGGGGGGGGCTCGGAGAGGTGGGGGGGGAGCATTACTCGGTTCTTAATTTGTTCCCATTTATTTGCCTCCTCACGAGGGCAGAGTTAGACACAAGGTCGGTTTTTAATGTGGGGAAAATCCAGCTCCCCAAAATAGGGCACGCTGGATAGGAACAGAAATAAAAATTGTCACAGTTATGAAGAAGAACTCTTGCACAGATCGAGAACAGAAAAGTTGAAGTGTAGCATCAGAACAGATACTACACTGTGATCTTAGCCCGGAGATATGTGTTATGGTAGAAGTTTTTTTTTGTATTTTGTTTTTAGAATGATTTTTTTTTTGTAGAATTACTTCATACTAGGCTTTTAAGCCCCAAAAAAGGGACAAAAGTTCTGACCCATTAACTTAGAATTAATGCTTTGTGACAAACTGATAGTTGAATATGGAGAAAATTTGTGTTTATTTTTGGATTAAATACTAATCCCTGTTAATCCTTAATTAGATGCCATAATATTTAGTTTGCTGCATCATAAGAATCCATACAAAATTTTAACCAAATTGGTCCAGTAATTTTTAGGAAAAATACTTAGTTTGCTGCACCTTGTCTTAACAAGGGACCGTTACAAAATTTCAGCCAAATCACTTCAGTAGTTTCCCAGAAAAAGGGGAACAGGCATACGAAGATACATCTATAATATAAATCTTATCTGTCTGTTTAAATGTATGTATGTATGTATGTCTGCCTAAACTTTCGATAGAGGCGACGGATTTTCACAAGATTGGTATCATTTTGAAGTTCGACCCTTCAGACGACAAATATCGAAAAATTAGCCCAAAACATTAATTCCTTCACCCTTAACTGGGCAGTTTTCTACAATGAGGGGTCAATTTTTGCAAGTCATCGTATCGGTTGGATTGACTTTGCCTAAATTTAACTTTCTGAATTTCTGGTCGCGTCATGGAGTAGAGGTGGACGCCAGATTTTCTTTTCCTTTGTTTTCTGTCTTCGCGTCACGGATTCGAGCCTGCCTGCCGCCTACCATTTTTTATTTATTTTTTTTTTTTTGCTCAACACACACCTCCAAACACCCGGGCAACGTTGGGTACCCAGGCTAGTATAATAGAGATTTGTCACATTAACTCCAGTGTACAGCATGAGTAAGGAGGGGCGTATAATTAACATTATGGATGTCATGATGATCATCATATTTGGTTTAACGTCCATTTTATATACTGACAGGTGTTGGACGACTTTAGAAATTGACTACCAAACTAATCTATTTTCAACCAGGTCTTTATTAATCCCTCTTTTTCCCTTATCACTTCTGCACGTTTTAATTGACCTTCTCCCATGAACATGCTAACTTGTAACTGTTCACAAATTAATTTTACCCATCCTCATCTAATATATAAAATTAAGTCAGTCTGATTTTAAAAAAGTTGGACCCAAATAATGTTTAAGCTGACAGATTAAAGTTAATCTCAATTAAAGCCAGTTAATGTAATATACGAGGTGCTTTAACTAAGTTTCCAGACTATTTCGTATGGCACTTTTATTGATAGTACACACATGAAACTCTAGTCCCCTTCGAAGTAATCTCCTCTGGCTGCAATGCACTTGTACCATTCCAACAACTTCTAGAAGATCCCATGGAAGTCCTCTTGTGTGAGCGTGTCAATAATCCTCATCACAGCCTCTTTCATCTCCTCAATTGTCTCATAACGACAGCCTCTAAGGTTTTCCTTGAGTTCAAAAGTCACAGGAAGCAGGATTTGCATTATAAGGAGATTGAGGAACTGTCTGTATACTCATCTTGGTCTTTCTTTCTGATCTCCTCTGAGCACTCTTGGGACAAACTTTGTGCAAATCTTCTGCATCTTCAGTTCCCACACTGACATCAAACTGTGCACTTAGTGTCTCTATAGACACATGACGGTCCTTATCCATGAAATTTTTATTTGGCCAATCAACTCTGGTGCTCTGACTTCCTTACTCCTCTCACACCTCATCATCCCTCACAGACTCCCCACCTTCCTTGAATCTCTTATGCCCCTCAAAAACTGATGCTAAATTCATGCAAGATGGTCCAAAAGCAGTCTGAAGCATTCCATACGTTTCTGTGGTATTTTTTCAAAGTTTAAAACAGAATTTTATTGCATATTGTTCTTCTAAAATGTCCTCACGTCCAGATTGCATTTTTGAAATTCACCAGCTGTGACAATCAGGCTTTAGTAGGGTGTATTCCAATTCCTGCTCTAGGTGTTCATTTGAATCTGAAATTGTAAAAATTGGCCAATCATCTCATAAGATGTATAGCAATAAGATACTGTATTTTCAAGAGTCTACGACAATTTTAACTACCTGTACAAAAAAATATCTGGAAACTTATTTAAAGCATCTTGTATATGGAAACTTATTTAAAGCATCTTGTATATGGAAACTTATTTAAAGCATCTTGTATATGGAAACTTATTTAAAGCATCTTGTATATGGAAACTTATTTAAAGCATCTTCTATATGGAAACTTATTTAAAGCATCTTCTATATGGAAACTTATTTAAAGCATCTTGTATATGGAAACTTATTTAAAGCATCTTCTATATGGAAACTTATTTAAAGCATCTTCTATATGGAAACTTATTTAAAGCATCTTCTATATGGAAACTTATTTAAAGCATCTTCTATATGGAAACTTATTTAAAGCATCTTGTATATGGAAACTTATTTAAAGCATCTTCTATATGGAAACTTATTTAAAGCATCTTGTATATGGAAACTTATTTAAAGCATCTTGTATATGGAAACTTATTTAAAGCATCTTGTATATGGAAACTTATTTAAAGCATCTTCTATATGGAAACTTATTTAAAGCATCTTGTATATGGAAACTTATTTAAAGCATCTTCTATATGGAAACTTATTTAAAGCATCTTCTATATGGAAACTTATTTAAAGCATCTTCTATATGGAAACTTATTTAAAGCATCTTCTATATGGAAACTTATTTAAAGCATCTTCTATATGGAAACTTATTTAAAGCATCTTCTATATGGAAACTTATTTAAAGCATCTTGTATATGGAAACTTATTTAAAGCATCTTCTATATGGAAACTTATTTAAAGCATCTTCTATATGGAAACTTATTTAAAGCATCTTCTATATGGAAACTTATTTAAAGCATCTTCTATATGGAAACTTATTTAAAGCATCTTCTATATGGAAACTTATTTAAAGCATCTTCTATATGGAAACTTATTTAAAGCATCTTCTATATGGAAACTTATTTAAAGCATCTTCTATATGGAAACTTATTTAAAGCATCTTGTATATGGAAACTTATTTAAAGCATCTTCTATATGGAAACTTATTTAAAGCATCTTGTATATGGAAACTTATTTAAAGCATCTTCTATATGGAAACTTATTTAAAGCATCTTGTATATGGAAACTTATTTAAAGCATCTTCTATATGGAAACTTATTTAAAGCATCTTCTATATGGAAACTTATTTAAAGCATCTTGTATATGGAAACTTATTTAAAGCATCTTGTATATGGAAACTTATTTAAAGCATCTTGTATATGGAAACTTATTTAAAGCATCTTGTATATGGAAACTTATTTAAAGCATCTTGTATATGGAAACTTATTTAAAGCATCTTGTATATGGAAACTTATTTAAAGCATCTTGTATATGGAAACTTATTTAAAGCATCTTGTATATGGAAACTTATTTAAAGCATCTTGTATATGGAAACTTATTTAAAGCATCTTGTATATGGAAACTTATTTAAAGCATCTTGTATATGGAAACTTATTTAAAGCATCTTGTATATGGAAACTTATTTAAAGCATCTTGTATATGGAAACTTATTTAAAGCATCTTGTATATGGAAACTTATTTAAAGCATCTTGTATATGGAAACTTATTTAAAGCATCTTGTATATGGAAACTTATTTAAAGCATCTTGTATATGGAAACTTATTTAAAGCATCTTGTATATGGAAACTTATTTAAAGCATCTTGTATATGGAAACTTATTTAAAGCATCTTGTATATGGAAACTTATTTAAAGCATCTTGTATATGGAAACTTATTTAAAGCATCTTGTATATGGAAACTTATTTAAAGCATCTTGTATATGGGAACTTATTTAAAGCATCTTGTATATGGAAACTTATTTAAAGCATCTTGTATATGGAAACTTATTTAAAGCATCTTGTATATGGAAACTTATTTAAAGCATCTTGTATATGGAAACTTATTTAAAGCATCTTGTATATGGAAACTTATTTAAAGCATCTTGTATATGGAAACTTATTTAAAGCATCTTGTATATGGAAACTTATTTAAAGCATCTTGTATATGGAAACTTATTTAAAGCATCTTGTATATGGAAACTTATTTAAAGCATCTTGTATATGGAAACTTATTTAAAGCATCTTGTATATGGAAACTTATTTAAAGCATCTTGTATATGGAAACTTATTTAAAGCATCTTGTATATGGAAACTTATTTAAAGCATCTTGTATATGGAAACTTATTTAAAGCATCTTGTATATGGAAACTTATTTAAAGCATCTTGTATATGGAAACTTATTTAAAGCATCTTGTATATGGAAACTTATTTAAAGCATCTTGTATATGGAAACTTATTTAAAGCATCTTGTATATGGAAACTTATTTAAAGCATCTTGTATATGGAAACTTATTTAAAGCATCTTGTATATGGAAACTTATTTAAAGCATCTTCTATATGGAAACTTATTTAAAGCATCTTCTATATGGAAACTTATTTAAAGCATCTTCTATATGGAAACTTATTTAAAGCATCTTCTATATGGAAACTTATTTAAAGCATCTTCTATATGGAAACTTATTTAAAGCATCTTCTATATGGAAACTTATTTAAAGCATCTTGTATATGGAAACTTATTTAAAGCATCTTGTATATGGAAACTTATTTAAAGCATCTTGTATATGGAAACTTATTTAAAGCATCTTGTATATGGAAACTTATTTAAAGCATCTTCTATATGGAAACTTATTTAAAGCATCTTGTATATGGAAACTTATTTAAAGCATCTTGTATATGGAAACTTATTTAAAGCATCTTGTATATGGAAACTTATTTAAAGCATCTTCTATATGGAAACTTATTTAAAGCATCTTGTATATGGAAACTTATTTAAAGCATCTTGTATATGGAAACTTATTTAAAGCATCTTGTATATGGAAACTTATTTAAAGCATCTTGTATATGGAAACTTATTTAAAGCATCTTGTATATGGAAACTTATTTAAAGCATCTTGTATATGGAAACTTATTTAAAGCATCTTGTATATGGAAACTTATTTAAAGCATCTTGTATATGGAAACTTATTTAAAGCATCTTGTATATGGAAACTTATTTAAAGCATCTTGTATATGGAAACTTATTTAAAGCATCTTGTATATGGAAACTTATTTAAAGCATCTTGTATATGGAAACTTATTTAAAGCATCTTGTATATGGAAACTTATTTAAAGCATCTTGTATATGGAAACTTATTTAAAGCATCTTGTATATGGAAACTTATTTAAAGCATCTTGTATATGGAAACTTATTTAAAGCATCTTGTATATGGAAACTTATTTAAAGCATCTTGTATATGGAAACTTATTTAAAGCATCTTGTATATGGAAACTTATTTAAAGCATCTTGTATATGGAAACTTATTTAAAGCATCTTGTATATGGAAACTTATTTAAAGCATCTTGTATATGGAAACTTATTTAAAGCATCTTGTATATGGAAACTTATTTAAAGCATCTTGTATATGGAAACTTATTTAAAGCATCTTGTATATGGAAACTTATTTAAAGCATCTTGTATATGGAAACTTATTTAAAGCATCTTGTATATGGAAACTTATTTAAAGCATCTTGTATATGGAAACTTATTTAAAGCATCTTGTATATGGAAACTTATTTAAAGCATCTTGTATATGGAAACTTATTTAAAGCATCTTGTATATGGAAACTTATTTAAAGCATCTTGTATATGGAAACTTATTTAAAGCATCTTGTATATGGAAACTTATTTAAAGCATCTTGTATATGGAAACTTATTTAAAGCATCTTGTATATGGAAACTTATTTAAAGCATCTTGTATATGGAAACTTATTTAAAGCATCTTGTATATGGAAACTTATTTAAAGCATCTTGTATATGGAAACTTATTTAAAGCATCTTGTATATGGAAACTTATTTAAAGCATCTTGTATATGGAAACTTATTTAAAGCATCTTGTATATGGAAACTTATTTAAAGCATCTTGTATATGGAAACTTATTTAAAGCATCTTGTATATGGAAACTTATTTAAAGCATCTTGTATATGGAAACTTATTTAAAGCATCTTGTATATGGAAACTTATTTAAAGCATCTTGTATATGGAAACTTATTTAAAGCATCTTGTATATGGAAACTTATTTAAAGCATCTTGTATATGGAAACTTATTTAAAGCATCTTGTATATGGAAACTTATTTAAAGCATCTTGTATATGGAAACTTATTTAAAGCATCTTGTATATGGAAACTTATTTAAAGCATCTTGTATATGGAAACTTAAGCATTTTTTACTATCATTTTTGGGTGTCGTTCTATGCAACTAAATTTTACAAAATGGCTTCTTTTTTTTTTTTTTTTTTTTTTTAATTACATTTTCACCCCAAACAAGGCACATTGCCACTTCGATGTAGGGGGCTACTAACTATTAGGGACACGCTTCCACCCACGTTTTTGTCTTCTCTACATAAAATAAGTATAGCCAACATTGCTCATCCTTGCACCTAGCAGTTGTGTTCCAAAATTAATATCTGGTGCAATCAGATCAGGCTGTCTGAAGATACTAGCTTCTTGATCAAAAACGTACCAAACATTGATGTTATTGTTTTCTTATTTTCCCTTCGCAAAACTTGATCATGTTTTGCAAAGTCATAAACCAAAAAAAAAATAAATAAATAAATAGTTTTCTTCTACAAAACACCCAAGCCAAACACCATGAATAAATATTTGAAGATATAAAGAACTTGAAGAATAAAAACTTTCTACAAAATTATTGTATTTGGTATTAAATAACCTGTAAATAGATTGATATACCATAAAACAAAACAAACGAAAAAATTCATGATGATCAGTTAATTAGGAGTGAATCCTGTACAATCTATACATAATTTTATATGCGATTCAACCACTCTGATGAAACATGTGTCAGCAGATAATTATATTTGAAACAATATATGCCGCTCCCTATTTGGGGGTACCAAATTGATAAAAAGGAAAATTATTCCCAACTTGCATTTAGGTAAAAGTGCACTAAATAATTGAATTCATTCAAAAAAGTATCGTAAATTAAAATAAATAACATTTAATTTCATATGGATAGACATAGGTATAAAGTCAGTCTTTCTTTTTTTAACAAGGGAGCCACCGCTTATTAAGGCCTGAAGGCCACTTGAGGATAAGGGTTACTAAGTGTCAGATAGTCGGTGAGACAATCCCATAATGATCGGTCATGTTGAAGATTGGGTAGAATTTTATTATTTAAGATAACAGCTCAGCAAGAACTTGTTTACATTGGACTTGAAAACGACCATGTCTAGTCAGATGAAAAGCAGCTTTGCAGTATAGAGTTCCACAGATGTGTGGTTCCCGGAAAGAAACTTTGTTCATGGAATTTGCACTTGGTTTTACGCACAATTGTAGACAATGGTTGTAACTAAACAAGTGTTTATTGTGAATGCTTAGCAGAGAGAAGGAAGACCATAGATTGAAGCTCAGTTAATTATGTAATCTTGTTAATTTTTTTTTTTTTTTTTTTTTTTTTTTTTGGCATTCTATACAAAAATATAAACATACTAACAGGGAAACTCGACGTTGTCTGGGATTAAATGAGGATCAACAAATGTTCCACCCTCCCATACTTTTATTGTGATCAAAATCGGTGAAATTGCACAGTTTTTAATCAAAGCGATTTATTGCCAGCTCTAACCCGAGCCCAACCCCCACCTGGCAGTGTACTGGGAGGAAGCTTCACATGCCTCTCTGCAGTAACTTAGTCCACAAAACATTGTAGTTTACATTGCACTGTAGAGAATCTACAATTGATTTTATTAAGTTATCTGGCTTCACTTTAAGTTTAAAAATGCTGAAGTCAAGTTCAATTATGCTCTAAACAGAAACATTCATTTTGAACGCGCCCCTGTCGTATCAAAGAACCGACTGTTGATTTTATGAAATTATTTTTACATAATCACTGGAATTAAAGTTAATTGTACAAAAGTCAAGTATCATGGTTCAGTTGTACTCTAAAAAGAAACACTCATTTCGAACGCGCCCCTGTTTTATGAAAGAATCTACAGTTGATTATATAGGCTGTGGTTTTCTGCTTGTGCGGTGATAAAATTTCTCAAATTCACTTGCGATGTTACATAACAAAACTTTGATCAAAATCGAATTTCCTTATTTAATCGGATTTTTTCGATTATCGATACTTATCAGACGCATTCTGATACAAGACCTACCGTAGAACACTTCCAGGCACATCAAATACCTGCATGTAAAATTAAAAATAAATTGGCCCAGCTATTTCTGAGTTCATAGGAAACTCACACAAAGAGTAAAGATTAAGATACACATAGTTAACTTTTTTTTTTATAAAGGCGTCACCACTTATCAAGGCCTGGAGGCCACTCAAGGATAAGGGTTAATGAGTGTACAGTAGTCAATGGGACAATATCATCGTAATTGTTGGTAGTGGAAATTTGATAAATTGGATAACCTAAGGGGATAGCTTATCAAGAACTTGTTTACATTGGACTTGAAGACAACCATATTGTAGTCAGCTGGAAAGCAGGGAAACAGAAGAGTTCTACAGACGTGTAGAAAGAAACTTTGTTCATGGAATGTATGTTAAGGTTTAGGCACAGATAAAGAGTGGGGAAAATTATTAATAGTGGTTTCAGTTAGATGAGTGTTTTTCGTAAAAGTCTGGCGACGGGAGACCATAGATTGGAGCTCAGACGAGCACTTGCCATGAAAATAATGATAAAGCAGAGGCAGTCTCACAATGTCTCTTCTGTGAGAAAGAGGTTGAAGGAAAGAGAAAAGGGTATCCCCTACAAGGCTATGAAGTCTATTTTGAACTCTGTCAAGGCAGCATAAGGTCTTCTTAGCAGCTCCTGTCCAGATGTGGCAACAGTACTCCATACTTGGACGTATTTGTCTCTTATACAGGTAAAGAATTGCATCAGCAGTGAAATATCTACTGGAGCAGTAGAATGATCCAACAAGGTTTCCAGCGACCTTGGCAACAGATTTGATTTACGAGGGGCGTGCAATAAGTAATGCCCCTGACCCACTTCCAGTTGTCTGATCTAGCTGAAATTTTGCATGTGCAATGATTTATATCTCTACGGGTTATGTTGCAAATTACAGCTCTGAAATAATTGTGGTTTCTGTTTTGCAGGTGTTTGAATTGAGTCAGGTGTGAAATGGAGCCTGGTGACTTTCGAGCAGTGATCCGGTTTTTGTATTTGAAAGGACGCACACCACAGGAGACTTTTGATGAAATGAAAGAAACTTATGGTGATAATGCCCCATTATAGGACCTTGTAAAACGCTGGCATCGTGAATTCAAACAAGGCCGGAAGTCTGTGGAAACAGCTTCCAGACCTGGTCGCCCCCCCCCTCCCATCTGCCACTGATGAGGTATCTGTCCGTCAAGTTGAGGCTTCCATTTTTGAAGATCGGCACATTACTATTCGCCAAATAGCCCAAGATGTCAAGATTAGTAGAGGGTCTGTGGAAACTATCATTCATGACCATTTGCATATGCATAAAGTGTCTGCCAGATGGATTTCCAGGTTGCTCACACCATTCCAGAAGTGAGAACGCGTTGAGTGCTCGAGGATGAATTTGGAGATGTGCGAAGAAGATAAGTCAAAGCTTTTCAAAACACTGATTACACAGGATGAAACCTGGGTCCATCACTATGATCCAGAGACCAAAGCCCAGTCAATGCAGTGGAAGTACTTGGACTCACCACCTCCAAAGAAGGCAAGGGTGCAGCCCTCCACTAGGAGGGTCATGCTCACAATCTTCTGGGACCAAGACGGAGTAGTGATGACAGATTTCTTGGCAAAGGGTACCACGATTACAGGAGCCTATTATGCTTCACTTTTGAGGAAATTAAGGGAAGTTATAAAAATCAAGAGGTGGGGCAAGATCAGCAAAGGTACCCTCCTCTTGCAGGACAATGCTCCGGTCCACAACTCGCATGTCACCAGATCAGAAGCACGTGCGTGTGGTTATGAAATCCTACCCCATCCTCCCTACTCTATTAACCTTGCACCCTCTGACTTTAACCTCTTCCCAGCCATGAAGTTGTTTTTGAAAAGAAAGCGTTTCCCAGATGATGCAGCCTTGATTTCTGAAGTCATGTCGTGGTTGGAGGACCAACCTGGGGTGTTCTACAAAAACGGTCTCCAGAGCTGCATCAAACAATGGGAGAAATGCATATGTAGATAAAGACTAATAACTGTGCCAAGTTTCGTTGCTCTACTGCTATGGGAAGTGGGTCAGGGATATTATTTATTGCATGCCCCTCGTACATGTTCCACTTTATATCAGGAGTAAACGTCAAACCCAGAAGCTTGTCAAAACATGAAGCCTCCCCAAGACGAGAGCCATTCATTTCAATTGATGCCAGATGAGGATTAGAGCATTGATGATGTAAAGAGAGAAGCTTAGTTTTAAATGCATTAAAATTAATCTGCCACCTCTTTCCCCATTGTACCATGTGCTCAAAATCAGACTTTTAAGTTTAGATGAATGGAGATAATCATAAAGTAAAGTCGGTCTCTTGCTTAATTATATAATTGTTGTGGTGGCACCCACTCATTTTCATATATGGATAATATTACACATAACAAGACTCGGTTAGTCTGAGTGTGTGTTAACCAGAAGCCACCGAAGGCCGAGCCGAGAGCAGATATGTTTTCTAGTCAAGACTCTCTTACTTGACAACCATTATGTAAATATACTGTAAATATACTTTTCCTAATACACTTCTTATTGATCTACCTTTGTTTGTTGAGTCTTCATTTGTATTGCCTTATACGTTATTTGGTTCAACCTGCAAACATACCAATAATCTTGTTTTGTTTTTTAGGCATGCCAGAAAATACTTTACAAATTTAGAAGATGACCAAATGGCTGATGTACAAAAGAGTATGGGTCTCCTCGCTTTCCCTTCGGATACCGATATTAGTCCATATAAGGTAAGGTCATTGCTTTTTATTCATGGTCGAAAAATCAAATATTTACTTTTATGTGCTTCCATACGTTTAAGGTATTTTGTTTTTCAGATTTACAAAGAAATTTTTTTTTTTCTATTTTATTGTAAAGAGGTTGCTACATATATATCTCTCCTCCAGCCTTGTTATGAAGAAAAAATAACTGCCACAGTTTTAAACTTTATTTACAATTTAAATAAATTTTTGGGTGAAAATAGCTCCGGGCAATACATAAAGCCACTTATTATAACCAAGTAGAATACAAAATTTATGACGTAATTAATATTTTTTGTAATCCTGCTTGAAAAAGTTCAACACCAACAAATATTATCCTTGTGTACAGCTTAGTCCAGGGTCGATTCCAATATTTTTTTCCAATTCCGATACAATTACCAACTCTGTTTCTAAATTCTCAATTCCGATACAATTATTATTTTGACCCTGATTCTTTTTAAATTTCGGTAAATTTTTAGATTAGGTCCACCTCCACAATGTTCTTCTAAATGAAGACTGTAATAAGTTTTCGACTATGCTGAATACAGAAATCGCATTGAAATTTTGCAGAAATATGTAGTTATCGAGATATAAAAAGTTGTATTATGCATTGTATTCTTTGGCGGCGGCCATCTTTTTTACGCACGTGTGCCATAAATCTACACACGTAACAAAGATGGCCGCCAAAGAATACAATGCATAATACAACATTTTATATCTCGATAACTAATTATTTCTGCAAAATTTCAATGCGATTTTCATATTCAGCATAGTCGAAAACTTATTAAAGTCTTCATTTAAAAGAAAATTGTAGAGGTGAACCTAATCTAAAAAAAATACCTAAATTTCTAATATAGAGTTGGTTTATTTATTTATTTTTTTGGTGCGTGTGTGTGGGGGGGGCGGGGGGTTGATTAATGTAAACACCTATATAATGTGTTCATATATTTCCGCAAACGTAAAAATATTCTCGTAGAAGATGATCTATCGATTTTAGTTTTACTAATAGTTTAGGAAAAAATAAATGGAAACTCGAGTTTCAGACAAAAACAAACAAAATAATGATTAAAAGGAATCGTTTTTGGCATCGAAAAATAGGTAAAAATCTTTCCGATTCTGATACCAATTCCAATACCCCAAAATGTTCCGATTTTTTTTTTATTCCTTATTTTGATTTCAATTTATAGCTCCAACACATTTGGGCTGGTGCATCTGCTACTAGTCTCTCGCTCCTGGACAAGGTTCAAAAGAGAGTCGCCAACCTGATAATAGAGAGAGTCGCCAACCTGATGATAACTGTCATCAAAGCTTCACCTCTGTCCCATCGACGGAATGTTACATCCCTCTGCCTGTTCTACAAGTATTTTAATGGTATATGCTCCGACGAACTACAAGCCCTTATACCCCTTTGACGTAAATATCCCCGATAAACCTGACAAGTGGCAAAATCCCACCCCTTCACAGTAGAGATCCCTAGATGTAAGAAAGCCTCTCTACTGTGATAGTTTCTTTCCCAGAACTGCTAGATTCTGGAACTCCCTTCCGAGTTACTGCTTTCCAGACTGTATTGACATGCAGAAGTTCAAGTGTAATGTGAATGGACATCTTGCTGCTAACTCCCTACATAGTATGCCTGCAACTTATGCACTCTTCGTCAAAGTTGTAATATGCTTTGTCTGGGGTGAAAATGGAATAAATAAATAGATAAATAAATAAAAAACAAAACACTAGCACATATTTAAAAAAAAATTTTTTTTTTACATGGAAGTCACCACTTATCAAGGCCCAGAAGCCACTCGGAAATAAGGTTTATTGCGTGAACAGTAATCAATGGGATAGTATCGTAGTAATCGTTAGTATTGGAGTTTTGATAAAGTGTCTTACTTAAGAGGGTGGTTCATCAGGAATTTGTTTATGTTGGACTTGAAGACATCCAAGTTGTAGTCAGGTGGGAAACAGGCAAACGGAACTGAGTTCTGCAGGTGTGCACTTCTAAGAAAGAAACTTTGTTCATGGAATTTATGTTTTGATTTACGCACAGATAAAGAGTGAGGAAAATTATTGACATGGTTTCAGCTAGACGGGTGTTTTTCGTGAAAGATTGGCGAGGGGGGACCAGAGATTGGAGCTCAGACGTCCAATTAACCATAGGGTAGATAATGACAATCATGATATGATTTTTTTTTTCTTTTGTGTTTGGGTTAAGCAATTCCGTCGGTATTTTTGCCTTTTACGAATTGATAAATAATTTCTGTGCCGAAGATTAGATATTTATAGTTATCATCCACATTACAGTCAAATGGACTATAAATTCCTAAAGCATGTGTACACAAGGTTAAATATCTCTCGCTTCCCTTATTTTGTCCCTTAGTCCTCACATTCCATGAGCGATGTTTCTGACAAAGAGGTAAGAATTGCTGTATTCTGGGTCCAAATCTATTCCATCTAACACTTATCATTGGCAGGTTTTTAACCTTGAAGTATTATTTGTTTTTTATTTTAACTCCTTACATCAAGTAGCTTCATGCCTTGTCTGGAGAGCTTTCCATGAAAAAAAATACTTACGGTAGCTGTGTACTAGTAAACATTGTTAAATACTTCCAATGTTCACAAGAAATATAGTGGTTTTACTTGGCAATTGACTCAGATTATGTTTGCCGCAAAATGTCTGAGTTTTGCCCATTCAATCGAAGGTTGGATGATTCCATGAGCGATATTTCTGACAAAGGGGGAAGAATTGCTATTTTCTAGGTCAGAATCTATTCCATCTAACACTTATCGTTAACAATATTTTAATTTTAAAGTAGTATTTTTTGTGTGTGTGCTTTTTTAGCCCCTTACATCAATTGGTTTCATGTCTTGTCTTGTCTGTCGCGATTTCCATAAAAAATATATATATTTGCGGCAGATGTGTACTTGTAGACTATGTTAAATGTTTTCAGTATTCACAAGAAGTGTAGTGGTCTTACTGGGAAGCTGGTAGTTGACTCAAATTATGTTTGCCGCAGATGTATGAGTATTGCCCACCCAATCAATGGTTGAATAACAACATTTATCGATGGGAATGACACAGGATCTTTATCCTTAACCCCCCATCCCCTCCCCTCCCCAAATCAACAGAGATTAAACCATTCCTTTAATGTTCCGGTTCCTGTTGATTTTGAGGTAAGAGTAAAGTTCTGTGTAGTTCTAGGAGGTCCACCTTCTCAGATTTTGCCTTCTCTCTTTGAGAAGGGGGTTAGTTTATTGCTAAGCGCCTGAGGCGCCCTCACGGGGGAGGCCAACAAGGTTGCTTAGGCACTTTTTTGCAGGTCAGAGTGCCCCTCTCCTCGGGGGTGGAGGAGCTGACTTCTCAATTCCGCTTCCCGACCCTAGTGTCTAAGTTCTTTTAGTGGGAGAGAACTAAATACATTATGGGTGTGAATGGCACCCCATCTAATGTTAAAACTATCTCTTTGTACCCAGGCCACATCTTGAAGGCTGGTGGTAATTGTGAACATGGGATTACTGCTTGCTGTTCTGTGGCTTTGGAGAAGGTTCAGAAAACTGTTGCTGATACTTACATGAGTGACAGCAATTTAAGTCATTTGCTTTTTAGCATTCATACGAAAAAGTTTCAAACTTAGCCGTTGTAAAACGCTTCTCTTGTTTTATAGATTGGTCACGTGACGTTTAAAAGAATACAGATACAGGGCAGAGGGGTGTGGGTTGGCTTAAAAGAATAGAATTTTTGAATCTATGCTATATTTCAAATCAATTTGCTAGATTTCTTTATCTGTGCCTAAACGTTTAACGTAGATTCCATGAACAAAGTTTCTTTCTTAGAACTGCACACCTGTGGAACTCTGTTCCAGCTGACTACAATATGGTCATCTTCAAGTCCAACGTAAACAAATTCTTGATGAGTCGTTCCCCTTAAGTAATCCAATTTACCAAATTTACACTCCTAACGATTACTATGATGTTGTCCTCTTGACCACTGTATACTCTTTAACCCTTATCCTCGAGTGGCCTTTGTGCCTTGATAAGTGGTGGTTCCTTTCCTAAAAAAAATAAAAATAAAAAAATAAAAAATACGAGAATGTATTTCATATTATTTAGATTCTTCACACTACTGTCTCATCTTGAAATCTTCAAGATGAGACAGTAGTGTTTTTTTTTTTGTTTTTGTTTTTTTTGCTGTTTTTTTTTTTTGTTTTTGTTTTTTTTGCTGTTTTTTTTTTTTACATAGGAGTCACCACTTATCAAAGCCCGGATGCCACTCGAGTTAATGAGTGTACAGTAGTTAATAGGGTAACATCGTGATAATCGTTAGAAGTGGAAATTTGGTAAATTGGATTACATAAGGGGGACGGTTCAACAAGAATTTGTTTACATTGGACTTGAAGACGACCAAATTGTAGTCAGTTGGAAAGCAGGTAAACGTCCAGAGAATCCAAATAATACGAATGACAAATCCTCATCTAAAAAAAATTCCAGAAACGAGGTCGCGTCTCAATGTAAAATTTTAACAAAAAGAGAAGTGAAAAGGAAAGAAGGAAGAGTAAGGCGAACGAACACGGAAAGAAAAAAAAAAAAAAAAGGGGGATAGCTTATACGATTTCGTCTCGCACATCGATTTCTAGTCTACCACACGTCTCTTGACTCGTGAAAGAAAAAAAAAAAAAAAAAGAAAACAACTCATTCTGAAATAATCCTGCAAAATAGTTCCGACAAATGTTAAACATGTTGCTGCCTTTAAAAATTCTTTGTTTTTTGTTTTAAATAGCAACATCTAAAATCTTACCGCATTCCAATTGTCTTTGAAAATGGTGTATCAAATAAAAAATACAAACTCTTGATCTCTCTTGGGGCTCTGTTTTGCACCACACTTCCCATACTGCTCTGTACAAAATGTCTATTCCTTGGATTCATGGACCCCTCCCTCTACCTAACCCTAACACCTCCCCACCTAACCCTTCAGCAGTCTTCTTTAGATGATTAGTCTTTAAATGTCCCCTACCCTGCTTTAGGTTAAAAAAAAAAAGAAAAAAAAATCAGAATGATACACTTTGGTGCAGTTCTTTCTCTCTCTTCAATCTGCCCAATCCCCCCCCCCCCCGTGCATAACCACACATGTGTAACACATGCTCCCCCTCCCTTTCCAGTCAGCACCTGCAAAGTAGACATCTGAGATTTCATTAGAAATCCTTTGCAAGCCAAGTCTCCTCTTGATAAGACCCACCTTTTACACTTCCTTCTCCTGCCCCTGAACTTAGGAAGTTCTTTTTTTTTTTTTTTTTTTTTTTTTTTTTTTTTGCTGTTGGGAAGTTTTATTTTTATTCATTTATTTTTTCTTCACTTTTCTTATTTTGTTCTAGCTGGGGATAGTGCATTTTTCCGGATGCCAGACATCCATTCGTTATCTCATACATTCCAACCGAGAGATCTTTTTAAAATTCTAACTGCCCCTTTAAGTGTAGTTGTTTGCATCTCTCTTGCACTTGGTTCATCGGGTATATTTGCGAGGTGGTTTTTGAAATTCTTTTTCATGAGTCCGATTGCTTCAATAATATGTACTGAACTGACAAAAATCTTCCTAAGATTCCAGTTTCTTTTCATGTCCAGTGGCAAGGCCCCAGCTTGCGGGCTTTGGGGGAGTATGGAGCCATCCTTTAATTACCATTGCTCCCAGGTCCACTCTGACCTGGACTGGTAGTACCTGTTAGGGTCCTAAATATGGAGTGAATAGAAACCAACTTGAAAACAACAAATATAGTCTATTAAAAAAATTTTCTTCAAAATCTTTGGATTCGGCATTAAATAACCCGAGAAGGGTTGATATGCCGTAAAACAACCAAATCTTTTCATGTCGTACATAAGATCTTTGTATTTCATTAGTTTTTCCCTCTTGGCTTTGTTTAACCCAACCTCATTGGGGGACACAAACTTCTACGAAGGTTGCTTCTTTCTCCTTCTTGCCCATATCAATATGTCAGGTTTAATAGCTCTAATTTTTAAATGCGTAGCTGTAGAAATTGCATGGTCATAGTGGATGGTGCATAACTTATTTCCAACTGTTTTTTTCTGGTATAAATTTCCAGGACTTGTTGTCACATTCAATATTCAACTTTGTAAAGATGGTCCAGTGGAAATAATTACACACTTCATTGTGTTGCATTTTATAGTTTCCCCCCTCCTCCCTAATAGAACCTTATATTTGGAGGTCAGGTTGCTCACACTTTCTACTTCTGTGTGGCAGAAACTGCACTTGCTGTCATTGCTGAGACCACTCATCTCCGTAAAAGTATTGGTTATCAGGCCTTGATCTTGGGCAGCCATTATAATCCTCTCCTGTTCATGGTGGAGCGATGTGTAGTTGTATGTGTTGTTTCCTTATGCAAAAGATAGCATCTGTCTCGTGACAAATATCGTTTGGACCAAATATCCTTTCAGCACTCCAATATTTTTTGCTATGTGGTTAGAAAATTAAAAGTGAGCAGAAAAAGACGAAATTTAAGAAAAATTTAAAAAAAAAGAAAAAAAAAGAATCACTTCCTTTATCTGTTGACTAAAGTCAACCATGCTAGTTATCTCCCTTTGTCTCTAGATAAAAGAAATTCTGTTCTTAGCGATCTCCCTTGCTTGATAGTGTTGTGATTTCATTTGATTGGAAAACCGCGTTTAAGTTAGATGAATGTCTGTGAAAGGAGTTATTGAGGCATAAATTAACAAGCCACACTCGCAAAGAGTGGACGGGCGGGGGGGGGGGGGGTTGGAGGTATTCTAGTAAAATCGGGGCACCAAATTACTGGTCTAAAAAATGTTAGGTCATGTCATATCTTTGGTGGTGTTTGATGAAAAAGCATACAATTTCATGTAATTAATCTATGCATTACAAAGAAAAAACAAAAGATTGTTTTTGTTCATGTTAAGGAAGAATGTGTGCTTTAATAATTTTTAAGTAAAGATTCAATTAAAATTCAATTAAGTCAGAGTACTGCTGCCACATTTGGGCAGGAGCTGCTAAAAACAGCCTATCCTGCCTTGACAAAATAGACTTCATAGCCTAATCAGGGACGCCCTGCAACCTCTCTCCCACAGAAGAGACGTTGCGAGCCTGTCTTTGTTTTATCGTTATTTCCATGGCAAGTGCTTGTTTGAGCTCCAATCTCTGGTCCCCCCAATCTTTCATGAAAAACACCTGTCTAGTTGAAACCACTGTCAATAATTTTCCCCATTCTTTATCTGTGCCTAAATCAAAACGTAGATTCCATGAACAAAGCTTCTTTCTTAGAAGTGCACGCCTGTGGAACTCTCTTCCATTTGCATGTTTCCTACCTGACTACAACTTGGATGTCTTCAAGTCTAACATAAACAAATTCCTGATAAACCGCTCCCTTAAGTAAGACACTTTATCAAATCTCCATTATGAACGATTACTACGATATTATCCCATTGACTACTGTATACGTAATAACCCTTATCCCCGAGTGGCTTCTGGGCCTTGATAAGTGGTGACTCCCATGTAAAAAAAAGTCTTATTTTATATTCGTTTAAGTTTCAGAATCTGATTTTAAATATTTTTTATCCCACTGTGACATTCACGCCCCTTACACTCTATCTGTGCCTAAAACTACACGAAAATTCCATGAACAAAGTTTCTTCCTTAAAACTACCAATTTGTGGAACACAATATCAAGTGACTGCTTCCGGGATAACTATAACACGATTGTTTTCAAGGTCTTGTTAAGCGATCCTCTTAAATAATCAAACACTACCCAAGTTCCACTATTACCAATCGTCACGGTGTCTTCTCACTAGTCGCCTAACTTTCATTAACCTTTATCCTCGAGTGGCCTTTGGATCTTCATAAGTGGTGACCTATCTACCTTCAGTAATGGACATAGGGTTGGAAGGTGGGGAAAGTTAAGCTAGCGCCCTGAAGGAGAAACTCTCTGGCCTTTAAAAAAATTGCCTGGGCAGCCCCGTCGGCTTTCTCCAATAATTTTACTCCACCCAAAAGATGTGGGGCTAAACCTCTTAGGACTACTCAGAAACATGTCTCCACCCAATAAATGCAAGGTCATTTCCTACTGAAAAATGGCCAAACTGGTTCAGATAGTGCCGATGCTTCCTCATCGACTGGTATGAATAATCTACCCAGGCTGTGCCACATTTTTTTCATTAAACATTGCCCCAAAAAGCATTCTTTTTTTTTTTTTTTTTGTCATCCAACATATTGCATTTGGCAGCAATTTGGTACCGCAATTTTACTAGAATACTAGGTAGAGAGAGGCGGGAGGTTTGGACTCTGTTCAATCAAGCTAATCAGTGGAGCGCTCACAGTAGATGTCTGTGCACTACTGCACTAAGTAACCAAAAGTGGTTGATATGCCTGAAACAAACGAAATGTTACATATTTTGATATCTATATTGTGAAAAGAAAAAAAATTGGAACGTGTCACGAAAAAAAAAGAAAAAGAAAAGAAAAGTCTTTGAAAATTTGGAAATTGTCCATTTTGTTGAATCGAATCTGACAAAACTGGGAAAGGTTAAATGTCTTTCATGGCGAACATGAGACCCAATTTATGTTTAACTTAAGCGTTTTTTTTTTTTTTTTTTTTTTTTTTTTTGTCCATTTGAAATTGAAATCTCACTTATTCCTTTCTTTGTTTCTTTTATACTTCCTTCCTTTCTTTTTTCTTTCTTTTTTCTTCATTTCTGTTTTCTCTCCTTTTCTTCATTTCTTTTTTCTCCCCGTTGTCTTTATTCCTTTTCTTTATTCCTTTTCTTCGTTTCTTTTTTGCTTCGTTTCTTTTTTTCTTCGTTTCTTTTTTTCTTCATTTTTTTCTCCCCCATTTCTCCATTTCTTTTTTCTCTTTTGCTTCATTTCTTTTTTTTTCTTCGTTTCTTTTTCTTCCTTTTTCTTCGTTTCTTTTTCTTCCTTTTTTCTTTTTCTTTGTTTCTTTTTTCTTTGTTTCTTTTTTCTTTGTTTCTTTTTTCTTTGTTTCTTTTTTCTTCGTTTCTTTTTTCTTTGTTTCTTTTTTCTTTGTTTCTTTTTTTCTTTGTTTCTTTTTTTTTCGTTTCTTTTTTTTCGTTTCTTTTTTTCGTTTCTTTTTTGCTTCGTTTCTTTTATTTTCGTTTCTTTTTTCTTCGTTTCTTTTTTCTTCGTTTCTTTTTTCTTCGTTTCTTTTTTCTTTGTGTCTTTTTATCTTTCTTTTTTCTTCATTCCTTTTCTTTGTTTCTTTACTTTGTTCTGTTTCTTTCTTTCTTCTTCGTTTCTTTTTCTTTTTTTTCTTCTCTTTCCTTTCTTCCATCTTCATTCCGTTCTTCTTTCATTCCTCTCTTTTTTCTTTCGTTTTTACTTTCTTACTTTTCTTTCGTCAGTCTTTTTCTTTAATTCTTCGTTTCCTTCTTTCCTTCTATCTTACATTCTCTCTTTCTTTATTTCCTCCTTTCTTCCTTTTTTCTCACTCCTTTCTCCTATCTTTGCTTCTTTCTCCACCCTCTTCCTCATTGTTTTTCTTACAACCCCCCCCCCCCACTGTTATCACCATGCTTACATAACAAAAAAATAAAAAAAACAAAACGTCAACCAATCAGAAGCCGTTTGCCTACTTTCGTTTTCTTCTCTTTCCTCCAACCGTCCAGAAAACTGATCCGGCCAGTTATTGTCTAAGCTGAACATGAATCTGATCAAAATCTCTTTGAAGTCTCCTTGCTAAGCCCCCTCCCCCTTCTCGTTCTCATGTCTGCCATCTTGCTTGGTGATCGTTTGACATTTCTTTTCAATCGATCAAAATGTCTCAGATTATTTGTTCTACCAACTAGTCTCTTTTATTCCATCTGTAAAAAGGCCACTCTGCCAATCCACCTGATATGTCTCTATCATGTGCAGCTTTTTTTATTATTATTATTATTACAAGGGAGTTACCTCTCATCAAGGCCTGAAGGCCACTTGAGGATAAGAGTTAATGAATATAAGATGGTAGCATTGTAATCACTAATGGTGTAAATTGGGTAGAATTTGGATTATTTATGGGGACGGCTCAACAAGAACTTGTTTACATTAGACTTGAAGGCCACCATACTGTAGTCGACCTGGCAGCAGGCCAATGGAACAGTGTTCCACAGGCAGGCAATTCTAATAAAGAAGCTGTGTTCATGGAATCTACGTTTAGATTTAGGCACAGGTAGAGAGTGGGGAAATATATAGTGGTTGTAGCCAGTTGAGTGTTACCTGTGAAGGTTTGGCAAGGGGAGGACTATAGACTGGCGCTCAGACGAGAACTTGCCATGAAATTAATGATAGACCAGAGCTTGACTTATAACGTCTCTTTTGTGGGGAAAGAGGTTGCAGAAAAGAGAACAGTGCATCACTTACTAGATTTCGAAGTCAATTTTGAACTCTGTCAAGGCAAGACAGAGTGTGTTGAGCAGCTCCTGTTGAGATGTGGCAACAGTGCTTCATCTTAGGACATACGTGGCATACAGATAGAGGATTGCATTAGCAGTGAGATACCTACTGGAGCGGTGGAGTGATCCAACCATTTTTCCAGCTATCTTGGCAACAGATTTGATGAATCAATACAGCACACAGCTAAAATAAAATATTACGTATCTGAATATTTTGAGGATCATTGATGATTCATGTTTTTTGTATTATTTGAACTACTGGTCTCATCTTGAGTAATGTTGGGTCGATTAATCGGAATCGAGAATCAGATAAATCGAAACATTTTGCATGCTTCAGAATCAGAAAAATATTTGTGTCAATTTTTCGATGCCAAAAACGATTCTTTTAATTGTCTTTTATATTTGATTTTTTTTTTTTTTTAAAGCAAAATCTTCCAGTTTTTGGTATTAATGATAAAATTATAAATATTTATCGATTTTAAATTAGCACTAAAAGTAAAATCTATACCCCCCCCCTCCAAATGTATTTTTATGTTTGAGAAAATATCTGCACATTTAACATTTGCTTTTTATGGTAATCTGGAATGAATAACAACTTGTTAAATATTTAGAGATTTTTAAAGAATCGGAATCGGTAATTATATCGGAATTTAGTATGGAATCAGTAATTGTACCGGAATTGGGGAAAATATTGGAATCGTCTCATCACTCATGTTAAGTGTTTTTTTCACAACATTTCGGTCGATGTAACTTCCACCTTTCTTCAGGTGTATCTTGCCGGACTCTGAAATCGTTTTGTCGAACTCTTCTGAAGGTCAAGGTCGGACGACACTCAAAATATTAGATCATCTCATGAGTTCTGTCCGAATTTTTAATCTTTATTTTTAAATTGAACAAAACTTAAAAATATTGTGTATATTTTTACATTTTTATGTTCAGATGAATTTTAACTGATTACATTTTTTTACATAACGATAAAATTTAAATTTGCTTGATAACAACCATACTAACATGAAATTGCCTAAGAATCATTTGAGGCATATAATGCTTTATGAGTTCAAGAAAGGAAAATCAGCAGCCGAATCGGCTAGAAATATTCCACTTAGAATTGTTATTACCCAATGCAACAATTAATGCTCAAATCTACTGTCAGGAATTACAGCGTTTGAACAAAGTTTTGAGGGGGAAAAAAAGACCTGCTCTAGTGAATCGAAAAGGAGTGATGTTTCATGAGGACGATGCACAACCCCACACAGCATGAATCACCTTACAAAAGATTGAAGAACTTGATTGGGAGAAAATTCCTCATCCACTCTATTCGCCTGACCTTGCTCCTTCAGACTACCATATGTTTCGTAGCTTACAAAATCTTGTGGAAGGAACAGCTTTTTTTAATGCAGAAAGATGTTGAAACTGGCATTTGTGAGTTCTTCGAATCAATAAGCCAAAAAGATTTTACAATGATGGCATTAATAAGCTTGTTAATAGATGGAAGGAAGTCATAGATAATCAGTGAAAGTATATTGATATATAAAGCTTTAATAAAATGTAACATTTGGTGACTTTTTTTTTTTATTCATAAAATTCGGACAGAACTTATGGGATGACCTGATACAATTGTG
Organism: Euprymna scolopes; assembly: GCF_053919585.1. Taxonomy (NCBI): domain Eukaryota; kingdom Metazoa; phylum Mollusca; class Cephalopoda; order Sepiida; family Sepiolidae; genus Euprymna; species Euprymna scolopes. The sequence continues at coordinate 49,357,345 of NC_136523.1, read as the reverse complement.
AATTACTTAAAAAAATATTTGTGTCTATTTTTCTGATTCCAAAAATGATTCTTTTAATTGTCTTTTATATTTGATTTTTTTAAAGCAAAATCTTCCACTGCTGGTACTAATGATGAATATCTATTGATTTGAAATTAACACTAAAAGCAAATCTATAAATCACTCCTCTCGAGGTGTATTTTTATGTTTGAGAAAATATCTGCGCATATAACATGTGCTTTTTATGATAAGCGGGAATAAATATCAACTCTATAGCTAAGGATTTTTAAAGAATCAGAATCGGTAATTGTATCGGAATTTGGAATTTAGTATGCAATCAGTATCGGAATCGGGAAAAATATTGGAATTGTCTCATCACTCATCTTGAGTGTTTTTTTTTCACAATATTTCGGCCGGGGTAACATCCAACTTTCTTCAGGCGTATCTTGCCAAACTCTACAATCTTTCTGGCAATCTCTGGGATCCGTGGCCTAGTGGATAAAACTACTTGGTAAAATTCATTTGTGAACTTCAACTCTTCTGAAGGTTGAGGTCGGACGACACTCAAAATGCAATTGCGAATTACTTAGGACTTCTACCCAGTCATGGCTGACAGAACGAGGACATGCTACCCCTGTTCATTAAATAAAGGGTTACGTTTGAAATTCCATGCAGATTCCAGAGTTTAACAGAAAGATTCCTGAGCTTGACAACATGCACCTGAAGAAGGCCGAAGGTTGCGTCGACCAAAACATGGAAATAACACTCAAGATAAGAACACTAGTCTGAATGATACAAATAACATGAATGATGCATCATCATTTCAAAACTCAAATACATAATACTTTTAAAATCTATATATAAAAGAAAGTGAAAATGTCTGTCTGTCTGTGTGTAAATACATTTCCCTACCAAGCTACTCCGTCAATTTTCAGTCTAAAGACTCAAGACTTGAAACAAGGGGTATTGAGATTAGGGAAACCCGTTTTAATTGGTTTTCGGCCAGAAATTTGGCTGTCAAGGGATCAACGTTCAATGATTTGACCTTTGAAATCTACCAAACTCCTCTACCAATTTTGGATCTAAATACTTGAAATTTTAAATGTAGGTTACTTGTACATGGATCAAACTTTTTAATCTGATTTGAGCCCCAAAAGATAAATGTTAAGGGGTCAAAGTTTAAAAAAATTGACCTCTGCGGTCTCTACCAACTTTTCTCTATGGTAGTTAAGGAAGCCTGTTCTATAGAAAGGCATTACCGTACATATTCACACTTTTTAATATATACATATACACATAAAATTATGAACAGTGTATAGGGCCCGTGGAAGGAACAGCTTTTTTTAATGCAGAAAGATGTTGAAACTGGCATTTGTGAGTTCTTCGAATCAATAAGCCAAAAAGATTTTACAATGATGGCATTAATAAGCTTGTTAATAGATGGAAGGAAGTCATAGATAATCAGTGAAAGTATATTGATATATAAAGCTTTAATAAAATGTAACATTTGGTGACTTTTTTTTTTTATTCATAAAATTCGGACAGAACTTATGGGATGACCTGATACAATTGTGAATTACTTAAAAAAATATTTGTGTCTATTTTTCTGATTCCAAAAATGATTCTTTTAATTGTCTTTTATATTTGATTTTTTTAAAGCAAAATCTTCCACTGCTGGTACTAATGATGAATATCTATTGATTTGAAATTAACACTAAAAGCAAATCTATAAATCACTCCTCTCGAGGTGTATTTTTATGTTTGAGAAAATATCTGCGCATATAACATGTGCTTTTTATGATAAGCGGGAATAAATATCAACTCTATAGCTAAGGATTTTTAAAGAATCAGAATCGGTAATTGTATCGGAATTTGGAATTTAGTATGCAATCAGTATCGGAATCGGGAAAAATATTGGAATTGTCTCATCACTCATCTTGAGTGTTTTTTTTTCACAATATTTCGGCCGGGGTAACATCCAACTTTCTTCAGGCGTATCTTGCCAAACTCTACAATCTTTCTGGCAATCTCTGGGATCCGTGGCCTAGTGGATAAAACTACTTGGTAAAATTCATTTGTGAACTTCAACTCTTCTGAAGGTTGAGGTCGGACGACACTCAAAATGCAATTGCGAATTACTTAGGACTTCTACCCAGTCATGGCTGACAGAACGAGGACATGCTACCCCTGTTCATTAAATAAAGGGTTACGTTTGAAATTCCATGCAGATTCCAGAGTTTAACAGAAAGATTCCTGAGCTTGACAACATGCACCTGAAGAAGGCCGAAGGTTGCGTCGACCAAAACATGGAAATAACACTCAAGATAAGAACACTAGTCTGAATGATACAAATAACATGAATGATGCATCATCATTTCAAAACTCAAATACATAATACTTTTAAAATCTATATATAAAAGAAAGTGAAAATGTCTGTCTGTCTGTGTGTAAATACATTTCCCTACCAAGCTACTCCGTCAATTTTCAGTCTAAAGACTCAAGACTTGAAACAAGGGGTATTGAGATTAGGGAAACCCGTTTTAATTGGTTTTCGGCCAGAAATTTGGCTGTCAAGGGATCAACGTTCAATGATTTGACCTTTGAAATCTACCAAACTCCTCTACCAATTTTGGATCTAAATACTTGAAATTTTAAATGTAGGTTACTTGTACATGGATCAAACTTTTTAATCTGATTTGAGCCCCAAAAGATAAATGTTAAGGGGTCAAAGTTTAAAAAAATTGACCTCTGCGGTCTCTACCAACTTTTCTCTATGGTAGTTAAGGAAGCCTGTTCTATAGAAAGGCATTACCGTACATATTCACACTTTTTAATATATACATATACACATAAAATTATGAACAGTGTATAGGGCCCGTGGAAGGAACAGCTTTTTTTAATGCAGAAAGATGTTGAAACTGGCATTTGTGAGTTCTTCGAATCAATAAGCCAAAAAGATTTTACAATGATGGCATTAATAAGCTTGTTAATAGATGGAAGGAAGTCATAGATAATCAGTGAAAGTATATTGATATATAAAGCTTTAATAAAATGTAACATTTGGTGACTTTTTTTTTTTATTCATAAAATTCGGACAGAACTTATGGGATGACCTGATACAATTGTGAATTACTTAAAAAAATATTTGTGTCTATTTTTCTGATTCCAAAAATGATTCTTTTAATTGTCTTTTATATTTGATTTTTTTAAAGCAAAATCTTCCACTGCTGGTACTAATGATGAATATCTATTGATTTGAAATTAACACTAAAAGCAAATCTATAAATCACTCCTCTCGAGGTGTATTTTTATGTTTGAGAAAATATCTGCGCATATAACATGTGCTTTTTATGATAAGCGGGAATAAATATCAACTCTATAGCTAAGGATTTTTAAAGAATCAGAATCGGTAATTGTATCGGAATTTGGAATTTAGTATGCAATCAGTATCGGAATCGGGAAAAATATTGGAATTGTCTCATCACTCATCTTGAGTGTTTTTTTTTCACAATATTTCGGCCGGGGTAACATCCAACTTTCTTCAGGCGTATCTTGCCAAACTCTACAATCTTTCTGGCAATCTCTGGGATCCGTGGCCTAGTGGATAAAACTACTTGGTAAAATTCATTTGTGAACTTCAACTCTTCTGAAGGTTGAGGTCGGACGACACTCAAAATGCAATTGCGAATTACTTAGGACTTCTACCCAGTCATGGCTGACAGAACGAGGACATGCTACCCCTGTTCATTAAATAAAGGGTTACGTTTGAAATTCCATGCAGATTCCAGAGTTTAACAGAAAGATTCCTGAGCTTGACAACATGCACCTGAAGAAGGCCGAAGGTTGCGTCGACCAAAACATGGAAATAACACTCAAGATAAGAACACTAGTCTGAATGATACAAATAACATGAATGATGCATCATCATTTCAAAACTCAAATACATAATACTTTTAAAATCTATATATAAAAGAAAGTGAAAATGTCTGTCTGTCTGTGTGTAAATACATTTCCCTACCAAGCTACTCCGTCAATTTTCAGTCTAAAGACTCAAGACTTGAAACAAGGGGTATTGAGATTAGGGAAACCCGTTTTAATTGGTTTTCGGCCAGAAATTTGGCTGTCAAGGGATCAACGTTCAATGATTTGACCTTTGAAATCTACCAAACTCCTCTACCAATTTTGGATCTAAATACTTGAAATTTTAAATGTAGGTTACTTGTACATGGATCAAACTTTTTAATCTGATTTGAGCCCCAAAAGATAAATGTTAAGGGGTCAAAGTTTAAAAAAATTGACCTCTGCGGTCTCTACCAACTTTTCTCTATGGTAGTTAAGGAAGCCTGTTCTATAGAAAGGCATTACCGTACATATTCACACTTTTTAATATATACATATACACATAAAATTATGAACAGTGTATAGGGCCCGAGCAAAGCCGGGCGGAACTGCTAGTAATACAATAAAAATAAAATACATTTCACTGAGCTATGATCAGCTAACCAGCAGTTGTATTTCATATCTAGCTGATGATCTGTCAGCCATTTATCCAACAACCTAAGGATTTTCTGTTGCGATAAAGTTTATTCCAGCTTGGAACTGTTATATATTCACTGCGGCTGGTTGTTCAAAATGCGTTTGTTCAATCTATATAAATATTAATTTTGTGTTGTTTATCGTTTTGTTTTCGAAGGGAGATATAGTTTTTAACCCCCACCCTCTCCCTGTAAATTATATTTAAAAAATATTAATTTTCTTTTGGAGAGTGATGTTCCTTTTAAAACCAAATCTCTCTCAGTATTTTCTTTAATTTTTTAGCGATTATCAAGACCCCTAAGATCCCCTCGTGTCGGACATTATTTCTCGTTCTCACGTAACACTCAACGCTACTTGTTTTTTTTTTGTTTGTTTGTTTGTTTGTTTGTTTTTGCTGAATAAACGCTTCAAAACAAATTAAACCACAAACAACTTAGTCAGCTAGGTAGAAAAATCGATTTTGCTCTTTTAAAAACAACAGTAAATAAATATAAATATTTATAAAAAATATGATGTGGTTCATAGTCTCATTTTTGAACAGAATAAACGTTTTAAAATAAGTGAAACCACTAACAACTTGGCCAGTTATGTAGAAAATGGACACTTAGAAAATCGATTTTATTCAAAAAAACAAATAAAACAAAAAAACAACAATAAACAAGTAAAAATATATATTTTTTTAATATTATGGGGGTTATAGTGTCTTTTAAAAACAATATATCCTTCAAGAACGGTCATAAAATGTGTTTTCAATTGATATTTATTCACCCAGCAAAAAGGGAGGAGTTTTTCCAGGTACAAGTTTTCCTAAATTCATATATATATTAATTGTCTGTATTATATGGACACATAATTTAACCTATACCAATTCTCCTAATTACTTCCTCTAAATATAGTGCCCTCTTTTATCTGCTATTTTCTTCCCATATCATCCAGGTTCACTTTCGGTCTCCCTCCTAACCCAAGTTTATGACCCCATTCTTTTGTATCATGGATCAATCAACTGAGATGACCTTCTTATTTCCAGGTCACGTTCCCTTGACACTCTACTGACCTCTCTGCAACTGGGGCAGCCATCCTTGGGAGAATGGTTCACATTTTCTGTCCAAACTGTAACTTAATATACCTATCACTAAGAATCTTCACACAAAGGCCATGGCCATACTTATTCTCTCTTCTTGGCACCAATCTCTTACAACAGATTTGTGAACCCTTTTATTCTCTAAATAATCTTTTAAAGCCATTTGCACTTTCATTCAAGTCTACAATATTTTTATTATTATTTTTTTTTTTTTAGCATCTGTAGTCTCCCTCCTTCTGCAACTTTAGACTCTGCTATTGGCCAGCATTTGGTTGAGAATCTTTGCTGTGCCAATCAAGTGTGAAATAATGCGGTTTGAAGAGCAGATTCCAAAAATCATTTGAAAATTTTTGAATCTGTCTCTATCGTGATTCAAAAACCTTCTTTGTGCTTGCACTAAGAATCGTTAAAAACTTGGGGGGGATGGGGGGAGCTTTGATCACCTCCTTTTTTGCTTGCTTTTTTTTTTCTCCCTCGTGGTAGCGTCTTATGCTTGTTTTATTGAATTAAATTATTTATTTTAATCGTCTTTTGGCACCTTATATATATATATATATATATATATATATATATATATATATATATATATATATAGTTCGGCCACCGATTCCGTAGTCAAGGGGTAGAACTGCCGACTGTCATCACGGCGGTTCTAGGTTCGATCCTCGGCTTGGGAGAGGTGTTAGTCTAGCGGCACTGATGAGTTGTGAAACAACGAAACAGGTCTGTATGTCGATGACTAAAATATATTTTATAAAGCTCCCCTCTTTGGTAGAGCACTCTCGTAAATTATCTTACTCGCTACTTAATTTAGCTGAAATAATGCGAAGCTCGCGATTTGTTTACAAACAAACGTTTGAGCCCTCTACGAGTAGCGGACGGATGTTTATTTAAATAATCGTTCGGACAGGTTAATTTCGGCCACCGATTCCGTAGTCAAGGGGTAGAACTGCCGACTGTCATCACGACGGTTCTAGGTTCGATCCTCGGCTTGGGAGAGGTGTTAGTCTAGCGGCATTGATGAGTTGTGAAACAACGAAACAGGTCTGTATGTCGATGACTAAAATATATTTTATATATATATATATATATATATATATATATATATATATATATAAGATCCCCCATTGTTTTTTATTTTCGACATTAATATTATTTTCATTGCTAGCGATTTTCTCCTGCTGAGATGTTAGCCAAAAGAGCTCTAGAGAGATTCCCACTAATGTTCAAATGTGTTTATTATTCCCATTTACTTGTCTCCCCACGAAGCAAGTAAAGGTCGGTTTTTAATATGGGGGAAATCCAGCTCCCCAAAAAGGGGCACTGTAGATAGGAACAAAAATTAAAATTACCCCCGTCTAGAAGGATTTCTCCTACACTGATTGAGGTCAGAAAAGGTGAACTGTGATCTTGGGCCAAAACGCTAACTTTATTATTATTCATAATTCTTAACTTGAATGAATGATTTTAAAGGCATTAAATAAAATAGCAGAAAATATGATGCAGCATCATTCTCTTCCTGGAACTGGTATTCATCTAGTTTGTTATATAAGGGAAAGTCACAAACTACACAGGGTGCTCTTATATATATCTTACATCGTCAGACTTAGCGTACCCCTCTCCCCCACCTCAACCTGTTCATTTTATTTCTTTCCTCTTTATGAGGTTAGATACATAATCAGATATTGGTTTGCTAAAAATCTTGGGTTTGTTTTACAATACACATAGGTACGAAAAAGTGGTCGAAAAACAAATATATAACAATTAAATGTTACCAAAGGCAAGAAAAATTTCCCCCACTCTTTATCTGTGCCTAAATCAAAACGTAGATTCCATGAACAAAGTTTCTTTCTTAGAACTGCACGCCCGTGGAACTCTTTTCCGTCTGCCTGCTTCCCACCTGACTACAACTTGGATGCCTTTAAGTCCAACGTTAACAAATTCCTAATGAACCGCCCTCTTAAGTAAACACTTCATTAAATCTCCACACTAACGTACTGTACTTGCAATAACCCTTATCCCTGAGTGGCTTCCGGGCCTTGATAAGTGGTGACCACCGTGTAAAAAAAAAAAGATAAATTACTTTTCTACCTATCTGGAAATGTTTTTTGTGATTTTTCTTAAGCTAGTAGATTTATTCAGATTGACAAACAAATAGTGTCTAGCGTTATGTGAGCACAAAAATAATGGCCGGGAATTGACTCCTAAGTATTTGCAGTCCTGATAATGACTTAACATAAAAAAAGAAACCCACCAAATAAATGTCACGGTGACATTTATTTGGTGGGTTTCTAACCGTATAAAGTTTTTCGACTAATTTTTTGTATTTTTGGTGCTTACACAATTAAACAAAGATACAAAACGTACATGAAGTTCTAATAATTTTAATAATAAATTTTGGAACGACTTTTTGAAAGAAAAAAAATACAGAGAGAAAAAAAGGAATACCTAAAATTATTGAAAACTGTAAAAATAATCTGGTCAAATTTTTGCAACTTCAAGAATTAGATGGAGTTATCTCCCCTGATACTTTGTAGCTTAAATAGCCAAAATGGTGGCATCACAGCGGGTCTCACTAAAATTTTATTTACCTCCGTAAAAAAAAAAAATACTTGATCAAATTATGCTATTTTTATTCTATAACAGGCACGTACATCATAGAGATTTTTCTTTATCTTCGTTTTTTAATATCTTTGCTAAACTGCATAAGCACCATATTTTTTTTCAAAATACTTTATTATCAATTGTAACATTTACCCTTTATTGGTGCCCCGATAAAGGAGGGATTGAACCCAGTAATTCACCCCCCGTTCATCTGTTCGTTTGTTTGCACTTTTCTTAATAAACACATCTTAGGGTTTTTGGAAATTTTGCACAAACATTAGTCATGGTTAAAGTAAATTTTTACCAGAACAGATTTTTCAGGATAAATCTGGTTACCCCTCTAGGGGTTATTATAGGAGTAAAATTGCCCCAAATTATTCATCCGTTCATTTGTTCGCACTTATCTCAATAACTACACATTTTTTTTTTTTACATTTTGCACAAACATTAGTCATGGTGAAAGTAAATTTTTCACATGCTTAGCTGGTTTTGTTATTATTATTATTATTATTATTATTATTTAGAACCCACTTTTCCATTGCCATTTTTACCTGTGCCATTTTTACCTAAATTCTATTAAACCTTATCTTTGGGTGATGCTTGTCTTTAATAAGTACTAACCCAATATCAAAAAAAAAAAAAAAAAGATGATAATGCCACTGATAAAAAAAGAATCCAAATGACCCCCACCCTCCCTCCATCAAAATAAAAATGGGAACACTTGATACTAGAGACTATATGAATTTTTTTTTTTTTTTTTTTTTTACTGGTTTGACCTTCATTCTGTTTAAAAGTGAACTCTTAGACACTGAGGCTATATTAGTGTAATTAGTAACAGAGATGCTGGATTGGGAGGGATGCGGTTAGGTATCTTCCTGAAGGTCAATTTTGTCAGAGCTCCCCATCCATACATCTGAGAATACTGATGACTGACACCCTACAAACTAGTAGCTAGACTAATCATGCTGAACTAGAAGACTACCCGTCCCAGGACAGGCAAAATTACCCCTCCCCCTCTCTACACTGAACAAAAGAGCTGTTTTATGTACTCCTCCTCAAAATCCTTTTCTTTTTTTCTTTTTTTTTTTTTTTTAAATTACATTCCCCCCCCCCCAAACAAAGCACAGTGCCACTTTGATGTAGGGGCTATTATTGGGTGGAGGGGGATAAGTTGCAGGGATACTGTGTAGGGAGTTGTGCAGCAAGATGTCCATTCACATTACACTTGAACTTCTGCATGACAGTACAGTTGGAAAAGCAGGAACTTGGAAGAGAGTTCCAAAGTTTAGCAGTTCTGGGGAAGAAATTATTAGAGTAGAAGGCTTTCTTACATCTAGGGATCTCTATTGTGTAGGGGTGGGATTTTGCTGCTTGTCGGGTTTGTCTGGGGTATTTACATCAAAGGGGTACAAGGGCTTGTAATTAGTCAGAGCATTCGCCATTAAAGTACTTATAGACCAGGCCGAGGGATGCAACATTTCATCGATGGGACAGAGGTTGAAGCTTTGATGACAGTTTAGGACCTATCAGGTTGGGGACTCCCTTTTGAACTGTGTCCAGGAGCGAAAAACTTGTAGCAGATGCACCAGCCAAAATGTGGCAACAGTACTCCATACTCCATAGGCAAACAGCAGGACAACAACCAAAAGCAAATAGATTTTGTCTTATCTATAGACAAGAAGAAATAACTCAACCGTCTTAACTTAGAGATTAACAACAACAAAGAGGAGATCACTCCAAACAGACTTTCCCTCATCTATGGTCAAGGGAAGATAACTCAATTGCCTTAACTCAGATTAACATTCTGCAGCACTTTTATGTTGCCTTAGGAGGATTAAAATCAAGATATCATTCTACTAAACCTTATTTCTAGAATCCTTATTCCAATTTGGATCAAAATCCAAGACACAATTTTTATTCTAGAAAATATCCCAAATTTGAGGCTTAAGCTAAAGGGCTCTTAATAATAAATTAAAATTCAGGGAATCTTGCTGAATTGGTGTCTAGTAATTATAGATCAATGCAAATCTGAAATATTTAAGTTTTCAAATGGGAGGTTGTGCCCATATAATATTCCCCTGTCCCCTAAAAAACATTAAAAATAATCTGAACGTGAAATTTGCAGAATATTTATTAATCCATGTCTTAATACTTGTTGCTGAAATTTCACAAAAATCAGTTGTATCTGAATTTTCACAAGGATCTGCCATCTTCTCTTTGTTTGGTTTTATATAAAACTAAATCAAACTAAATATAGCCGACATTTGAACCCTTTATGCCTTGTAGCTGTGTTTTGAAATGCTCAATAATCAGTTAATTTAGGAGTGAATCCTATGCATAGAAATACACATACATTATGCTCTGTTTGCAGGTTGAACCAAATAACGTATAAGGCAATGCAAATGAAGACTCAACAAATAAAGGTAGATCAATAAGAAGTGTATTAGGAAAAGTATATTTACATGATGGTTGTCAGGTAAGAGCGTCTTAGCTTGAGAACATATCTGCTCTCGGCTCGGCCTTCGGTGACTTCTGGTTAACACACACTCAGACTAACCGAGTCTTGTTATTTATGTGTAATATTATTCACATATGTAAATGAGTGGGTGTCACCACAACACATTATATGAATTATCCTCATTCTGGAAATGATAGTTGGTTAAAACAAAAAGAAAATAACTAAATAAACAAATAAAAACTTGAAAATTGGGCAAGACGCTGAGAGATAAAATGCAAATATTTTAATTAATTTTTGTGTTTTTAATTTTGGTTTAAAATCTTTTGGGTAAAATATTCTTTATCAGAGACGAGCAGTTTCATATTAGCATATATGTAAAAATGTTATCTTGTTAAATTTGTTCTTATTGTTATGGATGACAGACACAGTAGATGTGATTATGAGGGTAAGTACTCCTTTGCCTTTGTCTGTTTGTAACGAATACAAAAATATTGATCAGGATTAAATATTAATATTGAGGAAATGAATTAAAAAATAATATGCCTTTTGTAAGAACACTGAGCAATATTTGACGTAGAAGTTTTATCTATCATTTGTTAAAAAATGATCAATGCTGTAGATTCTGAATTTTTAAGATAAGGATTAATAATTCATATCATTTGGACTATTCGGACTACTGTTCTCATCTTGTTTGTTATTTTCACAATGTTTTTGTCGATGTAACCTCGGACCTTCAGATATATCATGTCGAACTCTGAAATCTACACAGAATTTCTACTCGATTATGGCTGACAGAATGAGAGCATCCTACCTCCGTAGATGAAATAAACGGTTCTGTTCAAAATGGTTCTGTTTGAAATTCCGTGCAGATTCCAGAGTTTTACAGAAAACTTCCTGAGTTTGACATGATACATCTGAAAAAGGTCAGAGGTTACATCGACCCAAACTTTGTGAAAATAACTCTCAAAATAAGAACAGTAGTGTGAATAATCCAAGATAATCTGTTTGCCTGAAATGTTCTTGGAGAAAATCCGCAGTCAATTCAGCTGCATAGATGCATAGAATTTGTCATGTGCGTAGAAGTTATCAGAGTTATTCTTTGAAAAAAATCTGCAAGTCAATTAAAATGTTGCAATAAAATATTTATGCAAGGCGAGCAACTCCCAAATCTGAATAATCGGCCGCATAACGACTCTGAATATTGCCTGAGGCAAATTCTTACTTGAACAAATCTTTACCGCCTCTCTAACTGCTTCCTTCTCTTCCTGAAGCTGCAACAAAGTGACTCATCCCATGAGGATCATAAGGGGGGGTAGCAACAGAGAAAATTATCCCATTTTTATTTATTTGCTGTCTGTTATCCTTATCTTCATTGTTGTTTTTGTTGTTCCACTTTGGTTCGGGCAACTCATCCTCTGGCCTTCTTCAGGTAATTAATCGTGACGGGATACAAATACTGACTCTCTTAATTTAGTCCCCAATAATTACTGCCTTCCATAGTTGTCGTTGTCTCACCACCTGCGGGGTCCATAGTGCAGTGGGGATAGAGGCATTGAATCTTTATGGTTCCAGATGAGCATTGTCTGAAGATAGCAGTTTCAATCCTACCCAAAGGAGGCAAGAGGTTTAGCTGGCCAAAAACGTGGTGAGACAACTATGAAGATGAGGATAACAGTTTGCTAATATTTATTGATATTATTATATTTTATTTTTATTTATCATTTTATTTTTTATTTTTTTTATCTTTTGAGATGAGGCTTCATAATTTGTGTATTCTTATTTTTTTTTTTTGTAGACTGTTATCCTCATCTTACATAGTTGTAGTTGCTTCACCACGTTTCGGCCAGCTTATCCTCTGGCCTTCTTCACGTAGCTAACCATGACGGGATAGGAATGCTGAGTCTTGTAACTGTATCCCCAGTAATTATTGCCTTCCATAGTTGTCGTTGTTCTTTCATCACGTTTTGGCCAACTAATCCTCTGACCTGCTTGGGTAGGATTGAAATAAGTGTTGGGTCTCTCTGGTTCCAGGTGTCTGAAGATAGTGGTTTCAGTCCTACCCAAAGCAGGCCAGAGGCTTACGTGGCCAAAACGTGGTGAGACAACATCAACTATGGAAGGCAGTAATTACTGGGAATGCAGTTACAAGACTGAACATTCCTATCTCGTTCCAGTTAACCAACTGAAGAAGGCCAGAGGATGAGTTGGCTGAAATGTGATGAAACAGCAACAAATATGAAGATGAGGATAACAGACCACAAATAGTTAAATAAATACCAATTACTTATCTTGAAGGATTCCAATAATAAAAAAATATATATATACTATCCCGTTTTGTTGGATCACATTTTCCATGTGTAATTTAAGGACTTCTTGGTTTTCAAATCATCATCATCATCATCATCATCATCATCATCATCATCATCATGCAGCCCTTCATAGATGAGGATGACTAGTCAAGGTCTCGGTGCTTTATTCCACATTGTTGTAGCATTCCACGCGCAGTGTGGAAAGTTTCCTCACAAGTAGTGCATGGATAATAGTGATGCGACGATTCCAATATTTTTCCTGTTCCCTGCTAAATTCCCAATTCCGATTTATAATTTTATTATCTATAATTATCTAACGATAAGATTTTTATTTTCCTCTGATTTTCATATAAACACATGTTAAATATGCAGATATTTTCCTAAACGTCAAAATACACTTGCAGAGACTGATCTATCAATTTAAGCTTCACTGGTGATTTCAAATCAATAAATATTTATTATTTTATCATTATTACCAGCAATGGAAGATTTTACTTTAAACAAAATCAAATAGCAAAAGAGAATTAAAAGAATCGTTTTGGCATCGGAAAATAGGCATCAATTTATCCGATACCGATTCCAATACCCCCAAATCTTCCGATTCCGATTAAGCGTCCCAACACTAATGGATAGTTACCAGCGTTAGTTCTTTGGTAATGTTTTTGTTCAGACCTGGCCTTTATTTTTGCCTCTATTTCTGCCTTTCCTTCGTGAAGACTACTGTGCCAGCAGCTTTGGACTGCTGCTATTTTTTGTATTCATATTCATTGCTTTTAAGTGGCGCTTTATTCGGAGTTTCTGCCCACCAATCTTTCTGCACCCATTTTCCAATTCTCCAGACAATAGGATTATTGGGATGTGATTGTTTTCCATTCTGGCCACATGTCCAGTGCATCACAGTTTTATAGTGGCGAGTACGGCCTCTATGCTGTCCATGTTGAGTGCTTTCGGCATAAGATCGTTGCATTTAATTTTCATATTTTTTCCTCGGTGGCGCTGTTGTATTGCTTTCAACCTCTTTATGTGGTCCTTGTACAGTATGTAGGTTTCTGCCGAATATAGTAGAGCAGGTAATACCACTGCAGCACAATCATGTTGACACACAAGTTCTCGCCAAATCACTGAAGTTAAGCAACATTAAGCCTGGCCATTACCAGGTAGGTGACAATTTGAGAAGGCAAGGCGCTGTATGTACCGCGAGGTAAAATACCAGGTGATTTCCTCAAACAAAAAAATATTCTCTTTTTTTTTTTTTTTTATACATGGGGGTCACCACTTATCAAGGCCTGAAGGCCACTCAGGGATAAGGGTTATTGTGTGTACAGTAATCAATGAAATAGTATTGTAGTAATCATTAGTATTAGGGGTTTTGATAGAGTGTCTTACTTAGGGGGGGGCGGTTTGTCAGGAGTTTGTTTATGTTAGACTTGAAGACGTCCAAGTTGTAGTCAGGTGGGAAACAGACAAGCGGCAGAGAGTTCCACTGGCATGCAGTTCTAAGAAAGAAGCTTTGCTCGTGGAATCTATGTGAATTAAAAAAATTATGGCGCGGTCTAGCCTTCTCTCGAGGGTAGATGGGCCTTTCTTAAGCCATGGTAGGCAACCCATCTAGTGATGGTGTCATGATAAAAAATACTTTTGATAGCCCTGGCAAAGCATCAAGTATTCAGCTACGGACAAGATTTTAATTACACTACAAACTCGTGTTCAATCTTGGCTGCGTTATGTGTTACGTTAATACCACTGCTTTATGAACTTTGCATTTTGTTTTCCAAATGAAGCACACACACTCTGGATGCTGCAGCTCATCTCCTTGTCTATACGGCTGTTGATAGTTTACTTTCCAGGTACTTAAAGTTTGGTACCACTTTTAATTCCTCGCCATTTATCATGATTGATGGATCTCGTGGGTGTATATTGTCAGATGATGGTTGGTATATCATCTCAATTTCCTCTGTGTTTACCTGCAGACCGATTTTCTGTGCCATTCTACAAGACAAGTTTACCATATTTTGAATTTGGTCCTCGCTGTGTGCCACCAAGTCTGTGTCATCTGCAAATAGCAGTTCTGTTATTGGCTCGTTTTGAGTCTTGTCTTTGCTCTCAATCATGCCAAGTTGAACAGTTTGCCATCAAATCTTGAGCGAATAAAGATGCCTTCAAATAAGCTGTCCAAATATTGCCATATTATACTGAACAGAAACCACTTCTCTTTGCATTATAACGAGAATGCTAACAACTGCAAGGAAGCTATAGATGACAAAGAAACGATAGACTGGCTTTACTTTATATATTAGAAAGAAATGAATGAGATAGTGAGCCTCAATCTAAGTGTAATCATGTACACTAGCAGGACCTGTGGAAATTCCACAGTGGCATCTCTCATATGTAATATATTGCTGTTGGACATTCTGTGGACGTTCAGCGTGAATGGAAACCTGCGATATTATTGTAGCTCTTTTGTTAAAGCTGTAAAAGTATTTATCCAAGTCATCTGATTAATGTAGTGTCAGAATATATTTTGTTATTACGTTTTATCTCCAATATCCTCATAGGAGCATGTGATATATTTCTATTGTATGAACTCTTGGCACGAATGAAAACCCCACGATATCATAACACCATCTTTATACAGAACAGATATTGCCCTTGGATCCTAGCCCGAAGGTCAAGAAGGTATATTTTAGTTTCACGTACGGCCCAAAAGCGACATTTTTTTTTTTTTTTTTTTAATTTTTTTTTTTACATTGCGTCTTTGATGACCAGGAGATGCTATCTATTAAAAAGGAGGATAGAATGTGATAAGCAGGGCTATGACAAGAGAATATTCTTATTGTTTTGACTCTCGAGTATATATCCGACACAGAAACGGTTAATTAATTGAGAACCACATCACTCTATCTAAAAATATAAGATATTAACTCGAGAGTCAAAATAATGAAAAGAATATTCTTTTGTGATAACATACTACAAACATTAAATTAGCATCTCTTATATATTAATTTAATGTTCGTAATATGTTAGCACCTTCTATTCTACTTTTTAATAAATAGGATCTCCCGATCAAATAATTTATAATCTGGAAACCGTGACACACGTACGTAGGTACGTTAAAGGTACTACGCTATTAATATGTACACTTTTCTGAGTGGAGAACAGAATCGTTGCTGTTATCTTTGACATTTCTATTCATCGTCGATTACAAAAAACAAAAGGAAGTATTAAGTGATACGAAAACAATTCTATTTGTAGATGCAAACCTGTTTATCTTGGTTGGAGATTCGTCCTTCAATAATAAATAACACTTATTATTTCTCGAGATTTTTTTGTTGTTGTTATTGGGTACTTATACAGAATAGGGTGTATTTATTTCTCTGCTCCCGCGAGAACTGTTACACTAGGGTTGGAAAAGAGGGATTAAAAAAAAAAAAAAAAGTCATTGCTTCAGAAGAGAAGCACTCTGCGAAATATGCCTATGCAGTCCTGTCGGCATTCCCTGGCAGAAGCGCCTTAGGTGATTAGCAATAAACTAACCTTTTCTCAAAGAGAAGTGGTAAAGCCTGGGTGGGTGGACCTCCTAGAATTGCACAGAACCATCATTACGCTGCTATCAACAGCGGATAGGTCATTTACAGGAATGGTCTATGGGGTCGAAATGCTTAGCCAATGAATCCACAGCATCCAACATTTGGCAACTGGTATCTTTTGTTTAATAAATTGTTAGGTGAAAGTACAAAATAGTTAAAAAAAAAAAAATAAATAAATAAATAAATAAAAAAATAAACGCAAAACACCCAGGACTCTATGGACAAATTTATCTTTAGTTAACTTTCACAGCTAAATATTTTCGTTTACTAGCCAAATAGAAAAATTACTAACCAAACTCTCATGATTTTTGGAATATGACATGTTTGTTCCGTGATGAGTATGTATATCATAGAGGTTTTTTGTCTTTTTAAATAAGTGAAATTCTAAATATGCACCAAATTTTATGTTGAGACCTTCCGTGAAAAAAAAAAGAAGCAAAATCACCAAAGGATAAGTTCTATTATTTTTAGTTAGCACATGAAAATGCAACTGTTTCACTTGCAATGTAAAACCTTGCCTCTCCATGCTAAGAATGGCTTTCTAAATATTATTTCAGCATGGTCCGTAAACTGGTGAGCTGATATTTTTTTTTTAATTTCACACAAATATATTTTGTGTCTGGGAGTGTTCTTAGTAGTGTTGGGACAATTAATTGGAATCAGAAAAATCGGAACATTTTAGGGTATAGAAATTGGAAAAATCTATGCCTATTTTCCGATGCCCAAAGCGATTCCTTTAATTATCTTTTTTTTATTTGCTTTTGTTTTTAAAAATAGTCTTCCACTTGCTGGTGGTAATAATATAAAAAATAAATATTTGTTGATTTTAACTTCTGCAAAAGATGTAGCTAATTTGCATATTCTTTTAACCATTCATTTTAATTATTTCCCTTTTAGTTTTTTCGGTTTTCCTTTGGGATGATCATCTTTAGTTAATTATTACGTGTAATTTATGCAGATTTTCTACATGGTTTATACTGGTGCAATGTTTGCATAAAAAGGTTATAGTAAACAAACCTCCTTCTATATATATTTATGTATGTGTATATATATATATATATATATATATATATATATATATTTGTTCAAAGAATTTTGCTTACCAAACTCTACAGACATGAAACTTCATATATAAGGTGTTTGAACCCATGTAAAACTTTATATTTGGGTTTAGCTGGGGAAAATCAGTGCAAAAGTGTTAAAATTAAAAAAACTGGAATTTGCCAGGTGAAGGCTGACCGACGGCATTACGAATATGCATGCATAACGTAATAGCTATTGGTTTATGTTACAATTTTTAGCTTGCAGCAAACATGTCTTCATTGGGTCGAATATAATGTATAAATATAAAAGCGAAAATGTGTGTGTATGTATGTTTGCTTTTTCTGTATGTTTGTAAAAGGCTTTTTTCCGAGAAGCTCACAACTTAAAACTTTTTATATCACGTCTAAATCATAATATATACAAGTTAACAATGTAGGTCGCCTTTCTATTTAATTTGCTCGACTTTGAAAAGATAAATATTCAATATTTTTCGCTCGTCGCATGTGGATTAGGCTTTTTCGTATAATAAAAGCGACACTAATTCTGGCGGTATTTTTCCGGTCGCGATTGCCGGAAATCTCCAAAAGCAATCAAATTTGATCAATGTGGAGTTTTTTCTTATATCAGACAATTGCTATTCAATTTGGACAAACCCCATTTTTATTGGAAGCTGGTTTCCCCCCCCCCCAAAAAAAAAAATTAAAAAAACGTTCCCGCAGTAAATAAAATACTACCCCGCAGTCAAAGTTGACCTCATTAAGTAATTAAAAACGGGCACCTGCTGATTCTAAATAGTTAAATAAATTCAAATGTGTTTCCGTTAGTGTTTCGTAGTGGCCTAGTGGTTAACATCTCACTTTTTTTTTTCACACTTTAATTACCAACTTTGCCTCAAAGGTTTGGGTTCAATCCTTCATACTTACCTACCAAAAAAATTTTTTTAATTTACCCCCCCCCCCCCCCGACACAAACACTTGGGTGTTTTGATTTACCCAAAACCACATGCACCTCCAAACACCCGGGCAACGCCGGGTACCCCCCCCCGTTAGTATATATTAAAAGATAGACTTTTTGCCTGAAGTAGTCTTAGTTATTAATAATTACAGATCAAAACATTTTCATGCCAATTTTGCAAAGCGTTAGGTGTATCAGAAGTTTTGAGGAATTTTTGACACCCCTAACACAAAACTGCGAACAAAATATAAAAAAAACTCGTAATTCTTCTTTTTAAAGTGGGTTGTTTATTTTCTTTATGGAATATACTTCCAAAATAAACTATTAAAGTTGTTTAAAAAATAATAGAAATATTATTTTTTATTTAAAAAAAAACAGTGTTTACAAAGTGCTGGCGCGTGTTCATGCAGCCAGTTTTTTTACATATGAAATCAATTAAATTTTACGAGTGAAATTTTTTTCAATTTTTAAACTTTAAAAAATCTATCAAAATTTTTCTATTGGTTCAATTATTACGATATTTTCAGGGTCAATGTGAAATTTTATGCTGTTTCTAATAAACCGAATATAATATTTTAGACCAGCGTTTCTATTTTTAAATTCATCCCCCCATTTTGAAATGTCTATTAAAATTTAAATAATTACTTTACTCACTGAAGTTTTATATATCACAAATTGAAGATAAAATATCAATAAATAAAATATTCTGATTTAAAACAATAAAAAAGAAGTGCTATTTGGAAATTTACCTGTAAAATCCAAAGTGTAAAACCTTTTTTTTAAAAAACCATGTTGATTTTTTTTTAAGTGAAAGCTCATGTTATGCTTAGATTGTCAAGTAAATATCGGACGCTGACAACAATTTTTTCTATTTCATTCAATGTTTTCTTTTTTTAAATATTAAAAAAAATATTCACTCGATAAAGAAGAAATAAAATATTAATCAAAAACTCATGTATTTCATTAAGAGAACAAAAAACCCCGGTAGAGTGGGGTTTTTTTAATGGCAAAAACTGATAAGTGAATGTGTTCATTTTTCATTTACGGTGGCCCCAAAATACTAATTTTGATTTACAGCACGCAATAGAAAGAGACATTAATTGTGGCACTTTGAAGCCACCGGAAGATAAACTCGAAGAAAAGCAGACATTTGTCTCCCTTTATTTCAACAGTGAAAAACATCTGAGTTCGTGTTTTTTATTTAAAAAGGACATGGAATATAAGTATAAATATAGATAAATTCTTAACAATGAAGAATGGAACTGCCCATTGAATAGTATTTTTATAGGTAAGTGATTTTTTGGAATTTATATATATTTTTTATAATCGAAGTAAGTAAAATTTCGTTGATTTTCTTTAAATCTTTTTTAAAGAAAACTGATTAAAAAAAAAATAAATATTGCATAATTTGCTATTAAACCTGTTATTTTTTTAAATTTTGGTCTTTGCTCCTTTAATTGAAAAAAAAATTAGGGTTTGAATTACATTTTTCAAGTAGTTATAAGCTTCGAAAGATAGGAGGTCGAATTATTCAAGTTCTTATCAGGCATTTTTAATGGCGGCGTCTGACACTGCTAGCGAAGCATGTACATGTCCCCTGTTAGACCTGATCCCAAATAGTAACCCCATGTATCAAATTGGCAATATGCCTTCATAGGAAAATTTTTTTTTTTTTTTTTTTTTTTTTTTTTTTAAGAGATAAATTCCTTTCAAATGAAACAAAGAGAAATCCTGTTGTGTGGCTTGCACAAATAAAGTGCCCGGATGTTCCCAAGGAAGTCTTAAACATGAGAAAACATGGACCCACAGATTCACACACAAGAACAAGTACACACACACACACGCACATGCACACAACACAAACACAAGCAAGCCAGCTTGAACGGTCCTCCTACCCTCTCTTATCTAACCCGGGCCTTGCTGCCCTGGCTAGGAGGTTTCTGTCTTGTCTATTTATATAATAGAAAAAGAAAGAGACAGTTGGACAATGTCAGGCTGTGAGAAGTTCTGACCCTTGTTGGAGAATCTGAGTGGGGCAGAAGGAAAGTGGGAGACGGAGAGAGGAAATTAAATAAATGGAGAGAGCGGTTAGGGGTGTATGGGAGAGGAGGAAGGTTACTGAGGTAGAGTTGGAGATTGACAGGTCTTAAAATGTTCTTGGGTTATTTTGATCTGGCCACCATAATTGCTGACCTCAAACTAGATCTTGTTTTATCAGCAGAACTTGATAATTTTATGGACTGGACATTGTGCTAGATGGAAGATAGACGGATAAAGATGGAGAGTGAGAGAGACAGACAGAGATATTGTACTTGAAGGGAGATAAAGAGAGAGAAGAGGGAGAGTGAGATAATGAAAAAAGAGAGAGAGATAAAGGGAAAGAGAGTTATTACGCTTGATGAAAGAAAAAGAGTGACAGAAACAAAATGAAGGGGAGGGGCGTTGCATTGGATGGGAGACAAAGAGAGAAAGAAAAAGAGAAAAAAGAGACATTTCGCTTACTAAATATGAACTTGATCATTTTATGGACTGGACGTTGTGCTTGATTGAAGATGGAGAGTGAAAGAGAGAGAGAGAGTGTGTGTGTGTGTGTGTGAGAAAGAGAGAGAGACATTGAATTTGAAGGGAGAAAAAGAGAGAGAAAAAAAAAGAAGCGGGAGAGTGAGATAATGAAAGAGAGATTGAGAAAGACAAAAGGAAATAGAGATGTTACACTTGATGAAAGAAAGAGAGGGCGACAGAAACAAAACGAAGGGGGAGACAAAGAGAGATAAAGGAAAAGGGAGACACTGCGTTTACTAAAAGAAAGACAGAGTGAAGAAAAGTAGAGCAGGAGAAAAACAGTGGAAACCAAAGTGAGAAGTGACGGGTGGGGTGGGGGGTTATATGGATGAAAGAGTTGGAGAGAAATAATGGAAAGAAAGAAAAGATGGATAAACAGAAAAACGGAAGGGGGGCAACGCGTGAGAGAGAGGGGCGGGTAAAGTGCAAGACAAAGTGGGAGGGAGCAAAATGAGAGACGGTGAAAAGAAGAGAATTAAAGATTTAAAAAAAAAACATCAGTTAAAAATACTTGTTAAAAACAAGAGACAGAGAAAACAAGGAATAAAAAGATAGCAAGAGAGACAGAAAGGAACAAAGGGAATAAGGAACAAAGAGGGAGAGAAAGGGAGGAAGAAAGGAAGAGGGAGAAATAAACAAAGAGATAGAAAGAGAGAGAGAGAGAGAGAGGAACAAAGAGAGGGAGTAAGGGAGGAACAAAGAGGGAAAGAGTAAGGAATAAAGAGAGAAAGAGAGACCAAAGAGGATGGAGAGCAAGAAACAAAAAGGGAGGGAGAGAGTGAGTTGAAGAGGCAAAGAGAGAGATTGAGTGCAAAGGATTAAGAGAGAGGAGGGAGAGACGGGGGAGAATTTTATTTTTATATATATTAGACAGAGAGAGAGAGAGAGAGAGAGAGAGAGAGAGAGAGGTAATAGAAAGTCAACTTGCAACAGTTTTCCTAAGATGGTCATTTTCATGGAAAGGAAAACTGGTTTCTAGAAGATGACATATATAAATACATCATTACCTTGTACATCCAAGCAAATTGACTTTGATGGACAGGAATTTCCTAAACAGGGAAGGGATGAAATAGTTTTAACGGATCTATTTTCTTTTCTTCTTAAAATATAAAAATAATTATATAGATTCGCTTTTAATGGTGACGTTTAAAAAAGAAACAAAAACTATAGCTGCTTATGCGTCTGTTAATTTAACCCAGGCTTAAGGGTTATTGCAAGTACATTACTTTAGTGTGGAGATTTGATGAAGTGTTTAATTAAGGGGGCGGTTCATTAGGAATTTGTTAACATTGGACTTGAAGACATCCAAGTTGTAGTCCGGAGGGAAGCAGGCAGACGGAACAGAGTTCCACAGGCGTGCAGTTCTAACAAAGAAGCTTTGTTCATGGAATCCGCGTTTTGATTTAGGCACAGATATAGAGTGGGGGAAATTTTTCACAGTGGATTCAGCTAGACGGGTGTTTTCCGTGAAAGATTGGCGAGGGGGGACCAGAGATTGGAGTTCAGACGAGCACTTGCACTTTTAAGCCGTTACGTAAAACTAGATGGAAGTAAATATAGCTCACATTATCACACCTTTCGCCGAGCAGCCTTGTCTAAAAATTCTTGACAATTAGTTTAGGAGTTAATCGTGTAAACCACCTTATAAAAACACAAGAACAGCCTGGTGTCTAATAAAACGAACAAAATAAAATTATTTAAACGTTAAAAGTTTCATAGAACATGGCAAGTGCTCGTCTGAGCTTCAATCTATGCCCCCCCCCTCGCCAAACTGTCACGAAAAACACTCGTCTAGCCAAAACCACTATCATTAATTTCCCACACTCTTTATCTGTGACTAAACCTAAATGTAAATACCATGAACAAAGTTTCTTTCTTAGAACTGCACGCCTGTGGAATTGTCTTCCGATTGTCTACTTTCCAGCTGACTACAATCTGATTGTTCTCAAGTTCAATGTAAACAAGTTCTTGATGAACCGTCCCCCTAAGTAATCCAATTTACGAAATTCCCACTACTTATGTTTACTACGCTATAATCACATTGACTAACCCTTATCCTCGAATGGCCTTAATAAGTGATGATTCCTGTGTAAAAAATGAATTTAAATACTTTTTTTTTTCAACGCGAGTTGTTACAAAAATCATCTGAAGAAATTCGAAAGTTTATACATTCAATTCTCAACATAAAATTCGGTGCATATTAAGAATCACGCTTATTAAGCTAATATATAAACGGCTATATGTCTGTCTGTCTCCATATTTTCAAACTCTATCTCCTCAGAAACTAAAAGTCGCAGAGCGGCGCTAGGGGCCTCAAATGATAAGACTTTTATATGGACCGTTCTTTTATGGGTCTTTAGCAGGTTAAAAAAATTTTAAGGGGTCAAAAATGGATAAAAATTGAAAAAAATCGTTAAGCATTTTGTACATTCATCTTAGTTCATTTTTAATTTTTAATCGGTTTATATGCGGTTCACGTTGATACAGTGGTAACGTCACCAGCTTTGAATGGTTCGGTTCCGGTTTCGATTCTAGCTGATGGTACTTTTTTTTTACTTTTGAAATCACAACTCTATAATAATATATACGAAATCTGGGCCAATTAAAATATCATATTTAAGCTTATTTTACGACCGGGCAAAGCCTGGCACACCCATCCCGCTAGTAAAAAAAAAAAAAAAAAAATTTTAATTTACAGAAAATCTTTGATATATTTACTCGTCAAAGAATCGAAATGTCCTATTCCAAAAATCACGTGGGTTAGGCTAGTAACTTTTCTGTTTGGCTAGTAAGCGAAAATATTTAGTTGGTAAGGGCTAGTTGCTAAGTATAAATTTGTCCGTAAAACCCTGTTTCGCATGACCGTACTTCACACTGATTGGAAGGGGGGGGGGGGGCTCGACCATGCCCAAGGGCCTCTCACGGAGTAGGGGGAAGGAGACGCCTTCCTTTACCTTTGATAGTAATGCTGTCTGTCCCATTACCTGAAAATTAGAATTTGAATAAATATTTTTTTTAATCTGCGTTTTAATTGCTTTCACAACTGTTATATTTTTAAACTTTATATATTAAACGAATTACTTCCATCGAGATCGATATATATATATATATATATATATATATATATATATATATATATATATATATTGGCAGCAAGTCATTATTTAGAAACATTAGATTAAACACAACAGAATTATTCCTTTTTCCGATCTTGTTGGATATCTTTTCTGTTTGCCGAGCGGTCTTTTTAATTTCGGCAGGCATATTATATAGGATGGCGCTCAGAAGTTGTTGGTCGGCCATATTTTTCTCAAGCGCTTTTTATCGAGCATCTGATTGTTGTCAGGAGCAATTGTTCTTTTCTTTTCCTTTTCTGTTCCTTTGAGGCTTGGTATATTTATAATTTTTGCTTGTTTGTTTGTTTTTTAAATTGGCTATAAAGGTGGGTGCGGTTGGGTTGGGGGTGAATTACTTTATTTAATTTTAGTTTCGAGTTTCGTATTTTATAGTTTATTAATTTAGTTTCATGTGTGTGTGTGTATTCCCTCGATATATATATATATATATATAGTAATTTATAAAATATATATGGCGATTAAGCTACACTGAATATTCTGCGTTTCATCCACTGTAGGATTCGTCAGGCTTATGCGCGAATTTTGTGGTTGCTTCTTGTTTTTATATATGTTGAGGATTTCTAGTTAGCCAATCAGCTTTCTAGTATCCACCGCGCCCCCTCCTATCAGCCAATGGGCATGCATTTTATCGAACAAAGGATCTGTTTTAGAACTAGGTTAGTGGTTTAAGGTAGATCTTTTCCCTCCTTTTTTTTTTTTTTTATATATATATGAATATACCTATGTGTACACATGCACACATATATATATATATGTATATATACATGTATGTGTGATCGTTTATGTATATTCATGTTTATTTAATTTATTTATTTGTTTGTTTTCTATTGTTATTGTTAGTTTTAAAGCTATTTTGTATCGCTATCCTAGAGTAAGTTTTATTTTGTGAACACAGTTGTTTGCTATTTCTCGTCTACAGTTTAATAGATTTTGAGGTTCTTTAAAGTACAGGATAGCAAATTTGTCATGGAGGCATAATTTACATGGGTCGTCTAAATGTCTGCACGTGGCTGATAGGAGGGGGCGCGGTGGATAGTAGAAAGCTGATTGGCTAACTAGAAATCCTCGACATATATAAAAACAAGAAGCAACCACAAAATACGCGCATAAGCCTGACGAATCCTACAGTGGATGAAACGCAGAATATTCAGTGTAGCTTAATCGCCATATATATTTTATAAATTACTAACTAGCTCTACCTACGTATTGAACACTTTTGAAGTAAATACTTAAAGTTTACGCATAAATCTATACTTTCGTATATTAAATTTGTTTGAGTAAATGAAGTAGTTATATATATATGTATATATATATATATATATATACATATATAAAACATATATTTCCTCGATATATATATATATATATATATATATATATAAAAAACATATATTCCCTCGAGATATATATATATATATATAAAATATATATTCTCTCGAGATATATATATATAAAACATATATTCCCTCGTTATATATATATATATATATATATATATATATAAAACATATATTCCCTCGATATATATATATATATATATATATATATAAAAAACATATATTCCCTCGATATATATATATATATATATATATATATAAAAAACATATATTCCCTCGATATATATATATATATATATATATAAAACATATATTCCCTCGATATATATATATATATATATATATAAAACATATATTCCCTCGATATATATATATATATATATATATATACATAACATATATTCCCTCGATATATATATATATATATATATATATATATATATATATATATATATACATAACATATATTCCCTCGATATATATATATATATATATATATATATACATAACATATATTCCCTCGATATATATATATATATAAAACATATATTCCCTCGATATATATATATAAAAAATATATTCCCTCGATATATATATATATATATATATATATATATATATATATATATATATAAAACATATATTCTCTCGATATATATATATATATATATATATAAAACATATATTCTCTCGATATATATATATATATATATATATATATAACATATATTCTCTCGATATATATATATATATATATAACATATATTCCCTCGATATATATATATATATATATAACATATATTCCCTCGATATATATATATATATAAAACATATATTCGCTCGATATATATATATATAGCATATATTTCCTCGATATATATATATATATAGCATATATTTCCTCGATATATATATATATATAGCATATATTTCCTCGATATATATATATATAGTATATATTTCCTCGATATATATATATATATATATATATATATATAGTATATATTTCCTCGATATATATATATATATATATATATATAGTATATATTTCCTCGATATATATATATATAGTATATATTTCCTCGATATATATATATATAGTATATATAACCTCGATATATATATATATAGTATATATTTCCTCGATATATATATATATAGTATATATTTCCTCGATATATATATATATAGTATATATTTCCTCGATATATATATATAGTATATATTTCTTCGATATATATATATATAGCATATATTTCCTCGATATATATATATAGCATATATTTCCTCGATATATATATATATATATATAATTGCCTCGATATATATATATATATATATATAGAGAGAGAGAGAGCATATATTCCCTCGATATATATATATATATATAACATATATATATATATATATAGTATATATTCCCTCGATATATATATATATATATATATATATATATATATATATATATATATAGGTATTTCTAAGGATTAGGTATTAAACGTAACATTAAATTCCTTTAAAAAAAAAAAACGGAAATGCCAGTATTATGCTTTTTCTAAACAGTCCTCTTTTTGTAAGTAAAAGGAAAAACAGATACTCGAGCTGAGATCGAAACTAAAACTTAAAGACGGTAAGTCAGGTACGATTACCATTACGCCAGCTTAACACGATCTTTGAGATGTGTTTTCAAGCCTACTTATTCTTAACATAAGTAATCTTTCATGGGAATGATTCACGCATGTGCATTCGTGAAACAGCAAACAGTTAAAAAATACAATGAGCCCCCCCCCCGTACGAATTTTTCAATGTTGACCCCTTAGCAGCCCTTTATTCCGGATGAAAACCGATTAAAAGTTTTCCATATGCCTGAATATCCTATATATCAGCTTTCAAGCTTATAAATCAAAAACTTTGTCGAATATAGGTTGAAAAGTGTCCTCACACACACGCACACACATTCTCACTTTTATATTTAATTTATATATATATATATATATATATATATATATAGCATATATTCCCTCGAGATATATATATATATATATATATATATAGAGAGAGAGAGAGAGAGAATTTTTTTTATCTGCTGCGCTTCTACATTATCAGAACGAAATTTTGAAGTTGATAAATGGAGTTTTCAGATAAAAAAAAAAAAACAATGGTTTCTACTGATTTTTTTTTTTTTTTTAATTCTAATAAATTACTATGTTAGCTTCCAAATTATGCAGTCGGAATTATCTGAATATTACTGAATTATTAAAAAAAAAAAAAACTTAAATCGTCATAAAATAAAATACGCATCAAGTGTGCTTGCAAGCCAAATCACAACGTAATGTTAGGAAAATAAACAAATATTTTACTTGTTTGAAATTTATAACATAAATATATTTCGGAGTTATACTCCATCCTCAGTGTGTTGTTTTCTTTCTTTTTCCTTTTCTTCTTCCTTGCCATGTTTTAAAGTTGGAGAAAGAAAAGTATGTTTGTAAAGAAAAGGATGTGCCCTCTATAGTATCAGACCTGACCGAATGGTTAATTGTAGGCATAGACCGATTCATACCATCCAAAAAATTCCAACACAAACCTAACAGCCAGCCATGGTTCTCCTCTGAATGTGCTGCTGCCATCGCGCACAGAAATCACTTTTTCCATAGCTACCAACGTAATAGATGTACTGAGACTAAAGCTGCTTTCAAGACTGCCAGCAACTACTGTAAAAGAGTAATAAAAAATGCAAGAGAGCTATATGCTCAGTCCGTTAAATCTAAAGTAGCTGATCAGCGGCTTGGTTCCCACCAGTTTTGGCAAATAGCAAACAGGATCCTGAACAGAAGCGTGCATTCTATCCCAACCATCATCAATGGACCTGAGGTCATCTCGTCAGCATCAGACAAGGCCAAACTATTTGCCAAGAACTTTGCAGCTAATTCTACCCTATTTGACGAAGGCCATTAACTGCCCGTATTTCTTCCTATAACAGACAACACTCTATGCAACATACAAATATCTTTGCATGAGGTCGCCAAGCTAATCAAGAACCTTGATTCCAGTAAAGCAACTGGCCCTGATGGCATTCCAATTATAGTCTTGAAAAAGCTTCAACCAGAACTTGCCCCCATACTTACAAAACTGTGTAAGCGTTGCCTTAAGAAGTGCTTTCCAGCACCCTGGAAAACTTCATCAGTATGCCCTGTATTTAAGAATCTAGGTGATGTCATCTCGCTCTCAGTACAGACCAATAAGTCTCCTGTGTGTCATGAGTAAGTTGTTGGAATCCATATTAAATAAAGTAGTAGTCAACCACCTCAACAGAAACAACCTTCTTAGTGACAAGCAATATGGTTTCAGCTCTGCAAGATCTACAGCAGATGTGCTAATGGTTATATCACATAGGATTAGTGAATCTCTTAACAAAGGCTTCCTTTCCAGGGCAATTGCTCTTGGCATATCGAAGGACTTCGATAAGGTATGGTATAAGGGCCTACTTCACAAGATTTCCAGCTACGATATCACTGGAAATATTTTCTCAATCATTAAATCATTTCTCTCCGATAGGTTCATAAGAGTAGTGGTTGATGGGCAGAAATCAGGGGCCCACAGTATTAATGCTGGGTCCAACTCTCTTCCTGATCTACATCAATGATCTCCCAAAACACATACTTAAATCATTCGTTGACATCTATGCTGATGACACGACCATCTATGGCAACACATCAAAGGCTGTAAATGACAAAGTTCTCTCTAATTCTCTCTCCTCTGATCTTGAGCGCGTGGTACAGTGGGGGAAGAGGTCGCTGGTTACTTTTAATGCATCCAAAACCAAGCTTCTATCTTTACATCATCAACGCTCTGATCCCCATCTGGTATCAATTGAAATGGATGGCTCTCGTCTTGGGGAGGCTCCATGTTTTGACAAGCTTCTGGGTTTGACCTTTACTCCTGATCTGAAATGGAACACGTACATCAGGTTTGTTGCCAAGGATGCTGGGAAAATGGTGGGATTCTTCTACTGCTCCAGAAGATATCTCACTACTGATGCAATTCTCTATCTGTATAAAAGCCAAGTACGTCCAAGGATGGAGTACTGCTGCCACATCTGGGCAGGAGCTACTAAAAACAGCCTATCCTGCCTTGACAGAGTACAAAATAGACTTCGTAGCCTAGTGGGAGATGCCCTTTTCTCTACCCTGCAACCTCTCTTCCATGCGCAGAGCTTCTTTCTCAGAAGTGCACAAATGTGAAACTCTCTTCCGTTTGCCTGTTTCCCACCTGACTACAACTTGAATGTCTTCAAGTCCAACATAAACAAATTCCTGACAAACCGCCCTCTTAAGTAAGACACTCTATTAAATCTCCAATACTAATGATTACTACAATACTAACTCATTGATTACTGTACACGCAATAACTTATCCCTGAGTGGCCTCTCGGCCTTGATAAGTGGTGCCCTCCATGTAAAAAAGAAAAAAAAAGAGCCGCACGTTGTATCTCAGTGTTCCGTTATTCTCGCGTTGCCAACGCACAGTTCCACCATTTCAAACTACAACAACTGAGATACAACGCGTGGCTTTTTACAAAGAGACTTTTCTTTCTCCTACATTACAAGATAGCAAGGAAGAAAAAAAGGAAAAAGAAAAAAAACAACATACTGAAGATGGAGTTTTGCTGCGAAATATATTTGTTAAAATTTCAAACAAGTAAAATATTTGTTTATTTTCCTAATATTTGGCTTTCAAGCGCACTTGATGCGTATTTTATTTCATTCAAATTGAATCAACGTTTCTATATGGAACTCACACCCTTAACTTTAATCGTGTTAGCAGGTGAAAAATTGCGGCCATTTTGTTTTTATAAAATAAATCGAAACGCAAGCATAAGCAAGGGAAGTAACTCTAAATTTTTAATGTGACCAACGCAAGACAAATAACAAAATAAACATAACATAAATACTGTGTTTCTGAGTCTGATTTTCATTTAAGATTTTTTCATTCATAATTGTTTAATATAAAATTAACTGTTCGCCTAAAAATTAAATAACTTAAAAATGACATATGTACAAGTTCAAAAATCTTTTCCTGAGTTTTCCAAGAATTATCTGGAGGAAATCACCTCCCTTTTGAACTCTCCTGTGTCTTATATAAGACAATACGATCGTTTTCTTCAAATTCTATTTCTTTAATAAATAATTTTCTACCTTATCGATTTTCGTAATTTTTGGATGAAGTCATCATAAAAATACGAGGAATACGTAGATGCCATTGTTTTCATGTGAAATTCAGTATTACGATTTCCGAAATTTCGTCCCAATAGTGTAGAAGTGCCGCATCTGCATTTTGATTTCATCCTCAATCGATATATTCTTAAACTTTATATATTAGACGGATTACTTTCATTGAAAATACTCAAAGAGTAATCAATATCACATATACGTATCTACATTGAAAGAGACGCATTGTGGGTTATGGTATCGGAGATAATGAACTTTAAATATTGATTGGTATTTATTTTCATATCACTTCCCAATTGTGTTCGATAATTCTGCTAATTAGACTTTTGATGGCGTGTGTTTTGGAAAATATGACAGACTGACTCCGAAATGACATCCGATATTTTCTTTTGTCAAATAGTGGATTCTCCGGAGATATTAAAATGAAGACATCCGCAATCATATAAACTTAGCTGGAACCAATGGAAATTCCACGGTGACTTACTGTCTTCTTCTTCTTCTTCTTCTTCTTCTTCTTCTTCGCTTTTTCGCTTCTTCTTTCTTTTTTTCTTCACTTCTTTTTCACTTCTTTCTTCTTCTCCACCTCTCCTCCTTCTTTGCTTTGTTCTTCTTCTTTGCTTTGTTCTTCTTCTTTGCTTTCTTCTTCTTCTTTGCTTTCTTCTTTGCTTTCTTCTTTGCTTTCTTCTTTGCTTTCTTCTTTACTTTTTCGCTTCTTCTCTTTCTTTTTTTCTTCACTTCTTTTTCACTTCTTCTTTCTTCTTCTCCGCCTCTCTTCCTTCTTTGCTTTTTTCTTTTTCTTCCCTTTCTTCTTTTTCGCTTTTTCTTCACTTTCCTCTTCTTCTCCGCTTTCTTCTTCTTTTTCGCCTTCGCTTTCTTTTTCGTTTCTTCTTTTTCCACATCATCATCATCATCATCATCATCATATTAGGTTTAACGTTTATTTTACATGCTGCTCATATGTTTAAATGACTTTTTAGAAATTAACTTCCACACTGACCTATCTCTGGCCAGGTCTTTATTTATCTCACTTTTTTCTGAAGTCCATTCTTATCACTTGATCCCGTGTTTTCCTTGGCCCTCTCCTGTGAACTAGACCTGCTACTTCAACTGTTCTACATCTACTAACCCAAGAACTCTCATCCATTTTTTTTCAACATGGCCATACCAACAAAGTCTCCCATTCTGCACTCATCTCCCTATACTGTCCAGATGTAATCTTCCTCTGAGGTCATCAGATCTAAGTTGGTTTTTAAGACTCGCATTACCCATCCACTGTATCATTCTCATAATTCCTCACCATGCAACGCATGTCCTCCCCTCTCACTACAGTTCCTCTCGCACCGACATGTGCTTAACAAACCTCTGCAAAGTTGAACACGCAATTTGGAAACAGATGGTCGAGCTAAAGTAGCTGCCACCAATTCGAATCAAGATGAGCTGTGTGCTGAAGATCACTCACAGATAAATGTTAATGATGCAAAATAATAATCAGCTGAAAGATGAGGAACACTATGAGAGTACAAATATTGATTAATGATATGAACTGCGTTTGATTGGTTATGGAACAATCATCATTATCAGATTAACAGCCTCTTGATGTAATGCGGTTGTTATCTTTTTAAACGGTGTCATTATATTTTAACATTTGGACCCAACACGTTGTGTCTGAGACAGTCGCAAGGAAACAAACAAAAGGAAGAAATTCGACTCGGCTTTTTTTCAGTTATAACAAAAGGCATTTATTACCGTTACTGTTGCAATACTTTGGATGTGTAATGGGGTAGCTATTTATTTGGTGTCCACCACACCAAAATGTGGCACAAGGCCGGAAAGTGGAAATAGGCAAGCTCCCCTAAAGGAAGGGCACTCTTGCCTCATCAAAAATTGCCTGGGCACCTCCGTCGGCATTCCCTGGTAAGGGCCCCTCAGGCGACAAGCAATTAACTTGCCCCACCGGAAAGCCTAGTGGCAAGGCCTGGGAGGGTGGACCTCCTAGGTAGTACCCAGGCGGCGTACCTCAGTCTGACAGGTGTTGAGCCGGGAAAATGTGTAATGGGGTATGAACCCACACAGTCGGACGATTCTATTTATAAGCGATGCTGCTAGGAACTGACGAATCGAATTAATTCACGTTCTGCTACCAACCAATCAGAAACCAGAATTACTCCATAAATATTAAACCTTTTCTGTAGCAATTTCACATGTTTTTTTCCGTCTCGACAAGGTAAGAATATTTTGCTCTGTGGAACTGTCTACCGCAAACCAGTCACCTCTCAAGACTTGTTTAGAACAACGAACCATCAGAAACTGTTCTGAAACTAAACATGGCTTACACTTCTAGAGTTACTTTCCAAACAACGCGTTGCATCTTGTTTTAGTCTCTTATTTCACCATGTAGTTAACAAAACTCTGCCCTGTCGACATGTGCTTAAGTCTTTCACCATGTAGGTAACAAAACTCTTTCATACTATTACAGGGCCACATGTCCATCTGGCATGCACTTTTTTTTTCTAGTCCTTGTCACATGGTGCATTTTTTTTGGTTCACTCCACAGAAATATTTTCACTTGGGATGTTGGCAACCTTCATACAGTCCCTATTGTACGTACTTGTCTTTCTAGAAATAATTTTACTTAGAAAGATATTGGGGAAATGAATGTAAACAATGTCATCTGATTCATACAAAAAAAATTAAGGAACTAATACTCTTGGGAAAGGTATGCACCATTCCACATGGTAGGTCATAATAGTGAAATAGATTGCTAACATTGTCGTTGCATTTTAAAACTCGGACCCAACACGTTGTGTCTGAGACAGTCGCAAGGAAACAAACAAAAGGAAGAAATTCGACTGGGATTTTTTTTTTTTAGTTTTAACAAAAGACATTTATTACTGGGTTTTTTCAACAACACCTTGCATCTTTATTTGTTTGTGGACTGTTATCCTCATCTTCATAGTTGTTGTTGTTTCACTACATTTCGGCCAACTATTCCTCTGGCCTTCTTCAGGTGGTTGCATCATGTTTTTACAGGTTCTCTCGCGCCGACCTGTGCATAAAAAAAAACTCTGCCATGTCAAAAAAGTCTCTCACACCGCCATTTGGTCACACGTACATAATTTTTTTTCCTTTTTTTACACAGGATTCACCACTTATGAAAGCCCGGAGACCACTTGAGGATAAGGGTTAACGGGTATACATTAGTCAATGTGATTTTAGCGTAGTAAACATAAGTAGTGGAATTTTTGTGAATTGGATTACTTAGGGAGGGGGACGGTTCATCACTGTTGCCCACATATGTCTATGGTCTTTTGCTTTGCTTTTCTTTCCATTCTCTTCCTCCACTATGACGTCACTTTGTGCACTGGCTTCATCATTTGCATATGTGTTGTGCAGGCATATGTTAAATGAGCAATTGATTTCACACTGACCTATTTCTGACCAGGTCTTTATTTATCCCTCTTCTGCTACAAGCATTAACGACTCTGTTTATGCTATTAGCCATTACCTTATATAACTATAGAACTCCATTACATGCTTGGGTCATGGGTTGGATGACTTTTAGCAATTGATTTCACACTGACCTATTTCTGACCAGGTCTTTATTTATCCCTCTTCTGCTACAAGCATTAACGACTCTGTTTATGCTATTAGCCATTACCTTATATAACTATAGAACTCCATTACATGCTTGGGTCATGGGTTGGATGACTTTTAGCAATTGATTTCACACTGACCTATTTCTGACCAGGTCTTTATTTATCCCTCTTCTGCTACAAGCATTAACGACTCTGTTTATGCTATTAGCCATTACCTTATATAACTATAGAACTCCATTACATGCTTGGGTCATGGGTTGGATGACTTTTAGCAATTGATTTCACACTGACCTATTTCTGACCAGGTCTTTATTTATCCCTCTTCTGCTACAAGCATTAACGACTCTGTTTATGCTATTAGCCATTACCTTATATAACTATAGAACTCCATTACATGCTTGGGTCATGGGTTGGATGACTTTTAGCAATTGATTTCACACTGACCTATTTCTGACCAGGTCTTTATTTATCCCTCTTCTGCTACAAGCATTAACGACTCTGTTTATGCTATTAGCCATTACCTTATATAACTATAGAACTCCATTACATGCTTGGGTCATGGGTTGGATGACTTTTAGCAATTGATTTCACACTGACCTATTTCTGACCAGGTCTTTATTTATCCCTCTTCTGCTACAAGCATTAACGACTCTGTTTATGCTATTAGCCATTACCTTATATAACTATAGAACTCCATTACATGCTTGGGTCATGGGTTGGATGACTTTTAGCAATTGATTTCACACTGACCTATTTCTGACCAGGTCTTTATTTATCCCTCTTCTGCTACAAGCATTAACGACTCTGTTTATGCTATTAGCCATTACCTTATATAACTATAGAACTCCATTACATGCTTGGGTCATGGGTTGGATGACTTTTAGCAATTGATTTCACACTGACCTATTTCTGACCAGGTCTTTATTTATCCCTCTTCTGCTACAAGCATTAACGACTCTGTTTATGCTATTAGCCATTACCTTATATAACTATAGAACTCCATTACATGCTTGGGTCATGGGTTGGATGACTTTTAGCAATTGACTTCAAACCGACCTATCTTTGACCAGGTTTTTACTTATCCCTCTCCTTCTCTCAAGTCCATGTTTTCTTTGTCCTTCTCCTGTGAACTGAACCTGCTACCTCAACTGTTCTACATCTACTAACCCAAGAACACTCATCAACTCTTTCAACAAAAAAATCAAAGTCTCCTATTTTGCATACGTCTCCCAATACTGTCCAGATGTAATCTTCCTCTGAGGTCACCAGATTTAAGTTTTTTTTTTTTTAAGACTCGCATTAAACATCCATTGTATCATTCTTCTGATCCTCAAAGAAAATTTTTTGAGCTCATACACAGAATAAACCATTCAAAGTAACACCAAACATTGGAATAAGAAATAAAAAAAAAAGATGTCAAGAAAAGAAGAGCTAGTAATAACTCACTCACTCACTCAAATAAATATCCCTATATATAATAAAAGAGGCACAGTTTTTCTTTTTTCCTCTGCACCAAAATACCGTAGGTTTACACCAACAGATGGCACATAAAATTTTATTATGTCTATGCTATTAGCCATTACCTTATATAACTATAGAACCCCATTACAAACACATTATTCAGTAATATTAAAACATTACATTTATTCCTATGAGCTCCATCTTCATCCATGTCATAACCTACTGAGGAAGTAGCTCAAATTTTACCCCCTCTTACCTAAGACTTTTCACGGCACCATTCTACACCGTGTACATTTATACTTTTTTCTACTTTCCTGGGTTTACTCCGTAATTAATTGACTAGTAAAGAATAATCACAAATCTACACAGATAGATCAAAGGATGGTGACAGAGTAAAATGTGCATGAAAATAAAAAATTAAAGAAACGACTTCTGGATTTAGTGCAGCGGTGTCTGCTATTGACTTGGCACTCGATATAATAACTGATTAGCATAAAAAATATCTCATCCTTACAGATTGTCTATCAGTACTCATATCATTGAGAGAAAACAAAATGACAAATCCCTATATTACAAATCTCCTAAATAAAATAAACACCATAACAATGAATACATTTGTAATCTTATGCTGGATTCCAAGCCACATTGGCATCTGCATCAACGAAAAAATGGATAAAACCGCAAAAGAGTCACTTCAATAAAACCATGCAATGGGAAAATCCTTTATACAGACCTAAAACCTAAAATATATTATTTTTAAAACAGTAATCTATTTCTAAGTAAATAAAAATAAGCTTCAAGGCTAGGCCACTATTTAACCGTATTTATCGTAAAAAAAAAAAACAGCAAATCTATCTATCTATCTATATATATATATATATATATATATATATAACTACTTAATTTACTCACATAAAATTGATATACGAAAGTATAGATTTATGCGTAAACTTTAAGTATTTACTTCAAAAGTGCTCAATACGTAGGTAGAGCTAGTTAGTAAGTTATAAAATGTATATGGCGATTAAGCTACACTGAATATTCCGCGTTTCATCCACTCTAGGACTCTTCAGCCTGAAGCTACACTGAATATTCCACGTTTCATCCACTCTAGGACTCTTCAGCCTGAAGAGTCCTAGAGTGGATGAAATGCGGAATATTCAGTGTAGCTTAATCGCCATATACATTTTATAACTTATATATATATAGTAAGAAAATGGCAAAAACATTGGAACTCATGCACAGAGAATAAACTATTCAAGCTAACACTAAGCATCGGAATAAGCGATACAAAAAAGATGGCAAGAAAAGAAGAGGTAGTAATGACTAGAATACAAATAGATCACACTCATGTCACTCACTCACATTTACTAAAAGGAGAAGAGTTGCTTATTTGCACAACGCATCAGGAGATCTAGACAGTACATCATATACTGACGGGTTGTGTGGACTTTAAGCGGACCCGAATGAAGCATTACTAGAAGAAAAAGTCTAAGGGAGCTATTTAACAAAATCAGTCCAAAAAAAAAAAATGATTGAATTCCTGAAAGCGATTAAAATATAGCAAAAGATTCCGCAAGAAAAACGAAAAGCAACTGACCAACATCCAACACATTACAATTAATGTTTCGGCATTAAATGGCCCAAAAGTTATTGATATGCCGTAAAGCAAAACAAATAAACAAAAATCATAATCCCTCACCATGCAACGCATGTCTTCACTTCTCACTGAGCCAGTTTCACTTTCATACATCATCACACTGCATACGCGTGCCTGACACTCAATTGACAGTGATAAAACTCTGCTGATTATTTATAGCAGAAGTTCCCCCAGACTTATTCCATCCACTCCTAATTCTTGCAATCACACTAGCGCTTGCTCCATCTTGCACTTCAATAGCATCACCAAAGTAACGGAACTTCCTAACAACTTTAATAGCAGTAGTACAGCGAGTAAATATGGATCGGATATACTTTAAAATCTTTCTAGGTATGACCTTTAAGCTTCCTGAAATTTTAGTTGAAATCGGACCAGAAATGATGGCTTCTTTAGCTCAATGGACGAACTGATAACAAAGGTTTCAACATTGTTTGTGACGACATGAAAACTGTGTGAATATTTGGTTGAAATCGGACCTGAGTCTTAAGTATACAAAAGTACGCACATTGAATCCGGGTTAGATATACTTTCAAACCTTAAAAAATGATGGCCTTAGCACTTCCTGAAATATAATTACGAAAAATAGTAAGAGATTTGCTAAAAAATTAAACCCAAAAAATTAAAAAAAAAAAAAAACTAACAAAAATATTTTTAAAAACTAACAAAAATTAAAAAAAAAAAAACTAACAAAAAATAAAAAATTAAAAAACTAACAAAAAAGTAAAAAATTAAAAAACTAATAAAAAAATGAAAAACTAACAAAAAATAATGAAAAAAACTAACAAAAAAATAAAAATAATGAAAAAAACTAACAAAAAATTAAAAAAAACAAACGAAAAATAAGAACAAACAAAAAATGAAAAACAAACAAAAAATAAGAACAAAAAAAATTAAAAACTAATAAAAAATTTAAAAAACAAACAAAAAATTAAAAACGTCAAAATAATTAAAAACAAACAAACAAAAATAAAAAAAAACAAGCAAACAAACAAACAAAAACATTGTGTCCACTATTTTCTATTTTTAAATAATGGATTATAATTATTTTGTCAAAATCATAGACTGCAGTTACCTCCCTTGGATTTGAAAGTTTTCAATGTTTGGTCATAAAATACGCTTAAATATATTTTAATTTATGTAGATTTTGGATTTATTCTTTATTGATTATTATATTGTATCCAATATATAGCATTGGTTTGAAAATTTAAACACCAAACAATAACTTCGGTGCCATCAGCTAGAATTGAACCCAAAACATAGATGTCAGAAGCCTTTTCTGTCACTATCTGTACTAAGTCGATATGCAGAAAAGCTTGTGAAAAAATGTTGTAAAAAATGTGCATTTGCGCATACTTAGAAATAACATGTTCAGTCGACTTGCCAAGATCAATGCTTTTTTGTTTTTTTTCAATTTTGACCAGCTAAAAACCAAATTAAATTTTTTCTACAGGTCTAAATCCTCTAAATATCAAGTTTCAAGTCAAGGAGTTTGGTAGCGACACAGACAAGGTCACTTATCTATAAAAGTGAACGTGTCTGTATCTGTGTGTGTACATTTCCATACGCAATAACTCTGTCAATTTTAAGTCTACAGACTCGAAATTTGATATACAGGGTACTAAGATTTGGGGAAATCTTTGATCAGTTTTCGGCCAGAAATTTGGCTGTTAAGGGGTCAAAGTTCAACGATTTGACTTTTGAGAACTCTACCAAACTCCTCCGACAATTTTGCATCTAAACACTTGAAATTTTAGATATAGGTTCCTTGGACATGGATCTAACTTAATAACTTGATTTGAGCCCAAGACAATAAATGTTAAGGGGTCATAATAGGGGTCAAAGTTAAAAAAAATTGACCACTTTTTATTTTTGTTTTTGCTCAACATACACCTTCAAACACCCGGGCAACGCCGGGCTGAAATGCTAGTACTTACATAAAAATACATGTGTGAGTGCTAGAACGTTTGCATCCTAAATGCTACCCAACTATGCAAAATTTAGAAATTATGTATAAGTAGAATTAAGCGTAATAATTAAATGAAGAAACCATTAAAATTAAAATGAATAATTAATTAAAGTTTTTTTTTGAAAGGGATATGCAAGTTAGTTTACTTCCATCAAATCGCTCGCATATCCATAACTGCGTATATTAATGAATTCATTTTAATAATTTTTAAATAGAAAAAGTTAGCTTTTAATAGCAGTATCAGTACGATAAAAGCTCAACTTTATTTTTACTCTCAAATAAAAAGAACTTTGTCTGTGTCTGCGACTTCATTTCTTATGGACTCCAAAACGGCTAGGCTGATTTTTTTTTTTTTTTTTGTTAATTTCACACAAATGTATGTTATGTGCCTGGGAGTGTTCTTAGATAGGTTTTGTACTAGAGTGCTTTTGATAAGTATTGAAAAATCGATGATCAAAAGAAAAAACCCATTAAAGGTGAAACTATTCGATTTTAACCAAAATTACCACTTTCAAACATTCTAGCATCAAAAATGCATTTGAGAAGTTTTATCACTGCACAAACAAATGTCCGTGCGGAGAGGAATGTGAAGCTCCCTACCAGTGCAATCAATCAATTTGATTGGAGAATGGGCAATTTCACCAATTTCGATGACAGTAAAATATGGAAGTGTGAAACATTCGTTGATCCTTATTAAAATTCCGGGTAACATCGGGTCTCCCTGCTAGTATAGATATAGATTAACAATTATGATAAAACTCTATAATTCAATAAATTTTATTCTTGCTTATGATTATTTTTCTCCTTGATCTTTTCCATAATTTTTTGAACTTTTACTAATTTTGACATGGCATGCAAGTACGTAATAGTGTTTTTTTTACCTAAAATGTAAGTATTTGAAGTCCTATTATAGTGCACAAGCACGAGATATTTTTTAGTTTTCTCTACTAAAAACTTGAGCAAGTGAGATAAGTTCGAAATTCATGGACTTCGGTCGATTTTATGGCATTTGAAGATCGATACAGATTTGCTTATAATTCTGCAATTAAATCAGAAACCTCAATTCAGAGCTGGAAATTGGCCACATAACCCATAGAGATATAAATCATTACGCATGTAAAATTTTAGCTAGATCAGACAATTGAAAGTGGGTCAGAGGCATTACTTATTGAACACATCACATAGATGGACATACAGAAATTTGATACCCTTCTCTCACTGCCTTCCGCTCCTTTGCTAACCTAAACCCGCTGGACTTTGTTTGATCATACATCGAGAAGATCACCAACATGACCTCCCACAATGCAAAAGCCAGCTTGCTCGCTGCCATCCACAAAGCTCCCGCTGGCGCTTGTGAAAAAGGCATCCTTCCAATTCCGGATACGTATCAAGGTGGTGATAGAGGCTGAAGGTGGCTACATTGATTAGATGTCAGCTCTACTACATAATCAAGTTACCTGAACTGATTTTATCAATAAAGATTTTAATATAAAGCTGTAGTGTTGTTTTCTTTAGGGCTGCACTTTAATCATTCCACCCCATACAAGTAAAACAAGTGAAGCACAGTGAACGAGGCATAAAAAAATATGACTAAGTTCAGCATTTGCCCCCCCCCCTTAAGCCCCAAAAGTCTCCAGAGTATGTCAAATCCTGGTGAAAAATGAGCAAACGGTACAGTTTTAGGCCTTAACATATGAAAATTTGAATTCTGCACCATGCAAAAAAAGGAATGACTAAGTCCATCATTTGCCCCTCACCCCCATTTAGCCCCAAAAGTCCCCAAAGCCTTAACATAATGAAATTTAAGTTCAGCACCATGCAAAACTGCTAAATAGACATACACAGAAAATTTGGAACAAATATGGTAAAATAGTTCCAAAAATGAAGTGTTTTTATTAACCCTAAAAGAACCCCATGGGGCATAACTAAGAGTTATCACAAAGTATAGGCAAACAAAATTATATAGAAATCATTTAGTTACAACTTTTCAGAAAGTTGT
Source organism: Euprymna scolopes (assembly GCF_053919585.1). Lineage (NCBI taxonomy): Eukaryota > Metazoa > Mollusca > Cephalopoda > Sepiida > Sepiolidae > Euprymna > Euprymna scolopes. Next base: position 49,315,848 of record NC_136523.1, on the reverse strand, counting down.
ATAAAAATCCAAGGCATCAATTTTTTTTTAATAAGCACTAAAGTGTCAATTTTAGCCATTTTAACCAAAAAGGCACCCTTATCAAGCAGAATTTTCCCTGAAAATCCGTTCTGTTACTTTTTTACTCATATCATGTTTAATGTTTGTGCAAAGATTTTTTTAAATTCTAAGGCGTAGTTATTGAGAAAAATGCGAATGGACAAGAGCGAATTTACAGGTCCACCCTCCTTTTGCCGGCGAACCAAAAAACACAAAAAGTTTAAGTTGGTAAAAGAGTAACTTAGCTTGCCTTTATTTGTTGCGTATTTATTTTATGACGTTTCTGAATTTTAGAACTGACGACTGATTATTCTGAATTATTTGGATTCTTTGGAATGTTATTATTTTACCATATTTGTCCAAAATTTTCTGTGTATTCGTAAGAACCCGTGTTTTTTTTTTTGTTTTTTTTGTTTTATATATATAGGCATCACCTTTTAATACATATATACATTTTTTAATACATATATACATTCTATTTCATATCGTCAGATTTAATCCAGGCCAAGAGGCCACTCAAGGATAAAGGTTAAAGAGTGTACAGTAGACATTGGACAATATAGTAATCATTAGTAATGAAAATTTGGTAAATTTGATAACTTATATAGAACGGTTCATCAAGAACTTATTTACGTTAGACTTGAACACAACCATATTGTAGTCAGCCGGAAAGCAGGAAAACGGAAGACAATTCCACAGGTGTGCAGTTCTAAGAAAGAAGCTTTGTTCATGGAATCTACGTTTAGGTTTTAGGCACAGATAAAGAGTGGGGGGAATTATTGATAGTGTGTACAGCTAGACGAGTGTTTCTTGTGAAAGTTTGGTGAGGGGGACCATAGATTGAAGCTCAGTTGAACACCTTCCATGAAAATAACGATACATCAGAGACAAACTCGCAACATTTCTTCTGTGAGATAGAGGTTGCAAGGAAGGTGCAGTAGTTAGAATACTTGGAAAAATCAATTGTAAAAGTGACCAGAAAAATATCCTAATCACTTTCATTTATAGATATTTTAGTTGACTCCAACACCAGCTTAAGCAAATGAGAAGATAAGTAAAAAAAATTCCTGACCTTTTGTTGATGTTATGGTACTTAAAGATCAATACAGATTAGCCAGTAGTTCTGCAATGTCAGAGTATTTTTTTTTATGAGATATTCTTACCATTTCTCTGATAATGGACCAATAGAGAGTCGTGATAAAAGGATGCTCTTTGAGATTGCATGCTCCAACCATGCCATTATCAAAATGGTTTCCAGCCGGTTCTAAATATTGGTCGGATGGGGGATGGGGAAGAGAGTCTTCCGCTTGCCATTGGCAGAAACTCAATGGAGGATTCTGGTAATTATTCCCTTGCTGACTTGTAATTCCTGGAATTTCCTTTCTGTCCCTCTTCCTCTCTTCTAACTGACATACCTCCCCCTCCCCACTCTCATGATTTTTATGTACCTACCCCTGGGTTCCATCCAAATCTCTCTTTCCTCCTCCTCCTTCCCCTCTTCTCTCTCAACAAATTTACCATACCTGTAAACTGATTTCACATCTTTTCTTCCTGGCCCCACCCCAAGGCCACATTTATCCCAGTTTCCTAAGTATTTACTCTGTAAAATTTACCATTCATATCAGGTTCTCTTGAAGAAAAAAAATTCATGTATATATATATATATAGAGAGAGAGAAAATAAAAAAGGAACAAACCGTATTATGTGTTCACCAACGTTTCGTCTTTATTTCGAGACTTCCTCTCTATATATATACTAGCAGTTCAGTCCAGCTTTGCTCGGGCCCTATGTACTGTTCATAACTTTATGTGCATATGTATACATATATTAAAAAGTTTGACTCGTGTCGAGGTAACCTACATCTAAAATTTCAAGTGTTTGGACCCAAAATTGGCGGAGGAGTTTGGTAGAGTCTGCAAAGGTCAACTCTTTCAACTTTGACCTCTTGGCAGCTAAAGTTTCGACCAAAAACTGATTAAAACGTTTGCTGCATGTCTGAATATTGTTTATGTAAAATCTCAAATGTTTAGACCCAAAATTGTCTACAGACTCGAGATTTAACATAAGGGTATTGAGATTTGGGAAAATTTTTTAAAATCTGTTTTCCGTCAGAAATTAAGCTGTTAAGGGGTCAAAGTTCAACGATTTGATGTTTGAAAACTCTACCAAACCCCTCCGCCAATTTTGTGTCTAAACACTTGAAATTTTAGATGTAGGTTACTTGGACATGGATCAAACTTTGAAATTTGATTTGAGCCAAAAACAATAAATTTTAAGGGGTCAAAATTGGGGTCAAAGTTGAAAAAAAAAATTGACGTCTGCGGTTTCTACCAAATTACTCAGTAAATTTTTGGTCTAAATATTTGAAATTTTACATAAAGTGTATTCAGACATAGGGCAAGCTTTTTAATCGGTTTTTGACCGAAAGTTTGGCTGCCGAGGGGTCAAAGGTTTTGGTTTCTAGCAAACTATGACGCTAATTTTGTGTCTAAACTTTTGAAATTTTACATAAAGGGTGTTCAGACATGCAGCAAGCTTTTTAATCAGTTTTTGGGCAAAAATTTGGTTTGACCTTTGCAGACTCCACCAAAATCCTCCGCTAATTTTGGGTCTAAACACTTTAAATTTTAGATGTAGGTTAACTAGACATGAGTGAAACTTTTTAATACATATATACATTCTATTTCATATCGTCAGATTTAATCCAGCTTAACAATCATACATTCATATGCGTACAAAGTTATGAACACATAGGGCTCAAGCAAAGCCGGGCTGAACTGCTAGAATATATATAAAACCCAACTTTATAGGAATATATATATATATACTCCTATAAAGGTGGGTTTTTTTTTGTGTATTGATATTTATAGTAAAACCCATTTTTTTTCTACTTATTTAAAAAGAAAATACAACTTAGTTATATATGGATCATAAAATTGCATTCCCAAGCAAAAAACCTAGTTAATTCGCATATTCTTTAAAACATTCATTTTAATTAATTCCCTATTAGTTTTTTCGGTTTTCTTATGGGATGATCATCATTAGTTACCTATTACATGTAATTATATCCATGCAGATATTCTACATGATTTATACTTGCGTAATATAAGCTTTTTAGCTTATAGTAAACACGAACCACTTTCTATATATATTTATGTATGCGTATATATTTTTGTGTAAAAAAATTGTGCCTACCAAACTCCTCTGTCAGTTTCTGGTGTACAGACATGAAACTTCACTTATAAGGTATTCGAATCCATGTGAAACTTTATATTTGGTTTTTAGCCAGGGAAAATCGGTGCAAAAGTGTGAACATTAAAGAAATGGAATTTGCCAGGTGAAGGTCGAACGACGGCATTACAAATATGTAAAGTAATAACAATTGGTTCATCAAACATGTCTTCATAGCTCAGGCATTAACGTCAGAGGAATAAGTAAATTGTAAGGTGAACGTTTTGGTTTCAGTTCTCGGTGGTGGCGCACGAGACATTTTTTTAAAAAAACTTTTTAAATCATTATATATTGAGTCCAATATAATGTGATAATAGATACGAAATCAGCATTAATCAAAATATCATATTTAAGTATATTTTACGACCGGGCAATGCCGAGCTAGGTGTATCAGAATTTGGGGGGAATTTTTGACACCCCTAACACAAAATTGGGAATAAAATATTAAAAAAAAACTCGTAATTTCTCTTTTAAAATTGGGTTGTTTATTTTTTTTATGGATTATACTTCCAAAATAAACTATTAAAGTTATTTAAAAAATAGAAATATTATTTAAAAAAAAAAAAAAGCAGTGTTTACAAAGTGCCGGTGCGCCTTCATGCAGCCATTTTTTATGTAACGAAATAACTTGAATTCTTACGATTTCATTTTTTTTTTTTCAATTGTTAAACTTTAAAAATCTATCAAAACTTTTCTATTGGTTCCATTTTTACAATTTTTTCAGAGTCAATGTGAAATTTTATGCTCTTTCCAATAAACTGAATATAATATCTTAGACAAACGTTTGTTTTTTAAGTCACCCCCCTCCATTTTGAAATGTCTATTAAAATTTTAATAATTTATGTACCAAAGTTTTATATATTACAAATTGAAGATAAAAGATCAATAAATAATGTATTGGAAATTAAAACAAAAAAAAAAAAGTGTTTTTTTGGAAATTTGCCTGTAAAGTCCAAAGTGTAAAACCCTTTTCTTCTTTTTTTTTTTTTTTAAACCATGTTGATTTTTTTAATTGGAAGCCTATGTTCTGCTTATATTGTCCAGTAAGTAATGGACGATAACAACAATTTTTTCTATTTCTTTCAATATTTTCTTTTTTTTTAGATATTTAAAAAAAATTTCACTCGACAAAAAAGAATGAAAATATAATAAATCAAAAATTTATGTATTTCTTTGAGAAAAGAAAAAAAAATCCTGGAGTGTTTTTTTTTTTTTTTTTTTTTTTTTTTTTTTTTTTTTAAAGGAATAATCTTATAAATACAATTTGACTATTTTTAAACTATGGGAACATATTTCTCCAGGTACAAGGATACACGCCTAACGCGAACGTGTGGTTTTTATGCCCTTTTGTTCATCCGTAGTTCAAAACAAGGAGAAAGATTACTTCCGGTTTTTCGAAAAATGCTTCCATGATATCGCGTTTTTCAAATAGTCTTTTAAAAAATTCTTTTATTTAAAAAATAAATGGAATTTAAAATATAAATATGGATAAATTCGTAACAATGAAGAATGGAACTACACATTTAATTGGTTATTTTTTTTATAGGTAAATGATATTTTGGAATTTATATCGACTTTTTATACTCGAAGGAAATAAAATTTTGTTGATTTTCTTCAGATCTTTTTTAAAGAAAGCCGATTAAAAACAAAAAATATTGCATAATTTTCTATAAAACCTGTTTTTTTTTTTGTTGTTTTTTTAAAATTTGGTCTTTGCTCCTTTAATTGAAAACAAAATTAGGGTTTGAATTACATTTTTCAAGTAGTTATAAGCTTGTAAAAATAGGAGGTCGAATTATTCAATTTTTTTCACGCATTTGCCTTTGGTAACATTTATTTGTTGACCATTGTTTTCGGTTTTAACTGCAAAATGCCCCCAAACTGTTGAACGTTGGCTAAGGTATACACTCTCTGAAGTGTCGTTCTGTTTAAATTTCTTTTTCTTCTTTTATTAGTTTTTCTCTTTGTATTATTATTGATTTTTTTCTCCTCCTCCTCATGATTTTCACCCTTACAATCACAGTGATGGTGGTAGCCAAAAAGATGCAGCCTCCATCAAGAGGTGGGGGTTCCTTCTATCCGACCCGAATTATCCTTTCCTTTCTCTTTTTTTTTTTTTTTTTTTTTTTTAACTTTAGTTACTGGCAACGACATTCCGCACAGGAATGTTTGATAAAGGATTTAGGTAGTTCATAGGGTTGTGCTGGTTGGTTGTGGTTGATCGGTCTCTGGCCCAGCCCAGCCGACCGGCCAGCCAGCCAGACTGCCTCGCCCCTCTTTCTTTTCTTTTTTTTTTTCTTTTTCTTTTTGTTCTCTTCGCCCTTACCGCTGCGCCGTAAACCGCTATGACACCCAACTTCTCCACCTTCCGGTTAGTACTCTCTTGTTCAAGGTCTTAAGAAAAATGATACTTTATGGTGCGTTTGGTAGCGATGGGGTCAGATACTTGGTTGGTTGAGGCGGAGGAGACGAAGGCGGTGGAGATTATTGGCGGAAGGAGGAGGCAATAGAAAGTTCGTACTGTAGACGTTTTTGGCGCCTTTTTCTAATTTCAAATTTTAGTTTCAAAATGGAACGAACATATGTAGATCTGGCCACACCTTTAACAACGTTTGGAGTCTGGTTTTCCTCCGCAGATGGGTCAATGATGTTATTTACTTCCTTCCCACTGCAGGAAGATGTGACGCAAGGTCGAAAGGGAGGGGGGTGTCAAGCTAATTCCCCTAAAGGAGAAGCACTCTAAACCTATTAACAATTGCCTGGGCAACCTCGTCGGTAAACAATAAATTTACTCCACTCTAAAGATGGCCTGGGAGAGCTTTCCTCCTAGAACTGCACTGGGCATCAACCGTTCCTCATGGCTAATATCGAGGTAAAACTCGACTGACATGGGACGATGGCGACAAGCAAATGGCCTCTTTTGATTAATGATGGTCTTAGTCCCAGATAGCGTGGCCACCCTCTCTTTCCCAATGTTAAGAATGGTTTTCTTGTTCGGTTGACCATGTCTAATCAACTAGCCAAATAGATGGCAGAAACCGGAAGTTTAAAAGAGCAGACAATCTTGACTATATAAAATCGCGGTTTGTATTACAATCTACAGAGGTACGAAAAAGTTGTAAAAAAAAAAAAAAACAAATATATAATAAATAAATGTTATCAAAGGCATGATAAGTTACTTTTCTCCCTAAGTGAATAAGTTTTTGTTTTGATTTTATGTAAAATGTTTATTCGGTTCGAAAAACAAGTAATATTGAGCGCTACCAAAGAAAAAAAAATGACTTCAAAATAAGAAATAAAAAAGAATGGTGGTATTAATAGAAACCAACCCAATAATTGCTACCGTTACATTTATGTGGTGGTGCACTGGTGTTCTACCACTGTTTTCTTTTATTTCTTATTTTGAAGTGATTATCGAAACTTCAAAGATGTAAAAAGACATCGCAGCCATTTTTTTCTTGTGTCCGGTAGCACTCAACATTTGACTTAAAAATAAAGCAAATTACGAGTAGAAATTCACCCAATAAATCTTACATGATGAATAATCTGCAGAACCTGAAGAGGGGAAGGGGTTTCTTTGTTAACTATTCTGTACTTTCACCTAACAATTCAATAAACTTGTGAAATTGAAACTCTTGCTGATGAAGTTTAATATCAGGGACAGAATCTGATGAAGCACCGTTTGCTGCTAATTTTGAATCGGATACTGTTCTGGTTTGCCAATATTTATGAAATTATCGATACTTTTTGTTTTGTTTTTGTTTGTTTTTCCCCCAAGTCTAATTATAACTTTTTGTTGCGAAAGAAAATTAGTTATTATTAGCGCTCTGGATACTTATGTATAGAACATGCTAAAATAATGACGTCATTATTTTGAAAATCATTTTCTAGTGAGAAAAATTTCCCCAATTTGAACTAAATAGCTTTGAGTTCAATATTGATAAGGGGCTTCTTAGTAGCTGGTAAAAATTGTAAGTTTTCTGGGTAAAGAATATAAAAAAAGGACAAACAAGCTTAATATATATGAGTTCTGGGTGATGGTGACTCCTGGGCTGGCTAGGATTATAAATTAGGATGAAAGAGAGTGGATATAGAAGCAATTGAGTGTTATATTCCTTATATCTACCTTCACAAAGACTTTTCACACTGGATTGCTAAAAGAACTGCTCAAACTCCCCCAAACTAACACTGGAAAGTATCCTGTACCTCTATAAGGCCACCATTCGCCCATGTATGGAGTATTGCTGTCATATTTGGGCTGGTGCATCTGCTACTAGTCTCTCGCTCCTAGACAAGGTTCAAAAGAGAGTCGCCAATCTGATAGGCCCTGAACTGGCATCTAAGTTTCAGCCTCTGTCCCATCGACGAAATGTTGCATCCCTCTGCCTGTTCTACCAGTATTTTAATGGTGAATGCTCTGACGAACTGCAAGCACTTGTGCCCCCACAACGTAAACGCCCTTGACAAACCCGACAGGCAGCTAAATCTCACCCCCACACAGTAGGGATCTCTAGATGTAAAAGATATTTCTACTCCAGTAGTTTCTTCCCCAGAACCGCTAGACTTTGGAATTTCATTTCAGGTCCCTGCTTCCCCAACTGTACTGACGTGCAGAAGTTCAAGTGTAAAGTGAACAGACATCTTGCTGCCCAAATTCCCACATAGTACCCCAGTAGATGTTACCCCTGATAGTAGCCCCCTACACCAAAGTGGCAATGTGCCTTGTTTGGGGTGAAAATGTAATAAAAAATAAAAAAATAAATAAACTAGCAGAAAGCATTATTGACCATGATTAACTTACATTAAAATAAAGTCTAGCCCCCATCCCTACCAGTATAAACGCCTATAAAAATATTTTAAAAAATTTTGTGTGTGTGGGTGGAGGTTACTTAGCTCCATTTTAAATGGAGCTTAACCTGCACTTCTCCAATAGTCTTGTCAAAATGCCATTTTTTTATTTATTTATTTATTCACATTTGCCTTTTTTACCTAAATTTTACATATATGCTTATGGGTGTGGCTCAGACGCTAAGGAATAAGTGTGGAGAGTTGCATGTTTTGGTTTCGGTTTTAATTGATGGCACTCAAGTCATATATATATATATTGTTGTAGTTTTAATCTCATTCCCATATATTATGCCCATTTCAGAATTTCCTTGATTTTATTTTAATTCACAGTTTCTTCTACTTTTACTTCTGCTTATTGTTTTACTATATATGGCATAAATCACGTTGACACACCGGTTCCGATTAAATCACCAAAGTTAAGCAACGTTGAGCTGTGTTATATATTAACTTCATGTTATGAGAAAAGTAAGGATAAGTGTATGTTCTTTTGTTTTCATGTTAAGAAGGATAAGAGTCTTAAGAGAGATGAGAGTCTTAGGAGAGTTCATGTTGTAAGTGTTCATATTGTAAGACATTAACAGGTGTATATAAAGAGAGAGTGAGAGTTTATAAATGAGAGAGATTGCATATAAATACATTTTGAGAAGGTGTTTTCATATCTAGATAGACAGACCGATAGGTTAGCATTTATGCCGATGGATTGACAGGTTGGCATTTATGCTTTGACAGTTCGTATGAACGGGAGTGTTTATATAACATAAATAGAACAACACATATACTTTCTAAACATATTTTTTAGATGATGAATTTCGGATAGTTCTTATATATAAATTGACAATACCTTTTCCATGTAATGATGGACACATGAGACGGCAGTTATAAAAAACATGATGAGCATTTATTCTTCCACTTGACCGGTTGGTGGCTTTGCGTTCAGGAATTCAAAGGTTCACATTCTAATGTTTCAAAAGTGACTGTCTCGCTTCTAAACGTTCGACTCCCATGTCTGGACCCAGACTATCGTCTGACTTTGACTCTCTGCCTCCCTTCTGACTTCTCATTAACTAACTAACTAACTAACTCTCACTTCCTATATTGAGAAATCCATGCATGTCCGGCCAACGTGATCACAATTTATGTGGCATCAACATGCGCGACCTGCACGTTTCCGAACATTCTGATTTCCCATTTTTCCTTTGTGAAAACAACAAAGGAATTCAACCTACATATCTAATTCATTTAACCCATATTTTATTATCCACATTCTTTCTTAACAATGAATAGTTTATTTATTATTCATTTCATCAGTATTAACAATTTACTGGACATTCCATTTAAAACCTATTGTTCTTTAAAACTTATCTTCAGGGTTCGATTCTCGTTTTCTCTCATTTTATTTTCATTTTAACTAAATCTCTCTTTTTTGATACTTACATGAAAAGGGGACACCCCTTATCATGTAACAGCTGGATCTGTACTAAAATGGATAACCATCTGGGCATTCCAGGTGCTGTATGTGCTCTCCGCTTATCTCAGCATTGTTTCTAGTGGTCTAGCACTTCTCCTTGCCACTGGACAAGCAGCGCCGATTCGGAAGAGGTGTGGTTAGGGATTGCGCAACCCTTGTCTCACAATTACACCCGCAGCTATCCTTACTATTGCTAGATCATTTTTTTTTACTTTATACTAATTTCAACATGACATGTACATATGTGATTAGTGTTTTTACCCGAAATGCATTTGTTCAAAAAATTCAATTATACTACATAAGCACCAATGAATGTTACCAAAGGCAAAATAAATTACTCTTCTGCCTACCCGGATATATGTTTTTTGTTTAATCATTATTTTAACTTATTTTAAAACGTTTTTAATGTAATAGAAAACTGGTGTCAACCCTGTTGGAATGAGAAAAATGCATGACTGACATTAGACGATCGCGTGTAGTCTCGATAATCCCTTATTCCTGATGATCAAGATATCATTTAAAAATGTATTTATAGCTCTAGTATTACACTATCGAGCTATCTTAATGGTGTGTTATTAATATTTATATTTGAATACTAAACTGGAAAACTTATTTCAGTGTTAAATATAAATGCATATATATTTATTCAATATTTACATATTTTCCATATCATTTATTTGTTGTTGTTGTGTGTGTGTGTGTGTGTAGTGTGTGTTATTTATTTTTGTTTGCGACACTTTTGAATGAATTCAATTATTTATATGAAAGTGCATTTTTACTTAAATGCGAGTTGGGAATAATTTTCTCTTTTACCAATTTGGAACCCCCAAATGGGGAGCGGAATATATATTGTTTAAAATATAATTATCCACTGACACATGTTTTGTTGTATATGACTCATCCGAGGTGCTGAATCTAGCAAGATTTGAAATTGGAACCCCCATGGTTAGAAGTCTAAACCTGTATTCCTTGGCGGTCTCGCACAACTGCTGGATGTATCGCATTTTATTTATTTAAAAAAATTTTTTTTTTACATGTAGGTCACCACTTATCAAGGGGCAAAGGCCACTCAGGGATAAGTGTTATTGCATGTACAGTAATCAATGAGATAGTATTGTAGTAATCATTAGTATTGGGGATTTTGATAACGTGTCTTACTTAAGGGGGTGGTTTGTCGGGAGTTTGTTTATGTTGGACTTGAAGACGTCCAAGTTGTAGTCAGGTGGGAAACAGGCAAGTGGCAGAGAGTTCCACTGGCGTGCAGTTCTAAGAAAGCAGCTTTGCTCATGGAATCTACATTTGGATTTAGGCACAGATAAAGAGTGGGGAAAATTATTGACAGTAGTTTCAGCCAGACAGGTGTTTCTCGTGAAAGATTAGCAAGGGGGTACGAAGGATTGAAGCTCAGACGAGCACCTGCCATGGAAATAACGATAAAACAAAGACAGGCTCGCAACGTCTCTTTTGTGGGAGAGAGGTTGCAGGGAAGAGAAAAGGGCATACCCCACTATGTAGATGTTATATATAAACATAGTATTGCATATATATATTTATTACAATAATAATTTTATTATCTACAGATACTAGTGCTTCATCTTTTCAGGAATCATCAGTGGAGGGTAACATGATTATTGCCGGTTGGGAGATTCGAACCTGGCCACAAAGCCATTTCTGATTCCATTAGCAAGGAAATAACCTCAAGGCCAATCTCAACCGCGGGAAATATCGTTGAAATTCAAACATTAATTTTTTAAATGTCGTAACATCCGGCCATGGTGAGCTAATGATTATAACATCATGATCTACGCATGCGAACTTAGTTGACCAACTTTCTATTTCAACTCAACAGTGCTCAACAATAAGAACCTGAGTTTCTTAAAGGGGCTGACACAATTATTTCAAAATAATTTTAATACCTGCAGGCACTAGTGTTTCATCCTTTCGGAAATCATCAGTACAGGGTGACACGATTACTACCGGTCGGGAGATTCGAACCTGGCCACGGAGCCATCTCTGACTCCACTAGCAAGAAACTAACCTCAAGGCCAATATATATATATATATATATATATATATATATATATATTCGCCACTATTTTTTTAGGGGGAGGGGGGTATTGGCTATTGTTAACAATGCCCCAAAATAGTAATAGTGAAACGACATACGTGAAGAAAATAATGGTGAAATTAAAAAGAAAGTAAAAAAAAAAAAAAAAAAAAATCTCCGGGGCAACGCTGGGTAGATAAGTAAGCTAGTACGACGATAAAAGTGTTAGCTATGCAGAAATCTCATAGCAACCTAATTCTTTCTATATAGCAACGATTCCGTAAAGTCAGGCATTCTTGTCAACTATCCGAGCACAACGATAAAAGACTGCCCCCTTAATCTTCTCATAAAACGGAACTCCCATCCCCACCCAGTTTCATATTAGATACTGAAACAGAGACAATAATACACGTTATGTTTGTTTATTAGTGGACTGACAAGGCCACAGGGGGGACAACCGAAGCATCAAATCTGAAGCTGCCTGCTACGACCCTATATATACAAATGTAGGCAAATTTGGCCATATTTTATTAGTTTGAAAATATAGGTTCTTTTTTATCAATTGTCATAAAATTTTAACCATAGAATAGTATTATAGTCTTCAAAAGCCTGCAAATTATCATGTAGTTTCGTTCTATAAAACTAAAGATATGAGCATTTCAATATTCAATTTGGTTACAAGTATAGATATATCCATGTATATATAGATATATCACCCTGTTTTGGTAATTTTATAAGTTCCAAATCTCAGCAATCCTTGATCAGAATTTAACAAATGAAGCCTCGTTGGAAAGGTAATAACGTAAATTGTATAGTGGGCTATGTTACATTTGCCCTTAAGGTCGCATATTAAGGGGATCATCCATCATCCAGAGCCTATTTTTAACACTTTTTTTACAGCCATAAAATGTTTCAATCATAGTCTTTTCCTAGTTCTGCATATGAATTACAAAATATCTGATATTTCCCCAAAACCTATGGCCTTGATGAAAGAGAGGCTAACACTTGCTGTTATAATTTCAAATAATCTGAAATAACAGCAAAGGAAGACTCGATTCCAAATATTTCTCATATGTTATATCTCTCTTTTTTTGGTTTTAAACATAAAGTAAATTTCATAGTTTATAAGGATTATTTGATGCTGGTGATATTCATAATCGTACCCTGTTTCCAAAAGAGGGCAGTTATAGCATGAGAAATATTTGGAATCAAGTCTCCCGTTGCTGTTATTTCAGATCATTTGAAACTATAGCAGCACGTTTTAGTCTCTCCTCCATGAAGGCCAGAGATTTTGGGGAAAGATCAGATATTTTGTAATTTATATGCAAAACTAGGAAAACAAATGAATATGATTGAAATATTGGTAAAAGTGCAGTATCTTTCCACCCACGCAAAATACTTTAAAATTACCACTTTAAAATTATTTTTATTGTGCAATAATTTATATCACTTTGAAATAGATTAAATTAAAAAAAAAAATGTGAATGACCGTTTTGCCACTGCGAATTCGAAATAGGGGCATGTGAGCGAGAAAAAGAGAAAGTAATCAAGGAGACATCAACTACATGAGAACTCATATCATATACCCATCCCTTTTGTATAGCATTAGTGGGCGGTCTGCCATCTAGCGAGGGTTGGGAGGACCTTACAACTTTTTTGCAACTTTTTTTTATTTTTTTTTTTACATTTTTTTGTTTCTTCCCCACTCCTCACCAATGAAATAATCTTTTACTCTTGTTGAAGATGTTTTTGTTATATATATATCTATACTAGCCTGGGTGCCCGGCATTTCCCGGGTGTTTGGAGGTGTGTGTTGAGCAAAAGAAAAAAAGAAACAAAGAAAGTTCTAGTAGGCAGGCAAGCAGGCTCGAACCCGTACTGTGAAGGAGGGAAAGAATGTGAAAAAAAAACAAAAACAAAAACATGATGTCTTTGCCATTGCATCCATCGCCAAACCGGAAGTGGCGAAGGTTTAAATTAAGGCTAATCAATCGAAAAGAGGGAATGACTTTCAAAAATATCGGCGAAAAAAAGCGATCCCCTTTTTGTGGAAAAGTGCCCAGTCGAGGGTGAAGGAATTAATGTTTTTAGCTAATTTTTCGATATTTGTCGCCCGAAGGATTGAGCTTCAAAACAATTACCGATCTCGTGAAAATCTGTCGCCTCTGTTGAAAGTTTTAAGCAGACATGATGATTGCAACGTCTTGTCAGACGAGTGCCACTCCCTCAGACACTTAAAGTCCATGAGCCCAAAAATTACTTCCATCGCCACAGGACCATTTTAATAGACAAATGCTTGAGGGATTATCTATACACAGATGATGTTACAGAGTCTTAGCTTTGTACGACAGCTAATTCTTTCTCTCGGTTCAAAATGTTGAGATCCAGCAACAAGCAAGAGCAAGATAGCCAGCAACAAGTTAAACTACAGACCAGCTTAATGCGGGTGCTGGTCTCCCGCTTTATGTTTTTTTTAATCAGAGATTTGCTTCTCCTAGAAAAGTTACCTTCACCACGGCTTACGGTAGCCCTCTCCGCCCCAGCACACACATACATACACACAAACACACATGGTGCTAGTTGGCCGTTGACCCCGAAAAAGGGTTCATTTGCCCTTTGGAAGGTCTTGTTTTTAATCCTTCAGGGAGACTAGCCACCCTCCTCACCAAACAAGGCTGGTGAAAGGGAACCAATTTAGTCGCCGGTGATCCGACCATGAGGCAGGTAGTACTGGATTACATGGTACCAGTAGCATATGACATGACCTAACATGCTTTAAGCAGACATAAAAACATACTTACATACATACATTTAAACAGACAGGTGAGATTTATATTAAAGATAATAATAAAACGAAAAATCGATTTGATTTGGGAACAGTAATTAGGACAGTTTCTGGAGTGATTGGTGTGATACTTCTTAGACAAGTAAAAAGGTACTGTGACAGGGATGACTACACACCGCCCCCCCCCCGTCTCCATTTTTTGAGTTGGCCTTGTGCCTAATTGTTTATTTATTTTTTTTTAACAATATTTGTAATTTTTACATTTACAGAAAATAAATGATTAAAAAAAAACTTGGTGCTTCTACACTATTGGGACGAAATTTCGAAAATCGTAATACTGAATTTCACATGAAAACAATGGTATCTACGTATTCCTCGTATTTTTAAGATGATTATATAAAAAAATTACTAAAATCGATAAGGTAGAAAATTATTCATTAAAGAAAATTAAAAATGAATTTGATGAAAAAAAAAATACAGGAGAATTCAAAAGGGAGGTAATTTTCCGTTTTGATTTAAACAAAATGGCGACAATTTTTCATCTGCTAACACGATTAAAGATGTTTTGTTTAATAATTCAGACATATTCAGATAATTTCGACTGCTTAATTTAGAAGCTACCATGGTAAGTTATTAGAATTGACAAAAAAAAAAAATCAGTTGATGGGTGGGGATGGGTGGGTGCTTAAACTCCCGCTCTGTTACTGACCCTTTGTCATTTTGTTATTCTTTTCAAATACAACACCCTCTCTTCAGCACTTATCCCCCACCCCATAAAAAAAAAAGATATACCTCTCCAATTCTCTTCATTCTTCCGCCCCACCCCTCTCCTCACTATGCTCATGTACAATGCATTCATTTCGTTGCCTTTCAGGGTGCCTCTAACTTTTGTTACCCTATCAGTCTGCCCGTGTCACCATCGCTATTTTCCTCCACCTCCAGCCTCCGTGTTCACCTCCCCTCCCCAATTGAACCTCACCACCCAAGCCCCACGATTTATACTGATCTATGGAAGTGGGTTTACAACAAAGACTGTATTGTAGCCATTCGTAGAAGTTAGGTAGGTAGTTGATTGGTCTAAGACCGACGGTTGCTAAAAGGTTAACGGCACAGACTAAAACCCTGAGTGCACCAAGTTCGAATCCAATTCGTTCCACATAAACACTTCGAAAAATTTATTAATTTTAGAAACTTTTATAATAAACATAAAATCTATATATCTATAAAAGTGGAACTGCCTGTTTGTGTGTGCGTCTATGTGTTACATTTCCCTACCAAATTACTCTGTCAATTTTCAGTCTACAGACTCGAGATTTGACATAAGGAGTATTGAGATTTGGGAAAATCTTTTTAATCGGTTTTCGGACAGAAATTTGGCTGCCAAGGGATCAAAGTTCAACGATTTGGTCTTGGAAGACTTTTCCAAACTCCTCCGCCAATTTTGGGGTTAAACACTTGAAATTTTAGATGTAGGTTACCTGAACATGAGTCAAATTTATATATATATATATATATATATATATATATATATATATATATATATATGCACATAAATTTATGAAAAGTAGTAATATGTATAATTAAAACAGATGTATGCATGTGTGTATGTCTATACGTAAATATTTCACCAATACACTGTTAAACTAGTGGTCACTAGGCACCTCCAAAAGTCACCACAGAATTACCCACCCCCATATGTAAAACGAAGTAACTTTATTATAAATTAATATTAGCAATATAACTTTTGTACCATTTAAAAGAAGGGCAAAATAAACCAGTAATAATTAAAAAAAAAAAAATTCATCGTACGCAAATAATGAAATTACGAGACGAAAATCGTGTTTACATAATTGGCGCTTTAAAACAACGTTCCCATGTAGTAAGCATTTCGAACGTGAAAACATACCCGTGTTTAATATATCTAGCAAAAATCAACTAATGTTTTGATTTTCGTGAAATTTTCGATACTTATCCATTTTAGAATGAAATTACATATAAAATGCAGTTTCCGTAAAATATACGAGGGGAAATATTTTTTTTTAGTGTGTCCCCCCGCCCATATTTATTTTTTTCGAAATTTGAATAAAATATATTTAAATCTATCGAAATTTCTGTTTATCATGAAACATAAGAGTAAAAATAAGTAAAGCAAATTTTCTTTAATTTAAATACACATATTGAGCAAAAATTTACCTTGAAGTTGCAATTAAAAAATTATATAAATTTGATAGTTTTTTTTTAAATAGCGTTTTTTTTTTTCGAATTAATATATACTATAATCAGTTGACTTGCCAAGAAAACGAAACTTCGTAAACATTAATTAATTTTAAAAAGATTAAAATTCCATTATTTCAAAATGTCCCGTTACAACATGAATTTTTAATTAATTGTGTTTAATTTTTTTTTTTTTTTAATATTAAGTTTTGATATAAACAAGGCTTTTGTCAACTATTTTATCTCCAGATTAAAACCGATTTGAAAATATTATTGCACAAATATTAAGCATTTGGTAGCCCCCCCCCCTCATATTTTGTTTGTCTCTTTTTACCGAACAAAATATGGAAGCCATAGTTAACCAAATGAACATTCAGTAAAACCGTATTTCATATTTAATATACAAATGTTTATAATATTATTAATCATTAAACTGTGTAAATCTTAAAATCTAACAAAATTATAACAAAGATTAATTATTAATTGCAGTTTGAAGAAGATAAACAAAGGTTTTTAAAAAATCATTAAGTCGCGTCTGCTTTTCCATAGTTCGTATAGTTAACACAAGTCTGACGTCACGGAATCATGCTTTCTTTTTTGACATTGTTTTGGAGGTACCTAGTGGTGAAATTATCAGGAAATATTAATCATGAACCAAGGATGGTTTATAATGAGTGAAATCTTTGTTTGGATGGATAAATCTGGGAAAAGTGCGCCCCCCCCCAATTATTTTTAACTATAAATAAATTTCTACTCGATGTATTTTCGCAATTTTTGAATCTATTACTATTTTCGATATGACAATTACGTAATTACTATTGTTTTTGCTTAAAACTACATATTTAAAAAAATATCGATTCGTCGACTAATAAGCACCAATTATTTTCATTCGAAGAAATTGTTTGGACCCGCAATTTTATTATTTTCCAAGTTTTATTTTTATGTTTGTTTAAAAACTGTAACATTGTCTTTTAAAAAAAATGGGTACTTGTGTGTGTGTGTGTGTGTGTGTGTGTGTGTGTGTGTGTGTGTGTGTGTGTGTGTGTGTGGCCTTCAGATTTTATTTTATTTCCATCCTCTTTACACCACCCCAGTTCAAAAAAAAAAAAAAAAAAAAAGCAGCTGTTGTGACCTCCTTACAATCCCGCCTCCCATCATGCCTTCCGCTCTGCCAGCCGGGTCTTACACTTGGTTGAGAGGGGTCACCGTTTGCCTCGGCTATTTATAAAAACTGCAATTTCAAAATCAACTCCCTCGCCTCCTCTTCATACACCACAATCCTATCACGAGAGAGAGAGAGAGAGGGTCAATAAGGAGAGGTAAATAAAATAAGTAAATCCAAGGCGGTTGAATCGTGTGTATGGAGGATTAGGTCCTTGTTGGTTGAGGGTCCTAAACCACGCCAACCTCATGGCGCTACGTCCAGACTCCAGCTCCAGCGCACCCACCATCCCAACTCACCTTCAAACTATTTGCAATTAAATGTGAACTTTATACGTCAGGCTTTGCATGTTAACGATGTATACGTTCTGTTATCGACAATAAATTTAGCCAAAATATACAACGTAACCAGACGTTTGGTGCGTGTACATTTGAGAGGGGGGGGATAGGAGGAGGGGGGGGCGATTGTTACAAAAGATTGCGAGTTTCTAAAGTCTTGTTTTTTAGGGGTGCCGTTGTGCGACGGTCGGCTTTACAATGAATGCAAACTTCTGATATTGTGGAAGTCGGAAGGTACAGGGTGTCCAAAAAGTCACTGAAGGGTTTTGAATTTAAATAGATAATTTATTTTTTTGATATTTTTCTGTAATTTTAACACAATCTAAGACATTGGGGATTTTTTTTTTTTTAATGCAAAATTCAAACAATATTTACGAAAAGTAATCTTTTAAATATTGCTCATTTTCAACTTCGCATATTTGTCCTCTTTCCAAAACATTATTCATGATAGATTGCAGAATCTCTGGATTGCGATTTAACTTCCTTATTTCGTTCCTGATATTTTCCTTAAATTCTTGCAGGGTTTAGGGTTTTACGTTTCAAGGTCTGCCAGCTCGCGGAACGAAATAAGAGTTAAATCGCATTCCAGAGATTCTGCAATCTGCCATGAATAATGTTTTGGAAAGAGCACAAATATGCGAAGCTGAAAATGCGCAACATTTAAAAGACATTATTTTTCACAAATAAAAATTGGTTGACTTTTGCATTAAAAAACAAAAAAATTATGTCTTAATCAGATTGTGTTAAAATTTCAGAAAAAATATCAGGAATCTATTTACGTTCAAAACCATTCAGTGACTTTTTGGACAGTCTGTATAAAAACCAATTCAGATTTTGACTTCGACTCCTTAGTTTCCAATTATCCCACTCGGCTATAGATTTTTATCCTGGGCCCCCAAAATCAACAAAAATTAGATCATTCCTGTAATGATCGGATCCCTGTTGATTTTGCGGTGAGAATTAAGTTCTGTGCAGTTCTAGAAGGTCCACTCTTCCAGGCTTTACCTTCTCTCTTTGAGAATGGGGTTAGTTTATTGCTAACTAGCAGTTCTGCCCGGCTTTGCTCGGGCCTTATGTACTGATCATAACTTTATGTGCCTGTGTATATTATAAAAAATGTGAATACGGCAATGCCTTTCTCTATAATAAGCTTCCTTAACTTCCATAGAGAAAAGTTGGTAGAGACCGCAGACATCAATTTTTTTTAAAATTATGACCTCTGTTTTGGGCTCAAATCAAGTTAAAATGTTTGATCCATGTCCAAGTAACCTACATCTTAAATTTCAAGTGTTTAGACTCCTAAATTGGCGGAGGACTTTGATAGTCTGCAAAGGCCAACTCTGTAAACTTTGACCTCTTGCCACCCAATTTTTCGCCCAAAAACTGATTTAAAAGATTGCTGCATGTCTGAATACCCTTTATGTAAAGTTTCAAATGTTTAGACCCAAAATTAGCTAAATAGTTTGCTAGAGACCACAAAGGTAAAATCGTTTCAACTTTGACCTCTTAGAAGCCAAATTTTCAGAAAAAAAAAAAAAAACGATTAAAAAGCTTGCCCTATGTCTGAATACACTTTATGTAAAATTTCAAATGTTTAGACCAAAAATTGGCAGAGTAATTTGGTAGAGACCACGGAGGTCAATTTTTTTTTAACTTTGACTCCAATTTTGACCCCTTAACATTTATTGTTTTGGGCTCAAATCAAATTATAAAGTTAGATCCCTGTCCAAGTAACCTATATCTAAAATTTCAAGTGTTTAGACCTAAAATTGGCGGAGGGGTTTGGTTGAGTTCTCAAAGGTCAAATCGTTGAACTTTGACCCTTTGACAGCCAAATTTCTGACCGAAAATCGATTAAAAAGATTTTCCCAAATCTCTCTACCCCTTATTTCTAAGCTCGAGTCTGTAGACCGAAAATTGACAGAGTTACTTGGTAGGGAAGTGTACACAGGCAGACAGACAAACAGACAGACAGACAGACATTTTCACTTTTATAGATATATAGATTGTCTGAGGAGTTCTTACCGGGGAATGTCGACGGGGCTACCCAGGCACTTTTTGCCAGTCAGAATACCTCTCCTCGAGGGCGCTGACTTTTCAATCCCACTTTCCAAACCTGGTGTCTAAATTATTGCAGGAAGAGAGAATTAAACAACATACCATTCTGGCTATTTATCTTAAAAGTTTTCAGACTGTCTGTTCATACTTTGGAGATGATAAAATTTAGTGTTTCTTTTTTGTTTTAGAGTGAAATTCGAAAATCGAAATATTAAGTTCAAGTAAAATCAATGATATCTACTGAATTATCATGTTGCAGTAATGAACATATCCAAACATTTTGAAAAGCGATAAGGTAGAAAAGTAATTATTAATGGAAACAATGTTTGGAAGCCATTAGCGAAAAATGAGTTTTGCTAAATTTCAGAAAATATTTACCTTCCTTGTTTCTTTTTTAAACTTTAAAATAAGTCAAAGCACAACAAAACTTATTCAGGTGGATATTTGTTTTATCGCGTTTTTTTTCTTTTAGCTGGATGCAGCCATACACAAAAATTTGTTGTTTTTTTTTTTTGTATCATAAACTAGCAGGGCTACCTGGCATTGCCTGGGCAAAAGCATAACACTTCTATTAAAACTTTTCTCTTTCTATCTCCTACCCCCTATAGTTTGCCCTTTCTCTATCTCTTTCTCTCCTCCTATAATTCTCCCTTCCTTGTCTTCACCTCCTCCTATCTTCTCTGCTCAGCCGATTCCTCTCTCTGGGCACAGACATATACACACTTTTATAAATTACTAGCATAAAGAGCCGATGTTGCCTCAAATAGAATTAGGATCAACTCTCTCTCTCTCCCCTTCCCTGTCTTCACCTCCTATCTTCTCCGCTCAGCCCATTCCTCTCTCTGGATACTGACACATACACACTTTTATAAATTACTAGCATAAAGAGCCGATGTTGCCTCGAATAGAATTCGGATCAACTCTCTCTCCCCCCCCCCTCCCTGTCTTCACCTCCTATCTTCTCCGCTCTGCCCATTCCTATCTCTGGATACTGACACATACACACTTTTATAAATTACTAGCATAAAGAGCCAGCATTGTCTGAAATTAATTAGGATCAACGAATATTTGAAACTTTCAGTACTTTTATTGTCATCGAAATCAGTGAAATTACCCATTTTTTTAAATTTTTTTTTTTAATCAAATCGATTTATTGCCTGCTCTTGTCAGGGACCAACCACAGTGTACCAGGAGGAAGCTTCACATGCCTCACTGCAGTGACTTAGTCCACAATATATTGTAATTAACATTGCACTGTAAGGAATCTACAGTTGATTTTACAATTTTTTATCTAATAGCTTGAATTAAAGTTTAAAATGCAAAAATTAAGACGCTTCTGAATTTTTGAGATGAGGTTTGGTTATTTGCATTATTATTCATCGGATTACTATTCCCATCTTGAGTGTGATTTTCACGTTTCGGTCGATATAACCTCCAATCTTCTTCAGGTGTATCTTGTCAAACTCTGGAATTTGGACGGAATTTCTAGCGGAACCCTTTATTTACTTCATGTGGGGTAGCATGCTCTTGTTCCATCAGCCATGACTGGATAGAAGTCCTAAGGAATTCACAAGTGTGGGTGACCAAAAAATATATTTGTGAATTACTTAGGACCTCTATCTAGTCATGCCTGACGGAACAAGAGCACGCTATCCCCGTGAAGTAAATAAAGGGTTCCGCTCAAAGTTCCATCCAAATTCCTGAGTTCGACAGAAACATTCCCAAGTTTGACAAGATACACCTGAAGAAGGTCGGAGGTTATATCGACTGAAACGTTGTGAAAATTTTACTCAAAATGAGAACAGTAGTCCGATGAATAATAATGCAAAAGTTAAGTATCCTGGTTCAGTTGTGCTCTAAACAGAAACATCCATCTCGAACGCATCCCTGTCTTATCAAAGAATCTACTGTTGATTTTATACACCAGTAGAAGAGAGGAAGAGAAACAGAAAGGAAATGCTTTTTATATACAGGGTGTTCCAAAATTCTTGGGCACATTTCAAGTCCTCATATCTGCTTAATGTTCCCAAGACTTTTGGAACACCCTGTATAGGTAGGGATTCGAGGAATGGCTTGGCATTAGGGAAATAACTCGTTGGAAAAGAGTTACTTCCCTTTAGTTAGCACATGGAGTGACTGGAAAACAGTCTCTTCCTGACAAAACCTGCACCAGTTTAGCGTCAAAAATTAAAAAAAAAAAAAATGCTAAATTTTAGATATTATACATCCAGATCAACATGAAATTTTAACTTTGCGAATATTTGTTTAATATTTCTTTAGTTTTAGCTGTACACACACAGAAAATAACTTTCCTTTATATAACAAACTAGATGTACCTGTGTTGCCAGGTATTAAATGTAACGTTAAATTCCTTTGAAAAATGAAGTAAAAAAAAAACAAAAAGAAACTAAGACATGTGCACGCGAGTATTATTTTTTTCACTTCTTGTAAGTAAAAATGAAAAAAAAAAAAAAAACTCGAGCCAAGTGCAGTTCGTTTCTTGCAAGTAAAAAAAAAAACAAAAAAAACTCAAAACGCAAACCTAGACAGGGAGTCAAGTACGATAACCACTGAACTAACTTGACGCAATGTTCAGAAATTTTTTGTCAAACCTCGTGAAACAGTTAGCAAACAGATAAAAATCCGACTTCCAAGTAACAATTTTTCTATTTTGACTTCTTAGCAACCCTTTTACCGAATGGAAACCGATCAAAACGTTTTCCACCTGTCTAGATACTCTATATAGCACATTTCAAGTTTGTAGATAAAAAATTCGTTGAGTATATAGGTTGAGAAGTGTCCTCACACACACCCTCACTTTTATAGATATACTAGCGGGGGGTACCTGGTCTTACCCGGGTGTTCGGAGGTGTGTGTTGGGGAGGGGGTAGATCAAAACAACCCTGCTTAAAAAAAAAAAAAAAACGTTGGCCGGGTTTTTGGCGGTGTAAAAGAAAAAAAAAGTTTTAGTAGAAAGGTAGGCTTGAACCCCGAACCTTTGAGGCGGAAAGGAAATGGGGGCGGGGACCTGCGACCTAACCATCTCGACCACGGGAATAGATGAATTGATAAATGTGGTAAGCTGACGTTTATAAAGCAAAATTAACAGGTGCGAGAACGTTAAGTCGCGTGATGTTTGACCTAGTTTTGTGCTGGAAGCCAGTTTTTGTTTTCCCCGCTACGTGGCGATCAAAAAATATCTCGAAAATAGCTTGTAAAAGTCGGGTAAATTAAAGATAGCTGCGACCAGAGTTCCTTAGTCGTAGATATTATTATTTAGACAGCATATAAAAAGTTTTAAGAAGGAGCGAGCCAACCGAGAATCACGACGAAAAAAGCCTTTTGTAGACATACACAAAAAGCGAACACATATACATACATACACACATTTTCGCTTTTATATATATATAATATATATATATATATATATAGAGAGAGAGAGAGAGGTAAAGAATGCACTTCCGCCCTCCCCCTCCTTAGAAATATGATATGACTTTAATCAGTTCCAAAAATGTCCTCCCTGTTTAGACTGGCTTATTAGTGGGAGGAGAAATCGATTCTCAGTTGATGTCTATTGTTTCAAAAAGACATGATTAGTTAACGTATCCGCTTTCAAGCTGTCCTCGGTAGAATGGGGACTTAAATGGACGGTAACATTTCATGCTGTGATCAGCTCTTTTTCTGTATTATTTGAAGCAGGCTAAGTAATTTTTAATTTAAATTGTAATCAAGTATCTTTTTATATTGCCAATAATATAGTACAATAATATATTGTACTATATTATTGGCAATATAAAAAGATACTTCATTACAATTTAATTTAAAAATTATATATATGGCAATTAAGCTACACAGAATATTCCGCGTTTTATCCACACTAGGATTCGTGTAGCTTAATTGCCACATATATTTTTATAACTTACCACCTATCTCTACCTATGTATTGAGCACTGTTGAAGTAAATACTTAAAGTTTAAGCATAAAATTATACTTTTGTATATGAATTTATGTGATTTAATGAAGTAGCCATATATATATATATATATATATATATATATATATATATATATATAAGATTAGCTAGTCAGTCTGTTTGATTTGTTAGCTTAAAATGCTATTTAAGCCTAACTTTGAAAATTCGACAAAATAATTTTATCTGTTAAGAGGAAGGTGTAGTTGTTTACTTGAAGCATTGTGCATAGTGTATAAGAAGTTGTGTTTGAAGACTCTGACAAGTCTTTTAGAAAAAAGAAAACTGCGGGATACGAAACAAAGTAAACAAAATAAATGACGCACAGATATTATTTTTTTTATATATAATGGCTTGAATTGAAGTTAAAAATTCAAAATTCAAGTATCATTCTTCAATTGCTCTCTAAGCAGAAACCTTCGTATCGAGTGCGCCCCTGTCATATCCTAGAACCTACTGTTAATTTTATATGTTGGGCCTTTCAGCTTGTGTGGTAATAAAACTTCTCAAATGCACTTGTGATGTTAGGATGTGTGAAGGTGTTAACTTTGGTCAAAATCACCTGTTCCTTCTTTAATCAGATTATTTCGATTATCGATACTTATCGAAGACATTCTGATACAAAACCTATCTAAGAACACTGCCAGGCACATAAAGTAACTTCATGTCAAATTTCTTAAAAATCGACCCAGCCGTTTTCGAGTCCAGAAGGAACAAACTCACATGTACACAAGGTCTCTTTCATATAATAGTAGGGGTTTCCTAATTTAATTAGTTTAGGAGTGAATCTTGTATATGTAAACATATGAATGTATTTAATTTTATAAAGATAGAGCATCGTGCAATTGTTCTTAAAAGGAAATTAAAAAATTGTAAGATTGTCGCAAAATTCTTTTTGCAATATTTCCTATGTTATTTTTTATTTTTATTTATTTATTTTTTTTTTTTGTAAGAACAATACAATCTTGTAGCAAAACGCCGGTGGGCACCAGACAAATTAAACACGATGAATGGCACTATTGAAAAATTTCAATATTTTCGATTATTATATATTTGCCAACATACTTTGTCGAACCAGGATGGTATAGTGGTGTTATGTTTTTTTAATTTTTGAGATAGACCTCATCTTCAGAAAGAAAAAAAATCTATGTACAGCCGCTCGATTGATGTGTTTTTGTCAAGGGCCGGAAATTATAGGATGCCTGTTGAAGTGTGCATTCGCATTTGTGTTTGATATTGTAACATCATTGTTATAATATTATGACATTTTTATCAATTTACTATGATTTTCGCTAAGCATGTAGGAGGTAATATGGTATTATCTTATTGAAATTATTTTATACAAACGGGACAAAGATGGGATGGAAGCGCTACATAAACTTTTAGATAATTCCGATTTTTGTTAAATTTCTAAACGTATTATTAATCCATTAATAATTACTAACCGGACGAATTTTCAAGGTAGATCTCATCTTCATAAAGAGATATGTACAACTGCTCGGCTGAGATATGTTTTTGCCAGGAACTGGGTGTTATAGGATGCCTATTTGCATTAGGTTCTCAGAGAATCATAAATTCTTGTTGAAGCATGAATTGGCATTTATGTTTGATAGTGTTAAATTATTGTTATAATATTTTATTATTTTTACCAATGATATTATGTGTTTCACCTAGATGTAATTTTAATTTGTTTATCAATTATTAAATTCCATGAAATGAAAACTATATTTGATAAATAAATATATTTTGATATTTTTCTGGATAGCACAAAATAGGCGCTTTTGGATAATTCGCCATTGGTCTGAGGGAGATAACTCCATTTTACTAAGATTCATACAAGATGGTCCAAAGGCAGTCTGAAGTATTCCATACTGTGGCACTTTTTCCAAGTTTAAAACAGAATTTTATTGTATATCGTTCTTCTAAAGTGTTGCCATGACCAGATTGCATTTTTGAAATTCACCAGCTGTGACAATCCAGCTTTAGTAGGATGTATTCCAATTCCGGCTGTAGGTGTTCATTTGAACCTGAAATCATGAAAATTGGTCAGTCATCTCATAAGATGTATAGAAATAACATAATGAATTTTCAAGAGTTTATGAAAATTTTAAATACCTGTACAAAAAAGCCTGGAAACTTATTGATGGCACCTTGTATAATGATAGTAAACCTTATATCTAGAATCCTTATACAATTTTTATCAGAATCTGTTACATGATTTTGATTCTAAAAGTATCAAATTTTTAGTTTTAACCTTACGTCGTCTTCAGAAAAAAATGAAATTCAAGGAATCTTTGGATCACATTGAATGAAAACCTGATATATTTGAATTTTGAAATTAAAGGTTGTGCCCTGATTTCGTTCACTAAAAAATGAAAAATAAAACATCAAATTCTTCAAAAAAATAAAATTTGTAGAATATTTTTATTAAAATATTGTCTATTTCATGAAAATCGGAAACATCCGAATTTTCACAAAGACCTTTCACCCCCTCCTCTTTCGGCCCTCTTTGTATAAAACAACAGGGTAGAATTAGCTGCAAAGTTCTTTTCCTTACCTCCGCCTTCTTCTATTGCCTCCCCCTCTTCTTATCTCCCTCTAAACTAATTAAATTATTATGAATTTTGAAACACAGTTAGCTGCTAGTTGTGAAGGGTTCGAATGTGGACTATATTTAGTTTTATAGTCCACATTCGAACCCTTCACAACTAGCAGCTAACTGTGTTTCAAAATTCATAATAATTTAATTAGTTTAGACGTGAATTCTGTACATACAAACATACAAATACATAAACATATACACATACTTAACTTTGTATAGAAGTTAGAAGAAGAGGAGGCAAGGAAGACGCAGAAGAGGAAGGATAGGAAGACGAAGAGGTAGGTGAGGAAAAGGAGGAATAGGGGGTAATGGATAATAAAGGGAGAAGAAATGTGTAAGGAAGAAGAGGGAGGCAAGAAGAAAAAGGAAAGGAAGAAGTAAAAGCGGGAAGAAAGGAAAGAAAATAAGACGAAAAGGAGAAGGAAAAAAGAAGAATAAAAGAAATAAGAAGAGGAAGTGAATCCTACACATAGAAACAGACAAATGTATAAACTTGTGAACATACCTAACCTAAATAGTTAGGAGGGAGATAAGAAGAGGGGGAGGCAATAGAAGAAGGCGGAGGTAAGGAAAAGAACTGAGGTAATCAAACTCTTTTCCAAGAACTTTGCAGCTAATTCTACCCTTTGCTACCAAGGCCGCCAACCCCCAATATTTCCTCCTGCATTAGAAAACACGCTATTTGATATACATATATCTGTACGTGATGTTGCCAAGCTAATCAAAAACCTTGATTCCAGTAAAGCAACTGGCCCTGACGGTATTCCAATTATAGTACTCAAAAAAACTTCAACTAGAACTAGCACCCATACTTACAAAACTGTTTAAACGTTGTCTTAAGGAGAATAGCTTCCCATCACCCTGGAAAATCTCATCAGTATGCCCTGTATTTAAGAATTCAGGTGATCGCTAATCCCCCTCTCAGTACAGGCCAATAAGTCTCCTGTGCGTCATGAGTAAGTTGCTGGAATCTGTGTTAAATACAGAAGTAATCAACCATCTCAACAAAAATAACCTTCTTAGTGACACTCAATATGGTTTCCGTTCTGCTAGATCTACAGCAGATGTGCTTACAGTTATATCTCATAGGATTAGCAAATTCCTTGACGGAGGCAACCTTTCTAGGGCAATTGCTCTTGACATATCTAAGGCTTTTGATAGGGTATGGCATGAAGGTTTACTTCACAAGATCTCCAGCTATGGTATAGCTGGAAATGTCTTCTCAATTATTACATCATTTCTCTCTGATAGGTTCATAAGAGTAGTAGTTGAGGGGCAAAAACCAGAAGCTCACAGTATTAATGCTGGTGTCCCTCAGAGGTCTCTTTTCCTGATCTACATTAATGATCTTCAAAATCACATCCTTACATCATTTGTAGACATTTATGCTGATGACACTACCATTTATGGTAGCACATCTAAGACAGTAAACGACTAAGTTCTCTCTGATTCTCTCTCCTCTGACCTTGAGCACGTGGTACAATGGGGAAAGGAGTGGCTGGTTACTTTTAATGCATCTAAAACCAAGCTTCTCTCTTTACATCATCAACATTCTGATCCACATCTGGCATCAATTGAAATGAATGGCTCTCGTCTTGGGGAGGCCTCAAGTTTTGACAAGCTTCTGGGCTTGACCATTACTCCTGATCGTAAATGGAACACGTACATCAAATCTGTTGCCAAGGCCACTGGAAAAATGGTGGGATCTTTCTATCGATCCAGTAGATATCTCACTGCTGATGCAATTCTCTATCTATATAAGAGCCAGGTACGTCCAAAGATGGAATACTGTTGCCACATCTGGGCAGGAGCTGCTAGAAAGAACTTGTCCTGCTTTGATAGAGTTCAAAATAGACTTCGTAGCCTCGTAAGAGATGTCCTTTTCTCTTCCCTGCAACCTCTATCTCACAGAAGAGATGTTGCGAGTTTGTCTCTGATGTATCATTATTTTCATGGAAAGTGTTCTCCTGAGCTTCAGTCTATGGTCCTCCCTCACCAAACTTTTACAAGAAACACTCGTCTAGCTGAAAACACTATCAATAATCCCCCCCACTCTTTATCTGTGCCTAAACCTAAACGTAGGTTCCATGAACAAAGCTTCTTTCTTAGAACTGCACGCCTGTGGAATTGTCTTCCGTTTTCCTGCTTTCCAGCTGACAACAATATGGTTGTGTTCAAGTCTAACGTAAACAAGTTTTTGATGAGCCGTTTCACATAAGTTAACATATTTGCCGAATTTTCATTACTAATGATTACTATATTGTCCAATTTCTACTGTATACTCTTTAACCCTTATCCTTGAGTGGCCTCTTGGCCTTGATAATGTGGTGATGCCTGTGTAAAAAAAAAAAAAAGGAAAAGGAGAAGGCTGAGGTAATGGCGAATATAAGTAGAAGGGGGTAGTAAGAAGAAAACTGCAAGGAAGAAATAAAAAGAAAAGATGAAAAGAAGTAGAAGCCAAAGAAGAATGAAAGAAAGAAGAAAAACAAAGAAAACAAGAATGAAATTACACGGTCTCATCATTAACCTAATGTTATATATATAATAATTGGGCTGAGTGGTGAATATAAATGCCAGCGTTTGATGAGTCAGTAATGGACGATTGTTTTATTAATTAGCGTCTTGATTTCGATTAGACAATTCTGAAGACACAACGAACTAGATCCGCTAATTTTTTTGCCGATTTGTTGGGTTTGTTAACAATTGGAAAAAAAAATTATTGGGAGGGGGAGATTGTCACTGTTATCAAGGGGAATAATTTTCACTGTTATCAAGGGAAATAGTTTTCACTGTTATCAACGGGAGTGGGTTTCACTGTTGTCAAGGGGAAAGGTTTTCACTGTTGTCAAGGGGAAAGGTTTTCACTGTTGTCAAGGGGAAAGGTTTTCACTGTTATCAAGGGGAATAGTTTTCACTGTTATCAAGGGGAATAGTTTTCACTGTTATCAAGGGGAATAGTTTTCACTGTTATCAAGGGGAATAGTTTTCACTGTTATCAAGGAGAATAGTTTTCACTGTTATCAACGGGAAAGGTTTTCACTGTTATCAAGGGGAATAGTTTTCACTGTTATCAAAGGGAATAGTTTTCACTGTTATCAAGGGGAATAGTTTTCACTGTTATCAAGGGGAATAGTTTTCACTGTTATCAAGGGGAATAGTTTTCACTGTTATCAAGAGGAATAGTTTTCACTGTTATCAAGGGGAATAGTTTTCACTGTTATCAAGGAGAATAGTTTTCACTGTTATCAACGGGAAAGGTTTTCACTGTTATCAAGGGGAATAGTTTTCACTGTTATCAAAGGGAATAGTTTTCACTGTTATCAAGGGGAATAGTTTTCACTGTTATCAAAGGGAATAGTTTTCACTGTTATCAAGGGGAATAGTTTTCACTGTTATCAAGGGGAATAGTTTTCACTGTTATCAAGGGGAATAGTTTTCACTGTTATCAAGGAGAATAGTTTTCACTGTTATCAAGGAGAATAGTTTTCACTGTTATCAAGGGGGGGTTAACTGTTAATAAGGTGAAAGGTTTTCACTGTTATCAAGGGAAAAAGTGTCACTATTATCAAGGAAAATCGGTTTCTACTCTACCGGACATTTAAAACCTTATACTTTGCCAACATCTGAAGGAAGACGTGCCAAGCTTTACCACCGCCATAGCACGTAAAAAGAAAAAACTGCTATTTCCTGATGAAGATTGTGTTATAAATCGAAATATCAAATTTAATTTTAATAAACAAATATGTTTGCTCATTGAATGAGATTCTGCACTTATTTGGCTTTAAGCTGTTAATTTTTTTAATTTTTTTTTTTTGTGTGTGTGTGTGTGTGTGTGTGTGTATATATATAAATATATATATAGAGAGAGAGAGAAAATATTTTGGTGGACAAGATTCAAGCAAGGGCGAACAGTTCGATTCAGTGAAATGCTGATCAAAAAAATAGCAACTTTGTGAGCACTTGTTTTGTAGTTTTAGAGTTTTAGCTGGACATAATACATCGACAACTGCTCTTATAACGAACCAGCAGGCTACCCGATATTGCCCGGGACAAAAGTGTAACTTATTTCTATTAAAACTTCTACCTCTCTATCTTTTTGTCTTTACGATTTTAATCTTCCCTCTACCTATACCCCCCTTTCTTTCTCCCGTGCATCCTATCTCTAACTGGACATATATACAGATAGATTATAGATTCGGCACTTCTGCATTACACGGGCGGCGCAATATATTTTGGTGCTTTTCACTAAACTGTCGTCTGGTGGCTTTGGTCTCCATTCACATTGTTTATTAATTTAAAAATTAAAACTTTATTTTGTTACAGTGACAATTTTATTTTAAAAAAAATGTTTCAAAAAATAATAAATAAAATAAATATTGTTTTAATTCGAAAAATGTTTCGTTTAAATTATTAAATTGTTGAGAAGAAAATCCAATTTTATTCAAAAAATGTTTTTGGGAAAAAATTCCAATGTTGCTTTAATTCCAAAATTGTTTTATTAAAATTATATTTTCTTACACAGACTTTTCAATAAATGTTTTTGCAATTATATATTCATACATTTTTATACAATAAATGTTTTTACAATTATATATTCATACATTTTTATACAATAAATGTTTTCGCTTTTAAATATTTTTGTGTTAAAACAAAAAAAAAACGTGTGTTTGTTATTTATTTACCCTGTTATTTGACCAAGAAGAAAGTTATTGCTCCCTAACAATGGCACCGTCCATATAATGCAGAAGTGCCATAGATTCCTCTAAAAATGAATCTGCATTTTCTTTCTGAATTCGTACATAACAACACTGAAAAACTAACCCCTACCCTGATGGAAACTGAGCCAGTTGATTCTCAGAGAATAAATAAGTTTTCTAAATTTTAGATATTATTCATCGGGGCAACAGGCTCCTTGAGTCTTTGACAGACCATGGATACCCACAAAGGGGTGCCTGTGCATAATAATTTTTGTGACAGGAGGTGCACAATCTCCAGCCACATACGAGTCGAGACTGTTAAATACCAGTGGCAAGTGAAGTGTGTGTACAGGATGACTGGAAACAAATACCGAGATAAGCAGAGAGCACATACGGCACCTAGAATTCCGAAATGGTCACCCATCTGGTACTAACCAGGCTCAACATTGTTTAACTTTGGCGATCTGACAAGAACCAGTGTGTCAACGTGATTATGCCGTATATAATATGAGGGCAACACCGATCAAAAAAACACAAACTTTGTAGGTCCTTGTTTTATTGTCTTTGACTTTTAGTCAGACTTACAAACATGCACACAGACAATTGCCCTTATATTATAGACTAACAGTGTTACACGGCGTTGCCCAGGGCCTTAAAAAAATAACTAGATGTTAAATAGTGTTAAGTTTGCCCCCCCTCCCCACCCAAAAATAGAAATTATCTTTTTTATGTAAAGGGTTGAAAGATAACGCTAAGATCTTCAGAGCACTACAAAAAGCGCATAAAAAAATTAAGGATTCCTCCAGAGCACTATTAAAACTAAGTTTCTCCTGCGCACTTTCTTTGGTTAAAAAAGATTCATAAAATAAGGTGTTAGAGCCTTTCAATTTGAAAAAAGAAAAATGCTGACTTATTTCCTGGTCTGCATGATAACATTAAAAATCGTAATTAATTCTTGATAACATTAAATGATACAGATGACCTTTTGACCCCCAAAGAATGAATCCTTTATTTATTTTTTTTTTTTTGTTTTTTTCGGGGTTACTCTTATTGCCCCCCCCCCCCCCTGACAAAAGAGAGATTGGACCTAGGAATTCAATCCCGTTTACACTTTTTTCAATAACCATGCCTTGGATTTTTTTTTTTGTTTAATTTTGCACTAACATTAGTCATGGTAAAAGTAAATTTTTGCTAGAATAGATTTTCCAGGATAACTCTGGTTGCCCCCCCCCTCCCGGGCCATTATAGGGGTAAAATTGCCTCCAGATCTTTTATCTGTTTGGTTGTTCGCACTTTTCTCAATAACCACTCTTTGAATTTTTTTTTTTTAATTTTACACAAACATTAGTCATGGGAAAAGTATTTTTTTTTATTCAGAACCTTTCAAATCCAATTTTTAACAACAATCACAGGCATAACTTGTCTCACTGCAGTCAACATTACCAATATACAACTTCATCATGATCGACATGCCAATGCCAAAGCCATCATTTCTTGCAATTACAAACTTACAACATTTGGTCTAAGTATTCCACCTGCGCGTGGCAAGTTTTCTTTCTTTATTCAATTCATCACAGTCATAACATAAATGCTTCTTGCAACCTTCAATGTATCAGTACAATGCGCACCAAGGAAAACAGTTTCTTTACGTAACATGCATTGCACAAGGTATGTTCCACCTTTACACCACTCACCTTCCTTGATATAGCAATCCTCTTCTATATATTGGCCACTCTCAAAATTCTCTTTCCAGATTTATTCACTTGTGAAGGGAGACCTCGCATGTTCGGCTTGTTAAAAAAAAAAAAAATACCAACTTTGTAAGTTGTTCTGTATTTTTTAAGTTTTAGCTGCACATACAAACACACAGACAACTGTGCTTTATACACTCGATTATTAGTTATGTAGAAAAAGTGTTCGCATATCTTTCCTGATTACGCTGGTAATTTGAGCCGCGTTGGACGGTCAAATAATCAATATTTCTGGTCATTTCTTCTGCTTCCATTTATTTGACCCCAACGTGAGCGGATGGAAAGCAGGTCCTTGTGGAGGAGGATGCTTATCCGTGTCATCTTCGAATTCGGCCGATGAATGAGAGGTTGGATTGTATCAGAAGTCGTGCGAGGTAAATATCTCGTCGACGTTCGGGGTTTCGTGAAATCGTGTTTCTTGAACAGGAAACAGATTCCGCGCGTGACACTTAATTGCTTCGAACAACTTTTCACCATTCGGGAAGATATTCTCACCACCCCGAAATTCATAAATCCCAACCGTTCTTATCCCCGCCCCCCTAAAAAAAAAAAAAAAAAAAAAAAACTATTTTTAACCGTGTGATGCTGTTGAGTCGTCTCCAAGCATATTTTATTAGCGCCATCACTATATTCAGCACTATCCCCCATAAATATAACAACTAATGCAATCACACACACACACACACACACACACACACACACACACACACACACACACACACACACACACACACACATATATGAGAAAGAAAATTAAAACTGAAAGTTGAACTTCACAATCAAAAGTTATTGTTCGACTGAATACTCCAAAAAAACATTTACAGTTTTAATTTTCTTTCTCTTATAATAAGCTCTACTCTCTATTGCGTATTGAGCTTTTTTATTCGGTTGGGATTAAATTGTCTATATATAAATACTGGTATTTATATTAGTTTGAAGTTTACCATTGCGTATATCAAGTAAACACTACATCCTTTTGATTTCATTACTTATATATATGTCAAGTTAAAGGTATTCAGGAGGCAAACTCATGTTATCAAGAGTGCTCATTTAAAATGAGCAACATATATTATTTTTATTTATATAGACAAATATTACTAATATTTATCTATATAAATAAACATGATATATATATATATATATATATATATATATATATATATATATATATATATTTAAAGTGATTGGTCTAAACATTTGAAATTTTCCATAAAGTGAACACCGACATAGGACAAGCTTTGTAATCGGGTTTTGGCCGAAAATTTGGTTGTCAAAGTTCAAAAGATTTGATTTTTGCGGTCTCTAGCAAATTATTCAGCCCATTTTGGATCCAAACATTTGATATTTTGCATAAAGGGTACTCAGACATGCAGCAAGCTTTTTAATCAGTTTTTGGGCGAAAATTTGCCAGGCAAAGGTCAAAGTTGAAAGAGTTGACCTTTGCAGACTCTAGCAAATTCTTCTGCCAATTTTGTGTCTGAACACTTGAAATTTTAGATGTAGGTTACTAGGACATTAGTCAAACTTTTTAATATATATATATATATATATATATATATATGCACATGAAGTCATGAACAGTACATAGGGTCCGAGGAAAGCCGGGCTGAACTGCTAGTATAATATATATTGTTTTTAAAATATAATTATCCACTAACACGTGTTTTGTCGTCTATGGCTCATCAGAGTGGCAACGAAACACGTGTTAATAGATAATTATATCTTAAAAACTATATATATATATATATATATATATATATATATATATATATATATATATATATATACCGCTCCCTAATTGGAGATACTAAGTTGGTAAAAGGGGAAATTATTCCCAGCTCGCATTTAGGTAAAAATGCACTTTGGAATAAATAATTGACTCCATTCAAAAAGTATCGCCAAACAAAAACAAATAAATAGTATATATTGTTCATTTATACAAACATTATTGGCTACATATGTGCATACTTGTTTCTGATGCAATTCCTTTAGAAAAGAAAAGTTCATTCTTTTATGTTGTCTTATTCGTGTGCTGAAAAAAAATTTCAAAATAACTTGAAACATTGTTTTGTTTTTCTAACGCGCTGATGAAGCCCTAGCTTGTGCAGGTTATAACTTGATGTCTTTATATGCTGCCAGCACTGGAGGCCGAAACAATTGAACGTACAGTTGTGAGCAATAAATGAAAAACTTTCCAAAAATGACTAAAGACAGTTGTATCTATCCCTATCAACGTGGTATCTTGATAGAAAAATATTTGTAGCTCTAGTATTGCACTATTGAGCTATCTAAATAAGAATATTTTATTTATATTTAATCATTGCCCCAAGTAGTTAAATTACATATAAACATTAACTTTATTTGTCTATTTATTTAATATATATATATATATATATATATATATATATATATATATGTTTATTCATACAAACATTATTAGCTACACATGTGCATACATGTTTCTGCTGCAATTTCTTCAGAAAAGCAGTAAACAATTATTCTTGTATACAAGGCCTTTCAGTTATTTTAAAAGAAATGGAAAATTAAATAAAGAAAAAGAAAGAACGAATCCTATTCTCCATTCAGCTCACCAACTATCTGTCTTATCCTTGAATGGATTTTAGCCTTGGTAAGTGAATGACTTATAAGTAAGAAAAAATAAAAGGGGAAACTTTGCTAAAATAAAATAGACATGCAGACACATTATCTCTGTTATAGTAAAATACATACACACAGATGTTGATGAAAGTCATTCAAGCCCAGTAATTTTTCTGTGTGGCAGGTGATTGTGGCGCTTCTCTTGTGAAGAAGTGGGGAAATAAACGAAGGGAAAAACAGAAGAATAGGAAATGGATGTTTAAATTTCAGAATAGATTAATTCTCATTCAGCGAGTTTCATCACCAAAAAAAAAAAAAATTCCTTCTTTACCAATATGTTCAGGTTTGTCTTCACACCTGCATGAGAAGTTTTGTCTGTCAAGCTGTCTATTGGTCTGTCACACTTTAGTTTGAAATTGCAGTGTCTTTGCTGAATAGACGTATCTTATTATAGTTGCGGCCGTGCATCTTCATCCATCAGTATGTTATTCAGTTTTAAATTTCGTTTATTTTTTTTTTTTTTACACAAGTATCACCACATTATCAAGGCCAAGAGGTCACTCAAGGATAAGGGTTAAAGAGTGTACAGTAGAAATTGGACAATATAGTAATCATTAGTAATGAAAAGTCGGTAAATTTGATAACTTATATGGAACGGCTCATCAAGAACTTATTTACGTTAGACTTGAACACAACCATATTGTAGTCAGCCTGTATTCTGTCGCGCTAAAATTTGAATGGGTGTTTTCGATAGTCTGTCAGGGTTAGTTAGAATTACCTAATACTACCAAATCTGAAGATATCGACTTCTTGACTTAAATATACCAAACATTGATGTTTTCCTCCTTTTCCAAGTTTAA
Source organism: Euprymna scolopes (assembly GCF_053919585.1). Classification (NCBI taxonomy): domain Eukaryota; kingdom Metazoa; phylum Mollusca; class Cephalopoda; order Sepiida; family Sepiolidae; genus Euprymna; species Euprymna scolopes. Next base: position 49,279,180 of record NC_136523.1, on the reverse strand, counting down.
AACAGATTTTTATTGCATGTCATTCTTCTGAAGTGTCCTCACGTCCAGATTGCATTTTTGAAATTCACCAGCTGTGGCAATCAGGCTTTAGTAGGGTGTATTCCAATTTCTGCTGTAGGTGTTCATTTGAATCTGAACTCATAAGAATTGGTTAGTCATCTCATAAGATGTATAGAAATAATATACTGAATTTTAAAGAGTCTATAACAATTTTAAATGCCTGCACACAACAACAACAAAAAAAGTTTGGAAATTTATTTAAGGCACCTTGTTAAGAAGTTGAACAATAACTAAAAAAAAATGTTATAAATAACCCTTTCTTTTTTTTTTTTTTTTTTTTAATCAATAAATTATAGAAACCCAGATAACCCTTTCTTTCTCATTTTTTTGTTTTAATCAATAAATTATAGAAACCCAGATAACCCTTTCTTTCTTTTTTTTTGTTGTTTTAATCAATAAATTATAGAAACCCAGATAACCCTTTCTTTCTTTCTTTTTTGTTTTAATCAATAAATTATAGAAACCCAGATAACCCTTTCTTTCTCATTTTTTTTGTTTTAATCAATAAATTATAGAAACCCAGATAACCCTTTCTTTCTTTTTTTTGTTGTTTTAATCAATAAATTATAGAAACCCAGATAACCCTTTCTTTCTTTCTTTTTTGTTTTAATCAATAAATTATAGAAACCCAGATAACCCTTTCTTTCTCATTTTTTTTGTTTTAATCAATAAATTATAGAAACCCAGATAACCCTTTCTTTCTCATTTTTTTTTTGTTTTAATCAATAAATTATAGAAACCTAGATAACCCTTTCTTTCTTTCTTTTTTGTTTTAATCAATAAATTATAGAAACCCAGATAACCCTTTCTTTCTCATTTTTTTTGTTTTAATCAATAAATTATAGAAACCCAGATAACCCTTTCTTTCTTTCTTTTTTGTTTTAATCAATAAATTATAGAAACCCAGATAACCCTTTCTTTCTCATTTTTTTTGTTTTAATCAATAAATTACAGAAACCCAGATAACCCTTTCTTTCTCATTTTTTTTGTTTTAATCAATAAATTATAGAAACCCAGATAACCCTTTCTTTCTCATTTTTTTTGTTTTAATCAATAAATTATAGAAACCCAGATAACCCTTTCTTTCTCATTTTTTTTGTTTTAATCAATAAATTATAGAAACCCAGATAACCCTTTCTTTCTCATTTTTTTTTGTTTTAATCAATAAATTATAGAAACCCAGATAACCCTTTCTTTCTCATTTTTTTTGTTTTAATCAATAAATTATAGAAACCCAGATAACCCTTTCTTTCTCATTTTTTTTTGTTTTAATCAATAAATTATAGAAACCCAGATAACCCTTTCTTTCTTTTTTATTTTTTTGTTTTCAATAAATTATAGAAACCTAGATAACCCTTTCTTTCTTATTTTTTTTTTTTTGTTTTAGTCAATAAATTATAGAAAGCCAAATGACCCTTTTTTTTTTTTTTTTTTTCAACAATAAATTATTTTTGACTAAGTTCTTTCTCGTTGGAGATATAAAATCCCTCGTGGATAGTATTCCGTAGAGATTTTAGTCACAGTTGGTTGAATGAAATGAAAGAGAAATTTCTCAGAAAATCGAAGTCGATTATCAATACCTGGTAATTCCAAGCAAATGGGTCACTCGGATTGTTGTTGTGTCGGATTACGTTTTACCAAAAATCGTTCTCCTTTTTCATCCTAATGACTTGTCGGGTCAAGTTGAAGGAGCACCATTCACCAATGCTACAAGTCCGTCAAATCACATTAAAGTACTTTGTCTTGTCGGATGTTCAAAGACTCAAACCGTGGCTTCTTACTTTCGGTGGCCGTGCTCAAACAGTATTTACACCGACAATTCCCTGGCTTCTTACTTTCGGTGGCCGTGCTCAAACAGTATTTACACCGACAATTCCCTGTATCTATTTTAGATACAGGGAATTGTCGGTGTAAATACTGTTTGAGCACGGCCACCGAAAGTAAGAAGCCACGGTTTGAGTCTTTGAACATCCGACAAGATTATTTTATATCATAGACTGGCAGAGGAGCTGTCGTTGCCCGGGATTGAATGATGATCGACGAATGTTTCACACTCCCATATTTTTATTGTCCTCGAAACCGTTAAATTCGCCCCCCCCCCTTTTTTTTTCATTTTTTTTCTTTCTCTCCAATCAAATCGATTGCTTGTCTGCTCTAGTCGGGGACACGCCGCGGTGCGCTGGGAGTAAGCTTCACATGCCTCCTGTTATTTTTATAAAATAATAATAAAAATAATAATAATTTTATTATTATTATTTTTATTATTTATTTATTATTAGTATTATTAATTTTATTATTATTATTATTATTATTATTATTATTATTATTATTATTATTATTATTTTTATTATATATTTAATGGCTTCAATTAAAATTTAAAATGAAAAAGTCAAGTATCATAGTGCAGTTTCGAGCGTACTCCTGTCACATCAAAGAACCTACTGTTGATTTTATATGTCGAGCCTTTCGGCTTGTGTGATAATAAAATTTCTCACACACCCTTCTGATGTTAGGTTTTGTGATAAATTTGGTCAAAATAGTATGTTTCTTTTTTAATTGGATTATTTCGACTATCGATATTTATCGAAGACATTTCGGATACAAAATCTGTCTAAGAACACTGCCAGGCACATAAAATACCTTTGTGTGAAATTTTATAAAAATTGGTCCAGCCGTTTTCGAGTCCATAAGGAACGAACTTACAGACACACACACACACACGCACACACACACACACACATACACACACACACACACACACACACACACACACACACACACACACACACACACATAAAGTTCCTTTTATATAATAGAGAGAGAAATAGGAATAGAAATTGTTATTTTGGCGCGGGGTGGGTGGGGGTGTCGGACAAGATGAATTGTCTTTGTTTACTAGAGTTTCATTTCGTTTGTTTTATTATTTATTTATTTATTTATTATGGCGGGGGTTGGAGTGAATAGGAGTTGGAAAGTATTTATTTGGTAAAAACAACAAAAAAAAAACCCAAAAAAAACTATGTTTTCATTTTTTTTTTTTTTTTTTTCTTTCTTCGAACTAATTAGAGTCTATTTTGCCAGGAGCGTTATCAGGTCTCAGAAATACAAGTTGATTTTTTTATTTTATTTATTTATTTATTTATTTATTTATTATTATTATTATTATTATTATTATTATTATTATTATTATTATTATTATTATTATTATTATTATTATTATGTTTACATTTTCAATCTTTTAAGATGGAGGCGAAAAGTTAGGACGAGATTTTGTAGTCGATAAATGGAGTTTTCAGATTTAAAAAAAAACATTTTGGGGGGTTAATTCTAATAAATTACAATGGTAGCTTCCAAATTATGTCGTCGAAATTACCTAGATATTACTGAATTATTAAAAAAAAAAAACTTTAATCGTGTTAGCAGGTGAACAATTGCCGCCATCTTGTTTAAATTAAAACGGAAAACTACCTCCCTTTTGAACTCTCCTGTGTCTTACGATCATTTTCATCAAATACTTTTTTTTTTCTTTAATAAATAATTTTCTACCTTATCGATTTTCGTAATTTTTGGATATAATCATCTAAAAAATACGAAGATTACGTAGATATATTATTTTAACAAAAACCAAAAATGTCGTTTGAAAAGTTTTTCAAGAACAGCCTGTTTTTTATTCAATAAGTCTGACGAAAGGCTGTTCTTGAGAAATTTTTCAAACGACATAATGTTTGGATTTGTCCGAATAGCCTTGAAACAATTGTAACTAACGATGAAATACACTTTTTGTTGCTATCAACCCATTCTTTGAAGTCTTGGTTTTTGTTAAAATAATATATGAATGCTCAATTATGAAATATGATAATTTTTGTAGCTTGTAGTTTAAGTCATCTCTTTTTGGCTTAAAATTTATTGGTATATGAACGATTGCTGAATTATATAAACCCAGAAAAATTCGTAATACTACAAATAAGACTGTGTGTGTGTGTGTGTGTGTGTGTGTTAGTGATGGGACGATTCCGATACAATTACTGATTCCGGTTCCGATTCTTTATAAATCTCTAAATTATTTAACTATAAAGTTATTTCCCCCGATTTTCTGTAAAAAAAAAAAAAAAAAAAAAAAAAACACGTTAAATATGCAGATATTTTCGAAAATGTCAAAACACACTTGTGAAGAATGATCCATCGATTTTAGCTTTGCTGGTATTTTAAAATCAATAAATATTTATTATTTTATCATTATTACCAGCAATGGAATATTTTGTTTTAAACAAAATCAAATAAAAAAGACAATGGAAAGAATCGATTTAGCATCGGAAAATAGGCACTAATTTTTTCGATTCTGATGCCGATGCCCCCAGATTTGTCGACTTTTCCGATTCCTAATTCCGATAAATCATCCCAACATAAATTCGTATTCCTGTCTGTTTTTTTTTTCTTCTTTTTTGTTTTCACAATTCGATTAATATATACAAAAGGTCCATTGCCTTAATACTTCATCATTCCTATATATATTATTATTCTTGCAAAATAGACGATTAAGAGATGACCTCATTTACCTTAAGGGAAATCGATTTATTAAATAGCGGTGTGTTACTTATTGTTTATAATGAGAGGATTGTTTTAAGTGTTCTATTTAAGTTTATTATTTAAATTTGATTTATATTGATAACATATTTGATTTAATTTATTTTTACCAACATCGATTTTTTTTTTATAAACCTATTTCAGTTGTTTAAGTTTGGAGTTATTTCCCTTCTTTTTGCTTTTGTTTTCTTTTTCGGCTGATAATCAAACAAAAGTAAATCACACAAACTTTCAAGCATTATTTTTGGAATCAGTTCAAATAAAATAATTTCCGTGATTTCGCAATCCAGTGGATTTTTATTTTAAAATAAACAAACAATCCAATTCAACTACGATTGTTTATTTAAAATAAAAAAAAAATTTAAAAAAAAAAACCTTTCATTTACGTTTTTTGCCTCCCAGTTTTTTTCTTCACATTTTTTTGACATCGTAACTGCTATTTTTTTTTTCTTTTAATAACACAGTAAGTCAAAACTCATCATTTTTATAATATAAAAACATGTATTTCGGTTAACAAATTCTACTTTGGTATTTTTGAAACTGAATTATTTACGGTCTGTTTTCGTAGCAACAAACCGTAATAGCAAATCTTTCTAGACTGAGGGAGCATAAAAGAAATTTGCTTAAACTGGAATATAGTCATAAAAACGTGCTCAATATCCGGAGAATAGCTTCTCCTCGTATCCCTTCTGTCGAAATATCTGGTGGAGGGTTTGTCACATACTTCCGCTTTTTTTTTTTTTTTTTTTTTTTTTCGGGGAGGGGTACATTTTCGTGTTTTCATTCGTTCTTTTATTTTTGAAATTTTGTTGGGATAACGATGGAGTTGACATATAATAATGAAAAACTGATCAATATTCTAAGTATAGCAGGTGTAGCCAAACCGAATTCATGTCGACCCTAGCAACGCTGTGTATCCATGCTAGTATATATATAAGTTTACGCGGATTATTTAAAGAGAATGAGGTAGCAATCAATTCACTAAAAAAAATAAATATGTCTATATATTTTTTTTCTTTCTCGCGGTTTGTTTAAGGCGTAAACAGTAGTTGTTGGAAAACAACAGCAAAAAGTACATGCTACATCCGGTCGAGTCGCACTGGCTGGGCAACGAGAACCCACTCCTCCGCCCCAACAAAGAGAATAAAAAAGGAATTTAATAAAAAAAATAAAAACATAAAAAAAAAAAAAACTGCGAGGGGTGATGGATGTGGATGTTAGAGAGGGGATGTGACGTGATTTTTCAAATTTATTTTCCCATTCGCACCCATCAAACCTGCCCACCCTCACTCAGGTTTTCTTGCCTCTCTCCCCCTTCTCCCCAATTGCGTCTCTCGACGGTGGTGCCCAAATCGCTTCTGCGCCAGCTTTCAAGATCTTTCTGTAGAGTTGAGCCACCCTGCGCGCCGAAGCCAGCCAACAGGCGGGAATGGGGACAGTGTCAGTCGTTGTTTTTCTTTTCTTTTTATATAATTATTTTTCTGTGCTGTTCCGTCTTGGCTTTCATCAAGGTCACTTCAAATCTTTCCTTTTTTTTTTTTTTTTTTTTTTTTTTTTTCCCGTTGGTAATCGTGCCGGTTTAGGACCTCAAGATTTCCCGCCTTTTTTTTTTTTACGCCTTAACAAAAAGCATATATTCTCTAATAGTTTATATGAAGCATTTTTTTTTTTTTTAATTTTAATTTGGGGCGATTACGGATATTAACCTACTCTAGCTATTGCGTAGTGTCTACGTCATGATATCCCATAGGAAATAGACGGTGTAACCTATTTTGTGTGATTCCCCCCCCCCCGCCTAAATAACGTTCCACAATTTCTTGTTTGGTTCGTTTCAATATTGTCTTTAAATATATGTACCTCTATAAGGCCACCATTCGCCCATGTATGGAGTATTGTTGTCATATTTGGGCTGGTGCATCTGCTACTAGTCTCTCACTCCTAGACAAGGTTCAATCGAGAGTCGCCAACCTAATAGGTCCTGAACTGTCATCCAAGCTTCAGCCTCTGTCCCATCGACGTAATGTAGCATCCCTCTGCCTGTTCTACAAGTACTTTAACGGTGAATGTTCCGACGAACTACAAGCACTTGTACCCCCTCTACGTAAATACTCCCGACAAACCCGACAAGCAGCAAAATCCCACCCCTTCACAGTTGAGATCCCTAGATGTAAGAAAGTCTTCTACTCCAGTAGTTTCTTGCTCAGAACCGCTAGACTTTGGAATTCCCTTCCAGGTTCCTACTTCCTCAACTGTACTTACATGCAGAAGTTCAAGTGTAACGTGAACCGACATCTTGCTGCCCAACTCCCTATCTAGTACCCCTGTAGCCTGTGTCCCTAATAGTAGCCCCCTACATCAAAGTGGCAATGTGCCTTGTTTGGGGTGAAAATGTAATAAAAAAAGAAAAAAGAAAAAAAGGTGCAAGTCTATCACCGGGGTCCCAAATCCTAGCCTCGTTTCATATCTGAAAGTTATGTCACGTAGTGCTCGCTGGCCGGGGTCACATAAGTTAATGTAGCCTTCTCTTTTTTTTTTTTTTTTTGATCCGTGCAGTGTTTTAAGATTAAGGGATCAAAGTTCAAACCGACAAATTTTGACAAAGGTCAAATCGTTGAACTTTGATCCCTTAATCGCCAAATTTCTGGCCCAAAACGGATCACATCGATTTTCCCAAATCTCAGTACCCTGTATATCAAATTTCGAGTCTGTAGACTAAAAATTGACAGAGTTATTGCGTAGGGAAATGTAGACACACACACACACACACTTTCACTTTTATATATATATATAGTTTGTTTTTTTTAATTAGTTACTCTTTTGATTTTAATATTCTAAAAAAAAAAAAAAAAGAAGAAAGAAAGAAATCGTAAAAAGTTTTCAAGGATTTATTATTGTAGACAAGGTGTCTCCAAATTACGGGCCGCAGACTAGATCCGGCCCGTGGGGCTCTTATGGAAAACTTTAAGATATTGATGAAAATTTTTTTAAAATGGTGTGAGAATAAACTTTTCTGTCTTTTTGTTCAGAAAAATTATTAAAAGAGTGAGGTTTGGGAGAACCAGTTTCACTAAAAAGCAAAATTATAAGCAATATATATATATATATATATATATATATATATATATATATATATATATATATAAAACACGTGGAGGTCATTTATCTCATTTTGTCCCACGTAGTTGTAAAAAGTCCTTACCCGTTCGAAAACTTTGGAGAACCCTAGTGTAGTCAATACACTGTTATCTCGCTCATAGTTTATTCATGACCAATATATTTTATGAAGCGGACAGGAAATAAGCTAATTAATTTCCCCGCGAAAAGACTTCGCTTCGTACGTCATTTCTAGTGAAGCCTTTAAATTGTCGTGCATAGAAATAAGTATCTGTACGCGCGTTCTTTTGGGGGATGGGCAAGCTGACAGATATGTTAAGAAGAGTGTAAGAGTGTGTGTGAGAGACAAAGAAAGAGAAATGAAAAAAGAAACTTAATAATATATCCTTGAAAATTTTGTACAATTTTTTTTTTTTTTAGAATATTAAAATCAAAAGAGTAACTAATTAAAAAAAAATCTAAAATAAAGACAGAAAACGTGAAAATTTTCAGGAAAATAAAAAAAAAAAAAGTCTTAAATAAAGACAGAAAACGTAAAAATTTTCAGGAAAATTAAAAAAAAAAAGTCTTAAATAAAGACAGAAAACGTAAAAATTTTCAGGAAAATTAAAAAAAAAAAAGTCTTAAATAAAGACAGAAAACGTAAAAATTTTCAGGAAAATTAAAAAAAAAAGTCTTGAATAAAGACAGAAAACGTAAAAATTTTCAGGAAAATTAAAAAAAAAAGTCTTAAATAAAGACAGAAAACGTAAATTTTCAGGAAAATTAAAAAAAAAAAAAAAAGTCTTAAATAAAGACAGAAAACGTAAAAATTTTCAGGAAAATTAAAAAAAAAAAGTCTTAAATAAAGACAGAAAACGTAAAAATTTTCAGGAAAATTTAAAAAAAAGTCTTAAATAAAGACAGAAAACGTAAATTTTCAGGAAAATTAAAAAAAAAAAGTCTTAAATAAAGACGGAAAACGTAAAAATTTTCAGAAAATTTTTTTAAAATCTAAAATAAAGACAAAAAACGAAAAAATTTTCAGAAATTTTTTTTTTAAATCTAAAATAAAGACAGAAAACGTAAAAATTTTCAGATAAATATTTAAAAAATCTAAAATAAAGACAAAAACGTACAAATTTTCAGAAAATCTTTTTAAAAAATCTAAAATAAAGACAGAAAACGTAAAAATTTTCAGGAAAATTAAAAAAAAAAAAATTACAACATGTGGAAATAGTGTGGTGTTTTTTTTTTCTTTTTGTTCAGAAAATGAGTAAAAGAATAAGGTTTGGGAGAACCAGTTTCATTAAAAAGCAAGACTAATGAGCAAAACAGACCAATGTGACTCCCTCTCTCTGGATTTCCCTGTCTTCCATCAGCTGCCACAGATCTTCAGGATCACAGTTTGCGTCATGTGCAATTTGCTTGATGTACGTGGATCTAGGTCGTCATATGCTCGTGTGACCGTGCCGTGGAGTTGACAGCAATACATTACTTACCAGCTCTTGTTTTCTCTTCTGACAGTGACTGGAAAATCGTAGATATGGCTCCCTGATGGTAGAAGATATGGCAGGTAGGTTGCCATAAAGTTACTGCTTCGTGAGATTATCTTGCCAAGATATATGTAACACTGTTCGTAGCATACGGGTGTGCATGCCGTCTAGCTTTCTTTTCAATCTTTTGGTGAGTGTCGATGGTGTAGCACCGTAAACAAGGATAAACTCCACCACTGCTCTGAAGAACTGACTTTTCACTTTGTAAGAACTTGACTTTATGAGCGTCTCTTCATCAATACTATTCATGGAAACGCTTCGAGCCATCTCTCGGTCTGCCAATCCAGCAAGAAATCCGATGAAACTTTCTTGTACTTGCGTGTTGGTTTCGGGATAGTCGTTTTTTTTTTTTTTTGTTTTGTTTTTTTTTAACAAGGGAGTCACCACTACCACATTAACAACCGCAGTCAAATGCAACCGAACTTTAAATTAGAAAAAAAGCCATAAATATATTGCACATGTATACATATCCATAATCAACAATACCAATAAAATTATATTTAGTATTTACTATAACAAATTTAAGATCTGAATCTTTATAATAAAAACAATGTCTGTACAATCCTAAAAACATTAAGAAGAACCTATGTTATTTGTAAGTTTGGAAGAATGTCAATCCCATCATATTAGAGATAAAAGTTACATTGGATTTACGACCACTACCCGATCCCGCCGTCTCACCATGCATCTTGTGAATTCTAGCTGAATTTATAAACATTTATGAAAACATAACTGTCCCCCACTTCCGATATAAAAGAGATCCTAGTTAATAACGCACTGAAAATTACTGGAAACTATCTACACAAAAGCTCAACCCAGAAATAATAATATTGCCTATTAAACTAGTAATAATATTTCAAAATGCCTGGCGTAACACTACTCTTATCGAGTGACCTAAATTTTAATTCAGAGTCTGGTCCGTTAACCATTCCCTCACACTCTGCCGCCGCGCTGTCTACAAACACTGACCTTTTTTTTTTTTTTTTTTTTTACACAGTGATCACCACTTATCAAGGCCCGGAAGCCACTCAGGGTTAAGGGTTTTTGCAAGTACATTACATTAGTGTGGAGATTTGATGAAGTGTTTACGGTTGCTGCTGATATCTCTCCTTTTCTCCAGCATCGTGTATTTGCTTCCTCACGCGATGATGATTAGACATCAAACCGAAAATGTTTGTGATACCTACGGAACTTAGATTCATTAAAAAAATATTTTTTAGTTTTGCACGCAAAAAAGATGAGAAAAATCTAAAAGCAAAGTATTATTATACAGAAGGTCTCTGTTATTTTTGAGTGTTTATTTATGTGTATGTGATTATTAGGGCTGTGACAACAGCATATTCTTCTCATTCTCGGGTATATATCCGACACAGTTAGTGGGTCCTGGATATGACCTTAAACTATATCCAGCGGTGAGGCCCCAGCTTGCGGGCTTTGGGGAGTATGGAGCCACCCTTTAATTGCCATTGCTCCCAGATCCACTCTGACCCGGAGTGGTAGTACTTGTTAGGGTCCCAACTATGGGTTAAATAGAAACCAACTTGAAAAGAGCAAATATATTCTATTAAACGGATTTTTCTTCAAAATCTTTGGATTCGGCATTAAATAACCCGAAAAGGGTTGATATGCCGTAAAACAAAAACAACCAACCAATCAATCGACACAGTTAGACACACTTAATCAACCGAGAACCACATCCGGCTATATAAAAACATAAGGTATTAACGGATATATACTCAAGAGTGAAAACAATGAAAAGAATATGCTGTTGTCACAGCCCTAGTGATTATGGACCACGATGGAGCACTGTAAGCTGGATTTTAATTGTCTTTAAGTCACATCCTATTCTACATGTTAACTTTGTTATGTTGTCCTCTAATGACCTCCGGGCCTTGATAAATGGCGACTCCTTTGTAAAAAAATAAAATTTTAGGCTTGAAATTAGATTTGGAGAGAAGAAAGAAACAAAAAAAAATGCACTTAGTGAGTTTAATGAAACCTATTGTGGGTTTAACCGGCTTCCTCCAAAGGAGGAAATTCCATGGGAATATGAAATTCACAAGCGGTCCTCAGTCGCATGTATATCCCATGTTAGAGGAGATGACGACGATAAGTGTATCGTACGCACAGCACCACAGCATCTGCTATTCCCAAATTGGTCACCCATCTTGCACTGACCAGGCTCAACATCGCTTAACTTCGGCGATCTGACGATAACCGTTGTGTGTGTCAACGTGATTATTCCGTGTTCCTAGTGGGTGTAGGTTGTTTAGTACTAAGTTCGAATTATTTTATGGGTGTGTAAAGGTATGCGATATTTCCCCTAAAAGGAAGGGCGGAAATATTTTGGTTCTTGTCCCAAATTACCCCTGTAATAAATAAATAAATATCTCTATAATATACATATCCGTGACGGATAGAAAATACTGTACGCCAGAAATCACATAAATTGATCAAATATCTTTATTTTTAAATAAGAAAATCAAATCTTGTGACCAATCAAACAGCGACACGATCACGGCGCCATCATGAAAACAAGGGATATAACCCCAAATAAGTTAAACTTGCGCGATTTTAGAAATCCAAATTTAACATGGGGTTGTTGGAAAAACTGAAATTCGCTTAAGAATGTTTTTTTTTTTTTTATTTATAAAAATGAAAAAAAGAAAGATCTGTATGATGTGCGTACTTGTGATGAAACGAAAATATCATATTCCAAAAATCATATAAATTAAGTAGTTTTAGTCCCCCCCCCCTCCGATAAAGGTGGGATTGGATTCACTTCTGTTGTTCGGTTCGTTTGTTCGTACTTTTCTCAATTTGCCTTGTTTTTTTTTCTTTTCTTTTTTTTTTTTTTTTTAAATAATCTCGTGCAAACATTAGTTATGGTAAAAATACATTTTTGCCAGAACAGATTTTCCAAGGTAAAATTGGCCTCAAATTGTTTATCTGTTCGCCCTTTTCTCAATAACTACACGTTGGATTTTTTAAAAATTTTGCACAAACATTAGTTATGGTGAAAATCAATTTTTCACTCGTGGAGAGGAACCTTGCATGCTCGACTTGTTAAATCAGAAAATCAAATTTTATGAGTAGGGGAGGATGGACTGTCTTGCGCCGCCACCTTGAAAATTTAGCTGCAAAAACAAAAGATAAAACTCAACAATAATAGTCTTGCAAGATATTTATTTTAATTTCTATGAGTTACCATTAATCGTTAAGAAATTGATTTGCTTATAAGACTACTTGATCAATTTATGTGATTTTTAGAATATGATATTTTCGTTTCGTAATGGGTACATTATATCATAAGGATTCTTTTTTTTTTTAATAATTCTTCGTTTTCTTTGTCCTATTTTTTGTTTTATTTTCTTGATATTTTCCTCTTTTTGTTTTCTTGTTCATTTTCTTTTTGTTTTCTTTTTTGTTTTCTTTTTGTTTTCTTTTTTGTTTTCTTCGTTTTCTTCACCTTTTTCTCCTTCCATCTTCTTCTTTTTTTGTTTTTCTTTTTCCTCTTTGTTTTCTTTCTTTCACTTTTTTTTCTTTGTTTTCTTTCTTTCACTTTTTTTTCTTTGTTTTCTCCTTTGTTTGTTCTTTTCTCCTCTTTGATCTCTTTTTCTTTGCTTTCTTATTTTTCCTCCTCTTTTCCTATTTGCTCCTTTCTTTCTTTTTATTCTTCTTCCTCTTTGCTTCCTTCTCTCTCTTCTTTGTTTCCTTCTTCTTTACTTCCTTCTTTTCTTTCTTATTTTTCATTCTTTTTTCCTTCTTCCTCTTTGCTTCCTTCATCTTCTTTGCTTTCTTCTTCTTCCTTTACTTTGCTTTCTTCTACTTTATTTATTTTTTTTTCCTTTTTCTCTTCTTTGTTTCCTTTTTCTTTACTTTCTTCTTCTTTACTTCCTTTTCTTTCTTATTTTTCGTTCTTTTTTCCTTCTTCTTCCTCTTTGTCTCCTTCATCTTCTTTGCTTCCTTCATCTTCTTTGCTTTCTTTCTTCTTCTTCTTCTTCTTCTTCTTCTTTTACTTTGCTTTCTTCTACTTCATTTTTTTTATTTTTTATTTTTTCCTTTTTCTCTTCTTTGTTTCCTTTATTTTCTTTTCCTTCTTCGTTGCTTCCTTCTTTTTCTTTGCTTCCTTCATCTTCTTTTTCATCTTCTTAGCTTCCTTCTACTTTTTCTCCATCATCTTCATTCTCTTCATCTCTTTTTCTTCTTCATTCAACCCCCCTCCCCCGCAAGACTGGCACATTCCGTTCCTACGTGCAAATTACGTCCTTCCATTTCCTTCACGTTCCATAAAAATACATTCACAAACTTTTCTGTTAATTGCACAACTACTTCCTAAAAAAATAAAAAAATTATAAATTTTGTTTTTTTTAAATAATATCTTGTCGCTGTTTGCGACCTGATTGTTTTTGCACTTGTGTTGTTGTGTATGTGGGTGCACACAAATGAAAGGCGAAATAAAAAGTGATCCCGAGAAGTATATTGTTACTAGAATTTTTGCCCGTGCAAAAAAAAAAAAAAAAAAAAAAAAATTGGCAAAAGTTATGTGCCAAATGGATGGTCTAAGATGGTTAAATTTGGGCTAATTTTTGTATTAAATGCTAAACCCTATTAATCCCTTTTAATCCCTAACTGTGCATCGAACGGATACCACAGTACTTAATACGTTGCACCTTAATGATGGAACAGACAAACAGTATATATATATATATATATATATATATATAACAAAACTGGTAATTAGTAAAAACCTTAAGAAGGTACTCAATACTATTGCAGAGCAAATATATATATATATATATATATATATATATATATATATATATATATATATATATATATATATTGATTATTACCGTTTTATCTGTTTTAGTTACATTTGTTTTGTTTTTGCTACCCGATCGTATTCACGATCCAGCAACTTTGTCAAACTTGAACAGAAGTGATTATTATGATTTCCTATCATAATAATCACTTCTGTTCAAGTCTGACGAAGTTGCTGGATCGTGAATACGATCCGGTAGCAGAAACATGTGTAACTAAAACAGATAAAACGGTAATATATTACAAAAGTCTATATTCTAAATTTCATGATGTTGACCATCTTACAATTTATTCCTTTAATACAGTTCACACAATTCTTGACAGTATCTGTTTCGTAGCACAAAATCATTCACTTAATTATTATATCAAAATGGCGAAATGTAAGCAAACTATAAGGTATTTACAGCTTCTCTTCCAATTTTCGAATTTTTTAATCATGTCCAAAGCATTTTATTTCCTTTTGATGGATTGATTGTTGCTATTTCTTTTGATGAGTTAAGGGCAAAATAGATTCATTGATTGATATAGTAATTAAGTGATCGATTTTGTCCTACGAAACAGATACTGTCCAGAATTGTAAGTGTCAACTGAATTAAAGGAATTAATGGTAAGATGGTCAACACCATGAAAATTGGAATATAAACTTTTGTCATTTATTCATTATATGCTCAATCCAGATATTGTCATATGGAACAAGCCTGGAAGAACTGCGCTCATTATCAATGTCACAGTCTCAAATGATTTTGGCCTTAATAGAGCTGAATGGGAAAGGATAGCAAAATATCAGGACCTAAAAAATGATCTAAAAACAACATGGTCTCTGAAAGGAATAAACATTATACCGGTTGTGATAGGAGCAACTGGCTTAATAAAAAAGAATCTTCAGAAATACTTAGAAGCAATCCCTGGGAGGCCAAGCTGTAACGAAATACAAATAGCAGCCATAAAGGGAACAGCATCTATTCTTAAAAGAGCCCTCGGATATAAATTTAAATCATAACAGAATCAAGTGTTAGCTCCAGGAGGGATTAACCCCTTGATCTCTTAAAACTTACTGAAGTAAAATAAAAAAAAAAATACAAATTAAAGTATGGTTTTAGAATCGAACGTATATAATTATTATTTCAGGTTAATATTATTCAAAGATGAAACATCCAACAAATTTAATGAGGTTTTATACAAAAGTGCTCAATATCAAAGTAGAGCAAGATATACTGTTTAATCATTTTTTTTACATAAACATTTAAGTATTGCTACACATGAGTATGTTTCAGTCAGCCAGTTATGAATAACTAGAGACTTCATCAGGCAATGTTGCTTTAATAAAAGCCAGGTCCTTGATAATTCAAAAAGTGAATAAAAAGTATAACGTACTTTGGGGTAATTGCACCAACTAGCTAAAAGTGCTCTTTAGCAACCCCAATTTCCCACACTCTTTATCTGTGCATAAACCTAAATGTAGATTCCATTTCTTAGAACTGTACGCTTGTGGAATTCTCTTCCGACTGCCTGCTTTCCAGCTGACTACAATCTGATTGTCTTCAAGTCCAACGTAAACAAGTTCTTGATGGACCTCCCACCCCTAAGTAATCCAATTTATAAAATTCCCACTAGTTATGATTACTACGCTATAATCACATTGACTAATGTATATACATTAACCTTTATCCTCGTGGCCTCCGGGCCTTGATAAGTGGTGATTCCTGTGTAAAAAAAAATAAATAAATAAAAACGCATATGAAGAGCACTTTTTTTTTAGTTAGCGCAATTACCCCAAAGTACGGTGTGTGTGTGTGTGTGTGTGTGTGTATATATATATATATATATATATATATGGTGGATTCTCTCATCGAAGCCGATGAATGAGGGTTCAGTATGCAATCTTCAGCAGCTCCTAAGCTCTGTGACACCACATGCGTAATTGCAATCCTGTAGACGTCCGGCACACTCCTCCGCAGATGGTGAACTTTCATATGCTCGTAGGTCAAAGATGCCTTCTCGAATGAACAGATAACCCTGCTTTGCTGCGTGCTCTGAAACCACAATGGCATACATATTCATTTTTAGGTGGATGTTTCTTGTGTTCTGCCTTCATATTTGCACGAAGGGTGTCCCTATGACAAAGGCGGTTATATATATATATATATATATATATATATATATATATATATATATATATATATATATATATATATTTGTGCTTATGTGCTAGGTATAAAACATTGAAGTAGAAGCTATGTAAGTTGTAAGGCATTACCGAATATTTTCGTACGTGCTTATTACATGTTCAGGGTGATTCCTGGGAAACGGATGTTTTTTGAGCCAGCACTTTTCACGTAAATGTCATTAGCAAACGCACGGTGTTAACGATTCCACAGTAGCACGAGGACAACAAACTGAAAAGAAAAGCAATTCAAAAGCAATAACTAACTAAAACAAAATTTAATGTAAAAGACAAACAAGTAACAACAAACTAAACGGCACCTTAAGCAGGTTTAAAGAGTACCTTCCTCACTCCTTATCCCTCACTCAAGGAGAGCAAGGAGCGTTCTAAAAAAAAAAAAAAAAAACATCCGTTTCCCGTGACTCACCCTAAGCTTACGTACACGATTAAGATGTAAACTGTTGAAGCAAGCAGCTTTACCTTCTCGCTCTTTGAGAAAGGGGTCTATTGCTAATTGCCTGAGGCACCCTCACCGGGGAATGCAGATTGGGGGGGAGGGGCTCCTCCTCCTTTGGCATTTTTTTTTTTTTTTTTTTTTTTGCAAGCCAGATTGCTCTTCCTCTTGAACACTAGCTTTTCAAAAAAAAAAAAAAAACACGCTTTCCCCGACCTTGTGTCACATCTTCCTGCCGTGGCCAGGAAGAGAGAGCAGCAACAGCACCGG
Organism: Euprymna scolopes; assembly: GCF_053919585.1. Classification (NCBI taxonomy): domain Eukaryota; kingdom Metazoa; phylum Mollusca; class Cephalopoda; order Sepiida; family Sepiolidae; genus Euprymna; species Euprymna scolopes. The sequence goes on along the minus strand of NC_136523.1, from coordinate 49,262,175 downwards.
CATTTGAGTGAAGAAAAGTCACAAAGGTAACTTCGACGTCACGACTTTGACGGAGAAAGAGATTTGCCAGATAGAAGGCAAGCTAATAATAAGCAAACTCTTTATATAAAGAGGCAACAAAGAAAACACCAGCGTGAGACTGTACATTTTTATGATTACCACAAGTAGCGAGAGAGAAAAAAATGCCTCTTAAAAATGCTTGGTTTAGCGGGTATGGCCGTTAAATTGCAATTTGTACGTTAGCGAGATTTTTACCTTTTTATAATAACCTCAAGTATCTTAGAAAAAAATGTTCCTTTTTTTTTTTTTTCATGTATAATTCAGTAGCACCCCTTGAGTGCAATTTGTTTCAGGTTAGGCGGGCTTTTTAGATTTTCTTTGACTAGATAAGTAGCCCAGATACAAATTGTTTCTTGGAAATGAGAGGTTTAATGGCAACGCTAAAGATGGTAGCTTGATTGCGATAAATACTATTTGTTCAAATTGTTAATACTCATGTAAAAAACATTCAGTTGAGGTTACACGGTCAGTTGGCATGGGAAGACCGAGGCAAAACATGGCTGAAGTGATAAATAACGAAAAGATGAAGGAGAAATAAAGACCTGGCCAGATATAGATTAGTTTGAAAGCCGTCCAACAAATGCCAACCATATAAAATGGATGTGAAACCAAATACGATGATGAGAGTTCCTGGGTGTAGTAGATGTAGAACAGTTGATGTAGCAGGGTCTGTTGAGAGGGGAAGTTCAAGGAAAACATGGGGAAAGGGGAGTAATAAGTATGACCCTGGAAAGAATGATGAACGCTTGGTGTAGTAAATGTAGAACGATTGAGGTGAAGGCCAAGGCAGTTGCGTAGCAACTATTTTTGCCGCTCGGGGCGGTCATAGTATTTGTTCATTTACTATATTAAATTCATATCAAGACAAAAAAGAAATTTTTCGTTAATAAACACTTAATTTCATTACAGTTTGGATTTATATCCAAGGACTCTTTTTAGAATAGATGTTGTTGCCTTTATGGCTGCAATCTGTATTTCATTACAGCTTGGTCTTCCATGGATTGTTTCTTCAAGTGTGTAAGTTGTCGTGTTTAGTAAAGAAAAAGGAAGGTTAACTCTACACATCTGTAGTTTCGTATTTAGGTCCAAGTTGAAAGTAAATTCATGTATACACATTGATATCCTGTCTATCCGTTTATCTCGGCATTGTTTCCAATCGTCGTGAACCTTCACTTGCCACTGGTGTTTAACAATGCCGACTCAGGAGAGGTGTGGTTGGAAATTGCACAAAAATAACTAGATTCGGCAAAAAAAAAAAAGGTTGATATGCCGTAAAACAAAACAACCAAACCAAACTCTACAAATAAATATTTAAAGATATAAAGAACTTGAAGCATAAAAACTGTTTCCAAAATAACTGAATTCGGTATGAAATAACCCGAAAAGGGTTGATATGCTGTAAAACAAGACAACCAAACCAATAAATCTGTATTCTGGCAGATCAATTTAATATGCTATTTTGATCTTCGCCCGTATAGATCAAGTTAATGTTATTTTTAGACTTTAAACAATACAGTTTCAGGCATCTTACACTTAAAGAATCAGAAATTGTATATCAATTTTTTTTTTCAGTTATGAATTCCATTTAAAATAGGACTAAGATATTCATGTTTTGTTTAAAAACAAACAATAATAAATATAAATGTGTATTTTTTAGATGCGTCTATTTTAATATGTGCATTTAGCAGTGGAAATGCGATTTCAAACTTAAGCGTGACAGACCAACGAAAATTCTATTTGAAAATGAAATGTGACAGACCAACGAAACTTCTGTTTGAAAATAACATATTTAAATTTGAGTTCTGCACCATGCAAAAATAGAAATGACTAAGTCCATTATTTGCCCCCCCCCCTCCCGCATCATTTAGCCCCCAAAGTCCCCAAAGCTTTAACATATTTAAATTTAAGGTCAGCATCATGCAAAACTGCTAAATAGACATACACAGAAAATTTTGGACAAATATTGTAAAATAGTCCCAAAAATGGAGTGTTTTTATTTTTTATTAGCCCTAAAAGAGCCCCTGGGGCACATTCAAGAGTTATCGCAAGGTATAGACAAACAAAATGATATAGAAATCAGTTAATTACAACTGTTCAGAAAGCTTTATAAAAATCCAAGGCATCAATTTTTTTTTTCTAAGCACAAACGTGTCGATTTTAGCTATTTTAACCAGAAAGGCATCCTAGGGGATGGGGGGGGGGCAACCAGAGTTTTTCCCGGAAGATCCGCTCTGTTACTTTTTTTTATTTTTTTTTTTACTAATATCATGTTTAATGTTTGTGCAAAATTTCAAAAAATTCCAAGGCTTAGTTATTGAGAAAAGTGTGAGCAGATGAACGGACAAGGGTGGATTTAAAGATCCGCCCTCCTTTTGTCGGGGGGGGGGGCAATTTAATATGATAAACCAACGCAAATTCTATGACAAATAAACTTAAATGCTATTTTGAATTGAACTCTGACAAATCAACTTAGTATCTTGTTTTAAACTTAAGCAAAATAGAGCCACACTGTACTGATGATTCCCAAAAGGATGAAACACTAGTGTCTGTAGGTATTTAAAAATTATTATAGTAATATATAATAAAATGAAAATTACAATTAAATTTACCCAAATGATCCAAGATGGTGAAATTAAAGTATATTATAAATATTAAAGAATTAATATTTATAAAGTTATCTCAGCCAGATGTAAAAGCTCAATAAAACCAAATAGGAGATGGAGCTTATAATACGAGCAAACAATTAATAAAACATGTTAAAAAAACACTTTGAAATGAGTTAAAAACATATTTAATCTAAAAAGGAAACACTAGATAAGTGGATAGTCCTTAATCCACGGAGTTTCGAAGAAATACTTTCCTTCTCATCAAAGGGTAGGAATTAGCAAAATGCGGGATCGGATTTTGCATGCAAAAGTATTTGATGAAACAACAAGTAAGTCAAAGATCTTACTTGAAAACAAAAAAAGTGAAGTAGAGGAAATATGGTGAAGAAAAGGGTGATTACACATGAATGGATAGTCTGGTGGAAGATAAATAATCCAGTGACGATAAAATCCAAATGTATAACTCCAAGAAAGTTTTTTATATATATATATATATATATATATATATATATATATATATATATATATATATATATATATATATATATATATATATACTTTGTTTATTGTTGAAATATTGTCAGTAGCAGAACTTACTTTTTATTTAGACGCCAATTTCAGCTCCATCAATAAATTCCTTTCCTTCTATATGTGGATCATATTTTGGCAGATCAACTTAAATTCTATTTGGATCTGGAACCTGACAGATCAAATTAATATTTTTGAACTTGTTTTTCACTAAATTCTGACAGATCATTACAAGACACATTGGGTTTTGGAAATAAGGCAGTACAAAATGTTTAACAGCCTTGAATGTCGGACCTCATAAAGGAATTACTTTGTTCAGCAAATAGTTGGTAATAATCCTTTCAGCTTGCAGACTCATCAATTTTTCGTTCCTTGACCTCTTACCTAGTTCAGATCAGTGATCTAATCGGTTCCACAACTTTTAAGGATCTAAATTCAACAATGTAGGGGCAGAGTTATTTTCATTGTAAAGTATTCAGGCCAGCTTTAATCTCTGGTAATCCGTGTAAATCATTCAAATCAGCAAAAAAAAACAAAAAACGCCTCACTAATGAAATAAAATATATATATATATTTTTATATTGCTGATAGGGGTGTGTGTGTGTGTGTGTGTGTGTGTGTGTGTGTGTGTGTGTGTGTGTGTGTGTGTGTGCCTGACTGGAGACCCTATGTGCTAATTTGTCTTCATACACCCCCCCTTGCACAGACTTTTCTTTCTTTTTCTTTCTTTTCTTCTATATGTTTCTATGGTAGACAAAATTCATGTTTTGACACGTTAACTTCTAACCCTTAATCAAAGATGATTTCAAATGTTTGCACCCTCCTTCCCATTATTTTGTGGCAGTGTAATCCTGCTGACCCCCTTTTTCCTTCTTCCGCTTCTATGTTCTTTCTTTTTTTCTTTTCTTTTTTCCTTTTTTCTTTCTTTATTTTTTGTTTTCTTTTTCCTTTTAATTCTTCCTCTGTATCCTGTTAAGTCTAGACTTTCTCGTTCACCCTATCGCTTTCCGTTGTTTGGAGTCTAAAATGCCACTTAACCCTAACCCTAACCTGCCGTCCCTCCCGTTTAAATTAAGCACTTTAACATTTTATTTTTATAAATAAAAAAATAATATATTCTATTTCTTCCATTTGAGAACCAGATGCCTTCATTGACACATAAGCTTAATTACGTCGCCTGACGAGAACTTTTGGTTCTTGCCAACTAATTGTCCAAAACATCAGCATGTTCAGTGTAGCGTCCGTAGCGACTATGTAATATTTGTCTATATAAATAAAAATATATTTTGCTCTTTTTTATTGAGCACTCTTAATAACCTCGTTTTAATTCATGAGTTTTTTCTTGAATACCTTTAACTTGGTGTGTGTGTGTATATATACGCCATATATATTTTATAAATTACTAACTAGCTCTACCTACGTATTGAGCACTTTTGAAGTAAATACTTAAAGTTTACGCATAAATCTATACTTTCGTATATTAAATTTATGTGAATAAATGAAGTAGTTATATATATATATATATATATATATATATATATATATATATATATATATATACTGACTACTAAATGTATCACGTTTTTATGTAGATGTTTTTATTTGTTTTTGTTAATGAATTCAATTATTCATACGAAATTGAATAAATTCAATTATTCATACGAAATTGCATTTTAACCTAAATGCGAGTTTGGAATAATTTTCCCTTTGACCAATTTGGTACCCCCCCCTAAATGGGGAGCGGCATATATATTATTTTTAAAATATAATTATCCACTGACACGTGTTTTGTTGTCTACGACTCATCAGAGTGGCTGAATCTAGCGAGACTCGGGACCCCATGATAAGAAGCCTAAATCTCTACCATGCGGCTGCCTCGCCTGACTACTAACTGTATCGCGTTTTTATGTAGATGTTTTTATTTTAAAAATAATATATATATATATATATATATTATTTTTAAAATATATATATATATATATATATATATATATATATATACTAGCTGGCCACTCGGCATTCCCCATTCATACAATACACTTAAACATGATATTTTAATTTATGTAGATTGCATATGTATTATTATGGAAACAATCCTCTCTTGATTATTATATACTACAAGAAATAATTTGTCTGATGGAAAAAAAAAATAATAAATGAATAATGATGATAATGTCATTCATCAAATTCCGTCTGTGTTTGTTTGCAATATCACGTCAGCTGACGATCTTAAGCAGTATTTATTCTCTTGAAGTTAAAAAAAAAAAAACAATTTATAGGGGAATATTTTACGTTACACTGGCCAAGAGAAATAATTTTATTTCCTTTATCCAGTGTAACATGAAATATTCCCCTATAAAAATTGTTCTTTTTCATCTAGAAAGATTATTTTTAAGACCGGATTTTTTTGATTTTCGATACTTATCGGATGAATTTCTGTACAAAACCTATCTAAGAACATTACCAGACATATAAATTAGTTTTGTGTGAAATTTGTAAAAGATAGGCTCAGCCGTTTCGGAACCTATGAGGAAGGAACACACACACACAGAAAGTGTTTTTTTACATAATAGTAAATATATACGATATCCTGATATGTAACTCTTATTCTAAATTTTTCACATGTGATAAAATTTTCTACTTTTTTTCTTACTCTAGCCTTACATTTAAGAATATCATTTCTAACAACATTTTTTTACATGCGAACCCTAACCCTAACCTCTAATTTTGCTACAAAGGAAGTAACTTAATTACAGTTTGGAAGTTTTGTTGAATTTATTTGTTTTAAGTTACATTTTTTTTTTTTTTTTAATTCCAGGAACTTTTGGATCCAAACAGATGGCAAGGACTGGTCCAACAATTTAGGGAAGACAATTTCAAACTGCACCAATTAAACAACATGGCCGTCTTCACGGCCACACTCCAGGCTGGGTTATCTGCCCTTAAGACACCGTATCCTTTCACATGGTCAACGGCTGTTTTAAATTTTTTTTTAATGAACCAAATTTTTTTTTTTTTCCTCTATTTAATGTCACGATTTCTCTTTCACACGTTCTACTTTTTCTTTTTCTTCTACTTTTTTTCTTTTTCTTCTACTTTTTTTTCTTTTTCTTCTACTTTTTTTTCTTTTTCTTCTACTTTTTTTTTCTACTTTTTCTTCTACTTTTTCTTCTTTTTCTTCTACTTTTTTTTTCTACTTTTTCTTCTAAACAAACCTTTAGTTCTCTCCCACTGCAAGAACTGTGACACACCGGGGTTCGGAAAGTGGGATTGAGAAGTCAATGCCCCCCCCCCCCGCTCCCCAAAGAAGAGAACTCTTACTTGCAAAAAAGTGCCCGGGCAGCCCCGTCGGCATTCTTCATTAAGGGCACCTCAGGCGATTAGCCATAAACTAACCCCTTCTCAGAGAGGGCAAAACCTGGGAGAGTGGACCTCCTAGAACTGCACAGAACTTTACTCCGACCGCAGGAACCGGATCATTACAGGAATGGTCTAATCTCTGTTGATTTTGGGGGCCCGCTTTTTCTTCTAATTCTTCTTTTTCTTCTACGTTTTCTTTTTTTTTTCTATGTTTTCTTTTCTTTCTTTTTTTCTTTTTCTTCTTCTTCTTATTCTTCTATTTCCTTTCCTCGTATTCATTTAATACCACGATTTATCTTTCACACTTCTTTTGTTGTTCGTCCATAATGACCCTTTTTTCCAAAAAAAAAAAAAGAAAAAAAAGAATGATAAAAAAAACCCCCAAATCTGTTAGTATTAGTAAATGTAGAACTGATCATGTTATAGTCAGCTGGGAAGCAGTCCCACGATAAAGTGTGTACATTACATAATCTAGGGAGGTGATAATAGTTAAGTGGATAGCGACATGGGCTGATGACCTGATTGTGCTGAGTTCAAATCCAGTTTGTTCCAGTTCTATAATACCATTTTCACTTTGGATGTTGATAACCAAATCGATGCGATTTTGCACGTTTAGTAACTTTGCCTTTATTGTTTTGTCCTTAATCTCCTTTTTTGCAAACAGACTTTGCTACAAACCTGAAGAAGAAGTGACGAAGAATCCCGACTGCCCCGTGTGTAGCAAGCATCTAAACGAGCTTGCTAGGCCTTTACCGTTTGCTCACTGCGCCAATTCCAGGCTCATCTGCAACATTTCAGGGTTGCCGCTGAATGAGAACAACCCTCCCATGATGCTTCCCAATGGACACGTGTACGGTATGAATGTAAGTATTTGTAATCATCGCTGTAATTCTTTATGTATTTTCTTTTTATTTAATACGAGACAGCCACTTATTAAGGCTTAAAAGCCACTCGAGGATAAGGGTATGCTAGTGAAACAACATTGTGATGATCAGTAATGGTGGAACTTAAATAGATTTCGATTATTTAAGAGGATAGCTTAACAAGAATTTATTTACATTAGACTTGAAAACGACCATGTTGTAGTCAGCTGGAAAGCATCTCAACAGTATTGTGCTCCACAGACGAACAGTTATAGGAGAGAAACTTTGTTCATGGGATTCTCATTTAGACACAGAGAGTAAGGAGAATCATTGACAGTTGTTGTAACTTTGTTGCAAATGTTTATCAGGGAACGACCATGGATTGAAGCTCAGTCGAGCTCGTGCCATAAAAATAATGATAGAGCAGAGATAGATTTGCAACATCTCTTTTGTGAGAAAGAGGAAGGTGAAAAGTTCCTTGCCTACTAGATTTCGAAGGAATTTTTCTGCCTTGTCATAGCAGGAAATGGTACTCTTAACAGCTCCTCGCCAGATGTGGCTAGAGTACTTCATCTTCGGACATATTTGGCTCTTGTACAAGTAGAATATTACATCAGGAGTGAGATTCTTTCTGAAGCTGTAGAATGATCCAACCAGCGAACTAGATGCTGAACGCCATTGTCTCACGAGATAGAAGGTCGCAACCACTCAGGCTATATTACCATCTAAAGAGCTTTAAATCAATAATACCACATATAATTTTTAAATCAATAATACCACATAGAATTTTTAAATCAATAATACTACATATAATTTTTAAATCAATAATACTACATAAAATTTTTAAATCAATAATACCACATAGAATTTTTAAATAAATAATACTACATATAATTTTTAAATCAATAATACTACATAAAATTTTTAAATCAATAATACCACATAGAATTTTTAAATAAATAATACTACATATAATTTTTAAATCAATAATACTACATAAAATTTTTAAATCAATAATACCACATATAATTTTTAAATCAATAATACCACATAGAATTTTTAAATAAATAATACTACATATAATTTTTAAATCAATAATACTACATAGAATTTTTAAATCAATAATACCACATAGAATTTTTAAATAAATAATACCACATAGAATTTTTAAATCAATAATACCACATATAATTTTTAAATCAATAATACTACATAGAATTTTTAAATCAATAATACTACATAGAATTTTTAAATCAATAATACTACATAGAATTTTTAAATAAATAATACCACATATAATTTTTAAATAAATAATACCACATAGAATTTTTAAATCAATAATACCACATATAATTTTTAAATCAATAATACCACATATAATTTTTAAATCAATAATACCACATATAATTTTTAAATCAATAATACCACATAGAATTTTTAAATAAATAATACCACATATAATTTTTAAATCAATAATACTACATAAAATTTTTAAATCAATAATACTACATAGAATTTTTAAATCAATAATACCACATATAATTTTTAAATCAATAATACCACATAAAATTTTTAAATAAATAATACCACATAGAATTTTTAAATCAATAATACCACATAGAATTTTTAAATAAATAATACCACATAGAATTTTTAAATAAATAATACTACATAGAATTTTTAAATCAATAATACCACATAGAATTTTTAAATCAATAATACCACATAGAATTTTTAAATAAATAATACCACATAGAATTTTTAAATCAATAATACCACATATAATTTTTAAATCAATAATACCACATATAATTTTTAAATCAATAATACCACATAAAATTTTTAAATCAATAATACCACATATAATTTTTAAATCAATAATACCACATAGAATTTTTAAATCAATAATACCACATATAATTTTTAAATCAATAATACTACATAAAATTTTTAAATCAATAATACTACATAAAATTTTTAAATCAATAATACCACATATAATTTTTAAATCAATAATACTACATAAAATTTTTAAATCAATAATACTACATAGAATTTTTAAATCAATAATACCACATATAATTTTTAAATCAATAATACCACATATAATTTTTAAATCAATAATACCACATATAATTTTTAAATCAATAATACTACATAAAATTTTTAAATCAATAATACTACATAGAATTTTTAAATCAATAATACCACATATAATTTTTAAATCAATAATACTACATAGAATTTTTAAATCAATAATACTACATAAAATTTTTAAATCAATAATACTACATAGAATTTTTAAATCAATAATACCACATAGAATTTTTAAATCAATAATACTACATAGAATTTTTAAATCAATAATACCACATAGAATTTTTAAATCAATAATACCACATAAAATTTTTAAATCAATAATACCACATAGAATTTTTAAATCAATAATACCACATAGAATTTTTAAATCAATAATACTACATAGAATTTTTAAATCAATAATACCACATAGAATTTTTAAATCAATAATACCACATAAAATTTTTAAATCAATAATACCACATAAAATTTTTAAATCAATAATACCACATAAAATTTTTAAATCAATAATACCACATAGAATTTTTAAATCAATAATACCACATAAAATTTTAAAATCAATAATACCACATAGAATTTTTAAATCAATAATACTACATAGAATTTTTAAATCAATAATACTACATAAAATTTTTAAATCAATAATACCACATAGAATTTTTAAATCAATAATACCACATAAAATTTTTAAATCAATAATACCACATAGAATTTTTAAATCAATAATACCACATAAAATTTTTAAATCAATAATACCACATAGAATTTTTAAATCAATAATACCACATAGAATTTTTAAATCAATAATACCACATAGAATTTTTAAATCAATAATACTACATAGAATTTTTAAATCAATAATACCACATAGAATTTTTAAATAAATAATACCACATAGAATTTTTAAATAAATAATACCACATAGAATTTTTAAATCAATAATACTACATAGAATTTTTAAATCAATAATACCACATAGAATTTTTAAATCAATAATACCACATAGAATTTTTAAATCAATAATACTACATAGAATTTTTAAATCAATAATACCACATAGAATTTTTAAATAAATAATACCACATAGAATTTTTAAATCAATAATACCACATAGAATTTTTAAATCAATAATACTACATAGAATTTTTAAATCAATAATACCACATAGAATTTTTAAATCAATTATACTACATAGAATTTTTAAATCAATAATACCACATAGAATTTTTAAAAGCTTTAAATCAATAATACTACATAGAATTTTAAAATCAATAATACCACATATAATTTTTAAATCAATAATACCACATATAATTTTTAAATCAATAATACCACATAGAATTTTTAAATCAATAATACTACATAGAATTTTTAAATCAATAATACCACATAGAATTTTTAAATCAATAATACTACATAAAATTTTTAATCAATAATACCACATAGAATTTTTAAATCAATAATACCACATAGAATTTTTAAATCAATAATACTACATAGAATTTTTAAATCAATAATACCACATAGAATTTTTAAATCAATAATACTACATAAAATTTTTAAATCAATAATACCACATAGAATTTTTAAATCAATAATACCACATAGAATTTTTAAATCAATAATACCACATAGAATTTTTAAATCAATAATACCACATAGAATTTTTAAATCAATAATACCACATAGAATTTTTAAATCAATAATACCACATAGAATTTTTAAATCAATAATACCACATAGAATTTTTAAATCAATAATACCACATAGAATTTTTAAATCAATAATACCACATAGAATTTTTAAATCAATAATACCACATAGAATTTTTAAATCAATAATACCACATAGAATTTTTAAATCAATAATACCACATAGAATTTTTAAATCAATAATACCACATAGAATTTTAAAATCAATAATACCACATAGAATTTTTAAATCAATAATACCACATAGAATTTTAAAATCAATAATACTACATAGAATTTTTAAATCAATAATACCACATAGAATGTTTAAATCAATAATACCACATAGAATTTTTAAATCAATAATACCACATAAAATTTTTAAATCAATAATACCACATAGAATTTTTAAATCAATAATACCACATAGAATTTTTAAATCAATAATACCACATAGAATTTTTAAATCAATAATACCACATATAATTTTTAAATCAATAATACCACATATAATTTTTAAATCAATAATACTACATAAAATTTTTAAATCAATAATACTACATAGAATTTTTAAATCAATAATACCACATATAATTTTTAAATCAATAATACTACATAAAATTTTTAAATCAATAATACTACATAGAATTTTTAAATCAATAATACCACATAAAATTTTTAAATCAATAATACCACATATAATTTTTAAATCAATAATACCACATATAATTTTTAAATCAATAATACTACATAGAATTTTTAAATCAATAATACCACATAGAATTTTTAAATCAATAATACTACATAGAATTTTTAAATCAATAATACCACATAGAATTTTTAAATCAATAATACCACATAGAATTTTTAAATCAATAATACCACATAGAATTTTTAAATCAATAATACTACATATAATTTTTAAATCAATAATACCACATATAATTTTTAAATCAATAATACCACATAGAATTTTTAAATCAATAATACCACATATAATTTTTAAATCAATAATACTACATAAAATTTTTAAATCAATAATACTACATAGAATTTTTAAATCAATAATACCACATAAAATTTTTAAATCAATAATACCACATAAAATTTTTAAATCAATAATACCACATAAAATTTTTAAATCAATAATACCACATAAAATTTTTAAATCAATAATACCACATAGAATTTTTAAATCAATAATACTACATAGAATTTTTAAATCAATAATACTACATAAAATTTTTAAATCAATAATACTACATAAAATTTTTAAATCAATAATACTACATAAAATTTTTAAATCAATAATACTACATAGAATTTTTAAATCAATAATACCACATAAAATTTTTAAATCAATAATACCACATAGAATTTTTAAATCAATAATACTACATAAAATTTTTAAATCAATAATACCACATATAATTTTTAAATCAATAATACTACATAAAATTTTTAAATCAATAATACTACATAGAATTTTTAAATCAATAATACCACATAGAATTTTTAAATCAATAATACTACATAGAATTTTTAAATCAATAATACTACATAAAATTTTTAAATCAATAATACTACATAGAATTTTTAAATCAATAATACCACATAGAATTTTTAAATCAATAATACTACATAGAATTTTTAAATCAATAATACCACATAGAATTTTTAAATCAATAATACCACATAAAATTTTTAAATCAATAATACCACATAGAATTTTTAAATCAATAATACCACATAGAATTTTTAAATCAATAATACTACATAGAATTTTTAAATCAATAATACCACATAGAATTTTTAAATCAATAATACCACATAAAATTTTTAAATCAATAATACCACATAAAATTTTTAAATCAATAATACCACATAAAATTTTTAAATCAATAATACCACATAGAATTTTTAAATCAATAATACCACATAAAATTTTAAAATCAATAATACCACATAGAATTTTTAAATCAATAATACTACATAGAATTTTTAAATCAATAATACTACATAAAATTTTTAAATCAATAATACCACATAGAATTTTTAAATCAATAATACCACATAAAATTTTTTAATCAATAATACCACATAGAATTTTTAAATCAATAATACCACATAAAATTTTTAAATCAATAATACCACATAGAATTTTTAAATCAATAATACCACATAGAATTTTTAAATCAATAATACCACATAGAATTTTTAAATCAATAATACTACATAGAATTTTTAAATCAATAATACCACATAGAATTTTTAAATAAATAATACCACATAGAATTTTTAAATAAATAATACCACATAGAATTTTTAAATCAATAATACTACATAGAATTTTTAAATCAATAATACCACATAGAATTTTTAAATCAATAATACCACATAGAATTTTTAAATCAATAATACTACATAGAATTTTTAAATCAATAATACCACATAGAATTTTTAAATAAATAATACCACATAGAATTTTTAAATCAATAATACCACATAGAATTTTTAAATCAATAATACTACATAGAATTTTTAAATCAATAATACCACATAGAATTTTTAAATAAATAATACCACATAGAATTTTTAAATAAATAATACCACATAGAATTTTTAAATCAATAATACCACATAGAATTTTTAAATCAATAATACTACATAGAATTTTTAAATCAATAATACCACATAGAATTTTTAAATCAATAATACTACATAGAATTTTTAAATCAATAATACCACATAGAATTTTTAAATCAATAATACCACATAGAATTTTTAAATCAATAATACCACATAGAATTTTTAAATCAATAATACCACATAGAATTTTTAAATCAATAATACTACATAGAATTTTTAAATCAATAATACCACATAGAATTTTTAAATCAATTATACTACATAGAATTTTTAAATCAATAATACCACATAGAATTTTTAAAAGCTTTAAATCAATAATACTACATAGAATTTTTAAATCAATAATACCACATATAATTTTTAAATCAATAATACCACATATAATTTTTAAATCAATAATACCACATAGAATTTTTAAATCAATAATACTACATAGAATTTTTAAATCAATAATACCACATAGAATTTTTAAATCAATAATACTACATAAAATTTTTAATCAATAATACCACATAGAATTTTTAAATCAATAATACCACATAGAATTTTTAAATCAATAATACTACATAGAATTTTTAAATCAATAATACCACATAGAATTTTTAAATCAATAATACTACATAAAATTTTTAAATCAATAATACCACATAGAATTTTTAAATCAATAATACCACATAGAATTTTTAAATCAATAATACCACATAGAATTTTTAAATCAATAATACCACATAGAATTTTTAAATCAATAATACCACATAGAATTTTTAAATCAATAATACCACATAGAATTTTTAAATCAATAATACCACATAGAATTTTAAAATCAATAATACCACATAGAATTTTTAAATCAATAATACCACATAGAATTTTAAAATCAATAATACTACATAGAATTTTTAAATCAATAATACCACATAGAATGTTTAAATCAATAATACCACATAGAATTTTTAAATCAATAATACCACATAAAATTTTTAAATCAATAATACCACATAGAATTTTTAAATCAATAATACCACATAGAATTTTTAAATCAATAATACCACATAGAATTTTTAAATCAATAATACCACATAGAATTTTTAAATCAATAATACTACATAGAATTTTTAAATCAATAATACCACATAGAATTTTTAAATCAATTATACTACATAGAATTTTTAAATCAATAATACCACATAGAATTTTTAAAAGCTTTAAATCAATAATACTACATAGAATTTTTAAATCAATAATACCACATATAATTTTTAAATCAATAATACCACATATAATTTTTAAATCAATAATACTACATAGAATTTTTAAATCAATAATACTACATAGAATTTTTAAAAGCTTTAAATCAATAATACCACATATAATTTTTAAATCAATAATACTACATAGAATTTTTAAATCAATAATACTACATAGAATTTTTAAATAAATAATACCACATAGAATTTTTAAAATTTTTAAATCAATAATACCACATATAATTTATAAATCAATAATACCACATATAATTTTTAAATCAATAATACCACATATAATTTTTAAATCAATAATACTACATAGAATTTTTAAATCAATAATACTACATAGAATTTTTAAATAAATAATACCACATATAATTTTTAAATCAATAATACTACATAGAATTTTAAAATCAATAATACCACATATAATTTTTAAATCAATAATACTACATAGAATTTTTAAATCAATAATACCACATAGAATTTTTAAAAGCTTTAAATCAATAATACCACATATAATTTTTAAATCAATAATACTACATAGAATTTTTAAATCAATAATACTACATAGAATTTTTAAATCAATAATACCACATATAATTTATAAATCAATAATACTACATAGAATTTTTAAATCAATAATACCACATATAATTTTTGAATCAATAATACCACATAGAATTTTTAAATCAATAATACTACATAGAATTTTTAAATCAATAATACCACATAGAATTTTTAAATCAATAATACTACATAGAATTTTTAAATAAATAATACCACATATAATTTTTAAATCAATAATACCACATATAATTTTTAAATCAATAATACTACATATAATTTTTAAATCAATAATACCACATAGAATTTTTAAATCAATAATACCACATAGAATTTTTAAATCAATAATAACACATAGAATGTTTAAAATCTTTAAATCAATAATACCACATATAATTTTTAAATCAATAATACCACATATAATGTTTAAATCAATAATACCACATAGAATTTTTAAATCAATAATACTACATAGAATTTTTAAAAGCTTTAAACCAATAATACCACATATAATTTTTAAATCAATAATACCACATAGAATTTTTAAATCAATAATACTACATAGAATTTTTAAATCAATAATACCACATAGAATTTTTAAATAAATAATACCACATAGAATTTTTAAAAGCTTTAAACCAATAATACCACATATAATTTTTAAATCAATAATACCACATATAATTTTTAAATCAATAATACCACATAGAATTTTTAAATCAATAATACCACATAGAATTTTTAAATCAATAATACCACATAGAATTTTTATATATTTTATATATAGTAGAAATGAACAAGTCATTTGGTTGCCTAATTTTTTAAATAGTTCATAATAAATTAATGTTTCATGTTATTCATTTCGAATTTTATTGTCTTTTTTTCTATATATGTGTGCAATACTTTCTTCTTCACTACAACCTTTCTCGCACATACGTGATGTGCTAGTCTCAGTCTCTTCTATAAATACTATTATGGCATGTGTTCCTCAGAATTGCCTGATCTATTCCCTGCTTCTTTTGTTCCAGATGGCAGTAAATCGGCTGCTAGTAAAGTTCTTGGCATTGTTAAGTTGGTTGGTTTGTTGTTTTTGTTTTACGGCATATCAACCCTTTTCAGGTTATTTAATGCGGAATCCAGTGATTTTGAAGAACAATTTTTTAATAGAGTATATTTGTTTTTTGTTTTTTTTTTTAAGTCGGTTTCTATTTAACCCATAGTTGGGACCCTAACAGGTACTACCACTCCGGGTCAGAGTGGACCTGGGAGCAATGGCAATTAAAGGGTGGCTCCATACTCCCCAAAGTCCGCAAGCTGGGGCCTTACCATCAGATATAGTTTAAGGTCATATCCAGGACCAGACATTGTTAGGTTTTTTCTTTCTGATCGAAGCTTGCGAGTAACTCTTGATGGAGTATCTTCATTTCCTTTTCCTATCTCAGGTCTTTATTCTAGGTTCAACACGTTTTCTTCTCAATATAAATGACCTTTCATGGAATATTATTGAGAAAATTAACTTTTTATGCGGATGACATAGAATTTTTGTATTGCTTTCTCCCATCTTCCTTGGATCAATTGAAATACACAATTGAATTGGATTCAGTTATGGATTGGGGTAAGAAATGGCTTGATTCATTTCCCCCCATGCTTCCGTTCAGTCTTGAAAAACAAAGGATACTCCTTAGGGGCAGTAGCGCTAATTGTGAGGCCAGGGTTGCGCAATCACTAATCACACCTCTCCTGAATCGACACTGTTTGAATCCAGTGGCAAGAAGACCAGGGTGACTGGAAACAATGCCGAGATAAGTAATTTGTTTAATCCTGTTAAGACTCAGCTATCGTCTTTCAATTGTAGATGTGTCCCTTTTCTTCCTGAGATTCTTATGACTGGTTCTGCTCTCAATGAAAAATCAACTTTAAAACTTTGTTTTTTCTCATCAAATCTTTCTTGGAGTTTATATATTAAATCCATTGCTCTTTCTGATTCTGGTGAAATTGTTTCTTTCTATCGCGTTCTCACACCTGAGGCTATTCTCTATCTCTAAATATATAGGGCTCCTTCAGTGTTTGACAGACTATGGATACCCACGAAGGTGTGTCTGCACATGAAAATTTTTTGTGGCAGGAGGTGCGAATCTCCAACCACACCTCTCCTGAGTCGGCAGTGTTAAATACCAGTGGCAAGTGAAGTATATGTATAGGACGACTGGAAACAAATGCTGAGATAAGCAGAGAGCTCATACTGCGCTATAATTCCCAAATGGTCACCCATCTGGTACTAACCAGGCTCAACATTGCTTAACTTCGGTGATCTGACGAGAACTAGTGTGTCAGCACGATTATGCCGTATCAACTCAAATCTACTATCAAACCATTTATGAAGTATTCGTGTCATATCTGGGTTGGTGAATCTGTATCCCATTTGAAGGTTCTTCATAAGATGCGGAAATGTATCTCTAATTTGATTGGCTGACTTTTGTGTGTCTCTATCTATCTACCTATCTATTTTTCTTTCGCTCGGAAACTAAGCTGTACTATTTTGCTTTGTTTTCGAATGGGCTAATTTCTCGATAATGCAGAAGTGAACTTTACAGCCACAGTAGACGCTGTAGTGCACCTGCACCAGACTAGATGCTGAACGCC
This sequence comes from Euprymna scolopes, assembly GCF_053919585.1. Lineage (NCBI taxonomy): Eukaryota > Metazoa > Mollusca > Cephalopoda > Sepiida > Sepiolidae > Euprymna > Euprymna scolopes. The sequence goes on along the minus strand of NC_136523.1, from coordinate 49,243,861 downwards.
ATTGTCTCACGAGACTGAAGGTTGCCATCATCATTTTTTTTTTTTTTTTTTTAAGATACTCAGCACAAAATGCGTTGTTATAAAACATAAAAAATATTTACAAAACAAATTTCAATGTAATTGATCCTGGGCAACGCCAGCTAAATAAAGTCGGCTTTAGTTTCTAATCTCCAAACCAATAATCTTTGCTTTAAAATAACTTTCAATAATTTGTATGTTCAGAGAAGCCATTTTTCTTTTGCGTTTTTTTTTTTTTTTTTTTTTTTTTTTTAAATATCTATAAAATACGTGACGAACAGGAAAGATGTCTGTAAAAATATTTTTCCTTTTTCTCTTTTCTCTCTTTCTTCTTCAATCGTTATGTTGTCGAGCTGGCGTTATAGAACTTCAGCCCGACGCGTCACTTTTCCAAATAAAATCTATTTGTGGAAAAGACGAAACCAAAAAATTTTTTCGCCCGAAGAATCTGTTTCGGAATTGAATTCAATGCGAAGAATTCTTATTTATAGTATTTTTAAGAATGCCGCCTAAATGCTGGAAATAAAATGTTGCGACAAAAATATTGCAGCACCAAAATATTGAAAATAGACACATTATTTATTAATTTATTTATGGTATTTGTCCAGAATTCCTTCTATATAATATATAAAAAAAAAAAAAAATACGGAAAAATCTTTATAATGTGCGTAACCCACGAATGGATCAAAAATATCATATTCCAAAACTCATAACTTGATCAAATCGGTTTGGAGATTAGAAATTAAAGCCGACTTTGTTTATATATCATTTTATATATATATATATATATATATATATATATATATATATACATACAGAAAATCATGCTTGTTTTTTGTTTTTTTTTTTAAGATTTTTAGCGATTAATGGTAAATCGTAGCCATTACAAAGCTAATTCTGATCTCTATTTCTGAATAGGTTGTTAAAGAGGGGATTTATTCAAGATGGTGAAGCGAGGCACTGTCCTCACTTCCTCACAACTTTGATTTTTTTAGTTAGAAAAAAATATATAAATAAAATTACTTGATCAATTTACGTGATTTTTGGAATATGATCTTTTTCGACCCGTGACAGTTGCATACATCATAAAGATTCTTTTGCATTTTTTGTTTTTTAATGTTAGGGGAATTCTGGATGAGTACTTTATTTATTCACCACAACAAGCCACATAGTGCCAGTTAAGTATAAGGAGCTACTGTAGTAGGTGCCAAATTTATAGGAGTCAGTTTGGATGGGGAGTTGAGCAGATATTTGTTCAAATTACAATTATCAGGGATGTGAGGTCCCAATTTTTAGCGGAATTTCGCTTAAAAAAATTTTTTTTAAATCCTGGATTTCTGGAGAGCATATGATCAAAAGATCCGGAATCAATATATTAATTTTGACTAGCAGGACCTGTAGAAATTCCACAGAGGACTCATTCATATGTAATATATTGATGTTGGCATTCTGTAGATATTCAGTGTAAATGGAGATGCTCTGATATTATTATAGCTTTTTTGTTAAAATTGCAAAAGTATTTATCTAAGCTAGCAGGGACGCCTGGTGTAGCCTGGTCATAAAATATGCTTAAATGTGATAAAACAGTAGGCAGAGGTGTTTAAAAAAAAAAAAAAAAAAAAAAAAAAGTGGTAGCAGGCAGGCAGGCTCGAACATGTAATACAAAAAAGAAAAAAAAAAGTGACGTCTTAGCAGATGTCTCCATGGCCTAACCGGAAGTGGAGAGCGTTGGAACTAAGCATAGTCAATCAAAAAGAAGATGATGATTTGCTAAAATGTCGGCGAAAAAAAAAAAAGCGACCCCTCCTTGTATAAAACGACCGAGTTGAGGGTGAAGGAATTAATGTTTTGAGCTAATTTTTCGATATTTTTCATCTGAAGGATCATGGTTTAAAACGATACTGGTTTCGTCAGGTTCCATCGCCTCTGTTGAAAGTTTTAGGCAGACATACATACATTTAAACAGATAGGTGACATTTATATCATAGACTAGCGGGAGTGAAGGTAGACTCGAACCTGAAGCCTTGAGTCGAAGGATGAAAAGAAAGTGATAGCCTGATAACTTACTGCGACGCTACAAGGGCAGAGGAACTGAGAATGATTGAAATTAAACGATTAAAAAATTAAGTGAATGAGTTCACACAGGTGCGTAAATTTAATGAGGTCAACCATCATACCACAGGGGAATGAAATCCCACACTTAACTTTGGCTGCAAGCCAGTTTTTTTTGTTTTGTTTTTCCAAGATGTTGGGGGGAAACCAGATTCCATAAATAGGGGAGTGTCCAAATGAATCGCAGTTGTCTGATATGATGGATTTCGCCACATTGATCAAAGCTCATTGCTTTCTGGACGTCCCTGACAAGAGTGCCAGGGAAAGACATTTTCTTCGATTACTTTCGCTTTATTTATATGGAAAAAAACGAGCAAACAGGCGGGACCACGAGATAGCATAAATTCACTCAAATAAAAGATAGAGACGACCTCCTTTTGTAAATCGGAGATATTATAATCTAGAGAGTATATAAAAAGTTGTAAGAATTAGTGCCCCCCCCCCGGAAAAAGTCTTTGGCGGACATACACAAAAAATGCACACACTCACACACACACAAACATATTTTCGCTTTTATATATTAGATAACAATCTGCATAAAATAAAGTACAATATTTTGAAATGACCCATCCTTAAACAGGCAAAAACTGAATGTAGTAAAAGTTTTATTCATACAAATGTTTAGCTACATATTAAGACATATTTCAGCAGAAGCTTTTGCAAACTCGTTATGATTAGGCCAAAAAATAAAGTCTGGTCTTAAGATTTTCATATTTAAAAATAAATCTTCAATCTGTAAGAGCTGTGTGTGTGTATGTGAAATGGCAGTTATCCTGTTCAGGTTTAACCGGCTTCCTCCGAAGGAGGAAGTTCCATGGGAATATGAAATTCACAAGCGGTCCTCAGCCACATGTATATCCCCATTAGGGGAGATGATGACGCGACGTTAGGTTTTTGCAACTTTTGCAGGAAGGTGTCGACGTCCTCCTACATACACCACCTAGAATTCCCAAATTGGTCACCCATTTTAGTAATGACCAGGCTCAATATTGCTTAATTTCGGTGAGATGAATCAGTGTGTCAACGTGATTATGCCATGTATAAGAGTTATGTTACTAAATTCAAATCATCATCTTTGAATGTGCGAAGCATTTGATTTTTCATATCGGATGTTGATTAATTTTTTATTCTTTATTTTGAGATGTTTTAACTTTTAAATTAGGTCAGCCATTAGTTGCTGGCATATTGTAGAGGATGAAGAAGAGGATGTATTTTATAACTTTGGCGTTATGGGAATATGGCATTGTCTATTTAAATGGAAACAACACACACACATATATTAGTGACCACAGGGGAGATAACCGAAGCAGCAATATATACAAATATAGGGAAAACAACTGAAGCAGCAATATATACAAATGTAGGGGAGACAACCGAAGCAGCAAATCCAAAGTTGCGTATCAGAACACTATATATACAAATGTAAGCAAATTTGGGCATACTTTATTAGTTTGAAAATATAGGTTCCTTTTTACCAATTGTCATAAAATTTTAACCATAGAATAGTATTATCTTCAAAAAGCCTGCAAATAGAACCAAAGATATGAGCATTTCAATATTCAATTTGGCTACGAAATATATCATCATAAAGATAAACCACTTTTTTTGGCAATTTTAGAAGGTCCAAATTTCAGCGATTATTCATCAGAATTCAACAAATGAAGGCTCATTAAAAAGCTAATTACCTTAACTGTGTAGTGGGCTATGTGACATTTACCCTTAAGGTCGAACATTATTATTTTAAAAAGATAGGGGATCACTTTTCTATATTAATTTAACATAAAATGAGCACCCACTTTGTGGCCACCTTTTTTGGAGGAAGGGGTTTGTTATTTTTTTTTTAAGGGTGGTATTTATTGTGGCCTGGTAGACCAATACAAAACCTACCTTAAAAACTTGTTTTCTGTAGGTTTTTGAGTGTGCTGAAAATGAATATTGCATTTAAATTTTCCGCAAATAAGTATTTTTTGTGCATTAAGCAAAAATATACATGCACAACAATGACCACCACTTATAACATAAAGAATTACATTGCTTAATACCCGGAAAAACACTTGCGGAAAATTTAAATGCGATATTCGTTTTCAGCACACCTGAAAATGTACGGAAAACAAATTTTTAAGGTAGCGTGTGTGTTGGTCTACCAGGCCACAATTATCAAATAAACACCACCCCTAGAAAAAAATAACAAAATGTGGCTATAAAGTGGGTCTTCATTTCGCGTTAAATTAATATAGAAAAGTGATCCTCCACTTTTTAAAACTATAATTACTTTGTACCGTGGAAAGTACTCGTTTCCTGAGATTTTAACTGTTATTTTCATTTTCAGCATCCTTGAAAACCTATGATAGTAATTTTAAAGGAGTTTTTGTGGGTGAAAAGATACTGCACCTTTATCAATATTTCAATCATAGTCATTTGTTTTTCTAGTTTTGCATATGAATTACAAAATATCTGATATTTCCCCAAAACCTCTGGCCTTGATGGAGGAGAAACTAAAACTTGCTGCTATGGTTTCACATGATCTGAAATAACAGCAAGGGGAGACTTGATTCCAAATATTTCTTATATGTTATATCCCCCCCTCTTTGGTTTTTCATGCATAAGATAAATTTATCAGAGTATAAGGATTATTTGATACTGGAGATGTTCATAATTGTAACCTATCAAGTTTTAGTCTCCCTTCCATCAAGGCCAGAGGTTTTGGGGAAATATATAACTATAAAGCTTTGTTCCCAAGTTTTTATTCAGTTACTTCCCTTGCAATTTAAAAATAACTTAACTACGTAAGCCATTTTTTTTATTTGATTAATATATTATTTCTCACCATATCTATATTGAACTTATGGAATTTTATAATTATAAAATATTTTTAGCAGGTTTCTTACTCGTGATAAAATAGCTTCAAGTCTCTATTTTTTGTTAATTCAATATATATTATGCTATTTAATCATCTATTAACTACATGTTTAATTATAGTTTATGGATTTCTACTTTAAAGATCGAGCAACTATAATATTATTGGTCCCCTGATTTATCAGAAGTCGATTCAATGTCTCAGCTAATGAATCCTTCTTGGTTTTAGAAGAACTTTAAGAATATTCACGAACATTCTATGTTTTTGGTCCCCCTCGATTTATCGGAGATAGACCTATGTTTTCAGTGGCGTCCGTTCATTAGTCCGAACAATTGCCAGATAACCGTCCATTAGTTTATCCTGAGATTTTGCCACAGATTGTATTTCATTAAATAGATGTGCACAGTAAAAAATTTTTTTTTTTTTTTTTTTTTTTTTTTTGGCGAAAATTCTCGTTGTGTCCCCAGGGGCTCAAAAGAGGTAAAAAGTCTCCCAAAATGGCCAAAAATTACACGTTTTTGCCCCATAACTTTTAATCCATCCATTAGATTTTCCTGAAACTTGGCCAAAATGTGGAGGTCATTGTTCTTGATATAAATTCAGTATGGGTGACCCTGGCAAAATTCTGTTTTGCATTCCTTTAGGGCTAAAAAAAACATACCTTTTTTTCATATTACTCAAAAACTTGATATGCATGTCTCTCTAGTGGTCTTCCATAGTGCTGAATTCAAATATACATGTCTTAAGGCGTGAAACTGCACCGTTTGTCTATTTTCACTGGGATGTGGCATTTTCAGGAGCTCAAAAGGGGTCACAAATGCCCCAAAATTACAAAAGAATGGCACTTTTTACCCCATAATTTTGCCCCATCCATTAGAATTTTTTTAAAATTGGCGAAAATGTGAAGGCAACGTTGGCCCTCCACACTTCTCACATTCATCATTTCTTCATTATTTTTTGTGGCGTCATTTCACATGCAGCACTAGAGGAGGACCACGCATACGCAGCTTGTTTTATTTGCATTACTCTGTTTCTACAACTTTACAGACGCTCTCATTTATTTTTCAGGGATCAACTAGTACATGTAAATTATTAACTTACTTTGAGCTACCTAGACTGGTTTAATACAAAATCTTTCGTTTGTGTAATAAATTTTCTTTCGATGATAGGATTCGAAACTACAAAGATTGCAATGCTTAGATTTATTTGATCTATATCTTCTTGCAATTCTTCCTAATACTGACCATTCAAAATTATTCTCTACACTATTTCTGCGTAGTTCCCTAACCCATTTAGCTAAAGATGTTAATTTTTTATTCGTTTCTTCATTAGGTATTCTAAATGATGGTTGCGTGGTTATGGAATCTTTCCTTGAACCAGCAGATTGTTGACCTGATGTAATTTTGAGTTCTATTATTTTCAGCTAGCGGTGGGTACCCGGCGTTGCCCAGGTTTTTAGATGCGTGTGTGGTTGGCGGGGGGGGGGGTAAGATGAAAACAAAGCGAGGTAATAACCCTGTTTGAATATTATAAAAACAAACAATGTTTAAAACTATCAAGAAAAAAAAAAAAAAACAATTTAAAAAATGAACGGTCCGGCGGTGCCCGGCTGTTTGAAAAGTCCCCAAAAAGTTTGATTGGGAATGGGGGGCTTGAACTCGAATCATTCAGGCGGAAGCGCAAAAAAAAAAGAAAGAAAAAAAAGAAAGAAAAAACGTGATGGATTAACTAAAAAGTGAATTAGGTCAAATATCAATTCCGCAGTGAACAAATTCTAAATTAATTTTTTTGTTTTCTCGAATTCTAAATGAATTTATTTGTTTTAATTTTAATTTAAGTTTAATGCAAGTGAATTCACAATATTGTTGCGTTGTAATAATAAACAGTAAAGAATTAATTCTTTGTGTAAAAATGTTTAGTTGCAAGCAATAATAAATAAAGGTATAATTATATTTCAAGGTTAGAGTCGTTAAAACCAGAAAACTGGTTAGTCCCGCAAGTTGCGTCTTACACTAACCAAAAAAAAGCAAAAAGAAAGCAATAATAATAACCGCGTTTTCTTTTTATATTTTTTATTTTTATTTTATTTAGGGTAAAGACAGAAAGCATAAATCAGGGAAAGAAGATACAAAAAAAAAAAAATAACCGTATACGATTCCAAACTGGTGTTTCCTCTTACTGTTCCTGGTGAACACATCCGATGCGGTGTAAATGGGGGAGCGGGGAAAGAAGGAATCTAATAGAGAGAAAAGATGTTGCAACTTCCATTGAATCTAACCGATTTTGGCAGTGAACTCTCACCGGGAAAAATATAGGAATGTACGGTTATCGAGGAAGTGTAAGGGTAATAGGCCTATAGCACACCTCAAATCCTGTGCTTCAGTTTGTGCACATTACATTTGCATGTAATGTCTTGATTTTTAATCCTGTTAAGGTTAAACTCACACAGGAAAAAATGAGTTCATTTTATTTCTATAGAGAGAGATGATTTAACATTTATGTACGACCTGCATGGATACCTGGCGTTGCCCGGGTCAACATGAAGTTCAGCTTGGACACGACTGCTATAATTGGGATATTGAGCACTTTCATCGATACCCCCACAAAAGAAGTCGCCTCTGCTTTTCCATAATTCATATAGTTAACACAAGTCTGATGTCACGGAAACATGCACTCCATTTTTCACAATCATTTGGCAGACCCTAATGTCCGATCATAAAATACGGTTAAATAAAAAACAAAAAAACAAACAGGGCTTGGATGCCATCTTATTGTGTTATTAAAAGAAAAAAAAAATGTCACGTGGTGGATGCGCATAAGAAAGTTGAGAATTTTAAAAGATAGGAGAGAGAAAATTTTACGATTAGAAAAAAATGTCATGTGATGGATGTGAACTTGCAAAACTTGGTAAAAGTGTGTAAGCAAACATGTTACCAATCGGACTACGACAACACAGATGTTATGCCTTTGCAAATTTAGCTTTTTAAAATGAAACAACGAATCGACCGCTCGCGTATGCACGATTAACAAACAGCGTCAAAACCAAGGTTTTACCTGACCCCCTCCTTTAAACAAAACGACATTTTTACAGGAAATAATTGACGATTTCTTATAATTTTTCGATATTATGTGTCTGATAGATCGCTCTTTTTAATAGTACAATGTTCGTGCCGCTTCGATACCAATGACAAAAGGTTTTAGCAAACATGCAAACACAGATGATTGAGATTTATATAATAGATTAGCACGGATACTTGGCGTTGCCCAGATCGACATAAAATTCTGTTTGAACACACCTGCTATAGTAAGGATATTAACCACTTTCATCGATAACCCCACAACAATTTCAAAAAGAATAGAATCACCAAAAAAATGAAGTACATGACAACCTCCTCACCAGATATTTCGGCAGAAGGGATATGAAAAGAAGCTATTCTTTGGATATTGAGCACTTTTTGTTGCCCGTGTACTGGAATACACCCCCCCCTAAAATAAATAAATAAATGAATCAAAACAACTTTTCTTTCAATCAAAATAGCAGCAGGTGCCCATGCGACTGAGAAAAAAAAAGAGGAGGCGCAGCAGCCTGGCTCGAACCTGAAATGCGAAAGAGGAAAAGGCGAAAAAATTACTGGCAAACGTTATGACATTGCAAGATAAGGTCTTTAAACAGTTTTAGTGAATTACATGTGCGTGACTTGCGAAAAATGTGACGTGAAAATGGCATTGCGAAAAGTGACCCCCACCCCCACAAGAAATGGTTTAATTGACCGCCACAGACTTAATCTTTTTTCTAATTTGCACACATATAATAGATTAGCAGGGGTACCTGGCGTTGCCTGGGTGTTTAGAGGTATGTGTTGAGCACGAAAAAAAATGTTAGTAAGCAGGCAGACAGGCTCGAACCTGTGCCACGAATATATATAGAGTGATGTGGTTCTCGGTTGATGAACTGTGTCTGTGTCTGATATATGCTTGAGAGTAAAAACAATGAAAAGAATATGCTTGTTGACATAGCCCTACTTATAAGTTATATATATATATATATATATATATATATATATATATATATAACTTATAAGTTATATATATATATATATATATATATATATATATATAACTTATAAGTTATATATATATATATATATATATATATATATAAGTTATATATATATATATATATATATAACTTATAAGTTATATATATATATATATATATATATATATATATATATATATATATATATAACTTATAAGTTATATATATATATATATATATATATAACTTATAAGTTAAGCATCATTGAGCCTGGCCAGTACTAAAATGGGTGACCATTTTGGAATACCAGGTGCTGTATGTGGTCTCTGCTTATCTCGGCATTGTTTCCAGTCATCTTGACTTCTTTTTGCCACTGGAATTTAACAGTGCCGACTCAGGAGAGAAGTGGTTACAGATTGCGCCACCCTTGTTTCACACTTCAGTGCAAGTTATCCATCACCTTTTCCAGTATAAAATTTTTCGCTTTTAACTAAAAAAAGAAAGAAAGGAAAACCAAAAACTGTAAGCGTTATTTTCTTATTAAATTTTTCCAACATTATTTATCTTTATAAATTTTTTCTTTCTTTCTTTCTTTTTTTTTTTTTTTTTTTTTAAACGTTTTAGTCTCTGTCATCGATGGCTTCCGACAATGACGGCAAGGTTGTGTGTCCACGGACCAAGCAGATCTTCAGTTTGGAAGAAGCAGAAAAAGTTTTCGTGATGTAAAACAACAACAACAGCGCAACAACAAAAGGAAGAATGAAGAGGAAAAAAGTGTAAATCTTCCGTTCCGCTTTTCGGAAACGGAAGGTCGGCCATGTTTTAAACTCGTCTTCCTGTTCCTGCATCACGTCTATGTCTGTTCTAAGACTTTTTGTACCCAGTTTGTTCTTCCTTCTAACCTCTCCTTGTTTACATTTAACCACAAATTACCTCCTTCCTCCTCCTCCTCATATATCCCTCCCTATCCTCCTCCTCCACCCACCTTTGGTAGATAGGATGATAATGCTAATGTTGACACCAATGGACTTTGTCCAGCTTGGATTCCTTCTGACAAAGAAAGCTTTTGTTTAATTTCCAAACTAAAAATTGAACAGGTTTTATTTTTTTTATCTTTTCCTATTTTTCATATTTTTTCTTTAGCTGCATGAATCAAAATAAAATGATGAAAATGATAAATATATATAAAAAAAAAAAGATAGAAGTGGTTTTATTAAAATATTGAACTGAGATTATATATAAAAAAAAAAAAAAGAATTGGTATAAGAAATAGAATTGGTTTCATAAAAATAGAGCTGGTATAATAAAAAGTAGAATTGAGACAAACATATAACTGGATAATAAAAATACAACTGGTATAGTAAAAAATAGAATTTAGGTAAAAATAAAACTGGTATAATAAAAATACAACTGAGATTAAAAACAGAATTGGTCTAATAAAATAAAGAATTGGTATAATAAAAATAGAATTGGTATAATAAAAAAAGAACAGGTATAATAAAAATAGAATTGAGATAAAAATAGAAATGGTATGATACAAATAGAAATAGTAAAATAATAGAAATGGTATGATAAAAATAGAAATGGTATAATAAAAATACAACTGAGATAAAAAGCAGAACTGGTATAATAAAATAATAGACTTTGTATAATAAAAATAGAATTGGTATAAAACAAAAAGAATTAGTATAATAGAAATGTAACTGGTATAGTAAAAAATATAATTTAATTAAAAATAGAATTGGTATAATAAAAAATAGAATTGGTATAATAAAAATAGAAATGAGGTAAAAATAGAATTGGTATAAAACAAATAGAATTAGTATAATAGAAATATAACTGGTATAGTAAAAATATAATTTAGTTAAAAAATAGAATTGGTATAATAAAAATAGAATTTAGATGAAAATAGAACTAAGGTAATAAAAAATAAACAGAAAATCAGAATCGGTATAATAAAAATTAAAAGTGAGATTAAAAATATAAAAAATGATGAAATTCGTAATCCAAGCAGAACTGGGTCTACTTCAGATGCGTCCATTCAATCTGTGTTGAATGATTAAATTGCTTAATGTGGCAGACCGGCAACAATGCGATTTCAAACTAAAATGTCACTGACTGATCCATTGACTGATAGACAGAGCCTCTTATGCTTATGCTTGGACGCATCTACCATGTGTCCATTAGCTGTATGTATTTAGCGATAAAAATGGCGTTTCAAATTGAAACGTGATAAACCAACGGACATTTCGTTTGTAAAGATGATCGGAGGCATCTGAAAATATGAAAACATGTATGGAAACTGTAACGGAAATGCTATTTCAAACGTAAGTGTAACAAACCAGCGAAAATTCTATTTCAAATATAAGCGGGACAGACCAACGCAAATATTATCCTAAATATAAGCATGAGAGACCAACGCAAATACTATTCTAAATAATAGCGTGACAGACCAATGCAAATGCTATTCTAAATATAAGCGGGACAGACCAACGCAAATACTATTCTAAATATAAGCATGACAGACCAACGCAAATACTATTCTAAATATAAGCCTGACAGACCAACGCAAATACTATTCTAAATATAAGCATGACAGACCAATCCAAATACTATTCTAAATAATAGTATGACAGACCAACGCAAATGCTATTTTAAATAATAGCATGACAGACCAATGCAAATGCTATTCTAAATATAAGCGTGGCAGACCAACGCAAATACTATTCTAAATAATAGCGTGACAGACCAACAGAAATGCTTTCTTTAATTTAAGCATGACAAACTAACAAAAATACTGACTTGTCCCTCAGGCTTCAGTCATAAATATCCAACAGTCTTTATTTTATTACTGGTCAATAAGCACATTTGGATACAACCTGCAAAATTTGTCAATGATTTTGACACACTCCTCTCTCGGCACTGCCATGATTTTGTGTGTGATGGCTTTCTTCAGTCCAGAAATAATCTGGATATAATTTTGATGGATGTAAAATTCTGAGGAGTAAGTGTGATGCCCATTTAGGATTACACCTCTTACTGACGAGACAATCACCAAAGTGTCCCCTCAAATATCACTGAAAGATAATAAAACAAAGACTGTTGGAGATGCATGACTGCAGCTTGGTGGACAAGTCAGGCATAGACTGAAGTTTATTTATTCCAAATATGTTTGGATTTTGTGGAAAGGATCAGGAAATTTATTAGTGACAATGTTTTTCGAGTTGGGGAGGAGGAGTCACCTTTTAGCATGCATCAGCAGCAACTAGCTAGAAGTATCAGTATTCTTTTGGGGTGACCCTGTATATACGTCCAGGCATCTATAGAAGAAATTCTGTCGTCGCTTTGTCATGCTTTTAATTTGGAAGCTTTTAACATGTAGTCGTTGGTTTGTCGGTCAATTTGTTGGTCTGTCATGCTAGATTTTTTGCACAGCATTTTCATTCTAATTTAATTTTTCCAAAATTATTTATCTTTGAAAATTGGTATTATAAAATATAAGCGTGACAGACCAACGCAAATGATATTCTAAATACTGGACGAATATTGAACAAAGAACGAATGCGTATGATTTCATGTGTTTGGATGCATCTTAACAAGGGGCTCTCTCTGTCAGTTGATTAGTCATATTTAAATTCAGAATAGCAGTTTAATCACTAAGACGCACTGGTCGAATAAGTACATGTGGGCAGAGTATTTTTGCAGTACACATAAGTCTGGGTTCCAACCTCAACAATCCGTCTGACAGAAATTGGGCCATTTCGATGGCCTTTTTGCTGTTGGATTGACGCAAAGGGTTTTGTGTAGTCCTAGGGGATTCACTCTCCCAGGCCTTGCCTTCAGGCTTTCGGGAGGAGCAAGTTTATCGCGTGTTGCCTGAGGCGCCCTTACTGAGGAAGGCCTACGGGGCTATTCAGACAGACTTTTTCTGGGCCGATGTGCTTCTCTTGGAGCACTAACTCATTTCCCCCACCTTCTGACCATGTGTCACATCCTCTCATAGTGAGAGAGAGGTATATATCGGTTGAATAAGTACATCCTTTTTTTATATACTAACGAGTCACCGCTCATCAAGGCCTAAAGTCCATTCGAGGACAAGGGTTCATGGTTTGTGTTGTGAATGATCAAACTAAAGTACTTATGCAGTTTACGGACCAAGATGAAATAATAACACTATTATTTAGAAACCCATTCTTAGCATAAGGAGAGGGAGAGTGTTTTGTAACTATTTTGTACTTTCACCTAACAATTTGATAAACAAAGGATACTGTAAAAATTGAATTTAACTTGAAAATCGTATCTAAAAAATAGCACATATTCTGTATAAGTACATTCTTTTTTTGTGTATGGCTAGATGAAAAAAAAAAATATATATATACATATATATATTTCCAAGCTCAGTAAATGCCTTTTTATTGGGTTCCAGAGCATATCTAGTGTGATATAATAATTTATCAAGTTCCAAATATCAAGTTTTCTCAGTTGGACATTTATTACATTTCAAAAGGTATCCATTGCAATATTGTTTCGTATTGCAACTAACAAGTCTGCAAAATTATGTTACTGCTGCATGTCACGTACTCATCAGATGTTTATCTTAAAAAACTTAGAAAAATCACCATTTTGTACAATTTACATGGTTCATGCAACCGACATGCCTTGCCAATTTGAAAATGTAGTCACCTGGGAAGCAGTCCTGCGGAATTGCATTTAACAAACGGGCAGTTCTTGGAAAGAAACTGCTCATGGAGTGGTGTTTTTTCTAATTTTTTTTTAAGGTAAATATCTGACGAATATGTGACTAAGTATGCAGCAATAACATAATGTTGCAAACTTGTTAGTCGCAATATGAAACAATATTGCAATGGATACCTTTTCAAAATTTATATAAAAAAAATTTTACATCATAAAAAAAACTTCATGTAACCAATAAACTCTGCTGTGTCCCCCCTCGCCAATCTTTCACGAAAAACACCCGTCTAACTGAATCCACTGTGAAAAATTTCCCTCACTCTTTATCTGTGCCTAAATCAAAACGTGGATTCCATGAACAAAGCTTCTTTCTTAGAACTGCACGCCTGTGGAACTCTGTTCTGTCTGCCTGCTTCCCACCTGACTACAACTTGGATGTGTTCAAGTCCAACGTTAACAAATTCCTAATGAACCGCTCCCTTTAGTAAACACTTCATCAAATCTCCACACTAACGTAATGTACTTGCAATAACCCTTATCCCTGAGTGGCTTCCGGCCTTGATAAGTGGTGACCACTGTGTAAAAAAAACAAAAAGGTACCTTTTGAAAAGTAATAAATGACCAATTGAGAAAACTTGATATCTGTAACTAGGAGAATTAATATATTACACTACCTATGCTCTGGAACTCAATAAAAGGCATTTATTGAGCTTGGATTTTTTCAAAATTTATATAAAAAATATTTTCATCATAAAAAAAAACTTAAACAGATTTTTTAATCCATTGCAATTGGTATATACAAACTGAGTACGTTTCAAGTAAATTATTAACATATATATATATATATATATATATATATATATATAGGATAATCATTTCCTCTTAATTAATCCTCTGCCTATTTCACTCATTATTTCCGGTCCTATCCTGGAAGGGATACTCATCTTATTGATGATCTCTTTAACCTTTATCCTCTACTGGCACCTAGGCCTTGATAAGTGGTGACTGAAATCAGAACGGTGCTAAGTTATAAGTTTATTATTTAGAAAACCATTCTTAACATGGGGAGGAGGGAGTGTTTTGTAACAAGTCTGTACATTCACCTAACCATTTAATAAATAAAAGATACTATAAAAACTGAATTTAATTTGAAAATCTTATCTAAAAAAAAATAGCACGGTTCGTAAGCTGCACAAGTACCAAAACTAACACGCCTAAAGGAGTATAGACGATGGTTGGATTTGGGCAGAATGTGATTACTTAAAAGGACAGCACAACAAAAATTTGTTAAGATTAGACTTGAAAATGATGATGCTGTAATCACATGGGAATCAATCCTGTGGTATTGCATTTCACAGGTGGACAGTTCTTAAAGAAAGAAATTTTGCTCATGGAAGTTCTGTTCCATCTTAAGTTAGATGAATCACAGTTTCTCCATATTTTATTTAGTTTTTTTTTTTTTTTAGGTGTGTGTGTGTGCGGGAGGGGGGGGGGAAATCGCTCCAGACAAGGCACAAAACCACATTGTGGAGCTAAAAAAAAAGTTCAAGATTAAAAACTAGTCAACGATAAGTAGTTGGATGAATAAATTCTGGACCAGAAACAGCAATTCTTCCCCCTTGTTCAGAACTATCACTCTTGGAATGTGAGGACAAAAGGACAAAATAAAGGAAGCAAGAGTTACAAGTAAAGCCAAGTTTCACTTTTTTCTTTTTTTTTTATAAGGTTTTCAGTTGATTTCTTGGTCTGCCTCGTTTAAGCGTGAAATAACATCTTCGTTGTTTAAAACGTCGTATGGTTAACTAGTGAAGCTTACGTTTGAAATAGCATTTAATTGCTAAAATGCGTAGATTGAATGGACATATGTTATTTTAGATATGCTGTAGTATCTTTACAATTATAAAACTCTGTGGATCTTGCTTGCATCTTATCTTCAACGATTGGTCAACTCCATCTTTTAAAAAAAGGAAAGACAGGTGAATTCTTTGTGTGTGTGTGTATATATCTTGCTCTTCTTTTATTGAGCATTCTTAATAACCTCATTAAATTCATTAGTTATCACTCTTGAATACCTATAACCTGGTGTGTGTGTGTGTGTATATATATATATATATATATATATATATATATATATATATGGGTGTGGCTCAGAAGCTAAGGAATGAGGGTGGAGAGTTGTATGTTTTGGTTTCGATTCTAGCTGATGGCACCCAAGTTATATATATTTTTATGATTATAAAATTCTGTGAACCTTGTCTGCATCTTCGACGATTGGTCGATTCCATCTTTTAAAAAGAGATGACAGGTGAATTTATTTATATATATATATATATATATATATATATATATACACACACACACACACACAGCATAATTGTGTTCACACACTGGTTCTCATCAGATCAGCGAAGTTTAGCAACATTGTGCCTGGCTAGTACCAGATGGGCGACCATTTGGGAATTCTAGGTGCTGTATGTGCTCTCTGCTTATCTCGACATTTGTTTCCAGTCATCCTGAACATACACTTGACTTGCCACTGGTATTTAACAATGTCAACTCAGGAGATGTGTGGTTGAAGATTGTGCACTTCCTGCCGCAA
Source organism: Euprymna scolopes (assembly GCF_053919585.1). Taxonomy (NCBI): domain Eukaryota; kingdom Metazoa; phylum Mollusca; class Cephalopoda; order Sepiida; family Sepiolidae; genus Euprymna; species Euprymna scolopes. Next base: position 49,227,544 of record NC_136523.1, on the reverse strand, counting down.
AGATTTCATGCGCAGGCACCCTTACGTATGGGTGGGTATCCATAGTCTGTCAAAGACTAAAGAAGCCTGTGTGTGTATAGATATATATGTTATACTATTAAGAGATGTGTGTGTGTATGTATGTATATATATATATATATATATATATATATATTTCCTGTCGATTTCGGTCTGATACTAGTTCTGTGCAGAAGTCTTTGCCTTCTCTCTTTAAGAAGGGGTTAATTTAGTACTAATCGCCTGGGGCGCCCCTTCCAGGGAATGGTGACGGGGCTGCTCGGGCACTTTCTTTTTTGATTGCAAGCTAAAGTGTTCCCCCTCAAAGGGGGCACTGGCTCTTTAATCCTTCTTTCCGTCCCTTGTGTCACATCTTCTCGCCGTGGGAGAGAAATAAATCCATCAAATGGACACATCTTATTTTGGTTTCTTCACATAAGGCTCTTAGTCAAAAGTTCGATCAGTCCCTCTTCCGGTGCTAAAATGAGTGCATTAAACGACTACATTTTACAAATACATCTGAAGAATTGATCCTCGTTCTTGACTTGTATCTTGAGTTCCCTTTCTTTTGTTTCCTTAGTTTGCCTGACCATACTTAAGCTTAACCCTTTACCGGCAGAAATTTTTTTTATGCAATAAATAAATTTTTTAATCATGAAACCCACACGTAAAGGAAGTTAGCGTGCAACTGATGCACGGACATAAACAAACCCCTCATTCACTTGTTGAACCATGCATAGATCTATACTTTGAAGACGAGTTGAGCTGACAAGCCATAAGAGTAAGAAATATTAGGTCGGTGCAAAAATAATGTTGTTTTTTGACGTTCAACAATATATAAAAAAAATAACATTATTTTTGCACCTTTCTCGACAAATTGTACTTTCAAGTTGCCTTTCAAAAAAAAAACCAAAACAACCTGTATAGGAAATTTTTGCACCAACCTAAAATTTCCTATACAGGTTTTTTTTTTTTTTTTTTTTTGAAAGGCGACTTGAAAGTACAATTTGTCCAGAAAGGGTTAAAACACATCAATGGAATTAACATAAGATTCTTAATCAATACCTCGGTCAGTCTCCCTTACATGTAAAATAGCACTTCCATTGCTAAAATAAACAGGTTAAATGCTTACTTCTACCAGGCGTTGCTCAGGACCATATAAAACAATGAGAAAAATGTTATTTTTAGGATAGAGTATGCATTGATTTTGCAGAAAATTAAGAGGAATAAATTTGAACATGTCGCCCATGGTCTGTATCATTCCTGATTAATTTAACTATCTGGAAATGGTACATATCCTTGCATGATTTAAGCGTAACTCCACGATCTTGTTGGAATCCATCCAGCGTGGCTGCAACCGAGATTGAACTCACTACACGAGTTTGTAGTGTAATTCAAATCTTGTCGGTAGCAGAATACTTGATGCTTCACCAGGATTATCAAGGGTATTTTTTTTCGTGCCGCCATCACTAGATGGAGTGCCTACCATGACTTAAGAGAGCCCCACCAACCCTCGAGAGAAGGATAGACTGTGCCAGTTTCTGAACCTGGTATTTTACCTCACAGTACATACAGCACCTCGCCTTCCCAAATGGTCACCCATCTGGTACTGGCCAGGCTCAACATTGCTTAACTTTGGTGATGTGCCATTGTTGGATTGTTAGAATAAGATAATATAAACAATGGCATTATTCTAAATTTGAGTCTTGAAAACTGTTGGATTATAATTGAATAAATGATACTTGCGAAACAGAATGAACCATGCATTAAGACGCAGTCATTCTGAGCGGCACGTGCTTTGTTTTGGAAATCCTCTTGGCATCAATCGTGCGGCACGTTTCTTCATCAATGAAAAAATGGTATCGTTTTTGTTTTTTTTTTTTGTTTTTTTTCAATTTCGTTGACAAATAAAGAGCATCTTATTAGGATAGCCTTCCTTTCAGAAGAATAAAACATCTGATCTGATAAATCTTTTTAAAAGTTACTGAACAGAATATCCTTTGTACTTATGTGTTCGGCAGATATAAAGCCTACATTATGTAAAAGGCTTTTTATGGTTGACTGGTCATTCTCACGTTTGAAATAGCATTTTAATCATTAAAGTTAAAAATCATTAGACTTAAGAGATTAAAAAGTCCTGTAACTCTCACTTTCTTTATTTTGTCCTTTAGTCCTCGCATTCCATGAGCAATGTTTCTGACAAAGGGGGAAGAATTGCTATTTTATTGGGTCGTAAGCTATTCATCTCTCACCTGAATGTTTTTTGTTTTTTTTTACCTTAAGATAGTATTTTTCATAGCTCCTTACATTAAGTGGCTTCATGTCTTGTCTGGAGCGATTTGTATAAGTAAATATGCAGATCAAATGGACACATCTGAAGAATCCTCGTTCTTGATTTCTATCTTGATTTCCTTTTCCTTTGTTTCCTTATTTTTCCATTTTCCTTTACCCCTTGATTAACAAACTTCTCCTTTTGGACTTTCGTACACAAGGAGTACTTTACCATCCATATGTTAAGCCATTCTGGATTTTCTTTTTTTTTTTTTTCTGCCCCTACAATTCTAAGGACTCTAAACCCCTAAAAAGAAAAAAAAACAAAACCCTGACCCCGTGATGCAAACACATTCTACAAGTGCTTGATAATCATGTCCGGATAAAATAAATGGTTTCAATATGGAGAAAGTTATTTTTTGTTGTTATTTTTTTTAATTTTATTTTTTCTTTTTCTTTTTTTTTTTCTATACTGATGAATCACAACTTACCAAGGTCAAAAGCCATCTATTTATCTATATATATATATATTAATTTTATTTATACAAACATTAATGGCTACATATGTGCATACATGTTTCTGTAATCACCCACGTTGGGGGATTACGTCTTCAGGCCAAGAATTACCGTCGAAAGTAATTCTTGGCCTGAAAACGTAATCCCCCAACGTGGGTGATTACAGAAACATGTATGCACATATGTAGCCATTAATGTTTGTATAAATAAAATTAATATACCTGCTCTGTTCACTCATTGAGCACTATTTTGGTAGACACATGTTGTTTCATTGGATGTACTTCTAGGAAACTAAACTCTACTGGATATATATATATATATATATATATATATATATATATATATATATATTGTATAATATATATAGGAATTTACATTTATATCGGTAGTCGGTACCGACGGTTTCAAGCCCGGTAGTTGAGGACTGCTCTTAATGTCCGCCTCAGGCTCTCTTCAGCCGACTCTCATCTGTCTTTAACCGGAACCGGAACTCTATATATGCACACCATAATTTTTATTTATTTTATCCTTTATTTTTTTTTTATTTATTTTTTATTTTTTTTGTGTATGCTACTTTAATAAGGTAATAAATTTGAAGCAATAAATTAAAAAGTATGGGATGATGCCTTCTATATTATTATTTTTCTTTAAGCACCCCCCTATCATTCAGTTTAAGTCTCGTTTAAAAGCGTTTTAAAAGTTCATTTTGAAGTTATGTCTAATCTCGTTTAAAAATAGGGTAATAAAATTTAGATTGAAATAGACCTAGGAAGTGCCCAGGGGATGGTATATACTAATATTTAAGTATCGCTTTATACTCAACTACTGGGCTTAAAACCGTCGGTACCGACTACCGATATAAATGTAAATTCCTATATATATTATACAAAAAATATATTGCTCTTATTTCGAGAAAGGTTTTTTCCCTAATAATAGAGCACTGTATAGGATTTCTTTTTCTACAAAAATGGCCGCAAAATCAAGTTGTTGTTGTTTTTTAAAACTAAATTACATTTATTAAAATCCATTATTTCTGAGTAACCTTTTTTTTCCAGAAAGATAAAACCCTGAATTTTATCATATAGAAAACAGAATAATTTAAAACCTTTTCTACTATTTTTAATTAAATTTTAAATGTTTAATTTTCCCATAAAGTTAACAATTGACATTTTTTGTCTTGCACAAAAAACGTACTTAAATATTTAAAAAAAAAAGGTTTTTGAAATAATTAATTAATTTATTTATTGTTTAACTAAGATTTAGGATGATTTTCTAAGAGAATATGCAAAAATATTATAAGTACCTGAATTTCAAATAATTCCACTTATTCATATAGGTAACCAGATATTTCACTTCGATGCAGAGTCGAGATCGACTCTGTTTACGTTTGCGTTTTATAAAAAGAAAACTATGGAAGACCAAACAGGCCAAAAAAAACTTATTTTTCAGTGACGAAAATTTCAATGTATTATTAAGCTGAGGCTGGCCAGTACCAGATGGGTGACCATTTGTATGAGTTTGGTTTTTAATGTGTATGTGTGTGGGGGCCAGGCTCCCCAAAATGGGGGGTGGGGCAATTTATAGCAGAATAAAAAAAAAATTATTTCAGCGCGTTTGGTCCACCGTAGTCGAAAGGCGGCAAACGTTTTCAAACGGGATCGAAAAAGATGATGCTATTTTTAACACAAAGGGCACAACATTTATCAAATTTTTTTTTTTTGTATCGATTATTCAAAGCATGCCCTGTTTAATAATGGTCATGCATTATTCGGCTTGCTAAAAAAAAATTTTTAATTTATTTATCCAAAATTTTTAAATGGCTTTTTTCGTATAAATATAAAAAAATTTTTTTTTTTGTTTTGCTTAACTTAAATTAATTATTTTGCTCAACATATTCACCGAATTTCACACTTCAAAACTCAAAAGCGGGATAATTAAACACAATCTAAGTTCTGATATTCAGACGTCAAAATAAGGTATGCAAACAATTTTTTTTTTTTTAAATCTATAATTCTGTCCCTTACAACAACACAATATGTTTTGTTCAGTTTCAGATGATTATTTTAAGCATATTTGTTCCCACTTCAAAACAAGGGGGGGGGTTGTAAGCAAAAAAAAAATATATATATAAATATCGTTTATGAAAAATAAGTACACTGTTATAAAGTTCGTATTGATCGGATAATTACCTGATTTTTGGTAGATTTTTAAAAAGACGGTCCATCAAAAAGTACTGACCTGCCCCCCCAGTTTTGGCGGTGCATATACAAAAAAGTACAAGTATATATATATATATATATATATATATATATATATATAGATAGATAGATAAGGCAAAATGGCTGCGCACGCTTTTGTATGTCCAGCAATGGCTTTTTTTGCTGGGGTTCTCAGGGGGGGGGGTATTACTATATTTCAGAACTTTTTTATATACTCCCTAGATTGTAATATCTACGATTTGTGAACGATTGTCATCTCTACATTTATTTTAAGCGAGTGCCTCTTTCGTATAAATAAAACGAAAGTGATCCGAATCGAAGTAGCTCACTGGTCTTCATGGCCAGCACGTCTTGAAGGCAATCAACTTTGATCAATGTGGAGAATACCCATCATATCAAAAAAATTGCTGTTCATTTGAGAGCTCCCCCTTTTTCGGAGGAGCTTCGTTTCCCCAACATCATAGATGAAACAAATAAATGAAACTGCGGAAAGCTGAACTGGCCTTCAGCCAACATTCGTTTCTGCACCTGCTAGCAAGTCACGTTTTTGATTGACATTGCTAAATTTGAACACTTTTCACTTCCTATGGCCTTGTAACGGTAAGATCTCACATTTTCTTTCACTTTCTTTTCCACCTTCGGGTTCATCACGGGCTCGAGCCTCCCTCCCTACTAACCCTTTTTTTTATTCTTTTACACCTCCAAATACCCGGTGTTCAGAGGTTTGGCGATGGGTGCAACAGCAAACACATCACATTTTTTTTTCACATTCTTTTTCTCCTTTGCAGTATGGGTTCGAGCCTGCCTGCCAACTACCACTTTTTTTTTTTTTTTTTTTTTTTTTGCTCAACACACACCTCCAAACATCCGGGCAACGCCGGGCATGCAGGCTAGTCTATAATATAAATCTCACCTGTCTGTTTAAATGTATGTAATGTATGTATGTTTGCTTAAAACTTTCGACAGAGGCAACGGATTTTCACGAGATCGGTATCATTTTAGAGGCTCGACCTTTCGTACGACAAATTGGCTAAAAATATTGATTTCTTCACCCTCAACTGGGCAATTTTCTACAGGTAGGGGTCGCTTTTTTTGCCCATATTTCCAAAAATCATCCCCTCTTTTCGATTGACTTGCCTTAATTTAAACATTTGTCACTTCCGGTTTGGTGATGGACACAACAGCAAAGACGTCACGTTTTTTTTTTCACATTCTTTTCCCCCTCTGTAGCACGGGTTCAAGCCTGCCTGCCTACTACTACTTTTTTTTTTTTTTTTTTTGCTCAACACACACCTCCAAACACCCGGGCAATGCCAGGCACCCACGCTAGTATGATAATAAATACGAAATCTGCATTAATCAAAATATCATATTTAAGCATATTTTATGACTGGGTAATGCTGGGCAGCTTGCTAGTTATAGTTGAAGGATTGTTTTATATTTCCCCAGGCAATGTCGGGACATGTGCCCTGCTAGTATATAATAAAGTACAGTTAATCATTGCTGCAGTTTTGCTCCATGCATCTTTTTTTTTTTGTTTTAAAAGCTATCAAGCAACGAAAAATACGTCAGTTATGCTCCTCTTACGCCAGGTTTAACATTGCATTTCTGGTAATATCATCAGTGTCATAAATCAGAAGACAGATTAGCATAAATCATACGAGTACATTTTGCCAGATGCTAACAGAGAGATGCCTCTACTGTTTTCGAAAATAATTCTGTATTATTATTCCTATTTACTTGCCTCCCCACAAGGACAGAATTGGACACAAGGTCGGTTTTTAATGTGGGGAAAATCCGGCTCCCCAAAAAGGGGCACTCTGGATAGGAACAAAAATAAAAATTATCTCAGTCATGAAGGATTTCTCCTCCACTGATCAAGGACAAAAAAGGGGAAGCGTAGTATCAGAACAGATACTACACTTCAAAAGGCCATATGTATTATTATCAGAGCAGATACTACACTACAGTAGTATCAGAACAGATACTACACTTCAAAAGGCCATATGTATTATCAGAACAGATACTACACTACAGTAGTATCAGAACAGATACTACACTTCAAAAGGCCATATGTATTATTATCAGAACAGATACTACACTACAGTAGTATCAGAACAGATACTACACTTCAAAAGGCCATATGTATTATCAGAACAGATACTACACTACAGTAGTATCAGAACAGATACTACACTTCAAAAGGCCATATGTATTATCAGAACAGATACTACACTACAGTAGTATCAGAACAGATACTACACTTCAAAAGGCCATATGTATTATCAGAACAGATACTACACTACAGTAGTATCAGAACAGATACTACACTACAAAAGGCCATATGTATTATTATCAGAACAGATACTACACTACAGTAGTATCAGAACAGATACTACACTTGAAAAGGCCATATGTATTATTATCAGAACAGATACTACACTACAGTAGTATCAGAACAGATACTACACTTCAAAAGGCCATATTTATTATTATCAGAACAGATACTACACTACAGTAGTATCAGAACAGATACTACACTACAAAAGGCCATATGTATTATTATCAGAACAGATACTACACTACAGTAGTATCAGAACAGATACTACACTTTGTTCCTAACCAAAAGGCCATATGTATTATTATTTTTACTAGCAGGACATGTGGAAATTCCACAGCAGCATCTTTCATATGTAATATATTGCTGCTGTGCATTTTGTGGACGTTCAACATGAATAGAGAACCCACAATATTATCGTAGCCTTTTTGTTAAAACTGTAAAAGTATTTATCTAAGTAATCTGGTTAATGTAGTGTCAGAATATACCTGGTTATTACGGTTTATCTCCAATATCCTTATAGGAGTCTGTGACATATTTCCATTGTATGGACGCCTGGTGCGGACAGAAACCCCCACAATATCATTATACCATCTTTAGGCAGAACAGATACTACCCTTGGATCCTAGCCAGAAGACCCAGAAGGTATATTCCAGTTACACATACGGCCCGAAAGCAACATTTATTTTATGCGTCTTCAGTGATCGAGAGATCCGGTTTATTAAAAAAATAGGATAGAAAGCGATAACATGTTACGAACATAAAATATGTCTATACGCTAATTTAATGTTCGTAGTATGTTATCACTTTCTATTCTACTTTTTAATAAATAGGATCTCCTGATCAGATAATTTATAATCTGGAGACCATGACATACATACATACACTAAAGGCACAATGGTATTAATATATAGATTATTATTATTATTATTAGCTGTACATACCCAGCATTGCCAGATAAAAAATATATATTGCCAGGTGGGGGTTTAGTCGCATATTATTTAAGATACACGAAATATCCCAAGTTATTAAGACTTTCCTGAAAGTTGACTACATTTTGGATTTTTGGAAGCATAAAACATATCCATCTTTATCTATGAAATTCAAACAGGAAAATAAAATCTCATGGCTTAAAAGGAAATGACTCATAGGTTAAATGAAAACTTCCGCTTTGAAGCAGAGCTCATCTTGGTTATAATAATAATTAAAAATAAACTAAATAAATTAACTTTATATGATATTTCTAAATAGAATAATAAACACAACTCTATTACTAATTTCCATAAAAACACTGAAGCTAATTATTAAAACAATTTTTTTTTTTTTTTTTTTAGGTAATATTCAAATGTGATAACCTCTTGAACGTTGATTACTTTTGCATAAATAGAATATATTGAAATCATACAGTACTAATTACAATATATTGAAATCATACAGTACTAATTACAATATATTGAAAGCTGAGAAAGTCTATGAAACGGTGTACCTTTTTTTTTTATATTAATCAAATTATGAAAAAACAAACAAGCAACAATACGATTTTATTATAAAAAGTGTGCTGTGTAAAATGTGTGTTTATTTGTTATATGACACAGGTGAACTATTAACTGAGTTTTCCATGTATAGGGTTGTAGCATCTGAAAAGATCATTAGAAATAAATGCAACATTTAAACATTTTCCTGAAAGTTTACTTAGGATTTTTGTAAGCATAGAACATAGTCATCTATAAAATTCAAATAGGAAAATAAAATCTCATAGCTTAAAGGGAAATAACTCATAGGTTAAATGAAAACTTCTGTTTTTATATGCAGCAGTTGGTTATAATAATCTCTATATAAATAAAATGAACTCATTTTTTCCCCGTCTGATTTTGACATTAATAGGATTAAAAATCAAGATATTTCATGCAAATATATTATGCACAAACGGCAGAACAATATCTGAGATGTGTTATAGGCTTATTATTTCTCAAATTCCTCGATAATCTTAGATTTCTATACTTTTTCTGCTGAGAAGTCACGGCCAAAATCGGTTAAGATCAATGGAAGTGGTAAAATATTTTCTCTCTCATAAATTCCTCCTCCCCCTGCCACCACTTAACACCGTTTGGGGATCGTTCACAAGGAACAGTTGAGAAGAGAACACCGGTTTGGCTTCGTAGTTCTTTCATGTGAAATTATTTAAAATCACTAAACTAAGCTGCAGTGCTCTGTGGCGTAGTGGTTAGCGTGCTGGACAATTCACATTATATTTTCACGTTCGCGCCGACCTACCATAGTCGTTTTTTTTTTTTGTTTTTTTTTTCCTAAACAACTGGAATGGACTTTTCTTGGTGGCCGAACTGTTAACGTTGCAAATGTTTTTTTTTTGTTTTTTTTCACACTTTATTTTCCTACTTTTACTCATGACTCCGGGTTTGATCCTTCCTACTTACCTACCATAACATTTTTTAAAACTCCCCCCCGTCCCGGAAACAAACACTCGGGCAACGCCGGGTACCCCCGCTAGTTAATAATAAATTAAATTGAATGTAAATTAAATGAGTCAACTTGATATAATATTCCTCAACAGAATACTTAAAACAATTCTATTTACTAATTTTCATTAAAAACTTAGAGCTATTTATTAAAACAGATTGTCTTTAATGTAATATGCAAGGAATGTGATTTTCAGAATGTGACAGCAACACAATCAAGATATAAATACATCAGGGATGCATTTATAAATGGGATTTCGTCGTCCCACATCAGACAAAAAACAAGGCTTGATTGATTGACATATGACCAGGTTCTCACACTTGAAACGGCTCAAAGACAGCTAACTTCATACACCAAATTGGACTCCCTGACTGCCTCTGTGTCCCTGGCAAAAACAGAAGTAGTGATTGACCAGTTGGTGTGCATTGAGCAACTCACAGTAGCGGCCTGCTCTGGACTGAAATATTTCTTTTGTGGAAACCCGAAACATGACAGGGTGAGATGCTCTGCCAAAAATTCAATATGTAAGAATTGTAAAAAGGAGGGGCATTTTGAAATGAATCTGAAGATCACTGATGCCGGTTGCTATAGACTATGGTAAGTCTCTTGTTGCTAATTTACTTTCTTTATGTGCTTTTTCGAAGAGTCTATCTCGTTCGTCCTTATGGGAAAAATGAAGAGGAAGCCTATGAGGATACTCATCGATACTGGGAGGGAGGGAGGGGGGAGCTCTGAAAATTTCATCCATCTTGATAGAGTAAAGAGCTTTACTTGGTTACCACACCAAGTTCTGAGAGGATTTCGATGGTAGTTTTCATTCGTCTTTACTCTCAGACATTGTGTTATCTCTAATTTTGAATGGAAGACAGTACAATAATATGAAGCTATTGCTTATGCCCGACTAATGCAGTAGTATCATTCTCGCGCATAAATTTTTAAGTCAACATTCTTCCATCGGATCTTCAGTGAACGAACAAACTAAAACTGACTAATTAACTACATGGATCGACTATAGAGTGTTTTTATAATCGCCTGATTCTATGCAAATGTTGTCTCGTCCAATCCACATGAGTGAACAACAAACTGACACTATTGAGTCAGTCGATCAAGCAATTACGGATTTCTTGCTTGAACGACCGGCACATTGAATTCCATCGTTTCATCCCTTCACATTGAGTTCTGGTAAATAAAAAAAAATTACTACAATATATATATATATATTTGAATTGGGTCCGTCTTGCTTCCTTCATGAAGTTAGTTTTCTAGCGTGGTAGAGAAAGCTCACCTTCTTTGCAGCAGCCTTGGCAACCACCGCTACACAGAATTCCATCGTTTCATCCCTTCACATTGAGTTCTGGTAAATAAAAAAAATTACTACAATATATATATATATATATATATATATATGGTGTCCAGAGAACTCGTACCCGGAAAAATCAACCCTTTTTGCTAGGTAGGCAAACTGGTCTCTTGTTGAATAAATATCGATTGAAAACACATTTTATTACCGTTCTTGAAGGAGATATTGTTTTTAAGAGACTATGCACCCCCATAATATTTAAAAAAAATATTTTTAACTATTGCTTGAAAAAAAAAATTTTTCAAGAACAGTCATAAAATGTGTTTTCAATCGATATTTATTCAATAAGGGACCAGTTTTCCTACCTAGCAAAAGGGGTCGAGTTTTCCGGAGACGAGTTTTCCTAAATTCATATATATGAATTGGGTTCGTCTAATTTCCCTCATGATGTTAGTTTTCTAGTGTGGTAGAGGGGGCTCACCTTCTTTGCAGCAACCTTGGCAATGTCTTCTATATACTTGTTCCAATTCATGTTGCCTGTGAATGTTAGGCCTAGTAGTTTAAATGATGAGCTCTCAGCTAGCATGTTATTATTCGTGCCGTTGGAAAGGTTTTTTATAATGTTTGAAGAAAAGGAACTTCTGTCTTAGTAGCATTAAATGTTGCCATCCATGCCTTTTGAAGAACTCTTTCCCCCTCTCACTGTTTGTAGACTGACTGCTATTTAAAACATACCTAACCCTTCTCTGTTTACGAATTTAACCCCTGACTGTTGCTATTTATCAGTAAAGAAAAATCCAAAAACGCCTACCTGACAGATGTTCTGGACAAAATTAACCCTCCAATACTACATAAAACTCGCATCTTACACCTCAAACCCTATATACCAGAGTTTCACTCCAGACACCAAACTCTATTTCCAGCCTCCCACAAAAAAAAAAAAAGAAAAAGCAATCAAGCTTTAGTGTCTCTGCATGAAAGAAAAAAGAAGCCAAAATTAACATCTCCCAAATCCACAAGTCTTCTAGACTCAAACATCCACGCTGAGCAAACAAAACCTACTAGTATATTATTAAACCTCTCCAAACACCACACAACCAATACAATCAAACCCATCTTTATGGAAAAATTACACAACATTCTTCAAGACTATCCAGATTATGAACATATTTATATCGACGGAACTAAAACCAAAAAAAAATAGCTGGAAGTTCTGTTATTTATCAGTAAATAAAAAAATCCCAAAACGCCTACCTGACAAATCTTCCATCTAAATAAACTCTTTAAAATAAGTTGAAAGACCAAAAACTTTCAAAGCATACACCTGGCCCTAAATATCATAAGCGCTGATCAAGCAAACAAGTTTATAATATGTTCAGGCTCTTTATCAGTTCTAACTTCATTAAAAAAAAAGAATACTTACAATAAACCTATTAAAACAGACTTGAGTATCTTAAAGTCTAAAAACAAATTATCCCAGCCATATTAGCATCCTTAGCAGCTAAAGAATCACTAAGCTTGGAAAGTTTTAGGTTATGTGAATTTTCTTCCTAACCACGTGCTATACAAGACGAGCCTTCTTTATCTTTTTGTTATTCTTAACTTTTTCTGTTATCACCAATCTTATTGATATGCATTTTTTACATATGTTAGGGACACATTCATGCAGTTCATGAGTTTTCATGTTTTTTATTTCTTTTTCCTTTGCATCAATCAATTTGGTCCGGGATATGACCTTAAACTATATCCGATGGTGAGGTCCCAGCTTGCGGGCTTTGGGGAGTGTGGAGCCACCCCTTAATTACCATTGCTCCCAGGTCCACTCTGACTATTAGGGTCCCAACTATGGGTTAAATAGAAACCGACTTGAAAACAACAAATATATTCTATTAAAAATTTTTTTTTTCTTCCGAATCTTTGGATTCGGCATTAAATAACCCGGAAAGAGGTTGATATGCCGTAAAACAAAAACAACCAACCAACCTTTGCATCAATCACATCTTTTGCTTGTTTTTGTTCAGTTGTAAGGAAAACATGTTCTTCATGATCTCCTGTTACTTGAGGAAGTTCTCATCACCGATCAAACCTTATCCCAATTGATATACACTGGATATCCATTTTCTGCAGCTGGTTCTATATTCTGCTAATAGCCATAATTTCCAGTTGATTTTGGTTGTGGACTCATAATCTTTCCTTTTTTCACTCATTACTTCCAATAATTTTATATTCCATTATTTTCCCTTCCCTCGGCCTTGTAGTATTGTCTTTCAGTTTCTTCCTGTTACTATTGGAATTTTCATCTTCATCTTCATCTTCTAAGACTTCCTTCATCTCATTTAAGGGAATTGTATTTTCTTTATTCCTTGACCTTCCAAGGCCCTTTGTTCATCTTCATCAAGCGACATGGATGCATCCTGTAGAATGCTCCTCCATGTCGCATCAATACACATTGACCCTCTTTACCTAAAACTTTGGCAGGGCCATGCCATTCTTTATAGTTTTGTCTTCTATAGTAAACGCTGTCCCCTGTCACAAATCATTCATCCGCATAATGTCATATACCAAATCGCAGTGCTCTCCGAATTTTTTTCACTTAATTTAGTCTTCATTAACCTTTTTCTGGCAGAATGTAAAGCATTTATATTTATTCTAACGATACCACTGGTTGTTGCAGCATCTAATGTGGGTAACTGATGGCGTATTTATATTGGATCCAAAAACAAGCTCATTATGTTCGGAATGATTTTGAAGAGCATTTTTGGCACTAACAGCCCAAGCCAAAGTTATTTCTGGTTCACATTTCTCATGTTCCAATGTTTTCTCCATTGTTTCAGCCAATATTAAGTTGTGACGTTTCACAGTGCATTACTGAATGGACTTTCAGCGGCTGTAGTGTAGGTTTCAATATTCAGTTTTTCATTCATCTATCTGTAACCATCGTTATTAAAGTCTCCCCCATTATCACTCAAGATGCTTTTGGAAACTCCAAAATATGCTATCCACATTAAAAATATGTTGCAAATAATTTCTTCACTTTTCTTGGTTTAAATCAGCCTAGCAGCAGAGTACCTAGTGGATGCACCAATTAGGTGTAAAATCCAGCATTTTTTTTTTATGTCTGAATTCTTTAAAGTCCATACATACATTGTCATTAAACCAATTTCCAAGAGCCAATCCCACCACCAGACAAAGAAGAGGTCTTCTAAGCTTTAAACAAACTGAACACGAATCACAGACATCCTTAATAAGAGCCAGAAACTCAAACTCCTTACCATGAAAGGCCCTACTGCCTCTCACCAATGATACCAATTTCTCTTTTGGTGCATGAGCAAACTGTTTATGTAATTTATTAACCTTCGTTCTTTTCTCCATTCTAGAGCATTTTTTTAAGGCTTCACAATCTAACACAAAGTTTGGTGACTTTTCAGCCTGCAAAAGCATATTTGTCAATGGGAGACTATAATGTCCAGAAATTGTCTTTTGCAATTTTATATTTTATTAGTCCTCGCGCAAACGCGCAGGACACAAAATGTTTTAAATAATAATAGAATAACAAAGTCTTTCGCTAGCGAGGACTACTATTGACCGTAACCAATTATACGCTCCTTTTGAAATTTTCATCTCTATTTTTCTCGTTATGTACTGAATATTTTTAATGAAACCTATATGAAATATGTTCCTTATTAATTTGTAAAGATTTTCTATTCTGAAAGAAGTTTAAAAAAAATTTAATCTAAAAAAGTTATTTTAAAGTTTTTGTTAAAAAAATTCAGATTTTCTTATTATTCAGACATGTGTGACAAAGAGGGAGTTGCAAAAAAGAGCTGTGGTGTGAGGAGAATTACAAACCGAAACAGAGAGAATATTCAGACCTGTAATAATACAAAGAGGGGTTGCAAAAAATGAGTAATAGTGTGAGGAGAAATACAATCTGAAATAGAGAGTAGGAGAGTTTTTATAAATACATACAAAACCACATTCATCTTTTTTTAAATCCAAATTGATAAATTAAATAAAATATAATCTTAAAAAGATACAAGTTAGAAAAGCATTTCATTCAAGGCATGAAAATTGTTAAACAAAATGTATTTCGGCTTTAAAAATAAAGATACAAGATTCAATTTGAAATTTATTTATCTTCAAATGCACTTTTATAAATTTTACAAAGTAAGGTATTAAATTTTTATACTTTGTAAAATTTATAAAAGTACACTTTGAAGATAAACAAATTTCAAATTGAATCTTGTACCTTTGTTTTTAAAGCCTATAGTAAATACATTTTGTTTAACAATTTTCATGCCTTGGATGAAATGCTTTTCTAACTTGTATATATCTGCCTAAAATCTTACAACTGTCACTTCTAAAATCTAGTTTCATGCCAGCAGTTTTCATTGATTATGACAAGAGTAAATTTATGTATCTAACACCTTTTACGCCTCCTATGGTTACTGGAAATTTAACTGCTTTAATTGTCTTTACCTCCTCTCCATCACCAAAACAAAATGTTCTCTTGGATTTAAGTCTTCACTAACTGCTTATCTCGATCGTTTAATGTACCAAAAAATACATTAAACCAAAGTTCTACGGTAACAGTTCTAGCACTGCAGAATCTAACATTGCAACACCCAGTGTCTCTTTTACAAGATTGGACACTTTTATATTAGAATCATTTATTAATGTTCGATAACAGAACTCAGAATTAATTAATGAGATGTGTACATGGTCTGAATCCACAACAGTGTTAATATTTCTAGGACTAAAACTAGTACAGTCTCTGGCAAAATGTCTAATAGAACTGCATTTGAAACAACGTATTGTCCTACCTTGTCTGTTCGTTGAATTTGTTTTATTTCCTCGGTAGAATTTTTGTTCCCTTTTACTTCAGTTCCGATTGAAATTTACAGTTTCAATTTCTTCCTTGATAATGGGAACTGTTTTGTATTCCAATGAAGAAATATCGGAAAACACTTTCTTTTTTAAAAAGTATCCTTCATTGCTGTATAAGTCAAACTTCCACATGTTGTCCTTGTTAATTTTTCGTTTTCTTCCGATACATTCACTGCATTTAAAACAAAAATTGCTTGGACTCCTTCCAGCAGAGAAATTCCATATTTATGTAATTTCTGGTACAAGAATTCATAACGCACCAAAAAGGCGTTTATGTTTATTCCAGCAGCTTTTTTTGTAAAATTCCTAGAATATGTGTGCTATTTTGTTTTTATCCCTTAAATATATCTCGTCCAACTTGTCCGTAATTATTTTTAATCCGTCAGTTTAGCCGATATCGGTGATGTTTAATTGCTGAACACATTCTCGTATGTTTTATGACAATAACAGAATCACTGCTGGGCCCTGTTTTTTGTTAGGTAAATCCATGAGGATAGACCATATATGTCTTGTTCCCCATTAGTGTACATTTCTTCACTTTGCAAAATAGGTGGCGGTTTCGTAAAGAACAGCATGTTTCTTTCAATTGTGTTTCAACGTTAGTTGAACAGATATAATATCTGTCACACGAAAGAATACACTTAGTACTTCCCACGACATAGGATAAACACGGGTTACTGTTTATATTGAATATCCACTGGAGACAAGGGACATAACTAAATATATAGAAGATGGCCACCAAGTTTGATAACTCCAACTTTAACAATGTTGAGATGGAAGTTAGAAATTGTCTATTTTAGCGACAACATTGTTTCTTGTCCTGGGAAACAAAATGCTGCTGCAGACGTCTTGTCCGACACCTCCTTGCCCTTGCACTCAGGCTTATGCCAACCAGAATGCTACATTTCGTTAGAAGCAAGAATCTGCGGAAAATGTGAGAGCAGTTATAAAAGCCTGCAGGGTCTGTTCTAAAGCCAAACCTAGGTTCCTTAAAATTGCCACTCCAGACTCATAAAAACAGTTAATCATTTGAAAGAATAAGTGTGGACTTAAAGAGCCCGTTATTTCAAATTCCTGCAATTGCTCTATACTGACTGTGATTGATGAATACTCTCATTTTCCTTTTGCTTTCCCTTATGCCGATGCTTCAGCTGCAAGTGCCTGGGAACTCCTGATTAGCCCATTCTCTATATTTGGAAATCCTTCTTTTCCACACTCCGATTGTCTTCCTTTCTCAGGGTATTGCTACAAGTCGAACAACTGCCTTCAATCCTCAAGGTAATGGACAAGTGGAGAGATGTAATGAATCATCTGGCAAACTGAGTTTCTCTCTACTGTCGAGAAATCTTCCTATTACTAATTGGGAGAGGGTACTAGATGTAGCACCCCACAATATTTGTTTGTTACTGTTCACATCCACTAATTGTACTCTCCATGAATGTTTTTCCACTGGAGATTCCATTCCTAGGTGGCTAAAAAACGCTAAATCTGCAACATGTATGTGGGAGCAAATATGAGCCCTAGTTGAAATTGTTGATGTACTTGAACCCTATGATCATAGTTAGGGAACTATGATCATGTACGTTTCAATAATGGATGAGAAACGACTGTCTCCCTATGCCACATATCTTCATTGGGTGATAGATCAAGCAGTTTGTAGGCAGAGATTGATCATAAGCTGGAGAACCAACAGCTACAGAATACTCCTCTGCAGGCCAATTCTTCTGATTCTCTGCCATGTGCTCTTGAGAACTCCATTGCTGATAACTGCTCATTCTTCCCTTTCGGATGATTGTCAGAGAGACTCTTAAAAAAAATACTTTGCTTGAAACAAAAAGAAATGTTTTCTTTCATAGTTGTTTCCATGTTTTTGTCTTTAAAAAAAAAAAAAATGATTTAAAAAGTTTTCATTGAAAAATTTTTTTTTACACTTCCAGAAAGTATTTTCTTGTTTTACATTTTTATTTTCAATATTTTGACTCTGCCAGTTTTTCCCGTCAGCTTTTTCCGACTACTGATGCAACCATGCAGGGAGATGCCAACACAAAGGGACATTTTCATGACCTGTAAGTTTCAGCTTTTGCAGATATTAATGGTATGAGACTGAGACAAAGCAAACCCTGTCATGGACATGTGTCAAAAGCAGAGATGCATCATTGAATTTCCCCATCCAGAAAAAAAAAAATTTAACCAATCAACATTCACCAGTACCTGTTAAACGTTTATGAAGCTGATACAGTTGATATCAGCATAGTTAGGAGATGGGTTCATCGATTTCAGAGTAGCAGCAGAAATGTGAATGACAAAGCCCATTTCGGACTTTTATGACCAAAGTTGGTAAAAGTGTATCGAGAATGGTGGCGACTACGTAGAAAAATAAATTTCCCTAGAATTGGGAAAAAACAAAATCTAAGAAAAAAAAAAAAAGCACAAAAATAAAAAGAATTTGATAAAAAAAAATTTATTAACATTTTTTCAATTATTTTTCTCTTTGCATTTTCTGTGATTCTTTTTCTTTCTTCCGTTTGATTTCTTTAAAATCGGCTTCTTGTTCTTCCATTTGGGAATAAATTTCTTTCACCTTTCGTTTGCGTTGAGCATCTCTGTGGGAGAAATAGAAAAAGAAAGAGAGAGATTATGATTTTACGAAGGAAGAAGAAGAGGAGAGAGAAAAATTGTAACAAGTGTAGAGAGGGGGAGAGGAGATGATCAAGGGAGAGTTTGAAGGAGACAGACAGCCATTGGGATGGAGTAAGAGAAAGCAGAGATAATAAAAGGGGAGGGAAGGAGGAAGGATTGATAGAGAGTTCAGCATTTTTCTGGGAGAAATAGAAAAAATAAAGAGATTATGATTTATGAAGGGAGTATAAGGAGAGGAGAGAGGAAAGTGTAATAAGAATAGATGGAAGGAGGAGATAACAGGAGAGTTTGAGGGAGGAGACAGAGATAGGGATGAAGTGAGAGAAAAAAAGAGGATGGAAGGAGGAGATGTGGAAAGAGGATACAGAGAGACTGAAAGAAAGAGGAGATGGAGGGAGGGGAAGAGGGTTGGAGAGATGAAAGAAGAAAAAAAAAAAGCAATAGGAAACAGCTTCCTCATACACTCTCATATTCTCTTTATTCATTTAGATAGCTGGAAAAAGATGAGAAAAGAGAGAATTGATAGAAAGAAAGCAAAATAAAGAAACTGATAAGCAAAAAAAAACAAAAAAAAAAAAAAACCAATGTGTAAATTAGAAAGATGATGAAAAACTGAGAAAGGATGGGAGTTACAATTAAAACGACTAAAGAAACTGGATAGCGATCAGACGGACATTAAAGTTACAACTAAAATGAGAGACAGGAGGTTTCTCCCTGCTTTTTTTTTTTGTTTTACACAGTGGTCATCACTTATCAAGGCCCGGAAGCCACTATTGCAAGTACATTATGTTAGTGTGGAGATTTGATGAAGTGTTTACTTAAGTGGGCAGTTCATTAGGAATTTGTTAACGTTGGACTTGAAGACATCCAAGTTGTAGTTCGGTGGGAAGCAGGCAGACGGAACAGAGTTCCACAGGCGTGCAGTTCTAAGAAAGAAGCTTTGTTCATGGAATCCACGTTTTGATTTAGGCACAGATAAAGAGTGGGGGAAATTTTTCACAGTGGATTCGGCTAGACGGGTGTTTTTCATGAAAGATTGGCAAGGGGGGGGGAACCAGAGATTGGAGTTCAGATGAGCACCTGCCATGGAAATAACGAAAAAACAAGGAAAGGCTCGCAACGTCTCTTCTGTGGGAGAGAGGTTGCAAGGTAGAGAAAAGGGCATCCCCACTAAGCCACAAAGTCTATTTTGTACTCTGTCAAGGCAGAATAGGCTGTTTTTAGCAGCTCCTGCCCAGATATGGCAGCAGTATTCCATCCTTGGACGTACTTGGCTTTTATATAGATAGAGAATAGAATGCTACTAAATTATGTTTGGATTTATAGTTCAAAAATATATCTCATCTATCTTCTTCTAATATTTAAAAGGCAAAATGTGCATATGTATGTATGTGTTTGTATGTCTGCCAATTTAGAAGCTGAACGTCTCAGATGTTTTCTACAAGGAGGGGTCGTTTTTTTTCACTGAAATTTTTGCGAAGTCATCATATGGCTTGCAATGACTAACCTTAATTTGAACAGCGTCGTATGTCACAGTGGGTGCGCTGACAAAACAGTTGGCTTTTTTTTTTCTTTTTAGCGTTACAGGTTCGAGCCTGCCTGCCTACTACTTTTTTTTTTTTTTTTTTTTTTTTGCGCTTGCACGCAGGTACTTGCTACTATTTACATTTTTTTAGGGGGTTGGTCAATTCTTTTTAAAAACATTTTTTTAAGGCTCTGTTGATCAATGCCGGGTACCCCGCTAGTTATTATATAAAAGGAACTTTGTGAGTTCGTTCCCTATGGACTCAAAAACAACTGGGTCGATTTTTATGAAATTCTACACGAAGGTACTTTATCTGCCTAGCAGAGTTCTTATATAGGTTTTGTATCGGAATCTCTTCGATAGGAATCGATAATCGAAATAATCTGATGAAAGAAGGAGCTAGCAATTTTGCCCTAAGTTAACACCTTACACAGCCTAACATCACAAGTGTATTTGAGAAGTTTTATTACCACACAAGTTGAAAGGCTCAACATATAAAACCAATAATATGATAGTGGCGTGTTTGAAATGAATGTTTCTGTTTAGAGAACAATGGAACCACTATACTTAACTTTTGTATTTTAAACATCAATTCAAACCATCTATATATATAAAAGCGAAAATGTATGTGTGTTCATTTTTTGTGTATGTCTTCAAAAGGCTATTTTCCGGCGGATTCTCGAGGCCGTCGCTCATTTTTAACACTTTTTATATCACGTCTAAATGATAATATCTATGACTTAACAACGGTGGTCGCCTCTCTATTTAATTTGCCCGATTTTGAAACGTTAATTATTCGACATTTTCAGATCTGCACGTGTTGCATTCGTTTTTCGGTATAAAAAAAAGCGAAACTCGATTCGAAATACTGGCCCACGGCCAGTGGTCTCCAGAAAGCTATGTAATATTTGGTCAATGTCGGCTTCGTCATATCAGACGGTTGCTTTCATTTTGAGACAAGACATTCCCCCTAATAAATAAACAGGGAGCTGTTTTTTTTCAAAATTAGTTAAAAACAAACAAACCGGTTTATTGACCTCATTAAAAACTGTCCCGCAGAAAATGTTAACTGCTGAATAGCTATTGTGTACCATCGCCGCATGTGCATTAAGCTTTTTCGTATAAAAAAAACTGACTCGCATTAAATAAAACACTGTTCCGCACTCAAAGTTCACGTCAATAACTCGTCAAAAAACGGGCACCTGTTGTTGTTTTTTTTTTTTCCACACTTTACTATTTCCCAACTGCGCGTCAAGGCTTCGTTTTTTGTTTTTTTTTAAACAACCAACGATTTTTCTTTTTATTTACCCAAAACCACACACACCTACAAACACCCGGGCAATGGCGGGTACCCCCGCTAGTTATATATAGAAACTAATTTTATAAAATAAACAGTAGTTTCTCTACAGTCCAATGTCGACAACAATGTATTGTAGACTAGGTCACTGTGGGAAGGTATATCAAGCTTACTCCCAGTGTATCATTGTGGGTCTAAAACTAGAGCAGGCAATCTATCGATTTGATGGAAAAATGGACGATTTCACCAATTTTGATGACTATGAAAATATGGGAGTGTGAAACATTCGTTGATAATCATTCAATCCCAGGCAACATCAGGTCTCCCTGCTAATAATAATGCAAGTTTCATTGAAGAGCAGGAACAATTCCTTTTTGTTTCTCTTACAATCCATGTTTTCTTTTTGGCGGGCTAGTGTTCGAACATTCTGTTTGAGTATGAAAAGAAATTTGCTGTATTTGCGTCCGTAACATTGCGGTAGTGAGTTTAATGAAAAGACAAAGTTTAAAATCGTCTTTTCATTGAATGCAACTTTTATTTTGTTTCATTACTCGACTGAGGACGACTTATGGAAGTCGAAAACGTTCAATGGATTTCAAGAGAAACAAACAGAAATTGTTACTGCTAGTAATAAATCTATAGCATTCGAATGGCAGAAAAAATTATAAAAGAATGTTAAGCTGATATACTATTTGGATTCTTTGCATGGCACAATGATATAGCTCCTTTTTTAGGGGAGCTGGGGGTTTCTGCATTAATAACCCCTATATCTAGCTTCTAACTTTGTGATGAAGTTAAAAACGTGTCATGTAGGTGCGTTGTGGGTTTGGGATGGTTAGGGCGTGTCGGCTGGGTTTGAATGACGGTCATTTGTTAATAATATTCAACCAAGTCAAAACGATTTGAGATCCTAGAAAATGAAATGAGGCATTCGAAAAAAAAACAATGTTCAAACTGTATGAATATATCTTCTCTCTCTCTCTCTTTCTTCATCGAAAGAGAGAGAGAATTAAACATGATTATATTATTTGGATTCTTTGGACTACTGCTCTTATCTTGACTACACAACGTTTCGATGGATGTAACCTTAGACTTTATTTAGGTGTACAAGTCACCATGTTTGGCATATTTTTTTGTTTCCTTTACTAAACACTAGCGAGGGGTACCCGGCGTTGCCCGGGTGTTTTTCGGGGTATGTGAAAAAAACCCGAAAATGTGAAAAAAAACCCAAAAAAAAACAGGTGCCCGTGAAAAAAAAAAAACGAAGCCTTCACGACGCGCAGTTGGAAAATAGTAAAGTGTTTAAAAAAAAACAAAAAAAAAAACAGGTGCGCGTTTTTCGGCGATAGGTATTCAGCAGTTAGCATTTTGTGCGGGACAGTTTTCAATGAGGTGAATAAATCGGTTTGTTTGTTTTTAAATACCCGCTCCCTGTTTATTAGGAGGAGCGAAATGAAAGCTACAGTCTGATATGACGAAGTGTTACTTAGCTCTCTTGAGGCAACTGGCTTTCGGCCTGTGATTAGAGTCGAGTTTCGCTTTTTTTTATACCGAAAACCGAATGTAACGCGTGCCGATGCGGGAAATGTTGAATAATTAACGTTTGAAAGTCAATAAAATTAAATAGACAGGCGAGCTCCGTGGTTAAGTGTGAGATATTACAATTTATAGATGATATAAAAAGTTTTAAGAAGTTGTGAACCGAGCGAGCGCTTCTCTGAAAGAAGCCTTTTGTGGACATTGAGGAAAAGCGTACATACATACATACATACATCTTCGCTTTTATATATATAGATGGCGGCTTATTGAGCAAATAAGATGAGAACATTAGTCCGATTTAATCCATATAATACCAAAAATCATAAAATTCAGAATTGTAAATCAATTAATATTCAAAATAGGGACAGAGGATATTCGATGTACAAAAGATGAAATTTTTATTTTTGTTTAATTCTTTTGCGGACAGCTATTTTCATTACTGGGTATACAGCTACAAGACTTGGCATTCCTATCCCGTTGCAATTAATCACCTGAAGAAGGCCAGAGGATGAGTTAGCCGAAACATGGTGAAACAATAACAATGAAGATGAGGATAACAGTGTAAAGGAATAAATGCACAAGTTTTTTTAACATCCTTTCAATATCTTTTAAAAACAATTTACAAGAAAAAAAAACATTTATAATAATATATTTATTAGTTATTATTAATAACTTAAACGAATCAACTATTAGTAACTACATTGGTACTTGTACAGTTTAATTAAGACATTAAAAAATGAAAATATTGAAAAAAGTTTATATTGTACGTTTCCGTTATGGAATGAAGTTCTCTGAAAAAATTTTTTCACTTAAAAGTTTTTTTTTTTTTTTTTTTTTTTTTTACAGCGAAAGAACAATTTCTTATAATAGTGAGAAAAGGTTCGATTTTTAGGAAAAAAAGCTAGTATTAAAGATGGGGAGGGAGTGTCGGCACTTTAAACTGAGTTATCTCCCTGTGGCGTGTTAAAAAAATTCAAGATGTCTACCTTCAACGCGCTGTCATAAAAACATGTTTTTTCTGCTGTAAAAAAAAAAAAAAATAAGCTACTCGATCAAATTATGCGAATTTTTTTTTTTTTTTTCAGAGATCTTCAGTCCAAAACAGATACGTACAATATAACTTTTTTTAATTTTTTTTTTTCATTTTTTTAATGTCTTGACGAAACTGTACAAGTGCCACTATATTTGCTGTAGGGAAATGGAACAAACGGAAAAAAAATTCAACTTACTTCTCTAGCTGCTCCTGCCTTTGATGCCTCGCCAAAAAGTGAGCATCTTTTTTGATTTCTCGGATTGCACCTTTCGTTTCTTTTTTCACTTTGTACAAAAGTTTCTGCCGTTCATTTTTCTCCATGCTAGTACCAGGAGTTTTCTTTCGGCGATAATCAGAGCTACAAATTAAAAAAAAGAAAAAGAAAAAAAACATATATATATAGTGATAGAACATGTAGCAGTCGAAATTGCAACAAGCACAAACAGGAGCTAATTCTCGCGGCTCGAGATTTTGAAATCCATTTTCTTCCTGGCTTATCCAATCAGAAGCCAGCTCTCAATCATATGATCAAGTGTATAAAACGTGAAACTAGCAACAAACTCCCTGTCTTTTTGGCAGCAAACATATGCATAAATTTATACTTTCGTATATAAATTTATGTGAGTAAATGAAGTAGTTATATATATATATATATATATATATATATATATAACAATCAAATAATTAATAGAAACTTACTAAACAAATATAAATATAAGCTTCAGTCTTATATAAGTATTAATGTTTATATTTACCCCAACCAAATAAAAAAAAGCTCAATATGACAGTATGAAGAAGAGCCTAATACCATAAGCATAAATAAAAACTGGAAATTTGCATGTAAAGATTTATTTTACAACAATACCTCCAATAGAGTGAAAAATAAATCTTTACACGTAAATTTCCAGTTTACAGGTTTTATTTATGCTTTATGGTGTGTATGTATATATATATATGTGTGTGTGTGTGAATACAAAGTTAAAAAAAAAAAAAAACGTAGAAAATATTTTTCCATCATATAATAAAACAATTTTTTAATTATGACTTTGTGTGAGAATTGTACGCTTGTTAATAGCATCGTTTCGACTCACGACAACAAAATCGTGTCACTTTTAATAAAAATTGGTTTCTCGAAAATTAAAATTGACAACGCATCATAAATATTCCGATATCTGTCAAAATTCATTTCTATCAAAAACCAATCATTAAAAAGAGTGATTAGGTTTTTTGACGGGTCCGCGCATCTCTGGAGGATATTCTGGCCATCTATCACTTTATTCGGTTTAATTTTAGAATAATAGTATTTGCTTTTGTATGTTACGCTTAAGCTGAAAAATAATATTTTCATTGGTCTGTAATGCTTAAGCTTGAAATAGCATTTTCATGCTTAACTCTTTATGACCTGGTTGAACTAATACGTATTAGTTCAATATCTGGGTAGATGCCAGATACCTCCAGATTGCAACTGTCCATTAATTACATTCAGTATGCCGCCATCTCAAATTAACAATAAATATTTTTTTAAGCATCTACATCATAATTTAGGTCATAAAGGATTAAGCTTAAAATAGCATTTTCATTGGTCTGTCACACTTAAGCTCGAAATATCATTTTTATTGGTATTTCATGTGTAAGTTTGTAATAGCACTTTCATTGGTCTGTCATGCCTAAACTTGAAATAGCTTTTTCATTGGTCTGTCAGGTTTGAGCTTGAAATAACATTTTCAATAGTCTGTCATGGTTAACCCTTTATGACCTGGTTGAACTAATTCGTTCAGTCATAAATAAATGAATATAACGGCACAAATAAAATGAGAATTGATTCCAACACACTTGTACGTATAAGGTCAGTATCAAGGTAAATTCCAAACACCTCCAGATTAAAACTGTCCATTAATTACATTCAGAATGCCGCCATCTAAAATTAACAGTAAATATTTTTATAAGCATCTACATCATAATTTAGGTCATAAAGGATTAAGCTTGAAATAGCATTTTTATTGGTCTGTCACACTTAAGTTTGAAATAGATTTTTCATTGGTCTGTTACACTTAAGTTTGAAATAGCCTTTTCATTGGTGTTTCATGCTTAAGTTTGAAATAGCACTTCCATTGGTCTGTCACGCCTAAACTTGAAATAGCTTTTCCGTTGGTCTGACCCACTTAAACTTGAAATGCCTTTTTTACTGGTCTGCACGCTTAAGCTTGAAATAGCATTTTCATTGGTCTGTCACGCCTAAGCTTGAAATAGCATTTTTATTGGTTTGCCATGCTTAAGTTTGAAGAGGATTTTCATTGGTTTATCATGCGTAAGCTTAAAATAGCATTTTCATTGGTCTGTCATGCCTAAACTTGAAATAGCTTTTCCGTTGGTCTGACTCACTTAAGCTTGAAATGCCTTTTTTACTGGTCTGTCACGCTTAAGCTTGAAATAGCTTTTTCAGTGGTCTGTCATTCCTAAGCTTGCTGCCATGCTTAAGTTTGAAGAGGATTTTCATTGGTTTATCACACGTAAGCTTAAAATAGCATATATAAAGTTTAAGGATGATGGACTGACAACAATTCTACTCCAAACCTAGGCATGAGAATTCTACTTATCAATAAACACACATATGTTTACTAGTAGGGCTATACTTGAATACCTACTGGAGAGAACTTGAATGCCTACTAGACACTGTCCCTGAGTATCTAAGATCTCTTTGTACAAGGGTTTGTTAGTACAACCTGGCATGAGGATACGTTTCCCTATAATTAAACTTTGACTAAATATTCAAAATTACATAGTATTCATGATCCAAAATAAGATCTCCTTGCTTTTATGAGGAACTAGCCTGGGTGCACGGTGTTGCCCGGGTGTTTGGAAGTGTTTGTTGAATGTGACAAAAAAAATAAAAGTGACATCTTTGCTGTCGCGTCTATTGCCAAACCGGAAGTGGCGGAGGTTTAAATAAAGGCTAGACGATCGTAAAGAGGGAATGACTTTTGAAAATATCGGTGAAAAAAGCGACCCCTCCTTGTAGAAAATTGGCCAGTGTAGGGTGAAGGAATTAATATTTTTAGCCAATTTTTCGATATTTGTCGTCCGAAGGGTCGAGCTTCAAAATGATACCGATCTTGTGAAAATCCCTCGCCTCTGTCGAAAGTTTTCGCAGACATACAAACATACATTTAAATAGACAGGTGAGATTTAGATTATAGATGGTGCACCTTCTCCAAATGATGTTATCAATAATAATATCACTAAGCTGAATACTCCACCAGACTAGATGATTTTTTGTCCTAGAATCCAGTAACACTAAAAGACCACAAGAAAAATATAGTACAGTAGAACCCAGGAAGTGATGTAGGTTTAAATTAAGGCTAGACAATCGAAAAGAGATGACTTTTGAAAATATCGTCGAAAAAAGCGACCCCTCCTTGTAGAAAAATGCCTAGTTAAGGATGAAGGAATTAATGTTTTTGGCCAAGTTAGCAATATTTGTCATCCAGAGGGTCAAGCTTCAAAACAATACCGATCTTATGAAAATTCATCGCCTCTGTCGAAAGTTTTAGGCAGACGTACACACATTTAAACAACGAGGTGAGATTTATATTATAGATGGAAATATTTAAGTACCCTATTTTCCCATTAATATCGCATACCCCCCCCCCCAAGGGGGCAAGAAGCTAAAGAAGGTTGAGAACCAGTGCTATAAAGAAAAACAAAAACAAAGGAACAGAGCGATTTTCTGTTCGAACTATGAGAAGATAAAATAAAAATAAAATCCAAACTCCTGGACGAAAACATGTGAATCAAATGTAATGTTTCAAACATGTGAATCAAATGTAATGTTTCAAACATGTGAATCAAATGTAATATTTCAAATCAAGTCTCCACTAATCGGCTTATCGTGAAAATTCCAATTTAATATTTGCAACAAGTTTTTTTTTTTAAATCTGCCAAACACGGATGGCTTTAATAATTCAATCAAAAAAGCTGAAAATAAACCAATACGTGCACAAACAGGCAAAAATGGACAATCTTTACGATTATAAACAAAAAGTGATGCAGTAAAGGGTGTCACTTCTATGCATATATATAAACATATATATTATCTATATATATATATATATATATATATATATATATATATATAAAAAACGTAAAATGTGTGTGCGTTTGTGTGTGTGCTTTTTTTTGTATTTTCGGCAAAGGCTTTAGGGTGGAAGGGGGGAGTTACAATGTCTTCCAACATTTTATGTACTTCCTAGATTATAATATCTCCGATTTACGAAAGGAGGTCATCTCTATCTTTTATTTGAGCGATTTTTACATGCTATTTTCGCGCTATTTCTTACTCTCTGCATGTGTGTTTGGCTTTTCCGTATAAAAAAGTGAAACTGAATTCGGAGCAAATGTGTCTACCTGGCACGAGTGCCAGGGACGTCCAGAAGGCAATTAGCTTTGATCAATGCGAGGAAAACCCGTCATATCAGACAATTGCTATTCATTTGGACACTCCCCTTTTTATAGGGAGCTGGTTTTCCCCAAACATCTTGGGAAAACAAACAAATACACAGAAACTGGCTTGCAGCCAAAGTTAAGTGCGGGATTTCATTCCCCTATGGCGTGATGTTTGACCTTGTTAAATTTACGCACCTGTGTGAACTCATCCACTTAAGTTTTTAATCGTTTAATTTCAACCATCCTCTGCCCTTTTAGCATTGCGGTAAGTTATCACGTTATCACTTTGCCTCAAGGCTTCAAGTTTGAGACTACCTGCCTACCAAAACTTTTTTCCCCCCTATACACACACCAACAAACGCTCGGGCAACCCCGCTAGTCTATAATATAAATTTCACCTGTCTGTTTAAATGTATGTTTGTATGTCTCACAAGAACTTTTAACAGAGGCGACAAAGTTTCACAAGATCGGTATCGTTTTGAAGCTCAACCCTTCAGACGACAAATATAAAAAAAAATTGGCCAAAACATTAATTCCTTCACCCTCAACTGGGCACTTTTCTACAGGGAAGGGTCACTTTTTTCACCGATATTTTCGAAAGTCATCTCCTCTTTTCGATTGTCTAGCCTTAATTTAAACCTATGTCACTTCCGGTTTGACGATGGACGCAACAGCAAAGATCTCAGTTTTTTTTTTTTCACTTTCTTTTCCTCCTTTGCGGTACAGGTTTGAGCCTGCCTGCCTATTACCACTTTTTTTGTTTTGCTCAATCAACACCCTTACACACACCTCCACTTTCTTTTTCATCTTTGCGTCAGAGGTTCGAGCCTGCCTGTCTACTACCATTTTTTTTTTTTTTGCTCAACACACACCTCAAAACACCCGGGCAACGCCAGGCACCCAGGCTAGTATAATATTAATTGAAAGATGAGGAAAAAAAGTTATATATAACTTAATTGTATCACCAGACCAATATGGGAAAGATAAGAGGAAAATTAAGAAAAAAATACATCTTTAAGCCATGGCATTTTGAAGCTAAATGCTTCTCATCAAAAGAGAGGGGCCAAAATTATATAAAAAGCAAATATAGAAAAAACTGGTTTAATGATATTTAGATATGAAATGAGAATGAAGGAATAGAACAAAAATAGTAATTAAAAGTAGGTAAAACATGTGAGGGCAAATCGCAAGAATAGTATATATGTAGGTAATAGTATACAAAAAAAATTCATAGGCCACTATGAAATTCTTTTATGGTTGGCTCTGCTTTAGTGTTCCCCATCTCTCTCTCTCTCTCTCTCTATATATATATATAGAGAGAGAGAGAGAGAGAGAGAAAGTAGTAGCGTTCGTGTGCGTGTAACTCTCCTACAGCCTATACCAATGGGCCAATCTTGACCAAACCTGGCATGTTGATGGTCCCCTAATTAGGGATGGTGCACACATTTTTCAAGGTTAAGGTCATAGCCTATGTATATATACTTTCCTACAGCCCACGCATGACCAAACCTGACATGATGATAGTCTCTGACCTAGGAATGGTGCACACAATTTTTCAAAATTAAGGTCAAATTTGATGTGGCTCTTCATAAACTTCCCCACCTCGGGATGGTAACAAACCCCAACTTGGTGTGCACCATCCCTAGGTGGGAGAGTTTATGAAGACCTACACCAAATATAACCATAACCTTTGACCTTGAAAAAATTAACATTACATTTAAATAGTTTTGAACTTTACAATAATTTTATCGCTAATGTTTGCGTAATATTTGTATTGTTATTTTTTTCATGATCACTATAAAAACACATGTTAAATTGGCAAATATTTTCTCAAACGTAAATATACACTTGGGGGGGGGGGCGAGGGTCCTGGATATGACCATAAACTATATCCAGTGGTGAGGCCCCAGCTAGCGGGCTTTGGGGAGTGTGGAGCCATTCTTTAATTGCCATTGCTCCCAGGTCCACTCTGACCCGGAGTGGAAGGGTCCCAACTATGGGTTAAATAGAAACCGACTTGAAAACAACAAATATATTCTATTAAAAAATCTTTCTTCAAAATCTTTGGATTTGGCATTAAATAACCTGAAAAGGGTTGACATGCCGTAAAACAAAAACAACCACCACCAACACTTGTGGGGGATGATCTACCGATTTTTGTTTTACTAATAGTTCAAAATCAATATATATTCATTATTTTAGTATTACGATCGGCGGTAGAATATTTTTCTTTAAAGAAAATCAAATAAAAAAAAAATAAAAACAATTAAAAGAATCGTTTTTGGCATCGGAAAATAGGCACAAAATTCTCCGATTCCAATATTTTAAAAAGTTCCAATTTTTTTGATTGTCGATTCTGATTAATCGTTCCAACACTAAAGTCGGTCCTTTTTTTTTTTTTTTCATTTTCTATTTCTGTTTTTCCTTTTGCTTTGTTTTTCTTTCTTTTATCTTTTTACTTTTTATTTCTCTTCTTGGTGAGAAGATTCGGAGTGAGTAAAAAAAGAAAAGAAAAAAAAAAAAAAAAAAAGGATTGACTTATGCACAAGTGGTAACACAACACGTAAAAGTCAAACAATTGATTTCAAACGCGACAACAAAAAATTTTTTTTAATCATACTTACACTTCTTCGATCCTGGGTTCAAACATTTTCAAATTTGTGACCTTTTGTTTTACAATCTGAACCAAAGGAGAACGTTCCATTTGTTTAGTCTCCACAATTTTATTTTCCAGCTTGGAGATTCTTTCCTATAAAGAATATATATATATATATATTTTTTTTAAACAATAAGCCATTATACACATACACAAAAAAAATAAAACAAAAACAAAAGATGAAAAAACAGACATCTTGCTGCTCAACTCCCTACATAGTATCCCTGCAACTCATGTTCCTACATCAAAGTGGCAATGTATCTTATTTGGAGTGAAAATTAATAAAAAAAAAAAACTTCAGTTTTTTTTTTTTGTAATAATTTAAATAACAAACAAAAAACTGTTTCTTACAAATATTTACATTTATATTTATACGATGGCCAAAATAAAAGAAAACACAATTGCAATTGTAACTTAGTTACACCATCTTTGAATTTAAAATTTGGAATATAGACGTTTTGTCAGTTATTTATATACTAGCATTGGTACCCGGCATTGCCTGGGTGTAGAGATGTGGTACGGCTATTGAGCAAACCCTGGAAAAAACAGATTTTTCAATCAAAATAGCAACGAGTGCCCGTGCGACAGCAAAAAAAAAAAGAAGAAAAAATAACCGCAATAGCCAGGCTCGAACCTGTAACACGAAAGAGGAAAAGGAGGTGAAAAAAAGCAAACGCGTTAGTTGTCTTGCTGATGGTGAACTTATGTTGTCATGGGCTTTGGAAATACCAGGTTTTAAACATACGTTGAGATAGCTAGTCAACACAAAAACTGACCTCTCCTTGCAAAAAACGGCTCAGTTGACCAGCACAGAGTTAGTGTTTTTGACCAATTTTTACATATTTGTCGTCCCAGAGATTGATCTTTCTAACAATACCAATTTTGTCAGTGTTTGTTGCGTGTATCGAAAGTTTTTGGTAGATATACGAACACACATAGACACACATTTTGCCCATATGTATTAGATTAGTGGGGGTACCCAGTGTTCCTTGGGTGCAGAGAGGTTTTATGGTAAAGGTATTGATCAACAAAGCCCTAAAAAAATGTTTCAAAACCCCCTAAAAAATGAAAATAGCAGTGAGTACCCATGTGAGTACGAAAAAAAAAAAATAGTAGGTAGGCAGGCTCGAACCTGTAACGCTAAGAAAAAAAGGAAGTAAAAAAAAAAGTGAATGGTTTAGTCGCCACTGTTCAAGTTAGTCATTGCAAAAATGTTGACAAAAAACCCCTGAAAAAACAGCCCAGTTGACAGTGAAAGAATGAATGTTTTTGGCCAGTATTCGAATAATTAGTAATTGTCTCAGTATGAAGGGTTTCCTCTACATTGACTACGGACCAATTATAGAACAGATACTACCCGGGTGAAAGCCGGGAGTTGGCCTTTGCGTTCGATTAGTTTCGCTTTATTTATACGAAAAAGACGAAGACTCGAAACGAGAGAATTTTTTAAAACTTGATCAAAAAAACGATAGAAACGATGTCCATTTGCAATTTTGAGATATTACGATCTAGGAAGTATAAGAAAACTTCTCCTGGAATCTAATTGATGCAAAAAGCCTTTCGCGGACATACACAAATGTGTGCACCCATTTTACCTTTTATATATTAGACTAGTTAGGCTACTCGGCATTGCCTGGGTGTTTAGAGGTGTGCGTGGTTTTGGGTAAAGCAAAACAAAAGAATAATAAAAAATCATTGCCCAGGTGTTTGTGTCGGAGGTGGGGTGGGGGTGGGGGTTAAAAAAGTTTTGGTAGGAAGGATCGAACCTGAAGCCTTGAGGTGAAGTTGGAAAATAAAGTGTGAAAAAAGCGTGACGTTAACTGATCAGCCACCAAGAAATAGTAACGAAAACATGTTTGAATTAATTTAAGAATTGGCAGGTGGTCGTACTTAATGACTTAATGAGGTCAACTTTTATTGCGGGCCAGTTTTTTTATTTACTGCGGGGGCAGTTTTTTTTTTTGTTTCTCCAAGATATTATGGGGTGAAACCAGCTCCCCATTGAAAGGGGATTGTCCAAATTGAATAGCAATTGTCTGATATAAGGAGAAACTCCGCATTGATGAAAGCTGATTGCTTTTGGACATTCCCGGTGATCGCGCCAGGAACGATGTGTTAAGCTTAATTTCGCTTTTATACGAAAAAGCCAAATGAACACGCGGCGATCCAAAATTGTGGAATATTTAGCTTTTCAAAGTCGGACAAATTAAATGGACAGGCGACCCCCCCCCAATTGTTAACTTGTAGATATTACGATTTATACATGATATAAAAAGTTTTAAGAATGAGCGAGCTGAGCGAGAACCAAGTGGAAAAAAGCCTTTTGCAGACATACATATAAAAGCGAACATACATACACACTCATATTTTCACTTTTATATTTATAGATGTTCTGTAGTTACATTAAGCTTAATAAACTAAAGGATTCATATAAATGAATAAACATATTTTCCCATAAATATATATATTCATTTATTACAAAAGTATTGATTAGATTTTGTGAAGGTTTCAACTAAAAATACTCACTGCAAAAGTTTAGAAATTTGTCAGGAACCCCACTCCCATGAAAAAAAAAAAAAAAAAAAACAAAGAAAAATCTGCATGTGCCGGTGACGAGAAGAAAATATCATACACCAAAAATCATGTAAATTGATCAAATAGCTTTATTTTTAAATAAGAAAATCAAATTTTATGGCTAAACTATGGGCCACGATCTCACGATATCATCTTGAAAACAGTCTGAAGAAACAAAGGAGATAACTCCAAACAATTCAAACTTACAAGATTTTAAAAAGCCATTAAAACAACTGTGGAGCACCAGAACCATATAATAAACGTATTCGAGAAGTTACAAGAATACGGGTTTATGGTCAAAGAGGCAAAGTGTGACTTGTTCTTACCAGAGATCAAATATTTAGGTTATATCATAAATAGAGAATAGAGACAATTGTTGGCCGGATCCAGAAAGAGCCAACGCGATCAGAAACATGCTGAAGCCCCAGATAACGTTCAAGCTTTACAAAGTTTCCTTGGCCTTGCTAACTTTTACCAAGGGTTCAGGGTTCATTAAGAATCTGCGGTATTTGAGAGGGACTCTTAATGAACTGTTAAAAAAGGATAAACCATGGTTATGCCAAGACACATTCGAAATAATCAAGAAAACTCTTACTTCGGCTCTCTCCACTTTCCCATGTACATGAGGACGGGGAAGGCATCGGGAGAAAAAAATAAAATTCGCTTAAAAATCATTTTCTTTACAAAAACAAAACCCCTTGATCAATTTACACAAATTTGACTGCACAATAATTTTTTTTGCCATGGATCCACACATCAAAATTTTTCTTTGCTTTTTTTTTTTTTTCTCATGGGGATTCTGGATAAGATGTGAAAAATTTTTTTTTCTGGTACATAATTTTTCTGTTGTATATAGAACTAGCGGGGGTGTCCGATGTTGCCTGGGTGTTTAGGTGGTATAGTAAGGACCCCCCCCCTCCACGCACACATTTTGCCTTTTAGATATTAGACTAACGGGAGTACCTGGTGTTGCCCGGGTGTGTTGAGTAAGGAAGCCCGAAAAAAAAAAACAAAAAAACATAGAATAAAAACAGTAGGTAGTTTAGGTGGAGAGAAGTGTTTCAAAAAAAAAAAAAAAAAAAAAAAAAAAGTGGTAGCAGGCAGGCTCGAACCCGTAACGCGAAGGAGAGAAAAAAAAAATGTGACGTCTTTACCAATGTGACGATAACTTGCTAAAATGTTGGCAGAAAAAGCGACCCCTCCTTGTACAAAACTGTTCAGTTTAGGGTGAAGGAATTAATGTTTTTGGCCAATTTTTCAATATTTGTCGTCTAAAGGGTCGAGCTGGAAAACGATACTGAACTTGTGAGGATCCATCGCCTCTGTCGAAAGTTTTTGCAAGACATACAAACACACACACACATTTTGCCCATTATATATATAGATAGAAGTTGACACATTTGTGATGTACAGTACGACATGTAGCTACGTCATAGGAATGCAGATATATGAATTTAATTTCAAGCTAAAGTGAGGGAGTCCGACAAAGCCTCTTACAGAAAGTTGAGGACGCATCTCAGTAACTCCCAAAGTTTCTATTTCATAAATTAATACAGGGTGCCCCCCCCCCCAAAAAAAATCGGCCCCCAACTCTAATTAGACCCCGTTTCTTAGTTTTATCCAAATGAAATGAAACTTTGGTCATAACTAGTTTATTATATTCAAAACATCACATCAAAACACTAGGGTCTTTGGCCTTTTTTTTCTCTGTTGACTGTAAAATGCTCAGAAAAACAATTGATTGAATGTCTTCTGTTTAAAAAAAATGTCATTCAAGAGTAATGATTCAAGGGACGTCACTGATAATGAATTACCTCCCCTGTTTTTAGAAGGCACACGTTACATCTTAATAGTTATAAAACTTTGTGGATCGTCTGGCCGTCCTTGCTTGCTTTAATCTTGTGTGTGTATACATATACATATATATATATCACATTTAAATCTAGGTAAGACAACTACATGATTATAGCGTAAAGAACTGTCGGATTCGATATTGTAACTAATACATAAGTATTTAAATGCAGTACTTATCTGATAACTAAATGGTTTGGTTTTGATGACAACCAAGCCATATTTCTTTTAAAAACTTTTAAGATCACAACTATATATTGGGTACAATATAATAATCAATAGAGAATTGGCTCTAATATAATAAATATGAAATCTGCATAAATTAAAATATCATATTTAAGTATTATTTTAGTAGTATTAGGTTTAACTTAATGTTTTGGCAATATTAAATTTTCTTGCTCACACACTCGAATTAGTGACCATGGGCTGCTATCAAAAGATTTTTTCTCATGTATTGAATGGTCGTGAACAAGGTTTTTAAGTTTTAATTTAGATGATTTCTAACCGATATGAATGATTATGCACTAAAAATAATTGATTCTTGTTTTGAATTCGCCCTTATATTAAAAAAAAAAACAAAAATAAAAAAAATCTGTATGTACTTGTGACAAAACGAAAATACCATATTCCAAAAATCACGTAAATTGATCAAGTAGTTTTATTTTCATAAAGAAAATCATTTTAAAGTGATGAATGGGAATTTGTAGGCATACAACATAAATCTAGTATGAATTATTGTTGAGTTATCTTCTTTGTTTTTAAGATTTTTTTTTTCAAAATGGTAGGCAAGAAAGCCACTTCTCTGGTACTAATAAAATCTGATTTTCTGATTTAAAAAATAAAACTACTTGATCAATTTACATGATTTTTGGAATACAATATTTTTGTTTCCATCAAGAGTATGTACATTATACAGATTTTTCTTTATTCGTTTTTTTTTTTTTTTTTAAATATGAGGGAATTCTGGACGCGCACCAAAATATTTAAATTTACTAAAAACAAATCAGTTTTTTATTTGATTTATCTGATGATTTTCAGTAATCAAGTAAGGTACTTGTACAGTTTAATCAAGGCATTGAAAAATGAAAATATTGAAAAAAAAAGTTATATTGTATGTATCCGTTTTGGACTGAAGTTCTCCAAAAAAAAAAAAAAAAAATTCACTTAATTTGATTGAGTATTTTTTTTTTTTTTTTTTTTTTTTTACAGTGGAAAAACAAATTTTTATGACAGCGTGCTCAAAGTAGCCATGTTTGGATTTTTAGAACACCCCTCGGGGAGATAACTAGGTCTAAAGTGCCGACCCCCCCCCCATGTTAAATCATAGCTTTTCTTTCTTAAAATCGAAACATGGCTACCTTTTGATCAATATCATAACATTTTTTTTTTTGCTGTAAAAAAAAAACAAAAACAAAAAAAACAAAACTACTTGATCAAATCAAGTGAAATTTTTTTTTGGAGAACTTCATTCCATAATGGATAAATACAATATAACCCCCCCCCCTCGATATTTTCATTTTTTAATGTCTTGATTAAACTGTACAAATACTTCAAGTAAAAATTCCATTTCTATTTAATTTTTATCCCTGCAAGTTTTAAAAAATTTTAACTATAAAATTTTCCTCTGAAAATACAACTAAAAAAAAAAAAAAAATTATTATAACCATCTGTTTGGAATAAGAGCGTGTGAGGTAGAAAAATTTAATATTACAAATTTATTTTCGTTATTTAATCTTTTAAAGTTTTCTGCAGTATAATTACTGGGACCACTTGTAATTTTAACATTCTCTTGACACTTCCTCCTTTGGAGGAAGTCGGTTCAACCTGCCAAAGGTGAATGTGGTACATGAAATAAACTACAGTATAATTGAATTTCGAACCAATGCATTTCAGGTGAAAACACTACCCTGTACTTACGAATCATGTTGAAATTCATATAAATTCCAAAAATGATGAAAAACTATCCACTTAGAAGATGTGCTAGATGTTCGTTTTTTTTTGGAAAAAATTGTCATGACTAGTGGTCGGACACTTTCTATTTTGCAATGGTGGATTTCAAGGAAAGCAAGGGAAATAAGTTAACTTTACATACTGAATTGGTTGCACGACTCTTCAACACTAAAACAACAAAACTCAATAAATGCAATTTTTACTTGTAATTATTTTAGTAAAAGTTTTTATGCTTCACATTCTTTATATCTCCAAATATTTATTCATGGTGTTTAGATTCTTGCTTTTGTTTTTGACTTTGCAGAACATGATTGAGTTTTGCAAAAGGAAAAGAAAAAAAAAGCCACCAATGTTTCGTGCATTTTAGGTCAGGAAGTCAATATCTTCAGACAGCCTAGTCTGGTAGCACCAGAGTGTCCAGAGGGAAAAGCTCATTGTGAGCAACTGAAAACCTAGGCAGCAACAATCAGAATATAGCAAGACTATCAGACCCATAAGTAGGTCTTTGACTTCTTTTTATTTAACTCACGTTCACCCCTAACAAGGTATATTGCCACTTGGATGTGAGAGGTTACTATTAAGGACCATGCTGATCAAAGATTAACAAGATGTTGGTTTACATTACATTTAAATTTCTGCATATCAGTACAGTTAGAGAAGAAGGTAGCATGAAGGGAATTCCGAAGTCTAGCTGTTTGAGGGAAGAAACTATTAGAGTAGAAAACTTTCTGGCATTTAGGGACCTCGATAGTGAAGGGGTGTGATTTTGCTGTTAAGCGGGTTTGTTGGAGATATGTATTTCGAGGGAGCGCCAAATGCAACAAGTTTATTTGAGCACATTCCATTAAACTACTTGAAAAACAGGCACAAGGATACAATATTGCGGTGATGGGACAGGGATTAGAGCTTAGTTGACAAAGTGGGACCAATTAGATTGTAGATTCTTTTTTGGACCCTATCCAAGAGGGAAAGATCCGTGGTAGATGCACCAGCTCAGATGTGGTAACAATATTCCATGCATAGGCAAATGGTGGCTTTGTAGAGGTGGAATCTAGGTTGTCTAACACATTGTCTGACTTAACTTAGAAGCGGTAAAAATGAACTGTGATGGTCAGACACGTCGTACTTGTTCAGGAGAAATCCAGCTCAACTTTAAAAGAATAATAAGCCTTTACAAGTAAGGCCACTGACCGATCCAGACAATGAATCCATGACTTACATTTTAAAAGACAAAGAATTAGTTAAGTACTTACCTGGAGTATTTTGGGGTACTTCTCCTTCATTAAATGGTCGAGTTGTGTTTCAATAGGTGAGAAGATCTCAGGACACGAAGGCAGGTCTTTGTACAATTCGCAGAACTCGATTGTCAGTCCTACCGCAACATGGATCGCACTCAACCTTTTATGGAGAGCAAACAAAAAATTAAAGTAGTAGTAATAATTATAATAGTTGTAGTAATAATTATAATAGTAATAGTAATAATTATAGTCATAGTAGTAGTAATAATTATAGTAATAGTAATAATTATAGTCATAGTAGTAGTAATAATTATAGTCATAGTAGTAGTAATAATTATAGTAATAGTAGTAGTAATAATT
Source organism: Euprymna scolopes (assembly GCF_053919585.1). Taxonomy (NCBI): domain Eukaryota; kingdom Metazoa; phylum Mollusca; class Cephalopoda; order Sepiida; family Sepiolidae; genus Euprymna; species Euprymna scolopes. The sequence continues at coordinate 49,188,432 of NC_136523.1, read as the reverse complement.
ATAGTCAGTAATAGTAGTAGTAGTAATAATTATAGTCATAGTAGTAGTAATAATTATAGTAATAGTAGTATTAATAATTATAGTCAGTAATAGTAGTAGTAATAATTATAGTAATAGTAGTAATAATAATTATAGTCATAGTAGTAGTAATAATTATAGTATGTAATAGTAGTAGTATTAATTATAGTCAGTGATAGTAGTAGTAATAATTATAGTCAGTGATAGTAGTAGTAATAATTATAGTCAGTGATAGTAGTAGTATTAATTATAGTCATAGTAGTAGTAATACTTGTGATAGTAGTAATAATTATAGTCATAGTAGTAGTAATAATTATAGTCAGTGATAGTATTAATTATAGTCATAGTAGTAGTAATAATTATAGTCATAGTAGTAGTAATAATTATAGTCAGTGATAGTATTAATTATAGTCATAGTAGTAGTAATAATTATAGTCATAGTAGTAGTAGTAATAATTATAGTCAGTGATAGTATTAATTATAGTCATAGTAGTAGTAATAATTATAGTCATAGTAGTAGTAATAATTATAGTCATAGTAGTAATAATTATAGTAATAGTAGTAGTAATAATTATAGTCAGTGATAGTATTAATTATAGTCATAGTAGTAGTAATTATAGTCATAGTAGTAGTAATAATAATAGTCATAGTAGTAGCAATAATTATAGTCAGCGATAGTATTAATTATAGTAATAGTAGTAGTAATAATTATAGTCATAGTAGTAGTAATAATTATAGTCATAGTAGTAGTAATAATTATAGTCAGTGATAGTATTAATTATAGTCATAGTAGTAGTAATAATTATAGTCATAGTAGTAGTAATAGTAATAATTATAGTAATAGTAGTAGTAATAATTATAGTCATAGTAGTAGTAATAATTATAGTAATAGTAGTAGTAATAATTATAGTCATAGTAGTAGTAATAATTATAGTAATAGTAGTAGTAATAATTATAGTAATAGTAGTAGAAATAATTATAGTCATAGTAGTAGTAATAATTATAGTCATAGTAGTAGTAATAATTATAGTCAGTGATAGTATTAATTATAGTCATAGTAGTAGTAATAATTATAGTCAGTGATAATATTAATTATAGTCATAGTAGTAGTAATAATTATAGTCATAGTAGTAATAATTATAGTCATAGTAGTAGTAATAATTATAGTCATAGTAGTAGTAATAATTATAGTCATAGTAGTAGTAATAATTATAGTCATAGTAGTAGTAATAATAATAGTCATAGTAGTAGTAATAATAATAGTCATAGTAGTAGCAATAATTATAGTCAGTGATAGTATTAATTATAGTCATAGTAGTAGTAATAATTATAGTCAGTGATAGTATTAATTATAGCAATAGTAGTAGTAATAATTATAGTCAGAGTAGTAGTAATAATTATAGTAATAGTAGTAGTAATAATTATAGTAATAGTGTTAGCGAGCATCTCCCCCCCCCCGCCTCTCTGGCTTTCTTACTCTTTCTGTTTTCTCTCTCTGTGTCTCTATAAGAGAATAGAGAGGGAGAGAGAGAGAGAGAGAGGTGAGTAAACGTGGAGGTAGACACGTTTACCAGAACCAAAGGTCAGCTGACCAAATTACGTATGTGTGACGTGGTTGGCTAGATCTGTGAGATTTGATTTGAGCTTTGAAGAAGACGGACGTTTTTCCGTGGTCTCCCCCTCTTAACTGGGGAGGTGGGAGACAACACTGACGTGTGTGAAGAAGAACCACACAAGCAGATTTCACTTTACACCTGCTGCAGGACCTCTGGGGAAAGTGAAATAAAATCTATAAAAAACATTCATCGTCTTGGAGTGATAAATCTTCGTCAAACAGGTATCAAGTCTCCCTCCAGGATGAGAAATTTCCAGATTGTTCGTTTTGAAGAAGCAGAGGTAGGTTCAGAAATTACATGTCACACACACGATTCCCTTTATGATAATCAAACACACAACCATTTATATTAGAGACAATCACACGGAATCTTTGATGTTATATAGTGTATACACCCAAACGTAAAAAGTGCCCCTAAATGAAGAAGGCTATATAACATATTCAAATGTAACGAAAGCTCAATTTGGTACCCCTCAAGGATAACCTCGATGATTGAATATATAACAATAGTAGTAGTAATAATTATAGTCATAGTAGTAGTAATAATTATAGTCATAGTGATAGTATTAATTATAGTCATAGTAGTAGTAATAATTATAGTAATAGTAGTAGTAATAATTATAGTCATAGTAGTAGTAATAATTATAGTCATAGTAGTAGTAATAATTATAGTCTGTAATAGTAGTTGTAATAATTATAGTCATAGTGATAGTAATAATTATAGTCATAGTGATAGTAATAATTATAGTCATAGTAGTATTAATAATTATAGTCTGTAATAGTAGTTGTAATAATTATAGTCATAGTGATAGTAATAATTATAGTCATAGTGATAGTAATAATTATAGTCATAGTAGTAGTAATAATTATAGTCTGTAATAGTAGTTGTAATAATTATAGTCATAGTGATAGTAATAATTATAGTCATAGTAGTAGTAATAATTGTAGTCATAGTAGTAGTAATAATTATAGTCATAGTAGTAGTAATAATTATAGTCATAGTAGTAGTAATAATTATAGTCATAGTAGTAGTAATAATTATAGTCAGTGATAGTATTAATTATAGTCATAGTAGTAGTAATAATTATAGTAATAGTAGTAGTAATAATTATAGTCAGTGATAGTAGTAGTAATAATTATAGTCATAGTAGTAGTAATAATTATAGTAATAGTAGTAGTAATAATTATAGTCAGTGATAGTAGTAGTAATAATTATAGTCATAGTAGTAGTAATAATTATAGTAATAGTAATAGTAATAATTATAGTCATAGTGATAGTAATAATTATAGTCATAGTAGTATTAATTGGCATTTTACATGCCGGCATATGTTGGACGGCTTTAAGAAATTCACTTCTGAACTAATCTATCTCTGTCCAGGTCTTTATTTATCCCTCTTCATCTCAAGTCCATTGTTATCACTTCCCCCCGTTTTCCTTGGCCTTTCCCTGCCAACTGACCCCGCTAACTCAACTGTTCTACATTGATTAACCCAAGCACTATGGATCGGAAATGAACACTATAATCTGTTCTTTCATCATATTTAGTTTATGCCTATTTTACATGCTGATTGATTTCCAAACTAACCTAACTTTGGCCAGGTCTTTTTTTATCCTTCTTTATCAAGTTCATTTTTATCCCTTTCTACCATGTTTCCGTGTAAACTGAATCTACTATCTTAACAGTTTTACATCTATTGTTTCAAAAACTCCACCCATTCTTTCAACGTGACGATACCATCAAAGTCTACTCTTTTGCACACATCTTTCTATACTGACATCATCAGATCTAAGCCTGTTTTAAAAAGACAGGGTTTTTAACACAGATTTTACCATACACATATCATTGCTCTCCATGCAACATACATCCTCCAGGAGAAAAACAAGAAAAAAATAACTACGAATACTATCGTGAATTACTTAAGATTTCTACCTTGGCTGACGGAACAAGAACATGCTACCCTGTGGATGAAATAAAGGGGTCTGTTTGAAATTCTGTGCAAATTTCTGAGTTTGGCAGAAAGATTCCCCAGAGTTTGGCAGAAAGGTTCCCCAGAATCCGGCAGAAAGATTCCCCAGAATCCGGCAGAAAGATTCCCCAGAGTCCGGCAAAAAGATTCCCCAGAGTCCGGCAGAAAGATTCCCCAGAGTCCGGCAGAAAGATTCCCCAGAGTCCGACAGAAAGATTCCCCAGAGTCCGGCAGAAAGATTCCCCCAGAATCCGGCAGAAAGGTTCTCCTGAGTCCGGCAGAAATGTTCCCCAAAGTTCGGTAGAAAGATTCTACAGAGTTTAGTAGAAAGGTTTCCCAAGTACAGCAGAAAGGTTCCCCTAAGTACGGCAGGAAGGTTCCCCCAAGTTTGGCAGAAAGATTCCCCAAGTTTGACAGAAAGGTTCCAAAGTTTGAGAAGATACACCTGAAGAAGGTCAGAGGCGACATCGGCTAAAACATTGTGAAAACAACATTCAAGATGAGAACAGTTGTCTGAATAATCTATATATCAACTCTGTCCGTTTTTATGCATCGTCACATCATCACACCACGTACAATGTGATATGACTGGAGCAGGTGCTAGTGTTCATTGCAAGAATTAGGAGTGGATGGAAAAAGTCTGGGGGAACTTCTGCGATAAGTAATGAGCAGAGTATTATCACTGTAGACTATGGGAAGAGTCTGTCAGGCACGTACATGTAGTGTGATGCTGTATAAAAGTGAAACCGGGTCAATGAGGGTTGAGGACATGTGTTGCATGGTGAGTGGCTGCTGCCAGATTCGTCATTTCATAGGATGTTACATAAGCTTTGTATTTTTGTCCCTTTACGAATCAGAATGTCGAAAGGTCAAAATCTAATGGTCACTTGCTAAATCCGCTTCCATAAAATAAATCCTAAACATAAGGTCAAAAACGTAGAAAAAAAAGATTGTTCGGGCTAGAATAACGTAGTGATAATATAAACACATAGAAAGAGTATAATTTTTTCTTTAATTTTTTTTTATGGAAATTGCTCCAGACAAGGTATGAAGCCACTTGATATAAGAAATTAAACAAAAAAAAAAAAAAAGATACTACTTCAAGGTTAAAAACTTGCCAAGATGGAATAGGTTCTAGAAAACAGCAATTCTTTCCTCTTTGTCACAAACATCGCTCATGGAATGTGAGGACTAAAGCACAAAATAAGGGCAACAAGAGTTAAGCGGCTGCCGAAAATAAACCTAAGATCCACTTTCTATTCTCTTTAATTACTTATTTGTGCTCTACTTATCGTAAAAATTAAAATATGCTCGAGGCTCCACACTCAGGGGATCATTAGGGCTGTGACAACAGAATATGCTTTTCATTGTTTTGACTCTCGAGTATATATCGGACACAGTTAATCAACCGAGAACTACATCACTTTATATAAAAGCATATAAGATATCAACGGATACACACTCGAGAGTCAAAACAATGAAAAGAATATGCTGTTGTCCTAGCCCTAGTGATCATTCAGTCAGTCTCTTAAGCAAAATGATATGATATGGTCCGCTTAGGCAAAATGACACGGTCCTCTTAGGCAAAATGATATGGTCTTCTTAGGCAAAATGAAGCCTTTCTGAAATTTAACTCTAAAGAGAACTACTGTCAATAATTTTCCCCACTCTTTATCTGTGCCTAAATCCAAACGTAGATTCCATGAACAAAGCTTCTTTCTTAGAACTGCACGCCAGTGGAACTCTCTGCCGCTTGCCTATTTCCCACCTGACTACAACTTGGACGTCTTCAAGTCCAACATAAACAAACTCCTGACAAACCGCCCCCTTAAGTAAGATACTCTATCAAAACCCCCAATACTAATGATTACTACAATACTATCTCATTGGTTACTGTACACACAATAACCCTTATCCCTGAGTGGCCTTCGGGCCTTGATAAGTGGTGAACCCCATGTAAAAAAACAAAACAGGTTGCTTCGTCCCCTCGGGTGGTCAGGTAAATGTAGAAGCATTTTTTTTTTTTTCTTTAGCCCCTGCTGTGTTTGTGAGAATAATACAAGTAATAATTAGGAAGAATACTCCGTATGAGCATAAAAACTGTTAACAATAGAAAAAAAAAGATAACTTTACAAGAGCGATATTGTTTTAAAATGGGAATATAACAGGGTAAATATATTTTCATGGAAAGTGTTTGACTGAGCTTCAATCTATGGTCCCCCCTCGCCAAACTTTCACAAGAAACACTCGTCTGGCTGTAAACACTATCAATAATTCCCCCCACTCTTTGTCTGTGCCTAAACCTAAACGTAGATTCCATGAACAAAGCTTCTTTCTTAGAACTGCACGCCTGTGGAATTGTCTTCCGTTTTCCTGCTTTCCGGCTGACTACAATATGGTTGTGTTCAAGTCTAACGTAAATAAGTTCTTGATGAGCCGTTCCATATAAGTTATCAAATTTACCAAATTTTCATTACTAATGATTACTGTACACTCTTTAACCCTTATCCTTGAGTGGCCACTTGGCCTTGATAATGTGGTGATGCCTATGTAAAAAAAAAAAAAATATATATATATATATAACCCTCTTCCTTTGCGTCTTCCTTCCCTTTATAATATTATCCCCCTATTTCTCATATCCCCTATTCGTTATAGCTCCAACTCTCTCTCAAGTCCCCAATTAGCTTAAATTCTCCTACATTAGTTTAACCTTCCTATATACCCCGCATACCCCTCATCCATCACTCTCCTATATACCAAATACCTTAATACTCACCCAATTATCTCCTTAGCTAGCTGTTGCATTGAAATATTAGCAACCTAGCCCCTCTTCTGATGAGAAGCATTAAAATTTGAAATACCTAGGTATAAAGAGCATATACCTAGCATATTCTTTTCCTTGTTTTGACTCTCAGGTATATATCCATTGATATCTTATATGTTTTTATGTACAGTGATGTGGTTCTCGGTTGTCTAACTGTATCGGATATATGCTCGGGAGTAAAAACAATGAAAAGAATATTCTGTTCGTCTAACCCTACTAATGATACACGGTGTCCAAAAAGTCACTGAAGGGTTGAAAATCTTTATCATTTTTCCATTAATGACTTATTTTTTTCTCTATTTCAGATATTTTACAGATAATATTTTGAAAATTAATTTAGAATAAGTATAGCAATGAATAACGTACGCAAGTTGTGAAATTGCTTTACCAAAATCTGGGGTCAATTGTTTTGACTCAAAGACCTTATTGACGGCATTCTCATGTAAGAGATAGCATCGCGTTCAATGCTGCCAAGACTAAACTAGTTTCATTAAATAATTACAAGAAACCTTCTCTACCACCAATAGCAATGGCCAACGACTCTTTATCTGAGAGTACATCTTTCAAACTCCTTGGCCTAACGTTCACAGGAAACATGAGTTGGAACAATTACATTGAAGGCATTGCCAGGGCCGCTGCAAGAAAGGTGGGCTCTCTCTACCGTGCTAGAAAACTACTAACACCCGAAAGTATCCTGTACCTCTATAAGGCCACCATTCGCCCATGTATGGAGTATTGCTGTCGCATCTGCTACTAGTCTCTTGCTCCTTGACAAGGTTCAAAAGAGAGTCGCAAACCTGATAGGCCCTGAACTGGCATCTAAGCTTCAGCCTCTGTCCCATCGACGAAATGTTGCATCCCTCTGCCTTTTCTACAAGTATTTTAGTGGTGAATGCTCTGACGAACTGCAATCACTTGTGCCCCCACAACATGAGCACCTTCGACAAACCCGACAGGCTGCTAAATCCCACCCCCACACTGTAGAGATCCCTAGATGTGAAAGATCTTTTTATTCCAATAGTTTCTTCCCCAGAACCGCTAGACTCTGGAATTCTATTCCAGGTCCCTGCTTCCCCAACAGTACTGACGTGCAGAAGTTCAAGTGTAACGTGAACCAACATCTTGCTGCCCAAATCCCTACATAGTACCCCAGTAGTTGTTGCCCCTGATAGTAGCCCCCTACACCAAAGTGGCAATTTGCCTTGTTTGGGGTGAAAATGTAATAATAAAAAAAAAACAAAAAAAAAAAAACAAGTTTTTCTTGTGGGGATATCTTAAAGAAAGAGTCTATGTTAACAAACCCCAAACCCTGCAAGAATTGAAGGAAAACATCAGGAACGAAATAAGGGAATTAAGTTGCAATCTGAAGATTCTACAATCCACCATGAATAATGATTTTGCAAAAGAGTACAAATATGCGAAGCTGAAAATGGGTAACATTTAAAAGACATTATTTTTCATAAATAAAGATTGTTTGTATTTTGCATTTTTTAAAAAAATTTCCCAATGTCTTAGTAAGATTGTGTTAAAAGTACAGAAAAATATCATTAAAAAAATCTATTTAAGTTCAAAACCCTTTAATGACTTTTTGGATACCCTATATATATATATATATATATATATATAGTGGAAATGGTAATTAATAAAAACCGAAGAAAGTGCTCAATACTGTTGTAGAGCAAATATGCGTTTTGTTTTTATTACCGTATCTTTCTGTTAAATTACATTATTGTTTCAGCTACCCAGCCGTTTTTTTGGCCGTCTGTAGCTTCCTCAGACTTTTAGAGAAATGTTCGTTATTATGGGATGAAAGAGTGAATGAGGTCAGGGGGGGGATTGCAAGAAGGGCGGAAGAAAGAGAAGTGCTCTTTATATGCAAGGTTGCCAAAAGAGCAGTTGTAGCTAGTTGGCACAATTACCACAAAGTACTGTGTATATATATATATATATATATATATATATATATATATACACACACACACACATAATAAGCATACCTAATTTTATAAAGATATAGAGATTCCATGTTTTCATGAAGGATGGTAGTGTCGAGGGCATCTGCGTAAAGAAAAAAGATGAAATCTTTGACACTTGGTCTCTATGTTTGTCTCAGGTAAAAGCAAAGCAGAAATTTCTCGAAGAATTATTGATTTTTTAATTGGTGCTATTCAAATCTTCGCGGAGACTTAGCGTTGCCATGGTGAAAAGATTATTCATTCGACGTCGGTTGGCTTTTCTTAGCGATTTCTAATTCGTTTGTAAAGTGTCCGTCATTGACAAAAATATAAAAAAAAAATGCTTGGGACAGTGGGGTGAGGAGTGGGGGAGGGAGTTGTGAAAGAAGAAAAACGTTGATCCTCAAGAAATTTTAATCGGACAAGAGTTCACCATAGCAGTGCTTAGAATAAATGAATGGTAGTCAAAATGGCAGAATGGTATGAGAGAGACAAAGAGAGATGTATGGAAAGAGAGAGAGAGACGTGCAGAGGGAGACCAAGAGAGAGAGACGTGTAGAGGGAGACCAAGAGAGAGAGAGAGAGAGAGACGTGCAGAGGGAGACCAAGAGAGAGAGAGAGAGACGTGCAGAGGGAGACCAAGAGAGAGAGAGAGACGTGCAGAGGGAGACAGAGAGAGAGAGAGAGACGTGCAGAGGGAGACAGAGAGAGAGAGAGAGAGACGTGCAGAGGGAGACCAAGAGAGAGAAAGAGAGAGACGTGCAGAGGGAGACCAAGAGAGAGAAAGAGAGAGACGTGCAGAGGGAGACCAAGAGAGAGAGAGACGTGCAGAGGGAGACCAAGAGAGAGAGAGAGAGAGAGAGACGTGCAGAGGGAGACCAAGAGAGAGAGAGAGACGTGCAGAGGGTGAGAAAGAGAAAGAGACGTGCAGAGGGAGACCAAGAGAGAGAGAGACGTGCAGAGGGAGACAAAGAGAAAGAGACGTGCAGAGGGAGACCAAGAGAGAGAGACGTGCAGAGGGAGACCGAGAGAGAGAGAGAGACGTGCAGAGGGAGACAGAGAGAGAGAGACGTGAAGAGGGAGACAAAGAGAGAGAAACGTGCAGAGGGAGACAAAGAGAGAAAGAGAGAGAGAAACGTGCAGAGGGAGACAAAGAGAGAGAGAGAGAGAGAGAAACGTGCAGAGGGAGACAAAGAGAGAGAGAGAGAGAGACGTGCAGAGGGAGACAAAGAGAGAGAGAGAGACGTGCAGAGAAGACCAAAAGAGAGAGAGAGAGACGTGCAGAGGGAGACCAAGAGAGAGAGAGAGACGTGCAGAGGGAGACCAAGAGAGAGAGAGAGAGAGACGTGCAGAGGGAGACCAAGAGAGAGAGAGAGACGTGCAGAGGGAGACCAAGACAGAGAGAGAGACGTGCAGAGGGAGACCAAGAGAGAGAGAGAGAGAGAGAGAGAGAGAGACGTGCAGAGGGAGAGAAAGAGAAAGAGACGTGCAGAGGGAGACCAAGAGAGAGAGAGAGACGTGCAGAGGGAGACCAAGAGAGAGAGAGAGAGAGAGAGAGAGACGTGCAGAGGGAGACCAAGAGAGAGAGAGAGAGAGAGAGAGACGTGCAGAGGGAGACCAAGAGAGAGAGAGAGAGACGTGCAGAGGGAGACCAAGAGAGAGAGAGAGAGAGAGAGACGTGCAGAGGGAGACCAAGAGAGAGAGAGAGACGTGCAGAGGGAGACCAAGAGAGAGAGAGAGAGACGTGCAGAGGGAGACAAAGAGAAAGAGACGTGCAGAGGGAGACCAAGAGAGAGAGAGACGTGCAGAGGGAGACAAAGAGAAAGAGACGTGCAGAGGGAGACCAAGAGAGAGAGAGAGAGAGAGAGACGTGCAGAGGGAGACAGAGAGAGAGAGAGACGTGCAGAGGGAGACAGAGAGAGAGAGCGACGTGCAGAGGGAGACCGAGAGAGAGACGTGCAGAGGGAGACCAAGAGAGAGAGAGAGAGAGACGTGCAGAGGGAGACCAAGAGAGAGAGAGACGTGCAGAGGGAGACCAAGAGAGAGAGAGAGAGAGAGAGAGAGACGTGCAGAGGGAGACAAAGAGAAAGAGACGTGCAGAGGGAGACCAAGAGAGAGAGAGACGTGCAGAGGGAGACAAAGAGACGTGCAGAGGGAGACAGAGAGAGAGAGAGAGAGAGAGAGAGACGTGCAGAGGGAGACAGAGAGAGAGAGACGTGCAGAGGGAGACAGAGAGAGAGAGAGACGTGCAGAGGGAGACAAAGAGAGAGAGAGAGAGACGTGCAGAGGGAGACAAAGAGAGAGAGAGAGACGGGCAGAGGGAGACCAAGAGAGAGAGAGAGAGAGAGAGACGTGCAGAGGGAGACAAAGAGAAAGAGACGTGCAGAGGGAGACCAAGAGAGAGAGAGAGAGAGAGAGAGAGAGACGTGCAGAGGGAGACAAAGAGAAAGAGACGTGCAGAGGGAGACCAAGAGAGAGAGAGACGTGCAGAGGGAGACAAAGAGAAAGAGACGTGCAGAGGGAGACAGAGAGAGACGTGCAGAAGGAGACAGAGAGAGAGAGAGACGTGCAGAGGGAGACAAAGAGAGAGAGAGAGAGAGAGAGAGAGAGAGAGACGTGCAGAGGGAGACAAAAAGAAAGAGACGTGCAGAGGGAGACCAAGAGAGAGAGAGAGAGAGAGAGACGTGCAGAGGGAGACAAAGAGAAAGAGACGTGCAGAGGGAGACCAAGAGAGAGAGAGACGTGCAGAGGGAGACAAAGAGAAAGAGACGTGCAGAGGGAGAGAGAGAGAGAGAGAGAGACGTGCAGAGGGAGACAGAGAGAGAGAGAGACGTGCAGAGGGAGACAAAGAGAGAGAGAGAGAGACGTGCAGAGGGAGACAAAGAGAGAGAGAAAGACGGGCAGAGGGAGACCAAGAGAGAGAGAGACGTGCAGAGGGAGACCAAGAGAGAGAGAGAGAGAGACGTGCAGAGGGAGACCAAGAGAGAGAGAGAGAGACGTGCAGAGGGAGACCAAGAGAGAGAGACGTGCAGAGGGAGACCTAGAGAGAGAGAGAGAGAGACGTGCAGAGGGAGACCTAGAGAGAGAGAGAGAGACGTGCAGAGGGAGACAAAGACAGAGAGACGTGTAGAGGGAGACAAAGAGAGAGAGAGAGAGAGAAATGTGCAGAGGGAGAAAAAGAGAGAGAGAGACGTGCAGAGGGAGACAAAGAGAGAGAGAGACGTGCAGAGGGAGACAAAGAGAGAGGCATGCAGAGGGAGACAAAGAGAGAGAGAGACGTGCAGAGGGAGATAAAGAGCGAGAGACGTGCAGAGGGAGACAAAGAGAGAGAGAGACGTGCAGAGGGAGACAAAGAGAGAGAGACAAAGAGAGAGAGAGACGTGCAGAGGGAGACAAAGAGAGAGAGACGTTCAGAGGGAGACAAAGAGAGAGAGAGACGTGCAGAGGGAGACAAAGAGAGAGAGACGTGCAGAGGGAGACAAAGAGAGAGAGACGTGCAGAGGGAGACAAAGAGAGAGAGACGTGCAGAGAGAAACAAAGAGAGAGAGAGAGAGATGTGCAGAGGGAGACAAAGAGAGAGAGAGACGTGCAGAGGGAGACCAAGAGAGAGAGAGAGGTGCAGAGGGAGACAAAGAGAGAGACGTACAGAGGGAGACCAAGAGAGAGAGACGTGCAGAGGGGGACCAAGAGAGACAGATGTGCATAGGGAGACCAAGAGAGAGAGAGAGACGTGCAGAGGGAGACCAAGAGAGAGAGAGAGAGAGAGACGTGCAGAGGGAGACCAAGAGAGAGAGAGAGAGAGAGAGAGAGAGAGAGAGAGACGTGCAGACGGGGACCGAGAGAGAGAGAGAGAGACGTGCAGACGGGGACCGAGAGAGAGAGAGAGAGAGAGAGAGAGAGACGTGCAGAGGGAGACAAAGAGAGAGAGACGTGCAGAGGGAGACCAAGAGAGAGAGACGTACAGAGGGAGACAAAGAGAGAGAGAGAGACGGGCAGAGGGAGACCAAGAGAGAGAGACGTGCAGAGGGAGACCAAGAGAGAGAGACGTGCAGAGGGAGACCAAGAGAGAGAGACGTACAGAGGGAGACAAAGAGAGAGAGAGAGAGACGTGCCGAGGGAGACAAAGAGAGAGAGAGACGTGCAGAGGGAGACCAAGAGAGAGAGATGTGCAGAGGGAGACCAAGAGAGGGAGACACAAGCAGAGGGAGACCAAGAGAGAGGGAGACCAAGAGAGAGAGAGAGAGACGTGCAGAGGGAGACCAAGAGAGAGAGATGTAAAGAGGGAGACAAAGAGAGAGAGAGAGAGAGAGGTGCAGAGGGAGACAAAGAGAGAGAGAGAGACGTGCAGAGGGAGTCCAAGAGAGAGACGTGCACAGGGAGACCAAGAGGGAGAGAGACGTACAGAGGGAGACAAAGAGAGAGAGAGAGACGTGCAGAGGGAGACAAAGAGAGAGAGGGAGACAAAGAGAAAGAGACGTGCAGAGGGAGACAAAGAGAGAGAGACGTGCAGAGGGAGACAGAGAGAGACGTGCAGAGGGAGACCAAGAGAGAGAGAGAGACGTGCAGAGGGAGACAAAGAGAGAGAGACGTGCAGAGGGAGACAAAGAGAGAGAGAGAGAGAGACGTGCAGAGGGAGACAAAGAGAGAGACATGCAGAGGGAGACAAAGAGAGAGAGAGACGTGCAGAGGGAGACAAAGAGAGAGAGAGACGTGCAGAGGGAGACAAAGAGAGAGAGAGACGTGCAGAGGGAGACAAAGAGAGAGAGAGACGTGCCGAGAGAGAGAGAGAGAGAGAGAGAGAGAGAGAGAGAGAGAGAGAGAAACGTGCAGAGGGAGACAAAGAGAGAGAGAGAGACGTGCAGAGGGAGACAAAGAGAGAGAGACGTGCAGAGGGAGACCAAGAGAGAGACGTTCAGAGGGAGACCAAGAGAGAGACGTGCAGAGGGAGACCAAGAGAGAGACGTGCAGAGGGAGACCAAGAGAGAGACGTGCAGAGGGAGACCAAGAGAGAGACGTGCAGAGGGAGACCAAGAGAGAGACGTGCAGAGGGAGACCAAGAGTGAGACGTGCAGAGGGAGACCAAGAGTGAGACGTGCAGAGGGAGACGCAGAGGGAGACAAAGAGAGAGAGATGTGTTGCTGGAAATAAAGAGACACGTGCAGATAGAGACAAAGAGAGACATATGAAAAAGATAGAGACGCATAGAAAGGAGACAAAAAGAGACATACAAAAGGAGAAAAAAAAATATATATATAGCAATACAGAGAGAGAAAAATATAATGGATGAAAAAGAGAGTTGAAGTGAGAAAAAATGAGATGAGGAAGATGGAGTTAAAATGGATGAGAATGATTAAAAGGAAGAGGGGAGGAAGTGGGGGAGGGGAGTGACTGAAATAAAAAGGAAAAGAAAGAAGAGAACGTGTAAGATAAAAAAGATTAAAAAAAAAAGGGAAGCGGGGTGGAGATAAAACCTGAAAAAAGAGAATGAAACAAAGATCAGAAGATAAAAATGAGTAAATCTATTGTAAGCAATTCCTGTGTTTAAGTCGCGGCATATCAATCCTTTTTGTTTATTTAACTCTGAAGCATCAGACAAACCAACAAAAATTGCTTCATCTGTTTTGTGGCACAACATCCATTCTTTTGTTTTGCTAGATGTATGGTTTTGACTTTTTTTTAGATGAGGATTGATAATTTGAATTATTCAGACTACTGTTCTCATCTTATGACGCTTCGGCCGATGTAACCTCCAGAGATTACAATATCCGAAACGTGAGAATAACACTCAAGATGAGAACAGTAATGCGAAGAATCTAAATAATACAGACATATATAGTTATTTACATTTTTTTTTTTTTTCGTGGAGTTGCCTCCCTTTATTTTTTTGTTTTTGTTTTATATTCTTTTTTCTTTTTAAAATTAAAAAAAAATAAATTTTTTTTTAAAAATGCTTTCTTCTTCTTTAAAAATTTTTTCTTCTTTAAAAACGTTTTCCTTCTTCTTTAAAACGTTTTTTCTTCTTTAAAACGTTTTTTCTTCTTCTTTAAAACTTTTTTCCTTCTTCTTTAAAACTTTTTTCTTCTTCTTTAAAACGTTTTTTCTTCTTTAAAACGTTTTTTCTTCTTTAAAACGTTTTTTCTTCTTTAAAACGTTTTTCTTCTTTAAAACGTTTTTTCTTCTTCTTTAAAACTTTATTCTTCTTTAAAACGTTTTTTCTACTTCTTTAAAACGTTTTTTCTTCTTCTTTAAAACGTTTTTTCTTCTTTAAAACGTTTTCCTTCTTTAAAACTTTTTTTCTTCTTCTTTAAAACTTTTTTTCGTGTTTAAAAAACAATTTTTCTTCTATTTAAAAAAAACTTTTTTTCTTCTTGTTAAAGAATCTTTTTTCTTCTCGATTAAAAAACTTTTTTGTTCTTTAAAAATAGCCATCCAACAATTGTATTTTGGAATTTTGAGATGATGGTTGGTAATTTTGGTTAATCAGCTTGCCTCCTTAAGGCAAGAAAGAATGTCACAAGTGACACCTCCGATGATATGGCAACATTACTCCATCTTAAACTTATTTGACTCTTGGTGTACAAGGTTGGTTGGTTGTTTTTGTTTTACGGCATATCAACCTTTTTCAGGTTATTTAATGCCGAATCTAGTTATTTTGAGGAACGATTTTTAATGGAGTATATTGTTTTTTAAGTCAGATTCTGTTTAACCCATACTTGGGACCCTAACAGGTACTACCACTCCGGGTCAGAGTGAACCTGGGAGCAATGGCAATTAAAAGGTGGCTCCACACTCCCCAAGGCCCGCAAGGTGGGGCCTCACCATCGGATATAGTTTTAGGTCATATCTAGGACCTGGTGTACAATGAGAAATACAAAAAAAAAAAAAATAAATAAAAAAAAAAAAAAAAAAATGATAATAATCGTGAAAACTTACCTGAATTTATCACAATTAAATAAACTTTTATCGTTATTGGTTTCACATTTCTTCAGATAACTCAGTTTCAAAGGAGATATCGTTTCTTCACTGGAAAAAAAAAGAAAAGAAAAAATATGGGATTTGTAAAGCGAAGCTAACAAACAAAAATCAGTACAAAAGTGTGAAAATTAAAAGAATGGAATTTGCCAGGTGAAGGTCGAACGACGTTATTATGAATATGCATGCATAACGTAATAGCTATTGGTTCATGTTTTAATTCTTAGCCTTGCAGCAAACATGTCTTCATAGCTAAGGCATCAACGCCAAAGGAAAAAGTCGTAAGCCAAACGTTTCTCGGTTGTGGTCATTTTTTTTTTTTTTTTAAAATTTTAAATCATTTTTTTTTTAATTTTAAATCATTTTTTTTAAATTTTAAAATCATTTTTTTTAATTTTAAATCATTTTTTTTAAAATTTTAAATCATTTTTTTTTAATTTTAAATCATTTTTTTTAAAATTTTAAATCATTTCTTTTTAATTTTAAATCATTTTTTAAAAAATTTTATATCATTTTTTTTTTAAATTTTAAATCATTTTTTTTTTTAAATTTTAAATCATTTCTATATATATTGGGTCCAATATGATATAATAATAAATACAAAATCTGCATTAATCAAAATATCATATTTAAGCGTACTTTATGATGGGCAGCCTGCTAGTATATATATATATATAAAAGCAGTCAGTAAAGATTAAGTTTAGAATCCAATAGGTTTTGTAAACTTAGAGTAAATATAAATATTAATATTTATATAGTAATCCCCTACCAAATAAAAAAACTCAATACAACCATTGAATTATTACAATATTTTTGGATCACTATGCACATTCCTGATTTTAATTCGATTCTGCGTGTCATCAGCACAATTCCGGATTTTTCCTCTGGGAACGTTATCTTCAATCATCTTTTCGTATTGATAATACTGGATCACTCCATATCTTTCCATTTGTTTTATTTTTAATCATTGACTTTTTATGTATCTTCTGATTTCTTACATTTTTTTCACCCATTTCATAAACCCTTTGCACAAAAAGTATTTTTTGCATTGATGACTAGTTTTCATAGAATACTCTTTCAATTAATGCCAGTACCAGAAAATTCATAGATTTGCTATAATATTCATTTGCTAATATCTTTCCTCTGATGAGAAGAATGAATTTCTTTGAAACTCTGCGGATCAAGAAAATTTCAATATACCTTTTTTGAGTATTCTGTGGAAAAATAAATTAATTTTTACAGTTTTTAATTTTTTTCTTCTCTCTCTCTCTCTCTCTCTCTATATATATATATATATATATATATGTATAGCCAGGTAGGTAAAAAAAAAAAAAAAAAAAAAAAAAAAAATAAAAAGTCACTTTTATTGGCTACTAGCATGGCTCCCCGGCATTGCCCAGGTGGAGACAGGTGGTATACTAAGGCTATTAAGCAACCAATCCCTAAAAAAAAAAAAAAAAAAAAAAAAAAATTAGCCGCAGTAGCCAGGCTCAAACCTGTAACACAAAAGAGGAAAAGGAGGTGAAAAAGCTAACGTGTTAGCCATCTCACCCATGGCGACTTATGATGTCACGGCAGGTCGAAATAACATCTTTTAAACATATGTTAAGATCGCTAGGTGTTTGATGACTTGCAAAAAATTGCTCAGTTGTCCAGTATAGAATTAATCTTTTTGGATAATTTTTAGATATTTTTCATCCGAGAGATCGATCTTTCTAGAATACCGATTTTGTCATGGTCTGATGTGTCTGTCAAAAGTATTTTGGAGACAGACAAACACACACACATTTTGCCTTTTATATAATAGACTAGCGGGGGGTACCCAGCATTTCCCAGGTGCGGAGAGGTGGTGTAGTAAGGAATCCCGAGGGGGAGGGATCAAAACAACAGTAGGCAGCCCGGGTTGAGAGAGGTGTTAAAAAAAAAGTGGTAGTAGGCAGGTAGGTTCAAACCTGTAACGCGAAGGAGAAAAAGAAGGCGAAAAAAAAAATGTGACGTCTTTGCTGATAGCAAAACCAGAAGTCATGAACATCGAAATTAAGGCTAATCAATTGAAAGGAGACAATGACTTGCAAAAATGTTGGCGGAAAAAACAACCTCGCCTTGTAGAAAACTGACAAACCAGTGTACAGTTTAGTCAAAACGTTAAAAAATGAAAATATCGAAAAAAGGTTATATTGTACGTATCCGTTTTGAACTGAAGATCTCTGAAAAAAAATTTCGTTTAATTTGATTGAGTAGTTTTGTTTTTTTTTACAGCGGAAAAACACGTTCTTATGAGAGCACGTTGAAGTCAGCCATTGTGAAATTTGCTAAAGCTGAACAGCATGACACAGGGAGATAACTCCATGTAAAGTGCTGACACTCCCTCCCCATCTATAATTCTAGCTTTTCTTCCTAAAAATCGAACCTTTTGCTCGGTATCATAAATTGTTTTTTCGCTGTAAAAAAAAAAAAAAAAAAAAAAAAAAAAATACTTGATGAAATTAAGTGAAATTTTTTTTCAGAGAACTTTGTTTCATAACGAATACGTGAAATATAACCTTTTTCTCGATATTTTCATTTTTTAATGTCTTGACTAAACTGTACAAGTACTGTCCAAATGAATAGAAATATAAGGGGTTTCCCCCGCATTTATCAAACCTCATTGCTTTCTGGACGTTCCCGGCACGAAAGCCGGGAACCACACCTTCGCTTCAGATTAGTTTCGCTTTTATACGAAAAAGCCGAACACACACACGAGGGGAGCCGAAATAGCAAGAATTTTGTAAAAGTCGATGTAAATAAATCTAGATGCGATGCACGTTCGTAAATCGTAGATGTTACAATCTAGACGGTATATAAAAATAGAAATAGTACCCCCCCCAAAAAAAAAAGCCTTTGCTGGACATACAAAAAATGTGCACACACATTTTGCCTTTTATATATATAGACTAGCGAGGGTACCCGGCGTTGCCTGGGTGTTTGTAGGTGTGAGTGGTGTTAAATAAGAAAGAACATGATGATTGCAACGTCTTGTCAGACGAGTGCCACTCCATCAGACATTAAAAATCCATGAGCCCAAATGTCTGAGGGAGTATCTATACAAATGCGATGTTAAAGAGTCTTAACTTTGTACGACAGCTAAGTCTCTCTCTCGGTTAAAAATGTTGAGATCCAGCAACAAGCAAGAGCAAGATAGCCAGCAACAAATTAAACTGCAGACCAGCTTAATGCGGGTACTGGTCTTCCGCTTTATGGTTTTTTTAAATCAGAGATTTGCTTCTCCTAGAAAGGTTGCCTTCACCACGGCTTACGGGAGCCCTCTCTACCCCAATACACATATACACACACACAAATATACACGGTGCTAGTTGGCTGTTGACCCAGAAAAAGAGTTCATTCGCCCTTTGGAAGGTCTTGTTTTTAATCCTTCAGGGAGACTAGCCGCCCTCCTCACCAAACAAGTCTGGTGGGGGAACCAGTTTAGTCGCCGGTGACCCGACCATGAGGCAGGTAGTACTGGGTTACATGGTACCAGTAGCATATGACATGACCTGACATAAATGAAAGAACATACACACATACATACATACATTTTCGCTTTTATATATATAGATGGTTACATTTATTTATTGTTTATTTGATTTCTTTTCCCTTAGTCGTCTGATAGCTGTACAATCCTAAAAAAAAAAAAATTATATATATATATTCCTTAGATTATATAATGATTTCAGACTTGTAGTCTTCTAGATGTGAATCTACTGAAACTCCTGTGTTTATCAAAAAGTGCTCGATAAATAAACCGAGCGTGATCAAAATATATTTATTTATACAAACATCACTGGCTACACATGTGCATACATGTTTCTGCAGCAACTCTTTTCAGAGAAACGTTATTGGGCCTACATCTTCTTTAAGACCAAACTCAAGAAAGAAATTGAAGTTGGTCATAACGAAGATATAGTCCCGATGATGCCGTTTCTCTGAAAAGAATCAAAATCATGTATGCACATGTGTAGCTAGTGTTTGTATGAATAAATATACTATAATCCTTAGATTATACAATAAAAATATTTTTAAGGTATGTACATATATCCTTTATAATATCAAGCAAATTGTCTTAAATACCAAGCTCAATGAAGATCAGTTTTCAGCTTCAGAGCATATATGAGAGTCGTTCCAAAAGCGAGGCCTCCTATGTTTTAACTAAAAAAATTGAAGAGCTACGAAAAACGAGCAACTTTTTGTGCTCCAGTATTTATTTTTTTACATAGCCACCATTATTCTTAATGCACTTTTGTTAGCCTTGGTCATGAAAGTCCAGAGCGTGCTTTTTCAACCACATCATCTCTGGTGCCACTCTGAAATCAATGAACTCATCTCCTAACTGTGCTGGTATCAACTGCCTTAGTGAATGAAAGAATTCACTGACATATCTCTGCTTCCGACACACGTTCATGACAAGGGTTTGCTTTCTTAGAGTCTCACACGGTCAATATCTGCAACAGAGCGATGAAACTTCCAATCATCATAACAATGCAATTTGCAATTCCCTCTGATCTACTTATGCAGAATAAAAAAATAGGAGGCCTTACAGCTATAGTCAGCTCATGTTTTCTCTAATTTTTCATGTGATACCAGAGCCTTTTGTGTTATTCAGTATTTGTATTTTGAAACAATTTATTGAAATCTAATATATAAACAGCTATGTGTCTGTCTGTCTGTGTCCATCTTTTCAAACTCTATCTCCTCCAAAACTAAATATTGCAGAGAGCTAGGGGTCTCAAATGATTGGATTTTTTACAGGCCGTTCTTTTATGCGTCTTTAGCTGGTTAAAATTGTTTTTAAGGAGTCAAAAATTGTTTTTAAGGGGTCAAAAATTGTTTTTAATGGGTCAAAAATTGGTCAAAATTGAAAAAAAAATCATTAAACATTTTGTACATTCATCTTTATTTTTAATTTTTAATCATTTTATATGCGTGTCTCGTTGGTACAATGGCAACGTCACCAGCTTTGAATGTTACAGTTTCGGTTTCGATTCTAGCTGATGGCACTCAAAAACCTTTTTTTTTTTTTTTTACTTTTGAAATCATGATTATAATAATATATACGAAATCTGGACAAATCAAAATATCATATTTAAGCATACGCCCAGCCAATTTTTCAATATTTGTTGTCTGAAGGATCAAGCTTCAAAACAATACCAATCTCATGAAGATCTGTCATCTCTGTCAAAAGTTTTAGGCAGACATACAAACATACATACATACATACATTTAATCAGACAGGTGAGATTTATATTACAGACGAATGTGTCTAGAAAAGAGCTAACTAAACTTTTTTTTACAGGTATATGTAAAAAAAAAAAAAAAAGAAAAAAAGTAGAATCTCATTTTTATTTTTGGATGAAATAGCACGCGCTTCCAAATGTACAATTAGTAAAAATTAATTTATATTTGCGCAGATATTCGCTCACAAAAGAATCGTGAAAGATGCAACATACCTTACTGCGTCGCCCGATAAGGTCAGCAAATTTATTTCTGGTTCGAAAGGTTTGAATGGTGGAAATAATTGCGGAGCTGAAAAAGTAAACATATTTAAAAATTATTAAATTTTTTTTTTCAATTACATTTCCTTTTATGGATGGCATGGAAATCACTCCAGACTAGGCATGAAGCCACTTGATATATCAAAGTAAAAAAAATCAGCCAGCATTAAGTGTGAAATTGATAGATTCTGACCCCTAAAACAGCAATTCTTCCACCTCTGTCAGAAAGATCCCTAATGGAATGTGAGAACCAGAGAACAAAATAAACGAAACCATAGTTACGAGAAGGATGATACTCGACACAGGGCAGGTAAAATTAATTCTCTGAACAAAAATGTTTTTCAACATTTTTATGATTCTTGTGAAGATTAAAATAAAGATACAAAACTTTATGTCTAGAATCCCTATTCAAATTTTTATCAAAATCCATTACATGATTTCATTTTAGAAAATGTCTAAAATTTAAGGCTTAAGAAGTCTTAAGAAAAAAAATTAAAATTTGTGAAATCTTGCTTAATTAGTTTCTAATAACTATGGACGAAATTGGATATAAATCTGAAATATTTGAATTAATAAATTGGTGGTTGCGCCTGTATTATGTCCTCTAAAAACCCTTAAGTACACGTAAAAAAAAAATAAAAAATAAAACTGAAATTTTGAGAATATTGATTGATTGACGCACAATATCTATTATTTAAAAAATCACAAAAATTAGAGCGATCAGAATTTCCACGAAGGGAATCTACCCATTCTTAAACTAAACAAATTTATTTCTGGTTTGACAGGTTTGAATCGTGAAAATAATTGTGAATCTGAAAAAGTAAACATATTTAAAAATTATCAATATCTTTTTTTTATTACAATTTTTTTTTTCATGGAAACAAGGCATGAATGAAGCCACTTAATGTAAGAAGCTAATAATAAAAAAACAAAAAAAAAACAAACTTCAAGGTCAAAAACAGCCAATGATAAGTGCGAGATGAATAGATTCTGACTCCCAAAACAGCAATTCTTCCACCTTTGTCAGAAACATTGCTAATGGGATGTGAGGACTAAAGGACAAAATAAGGGAAGTGATAATTACAAGAATACCAAAAGTAAAGCTAAGGTTTATTTTTTTAAATATTTAAACTACTATAAATAAATAATAGACATCTAAACAAACCGTATTACTATATAACTAGTGAGACCTGTGGAAATTCCACAAGAGACTCATTCATATGTAATATATTTATGTTGGCATTCTGTAAATGTTCAGTGTAAATGGAGACACTGATATTATTGCAGCTTTTTTTGTTAAAATTGCAAAAGTATGCATCTAAGCTAGCAGGGACGCCCGGTGTAGCGAGGTCGTAAAATACGCTTAAATATATTTTAATTCTTGCAGATTTCGTATATATTATTATAGAGTTAATGTTCTATCGATTTTTATATGTTATAAAGTTGCGATTTCAAAAATAAAAAACATATCCATATGATTTGGATTCATCAGCTGGAATCGAAACTGAATTCCAAATTTATGAATATATATATATATATATATATATATATATATATATAGTAGTAAGTTATAAAATGTATATGGCAATTAAGCTACACTGAATATTCTGCGTTTCATCCACTCTAGGATTTTTCAGGCTTACGTAAGCCTGAAGAATCTTAGAGTGGATGAAACGCGGAATATTCAGTGTAGCTTAATCTCCATGTATATTGTATAACTTACTAACTAGATCTACCTACGTATTGAGCACTTTTGAAGTAAATACTTAAAGTTTACGCATAAATCTATACTTTCGTATATTAATTTTATGTGAGTAAATTAAGTAGTTTTATATATATATATATATATATATATATATATATATAGCTTTAGTTTTTTCAGCTAACATCGAAACTGAAACCAACTATTGATTTTTATATGTTATAAAGTTGCGATTTCAAAAATACAAAAATATATCCATGATTTGGGTTCATCAGCTGGAATCAAAACTGAATCCCAAATTTATATATATATATATATATATATATATATATATATATATATATATATATATCCATAAATTAGATTACTGTTTTAAAAATAATAAAATAAATAAAAAATGTTAAATACGTCCAAATAAAAAAGGGCGACTTTCTAAGTAAATAATAATAAAAAAAAAAAAATGAGCTCCGAGGCGGCGCCAATATTAACCGTAGTTATCGCTTGAAAAATAACGATAACAAAATCTATATATATATACGTAAACTTTAGTTTTTTCAGCTAACATCGAAACTGAAACCAAACCTTCTGAAGAATTCTTGATAAAATTATTTTTAAAAAACAGATTATTGCAGCTATTAGCTATAATCGAAACCAAAACTTATGAGGAATTCTTGGTAAAATTATTTATTACAAGAAATGGATGACTTAAATGCCATCTGCTATAATCAAAACTAAAACCAAAACTTATGAAGAATTCTTGGTAAAATTATTTTTTATAAGAAATGGATGACTTAAATGCCATCTGCTATAATCAAAACTAAAACCAAAACTTATGAAGAATTCTTGATAAAATTATTTATTACAAGAAATGGATGACTTAAATGCCATCTGCTATAATCAAAACTAAAACCAAAACTTATGAAGAATTCTTGGTAAAATTATTTTTTATAAGAAATGGATGACTTAAATGCCATCTGCTATAATCAAAACTAAAACCAAAACTTATGAAGAATTCTAGATAAAATTATTTTTTACAAGAAATGGATGACTTAAATGCCATCTGCTATAATCAAAACTAAAACCAAAACTTATGAAGAATTCTTGGTAAAATTATTTTTTACAAGAAATGGATGACTTAAATGCCATCTGCTATAATCAAAACTAAAACCAAAACTTATGAAGAATTCTTGGTAAAATTATTTTTTATAAGAAATGGATGACTTAAAAGCCATCTGCTATAATCAAAACTAAAACCAAAACTTATGAAGAATTCTTGGTAAAATTATTTATTACAAGAAATGGATTACTTAAATGCCATCAGCTATAATCAAAACTAAAACCAAAACTTATGAAGAATTCTTGGTAAAATTATTTTTTACAAGAAATGGATGACTTAAATGCCATCTGCTATAATCAAAACTAAAACCAAAACTTATGAAGAATTCTTGGTAAAATGATTTATTACAAGAAATGGATGACTTAAATGCCATCTGCTATAATCAAAACTAAAACCAAAACTTATGAAGAATTCTTGATAAAATTATTTATTACAAGAAATGGATGACTTAAATGCCATCTGCTATAATCAAAACTAAAACCAAAACTTATGAAGAATTCTTGATAAAATTATTTATTACAAGAAATGGATGACTTAAATGCCATCTGCTATAATCAAAACTAAAACCAAAACTTATGAAGAATTCTTGATAAAATTATTTTTTATAAGAAATGGATGACTTAAATGCCATCTGCTATAATCAAAACTAAAACCAAAACTTATGAAGAATTCTTGGTAAAATTATTTATTACAAGAAATGGATGACTTAAATGCCATCTGCTATAATCAAAACTAAAACCAAAACTTATGAAGAATTCTTGGTAAAATTATTTTTTACAAGAAATGGATGACTTAAATGCCATCTGCTATCATCAAAACTAAAACCAAAACTTATGAAGAATTCTTGGTAAAATTATTTATTACAAGAAATGGATGACTTAAATGCCATCTGCTATAATCAAAACTAAAACCAAAACTTATGAAGAATTCTTGGTAAAATTATTTTTTACAAGAAATGGATGACTTAAATGCCATCTGCTATAATCAAAACTAAAACCAAAACTTATGAAGAATTCTTGATAAAATTATTTTTTACAAGAAATGGATGACTTAAATGCCATCTGCTATAATCAAAACTAAAACCAAAACTTATGAAGAATTCTTGATAAAATTATTTATTACAAGAAATGGATGACTTAAATGCCATCTGCTATAATCAAAACTAAAACCAAAACTTATGAAGAATTCTTGGTAAAATTATTTTTTATAAGAAATGGATGACTTAAATGCCATCTGCTATAATCAAAACTAAAACCAAAACTTATGAAGAATTCTTGGTAAAATTATTTATTACAAGAAATGGATGACTTAAATGCCATCTGCTATAATCAAAACTAAAACCAAAACTTATGAAGAATTCTTGGTAAAATGATTTATTACAAGAAATGGATGACTTAAATGCCATCTGCTATAATCAAAACTAAAACCAAAACTTATGAAGAATTCTTGATAAAATTATTTATTACAAGAAATGGATGACTTAAATGCCATCTGCTATAATCAAAACTAAAACCAAAACTTATTAAGAATTCTTGATAAAATTATTTATTACAAGAAATGGATGACTTAAATGCCATCTGCTATAATCAAAACTAAAACCAAAACTTATGAAGAATTCTTGATAAAATTATTTATTACAAGAAATGGATGACTTAAATGCCATCTGCTATAATCAAAACTAAAACCAAAACTTATGAAGAATTCTTGGTAAAATTATTTTTTATAACACATGGATGACTTAAATGCCATCTGCTATAATCAAAACTAAAACCAAAACTTATGAAGAATTCTAGATAAAATTATTTATTACAAGAAATGGATGACTTAAATGCCATCTGCTATAATCAAAACTAAAACCAAAACTTATGAAGAATTCTTGATAAAATTATTTATTACAAGAAATGGATGACTTAAATGCCATCTGCTATAATCAAAACTAAAACCAAAACTTATGAAGAATTCTTGGTAAAATTATTTTTTACAAGAAATGGATGACTTAAATGCCATCTGCTATAATCAAAACTAAAACCAAAACTTATGAAGAATTCTTGGTAAAATTATTTTTTACAAGAAATGGATGACTTAAATGCCATCTGCTATAATCAAAACTAAAACCAAAACTTATGAAGAATTCTTGATAAAATTATTTTTTATAAGAAATGGATGACTTAAATGCCATCTGCTATAATCAAAACTAAAACCAAAACTTATGGAGAATTCTTGGTAAAATTATTTATTACAAGAAATGGGTGACTTAAATGCCATCTGCTATAATCAAAACTAAAACCAAAACTTATGAAGAATTCTTGGTAAAATTATTTTTTACAAGAAATGGATGACTTAAATGCCATCTGCTATAATCAAAACTAAAACCAAAACTTATGAAGAATTCTTGGTAAAATTATTTTTTACAAGAAATGGATGACTTAAATGCCATCTGCTATAATCAAAACTAAAACCAAAACTTATGAAGAATTCTTGATAAAATTATTTATTACAAGAAATGGATGACTTAAATGCCATCTGCTATAATCAAAACTAAAACCAAAACTTATGAAGAATTCTTGGTAAAATTATTTTTTACAAGAAATGGATGACTTAAATGCCATCTGCTATAATCAAAACTAAAACCAAAACTTATGAAGAATTCTTGGTAAAATTATTTTTTACAAGAAATGGATGACTTAAATGCCATCTGCTATAATAAAAACTAAAACCAAAACTTATGAAGAATTCTTGATAAAATTATTTTTTACAAGAAATGGATGACTTAAATGCCATCTGCTATAATCAAAACTAAAACCAAAACTTATGAAGAATTCTTGATAAAATTATTTATTACAAGAAATGGATGACTTAAATGCCATCTGCTATAATCAAAACTAAAACCAAAACTTATGAAGAATTCTTGGTAAAATTATTTTTTATAAGAAATGGATGACTTAAATGCCATCTGCTATAATCAAAACTAAAACCAAAACTTATGAAGAATTCTTGGTAAAATTATGTATTACAAGAAATGGATGACTTAAATGCCATCTGCTATAATCAAAACTAAAACCAAAACTTATGAAGAATTCTTGGTAAAATTATTTTTTACAAGAAATGGATGACTTAAATGCCATCTGCTATAATCAAAACTAAAACCAAAACTTATGAAGAATTCTTGGTAAAATTATTTATTACAAGAAATGGATGACTTAAATGCCATCTGCTATAATCAAAACTAAAACCAAAACTTATGAAGAATTCTTGATAAAATTATTTATTACAAGAAATGGATGACTTAAATGCCATCTGCTATAATCAAAACTAAAACCAAAACTTATGAAGAATTCTTGATAAAATTATTTATTACAAGAAATGGATGACTTAAATGCCATCTGCTATAATCAAAACTAAAACCAAAACTTATGAAGAATTCTTGATAAAATTATTTTTTATAAGAAATGGATGACTTAAATGCCATCTGCTATAATCAAAACTAAAACCAAAACTTATGAAGAATTCTTGGTAAAATTATTTATTACAAGAAATGGATGACTTAAATGCCATCTGCTATAATCAAAACTAAAACCAAAACTTATGAAGAATTCTTGGTAAAATTATTTTTTACAAGAAATGGATGACTTAAATGCCATCTGCTATAATCAAAACTAAAACCAAAACTTATGAAGAATTCTTGGTAAAATTATTTTTTACAAGAAATGGATGACTTAAATGCCATCTGCTATAATCAAAACTAAAACCAAAACTTATGAAGAATTCTTGGTAAAATTATTTTTTATAAGAAATGGATGACTTAAATGCCATCTGCTATAATCAAAACTAACACCAAAATTTATGAAGAATTCTTGATAAAATTTATTACAAGAAATGGATGACTTAAATGCCATCTGCTATAATCAAAACTAAAACCAAAACTTATGAAGAATTCTTGGTAAAATTATTTTTTATAAGAAATGGATGACTTAAATGCCATCTGCTATCATCAAAACTAAAACCAAAACTTATGAAGAATTCTTGGTAAAATTATTTATTACAAGAAATGGATGACTTAAATGCCATCTGCTATAATCAAAACTAAAACCAAAACTTATGAAGAATTCTTGGTAAAATTATTTTTTACAAGAAATGGATGACTTAAATGCCATCTGCTATAATAAAAACTAAAACCAAAACTTATGAAGAATTCTTGATAAAATTATTTTTTACAAGAAATGGATGACTTAAATGCCATCTGCTATAATCAAAACTAAAACCAAAACTTATGAAGAATTCTTGATAAAATTATTTATTACAAGAAATGGATGACTTAAATGCCATCTGCTATAATCAAAACTAAAACCAAAACTTATGAAGAATTCTTGGTAAAATTATTTTTTATAAGAAATGGATGACTTAAATGCCATCTGCTATAATCAAAACTAAAACCAAAACTTATGAAGAATTCTTGGTAAAATTATTTATTACAAGAAATGGATGACTTAAATGCCATCTGCTATAATCAAAACTAAAACCAAAACTTATGAAGAATTCTTGGTAAAATGATTTATTACAAGAAATGGATGACTTAAATGCCATCTGCTATAATCAAAACTAAAACCAAAACTTATGAAGAATTCTTGATAAAATTATTTATTACAAGAAATGGATGACTTAAATGCCATCTGCTATAATCAAAACTAAAACCAAAACTTATTAAGAATTCTTGATAAAATTATTTATTACAAGAAATGGATGACTTAAATGCCATCTGCTATAATCAAAACTAAAACCAAAACTTATGAAGAATTCTTGATAAAATTATTTATTACAAGAAATGGATGACTTAAATGCCATCTGCTATAATCAAAACTAAAACCAAAACTTATGAAGAATTCTTGGTAAAATTATTTTTTATAACAAATGGATGACTTAAATGCCATCTGCTATAATCAAAACTAAAACAAAAACTTATGAAGAATTCTAGATAAAATTATTTATTACAAGAAATGGATGACTTAAATGCCATCTGCTATAATCAAAACTAAAACCAAAACTTATGAAGAATTCTTGATAAAATTATTTATTACAAGAAATGGATGACTTAAATGCCATCTGCTATAATCAAAACTAAAACCAAAACTTATGAAGAATTCTTGGTAAAATTATTTTTTACAAGAAATGGATGACTTAAATGCCATCTGCTATAATCAAAACTAAAACCAAAACTTATGAAGAATTCTTGGTAAAATTATTTTTTACAAGAAATGGATGACTTAAATGCCATCTGCTATAATCAAAACTAAAACCAAAACTTATGAAGAATTCTTGGTAAAATTATTTTTTACAAGAAATAGATGACTTAAATGCCATCTGCTATAATCAAAACTAAAACCAAAACTTATGAA
Source organism: Euprymna scolopes (assembly GCF_053919585.1). Taxonomy (NCBI): domain Eukaryota; kingdom Metazoa; phylum Mollusca; class Cephalopoda; order Sepiida; family Sepiolidae; genus Euprymna; species Euprymna scolopes. The sequence goes on along the minus strand of NC_136523.1, from coordinate 49,159,337 downwards.
GAATTCTTGATACAATTATTTTTTATAAGAAATGGATGACTTAAATGCCATCTGCTATAATCAAAACTAAAACCAAAACTTATGGAGAATTCTTGGTAAAATTATTTATTACAAGAAATGGGTGACTTAAATGCCATCTGCTATAATCAAAACTAAAACCAAAACTTATGAAGAATTCTTGGTAAAATTATTTTTTACAAGAAATGGATGACTTAAATGCCATCTGCTATAATCAAAACTAAAACCAAAACTTATGAAGAATTCTTGGTAAAATTATTTTTTACAAGAAATGGATGACTTAAATGCCATCTGCTATAATCAAAACTAAAACCAAAACTTATGAAGAATTCTTGATAAAATTATTTATTACAAGAAATGGATGACTTAAATGCCATCTGCTATAATCAAAACTAAAACCAAAACTTATGAAGAATTCTTGGTAAAATTATTTTTTATAAGAAATGGATGACTTAAATGCCATCTGCTATAATCAAAACTAACACCAAAATTTATGAAGAATTCTTGATAAAATTTATTACAAGAAATGGATGACTTAAATGTCATGTGCTATAATCAAAACTAAAACCAAAACTTATGAAGAATTCTTGGTAAAATTATTTTTTACAAGAAATGGATGACTTAAATGCCATCTGCTATAATCAAAACTAAAACCAAAACTTATGAAGAATTCTTGGTAAAATTATTTATTACAAGAAATGGATGACTTAAATGCCATCTGCTATAATCAAAACTAAAACCAAAACTTATGAAGAATTCTTGATAAAATTATTTTTTACAAGAAATGGATGACTTAAATGCCATCTGCTATAATCAAAACTAAAACCAAAACTTATGAAGAATTCTTGATAAAATTATTTATTACAAGAAATGGATGACTTAAATGCCATCTGCTATAATCAAAACTAAAACCAAAACTTATGAAGAATTCTTGGTAAAATTATTTTTTATAAGAAATGGATGACTTAAATGCCATCTGCTATAATCAAAACTAAAACCAAAACTTATGAAGAATTCTTGGTAAAATTATTTATTACAAGAAATGGATGACTTAAATGCCATCTGCTATAATCAAAACTAAAACCAAAACTTATGAAGAATTCTTGATAAAATTATTTATTACAAGAAATGGATGACTTAAATGCCATCTGCTATAATCAAAACTAAAACCAAAACTTATGAAGAATTCTTGATAAAATTATTTATTACAAGAAATGGATGACTTAAATGCCATCTGCTATAATCAAAACTAAAACCAAAACTTATGAAGAATTCTTGGTAAAATTATTTATTACAAGAAATGGATGACTTAAATGCCATCTGCTATAATCAAAACTAAAACCAAAACTTATGAAGAATTCTTGATAAAATTATTTATTACAAGAAATGGATGACTTAAATGCCATCTGCTATAATCAAAACTAAAACCAAAACTTATGAAGAATTCTTGGTAAAATTATTTTTTATAAGAAATGGATGACTTAAATGCCATCTGCTATAATCAAAACTAAAACCAAAACTTATGAAGAATTCTTGATAAAATTATTTATTACAAGAAATGGATGACTTAAATGCCATCTGCTATAATCAAAACTAAAACCAAAACTTATGAAGAATTCTTGGTAAAATGATTTTTTACAAGAAATGGATGACTTAAATGCCATCTGCTATAATCAAAACTAAAACCAAAACTTATGAAGAATTCTTGGTAAAATGATTTATTACAAGAAATGGATGACTTAAATGCCATCTGCTATAATCAAAACTAAAACCAAAACTTATGAAGAATTCTTGATAAAATTATTTATTACAAGAAATGGATGACTTAAATGCCATCTGCTATAATCAAAACTAAAACAAAAACTTATGAAAAATTCTTGGTAAAATTATTTTTTACAAGAAATGGATGACTTAAATGCCATCTGCTATAATCAAAACTAAAACCAAAACTTATGAAGAATTCTTGGTAAAATTATTTTTTATAAGAAATGGATGACTTAAATGCCATCTGCTATAATCAAAACTAACACCAAAATTTATGAAGAATTCTTGATAAAATTTATTACAAGAAATGGATGACTTAAATGCCATCTGCTATAATCAAAACTAAAACCAAAACTTATGAAGAATTCTTGGTAAAATTATTTTTTACAAGAAATGGATGACTTAAATGCCATCTGCTATCATCAAAACTAAAACCAAAACTTATGAAGAATTCTTGGTAAAATTATTTATTACAAGAAATGGATGACTTAAATGCCATCTGCTATAATCAAAACTAAAACCAAAACTTATGAAGAATTCTTGGTAAAATTATTTTTTACAAGAAATGGATGACTTAAATGCCATCTGCTATAATAAAAACTAAAACCAAAACTTATGAAGAATTCTTGATAAAATTATTTTTTACAAGAAATGGATGACTTAAATGCCATCTGCTATAATCAAAACTAAAACCAAAACTTATGAAGAATTCTTGGTAAAATTATTTTTTACAAGAAATGGATGACTTAAATGCCATCTGCTATAATCAAAACTAAAACCAAAACTTATGAAGAATTCTTGGTAAAATTATTTTTTACAAGAAATGGATGACTTTAATGCCATCTGCTATAATCAAAACTAAAACCAAAACTTATGAAGAATTCTTGGTAAAATTACTTTTTACAAGAAATAGATGACTTAAATGCCATCTGCTATAATCAAAACTAAAACCAAAACTTATGAAGAATTCTTGATAAAATTATTTTTTATAAGAAATGGATGACTTAAATGCCATCTGCTATAATCAAAACTAAAACCAAAACTTATGAAGAATTCTTGGTAAAATTATTTTTTACAAGAAATGGATGACTTAAATGCCATCTGCTATAATCAAAACTAAAACCAAAACTTATGAAGAATTCTTGGTAAAATTATTTTTTACAAGAAATGGATGACTTAAATGCCATCTGCTATAATCAAAACTAAAACCAAAACTTATGAAGAATTCTTGATAAAATTATTTATTACAAGAAATGGATGACTTAAATGCCATCTGCTATAATCAAAACTAAAACCAAAACTTATGAAGAATTCTTGGTAAAATTATTTTTTATAAGAAATGGATGACTTAAATGCCATCTGCTATAATCAAAACTAACACCAAAATTTATGAAGAATTCTTGATAAAATTTATTACAAGAAATGGATGACTTAAATGCCATCTGCTATAATCAAAACTAAAACCAAAACTTATGAAGAATTCTTGGTAAAATTATTTTTTACAAGAAATGGATGACTTAAATGCCATCTGCTATAATCAAAACTAAAACCAAAACTTATGAAGAATTCTTGGTAAAATTATTTATTACAAGAAATGGATGACTTAAATGCCATCTGCTATAATTAAAACTAAAACCAAAACTTATGAAGAATTCTTGATAAAATTATTTTTTACAAGAAATGGATGACTTAAATGCCATCTGCTATAATCAAAACTAAAACCAAAACTTATGAAGAATTCTTGATAAAATTATTTATTACAAGAAATGGATGACTTAAATGCCATCTGCTATAATCAAAACTAAAACCAAAACTTATGAAGAATTCTTGGTAAAATTATTTTTTATAAGAAATGGATGACTTAAATGCCATCTGCTATAATCAAAACTAAAACCAAAACTTATGAAGAATTCTTGGTAAAATTATTTATTACAAGAAATGGATGACTTAAATGCCATCTGCTATAATCAAAACTAAAACCAAAACTTATGAAGAATTCTTGATAAAATTATTTATTACAAGAAATGGATGACTTAAATGCCATCTGCTATAATCAAAACTAAAACCAAAACTTATTAAGAATTCTTGATAAAATTATTTATTACAAGAAATGGATGACTTAAATGCCATCTGCTATAATCAAAACTAAAACCAAAACTTATGAAGAATTCTTGGTAAAATTATTTATTACAAGAAATGGATGACTTAAATGCCATCTGCTATAATCAAAACTAAAACCAAAACTTATGAAGAATTCTTGATAAAATTATTTATTACAAGAAATGGATGACTTAAATGCCATCTGCTATAATCAAAACTAAAACCAAAACTTATGAAGAATTCTTGGTAAAATTATTTTTTATGAGAAATGGATGACTTAAATGCCATCTGCTATAATCAAAACTAAAACCAAAACTTATGAAGAATTCTTGATAAAATTATTTTTTATAAGAAATGGATGACTTAAATGCCATCTGCTATAATCAAAACTAAAACCAAAACTTATGAAGAATTCTTGGTAAAATGATTTTTTACAAGAAATGGATGACTTAAATGCCATCTGCTATAATCAAAACTAAAACCAAAACTTATGAAGAATTCTTGATAAAATTATTTATTACAAGAAATGGATGACTTAAATGCCATCTGCTATAATCAAAACTAAAACCAAAACTTATGAAAAATTCTTGGTAAAATTATTTTTTATGAGAAATGGATGACTTAAATGCCATCTGCTATAATCAAAACTAAAACCAAAACTTATGAAGAATTCTTGGTAAAATGATTTATTACAAGAAATGGATGACTTAAATGCCATCTGCTATAATCAAAACTAAAACCAAAACTTATGAAAAATTCTTGATAAAATTATTTATTACAAGAAATGGATGACTTAAATGCCATCTGCTATAATCAAAACTAAAACCAAAACTTATGAAGAATTCTTGGTAAAATTATTTTTTACAAGAAATGGATGACTTAAATGCCATCTGCTATCATCAAAACTAAAACCAAAACTTATGAAGAATTCTTGGTAAAATTATTTATTACAAGAAATGGATGACTTAAATGCCATCTGCTATAATCAAAACTAAAACCAAAACTTATGAAGAATTCTTGGTAAAATTATTTTTTACAAGAAATGGATGACTTAAATGCCATCTGCTATAATAAAAACTAAAACCAAAACTTATGAAGAATTCTTGATAAAATTATTTTTTACAAGAAATGGATGACTTAAATGCCATCTGCTATAATCAAAACTAAAACCAAAACTTATGAAGAATTCTTGATAAAATTATTTATTACAAGAAATGGATGACTTAAATGCCATCTGCTATAATCAAAACTAAAACCAAAACTTATGAAGAATTCTTGGTAAAATTATTTTTTATAAGAAATGGATGACTTAAATGCCATCTGCTATAATCAAAACTAAAACCAAAACTTATGAAGAATTCTTGGTAAAATTATTTATTACAAGAAATGGATGACTTAAATGCCATCTGCTATAATCAAAACTAAAACCAAAACTTATGAAGAATTCTTGGTAAAATGATTTATTACAAGAAATGGATGACTTAAATGCCATCTGCTATAATCAAAACTAAAACCAAAACTTATGAAGAATTCTTGATAAAATTATTTATTACAAGAAATGGATGACTTAAATGCCATCTGCTATAATCAAAACTAAAACCAAAACTTATTAAGAATTCTTGGTAAAATTATTTTTTACAAGAAATGGATGACTTAAATGCCATCTGCTATAATCAAAACTAAAACCAAAACTTATGAAGAATTCTTGATAAAATTATTTATTACAAGAAATGGATGACTTAAATGCCATCTGCTATAATCAAAACTAAAACCAAAACTTATGAAGAATTCTTGGTAAAATTATTTTTTATAAGAAATGGATGACTTAAATGCCATCTGCTATAATCAAAACTAACACCAAAATTTATGAAGAATTCTTGATAAAATTTATTACAAGAAATGGATGACTTAAATGCCATCTGCTATAATCAAAACTAAAACCAAAACTTATGAAGAATTCTTGGTAAAATTATTTTTTACAAGAAATGGATGACTTAAATGCCATCTGCTATAATCAAAACTAAAACCAAAACTTATTAAGAATTCTTGGTAAAATTATTTTTTACAAGAAATGGATGACTTAAATGCCATCTGCTATAATCAAAACTAAAACAAAAACTTATGAAAAATTCTTGGTAAAATTATTTTTTACAAGAAATGGATGACTTAAATGCCATCTGCTATAATCAAAACTAAAACCAAAACTTATGAAGAATTCTTGGTAAAATTATTTTTTATAAGAAATGGATGACTTAAATGCCATCTGCTATAATCAAAACTAACACCAAAATTTATGAAGAATTCTTGATAAAATTTATTACAAGAAATGGATGACTTAAATGCCATCTGCTATAATCAAAACTAAAACCAAAACTTATGAAGAATTCTTGGTAAAATTATTTTTTACAAGAAATGGATGACTTAAATGCCATCTGCTATCATCAAAACTAAAACCAAAACTTATGAAGAATTCTTGGTAAAATTATTTATTACAAGAAATGGATGACTTAAATGCCATCTGCTATAATCAAAACTAAAACCAAAACTTATGAAGAATTCTTGGTAAAATTATTTTTTACAAGAAATGGATGACTTAAATGCCATCTGCTATAATAAAAACTAAAACCAAAACTTATGAAGAATTCTTGATAAAATTATTTTTTACAAGAAATGGATGACTTAAATGCCATCTGCTATAATCAAAACTAAAACCAAAACTTATGAAGAATTCTTGATAAAATTATTTATTACAAGAAATGGGTGACTTAAATGCCATCTGCTATAATCAAAACTAAAACCAAAACTTATGAAGAATTCTTGGTAAAATTATTTTTTATAACAAATGGATGACTTAAATGCCATCTGCTATAATCAAAACTAAAACCAAAACTTATGAAGAATTCTAGATAAAATTATTTATTACAAGAAATGGATGACTTAAATGCCATCTGCTATAATCAAAACTAAAACCAAAACTTATGAAGAATTCTTGATAAAATTATTTATTACAAGAAATGGATGACTTAAATGCCATCTGCTATAATCAAAACTAAAACCAAAACTTATGAAGAATTCTTGGTAAAATTATTTTTTACAAGAAATGGATGACTTAAATGCCATCTGCTATAATCAAAACTAAAACCAAAACTTATGAAGAATTCTTGGTAAAATTATTTTTTACAAGAAATGGATGACTTTAATGCCATCTGCTATAATCAAAACTAAAACCAAAACTTATGAAGAATTCTTGGTAAAATTACTTTTTACAAGAAATAGATGACTTAAATGCCATCTGCTATAATCAAAACTAAAACCAAAACTTATGAAGAATTCTTGATAAAATTATTTTTTATAAGAAATGGATGACTTAAATGCCATCTGCTATAATCAAAACTAAAACCAAAACTTATGAAGAATTCTTGGTAAAATTATTTTTTACAAGAAATGGATGACTTAAATGCCATCTGCTATAATCAAAACTAAAACCAAAACTTATGAAGAATTCTTGGTAAAATTATTTTTTACAAGAAATGGATGACTTAAATGCCATCTGCTATAATCAAAACTAAAACCAAAACTTATGAAGAATTCTTGATAAAATTATTTATTACAAGAAATGGATGACTTAAATGCCATCTGCTATAATCAAAACTAAAACCAAAACTTATGAAGAATTCTTGGTAAAATTATTTTTTATAAGAAATGGATGACTTAAATGCCATCTGCTATAATCAAAACTAACACCAAAATTTATGAAGAATTCTTGATAAAATTTATTACAAGAAATGGATGACTTAAATGCCATCTGCTATAATCAAAACTAAAACCAAAACTTATGAAGAATTCTTGGTAAAATTATTTTTTACAAGAAATGGATGACTTAAATGCCATCTGCTATAATCAAAACTAAAACCAAAACTTATGAAGAATTCTTGGTAAAATTATTTATTACAAGAAATGGATGACTTAAATGCCATCTGCTATAATTAAAACTAAAACCAAAACTTATGAAGAATTCTTGATAAAATTATTTTTTACAAGAAATGGATGACTTAAATGCCATCTGCTATAATCAAAACTAAAACCAAAACTTATGAAGAATTCTTGATAAAATTATTTATTACAAGAAATGGATGACTTAAATGCCATCTGCTATAATCAAAACTAAAACCAAAACTTATGAAGAATTCTTGGTAAAATTATTTTTTATAAGAAATGGATGACTTAAATGCCATCTGCTATAATCAAAACTAAAACCAAAACTTATGAAGAATTCTTGGTAAAATTATTTATTACAAGAAATGGATGACTTAAATGCCATCTGCTATAATCAAAACTAAAACCAAAACTTATGAAGAATTCTTGATAAAATTATTTATTACAAGAAATGGATGACTTAAATGCCATCTGCTATAATCAAAACTAAAACCAAAACTTATTAAGAATTCTTGATAAAATTATTTATTACAAGAAATGGATGACTTAAATGCCATCTGCTATAATCAAAACTAAAACCAAAACTTATGAAGAATTCTTGGTAAAATTATTTATTACAAGAAATGGATGACTTAAATGCCATCTGCTATAATCAAAACTAAAACCAAAACTTATGAAGAATTCTTGATAAAATTATTTATTACAAGAAATGGATGACTTAAATGCCATCTGCTATAATCAAAACTAAAACCAAAACTTATGAAGAATTCTTGGTAAAATTATTTTTTATAAGAAATGGATGACTTAAATGCCATCTGCTATAATCAAAACTAAAACCAAAACTTATGAAGAATTCTTGATAAAATTATTTTTTATAAGAAATGGATGACTTAAATGCCATCTGCTATAATCAAAACTAAAACCAAAACTTATGAAGAATTCTTGGTAAAATGATTTTTTACAAGAAATGGATGACTTAAATGCCATCTGCTATAATCAAAACTAAAACCAAAACTTATGAAGAATTCTTGATAAAATTATTTATTACAAGAAATGGATGACTTAAATGCCATCTGCTATAATCAAAACTAAAACCAAAACTTATGAAAAATTCTTGGTAAAATTATTTTTTATAAGAAATGGATGACTTAAATGCCATCTGCTATAATCAAAACTAAAACCAAAACTTATGAAGAATTCTTGGTAAAATGATTTATTACAAGAAATGGATGACTTAAATGCCATCTGCTATAATCAAAACTAAAACCAAAACTTATGAAAAATTCTTGATAAAATTATTTATTACAAGAAATGGATGACTTAAATGCCATCTGCTATAATCAAAACTAAAACCAAAACTTATGAAGAATTCTTGGTAAAATTATTTTTTACAAGAAATGGATGACTTAAATGCCATCTGCTATCATCAAAACTAAAACCAAAACTTATGAAGAATTCTTGGTAAAATTATTTATTACAAGAAATGGATGACTTAAATGCCATCTGCTATAATCAAAACTAAAACCAAAACTTATGAAGAATTCTTGGTAAAATTATTTTTTACAAGAAATGGATGACTTAAATGCCATCTGCTATAATAAAAACTAAAACCAAAACTTATGAAGAATTCTTGATAAAATTATTTTTTACAAGAAATGGATGACTTAAATGCCATCTGCTATAATCAAAACTAAAACCAAAACTTATGAAGAATTCTTGATAAAATTATTTATTACAAGAAATGGATGACTTAAATGCCATCTGCTATAATCAAAACTAAAACCAAAACTTATGAAGAATTCTTGGTAAAATTATTTTTTATAAGAAATGGATGACTTAAATGCCATCTGCTATAATCAAAACTAAAACCAAAACTTATGAAGAATTCTTGGTAAAATTATTTATTACAAGAAATGGATGACTTAAATGCCATCTGCTATAATCAAAACTAAAACCAAAACTTATGAAGAATTCTTGGTAAAATGATTTATTACAAGAAATGGATGACTTAAATGCCATCTGCTATAATCAAAACTAAAACCAAAACTTATGAAGAATTCTTGATAAAATTATTTATTACAAGAAATGGATGACTTAAATGCCATCTGCTATAATCAAAACTAAAACCAAAACTTATTAAGAATTCTTGGTAAAATTATTTTTTACAAGAAATGGATGACTTAAATGCCATCTGCTATAATCAAAACTAAAACCAAAACTTATGAAGAATTCTTGATAAAATTATTTATTACAAGTAATGGATGACTTAAATGCCATCTGCTATAATCAAAACTAAAACCAAAACTTATGAAGAATTCTTGGTAAAATTATTTTTTATAAGAAATGGATGACTTAAATGCCATCTGCTATAATCAAAACTAACACCAAAATTTATGAAGAATTCTTGATAAAATTTATTACAAGAAATGGATGACTTAAATGCCATCTGCTATAATCAAAACTAAAACCAAAACTTATGAAGAATTCTTGGTAAAATTATTTTTTACAAGAAATGGATGACTTAAATGCCATCTGCTATAATCAAAACTAAAACCAAAACTTATGAAGAATTCTTGGTAAAATTATTTATTACAAGAAATGGATGACTTAAATGCCATCTGCTATAATTAAAACTAAAACCAAAACTTATGAAGAATTCTTGATAAAATTATTTTTTACAAGAAATGGATGACTTAAATGCCATCTGCTATAATCAAAACTAAAACCAAAACTTATGAAGAATTCTTGATAAAATTATTTATTACAAGAAATGGATGACTTAAATGCCATCTGCTATAATCAAAACTAAAACCAAAACTTATGAAGAATTCTTGGTAAAATTATTTTTTATAAGAAATGGATGACTTAAATGCCATCTGCTATAATCAAAACTAAAACCAAAACTTATGAAGAATTCTTGGTAAAATTATTTATTACAAGAAATGGATGACTTAAATGCCATCTGCTATAATCAAAACTAAAACCAAAACTTATGAAGAATTCTTGATAAAATTATTTATTACAAGAAATGGATGACTTAAATGCCATCTGCTATAATCAAAACTAAAACCAAAACTTATTAAGAATTCTTGATAAAATTATTTATTACAAGAAATGGATGACTTAAATGCCATCTGCTATAATCAAAACTAAAACCAAAACTTATGAAGAATTCTTGGTAAAATTATTTATTACAAGAAATGGATGACTTAAATGCCATCTGCTATAATCAAAACTAAAACCAAAACTTATGAAGAATTCTTGATAAAATTATTTATTACAAGAAATGGATGACTTAAATGCCATCTGCTATAATCAAAACTAAAACCAAAACTTATGAAGAATTCTTGGTAAAATTATTTTTTATAAGAAATGGATGACTTAAATGCCATCTGCTATAATCAAAACTAAAACCAAAACTTATGAAGAATTCTTGATAAAATTATTTTTTATAAGAAATGGATGACTTAAATGCCATCTGCTATAATCAAAACTAAAACCAAAACTTATGAAGAATTCTTGGTAAAATGATTTTTTACAAGAAATGGATGACTTAAATGCCATCTGCTATAATCAAAACTAAAACCAAAACTTATGAAGAATTCTTGATAAAATTATTTATTACAAGAAATGGATGACTTAAATGCCATCTGCTATAATCAAAACTAAAACCAAAACTTATGAAAAATTCTTGGTAAAATTATTTTTTATAAGAAATGGATGACTTAAATGCCATCTGCTATAATCAAAACTAAAACAAAAACTTATGAAGAATTCTTGGTAAAATGATTTATTACAAGAAATGGATGACTTAAATGCCATCTGCTATAATCAAAACTAAAACCAAAACTTATGAAAAATTCTTGATAAAATTATTTATTACAAGAAATGGATGACTTAAATGCCATCTGCTATAATCAAAACTAAAACCAAAACTTATGAAGAATTCTTGGTAAAATTATTTTTTACAAGAAATGGATGACTTAAATGCCATCTGCTATCATCAAAACTAAAACCAAAACTTATGAAGAATTCTTGGTAAAATTATTTATTACAAGAAATGGATGACTTAAATGCCATCTGCTATAATCAAAACTAAAACCAAAACTTATGAAGAATTCTTGGTAAAATTATTTTTTACAAGAAATGGATGACTTAAATGCCATCTGCTATAATAAAAACTAAAACCAAAACTTATGAAGAATTCTTGATAAAATTATTTTTTACAAGAAATGGATGACTTAAATGCCATCTGCTATAATCAAAACTAAAACCAAAACTTATGAAGAATTCTTGATAAAATTATTTATTACAAGAAATGGATGACTTAAATGCCATCTGCTATAATCAAAACTAAAACCAAAACTTATGAAGAATTCTTGGTAAAATTATTTTTTATAAGAAATGGATGACTTAAATGCCATCTGCTATAATCAAAACTAAAACCAAAACTTATGAAGAATTCTTGGTAAAATTATTTTTTATAAGAAATGGATGACTTAAATGCCATCTGCTATAATCAAAACTAAAACCAAAACTTATGAAGAATTCTTGGTAAAATTATTTATTACAAGAAATGGATGACTTAAATGCCATCTGCTATAATCAAAACTAAAACCAAAACTTATGAAGAATTCTTGGTAAAATGATTTATTACAAGAAATGGATGACTTAAATGCCATCTGCTATAATCAAAACTAAAACCAAAACTTATGAAGAATTCTTGATAAAATTATTTATTACAAGAAATGGATGACTTAAATGCCATCTGCTATAATCAAAACTAAAACCAAAACTTATTAAGAATTCTTGATAAAATTATTTATTACAAGAAATGGATGACTTAAATGCCATCTGCTATAATCAAAACTAAAACCAAAACTTATGAAGAATTCTTTGTAAAATTATTTATTACAAGAAATGGATGACTTAAATGCCATCTGCTATAATCAAAACTAAAACCAAAACTTATGAAGAATTCTTGGTAAAATTATTTTTTATAAGAAATGGATGACTTAAATGCCATCTGCTATAATCAAAACTAAAACCAAAACTTATGAAGAATTCTTGATAAAATTATTTATTACAAGAAATGGATGACTTAAATGCCATCTGCTATAATCAAAACTAAAACCAAAACTTATGAAGAATTCTTGGTAAAATTATTTTTTATAACAAATGGATGACTTAAATGCCATCTGCTATAATCAAAACTAAAACCAAAACTTATGAAGAATTCTAGATAAAATTATTTATTACAAGAAATGGATGACTTAAATGCCATCTGCTATAATCAAAACTAAAACCAAAACTTATGAAGAATTCTTGATAAAATTATTTATTACAAGAAATGGATGACTTAAATGCCATCTGCTATAATCAAAACTAAAACCAAAACTTATGAAGAATTCTTGGTAAAATTATTTTTTACAAGAAATGGATGACTTAAATGCCATCTGCTATAATCAAAACTAAAACCAAAACTTATGAAGAATTCTTGGTAAAATTATTTTTTACAAGAAATGGATGACTTAAATGCCATCTGCTATAATCAAAACTAAAACCAAAACTTATGAAGAATTCTTGGTAAAATTACTTTTTACAAGAAATAGATGACTTAAATGCCATCTGCTATAATCAAAACTAAAACCAAAACTTATGAAGAATTCTTGATAAAATTATTTTTTATAAGAAATGGATGACTTAAATGCCATCTGCTATAATCAAAACTAAAACCAAAACTTATGAAGAATTCTTGGTAAAATTATTTTTTACAAGAAATGGATGACTTAAATGCCATCTGCTATAATCAAAACTAAAACCAAAACTTATGAAGAATTCTTGGTAAAATTATTTTTTACAAGAAATGGATGACTTAAATGCCATCTGCTATAATCAAAACTAAAACCAAAACTTATGAAGAATTCTTGATAAAATTATTTATTACAAGAAATGGATGACTTAAATGCCATCTGCTATAATCAAAACTAAAACCAAAACTTATGAAGAATTCTTGGTAAAATTATTTTTTATAAGAAATGGATGACTTAAATGCCATCTGCTATAATCAAAACTAACACCAAAATTTATGAAGAATTCTTGATAAAATTTATTACAAGAAATGGATGACTTAAATGCCATCTGCTATAATCAAAACTAAAACCAAAACTTATGAAGAATTCTTGGTAAAATTATTTTTTACAAGAAATGGATGACTTAAATGCCATCTGCTATAATCAAAACTAAAACCAAAACTTATGAAGAATTCTTGGTAAAATTATTTATTACAAGAAATGGATGACTTAAATGCCATCTGCTATAATTAAAACTAAAACCAAAACTTATGAAGAATTCTTGATAAAATTATTTTTTACAAGAAATGGATGACTTAAATGCCATCTGCTATAATCAAAACTAAAACCAAAACTTATGAAGAATTCTTGATAAAATTATTTATTACAAGAAATGGATGACTTAAATGCCATCTGCTATAATCAAAACTAAAACCAAAACTTATGAAGAATTCTTGGTAAAATTATTTTTTATAAGAAATGGATGACTTAAATGCCATCTGCTATAATCAAAACTAAAACCAAAACTTATGAAGAATTCTTGGTAAAATTATTTATTACAAGAAATGGATGACTTAAATGCCATCTGCTATAATCAAAACTAAAACCAAAACTTATGAAGAATTCTTGATAAAATTATTTATTACAAGAAATGGATGACTTAAATGCCATCTGCTATAATCAAAACTAAAACCAAAACTTATTAAGAATTCTTGATAAAATTATTTATTACAAGAAATGGATGACTTAAATGCCATCTGCTATAATCAAAACTAAAACCAAAACTTATGAAGAATTCTTGGTAAAATTATTTATTACAAGAAATGGATGACTTAAATGCCATCTGCTATAATCAAAACTAAAACCAAAACTTATGAAGAATTCTTGATAAAATTATTTATTACAAGAAATGGATGACTTAAATGCCATCTGCTATAATCAAAACTAAAACCAAAACTTATGAAGAATTCTTGGTAAAATTATTTTTTATAAGAAATGGATGACTTAAATGCCATCTGCTATAATCAAAACTAAAACCAAAACTTATGAAGAATTCTTGATAAAATTATTTTTTATAAGAAATGGATGACTTAAATGCCATCTGCTATAATCAAAACTAAAACCAAAACTTATGAAGAATTCTTGGTAAAATGATTTTTTACAAGAAATGGATGACTTAAATGCCATCTGCTATAATCAAAACTAAAACCAAAACTTATGAAGAATTCTTGATAAAATTATTTATTACAAGAAATGGATGACTTAAATGCCATCTGCTATAATCAAAACTAAAACCAAAACTTATGAAAAATTCTTGGTAAAATTATTTTTTATAAGAAATGGATGACTTAAATGCCATCTGCTATAATCAAAACTAAAACCAAAACTTATGAAGAATTCTTGGTAAAATGATTTATTACAAGAAATGGATGACTTAAATGCCATCTGCTATAATCAAAACTAAAACCAAAACTTATGAAAAATTCTTGATAAAATTATTTATTACAAGAAATGGATGACTTAAATGCCATCTGCTATAATCAAAACTAAAACCAAAACTTATGAAGAATTCTTGGTAAAATTATTTTTTACAAGAAATGGATGACTTAAATGCCATCTGCTATCATCAAAACTAAAACCAAAACTTATGAAGAATTCTTGGTAAAATTATTTATTACAAGAAATGGATGACTTAAATGCCATCTGCTATAATCAAAACTAAAACCAAAACTTATGAAGAATTCTTGGTAAAATTATTTTTTACAAGAAATGGATGACTTAAATGCCATCTGCTATAATAAAAACTAAAACCAAAACTTATGAAGAATTCTTGATAAAATTATTTTTTACAAGAAATGGATGACTTAAATGCCATCTGCTATAATCAAAACTAAAACCAAAACTTATGAAGAATTCTTGATAAAATTATTTATTACAAGAAATGGATGACTTAAATGCCATCTGCTATAATCAAAACTAAAACCAAAACTTATGAAGAATTCTTGGTAAAATTATTTTTTATAAGAAATGGATGACTTAAATGCCATCTGCTATAATCAAAACTAAAACCAAAACTTATGAAGAATTCTTGGTAAAATTATTTATTACAAGAAATGGATGACTTAAATGCCATCTGCTATAATCAAAACTAAAACCAAAACTTATGAAGAATTCTTGGTAAAATGATTTATTACAAGAAATGGATGACTTAAATGCCATCTGCTATAATCAAAACTAAAACCAAAACTTATGAAGAATTCTTGATAAAATTATTTATTACAAGAAATGGATGACTTAAATGCCATCTGCTATAATCAAAACTAAAACCAAAACTTATTAAGAATTCTTGATAAAATTATTTATTACAAGAAATGGATGACTTAAATGCCATCTGCTATAATCAAAACTAAAACCAAAACTTATGAAGAATTCTTTGTAAAATTATTTATTACAAGAAATGGATGACTTAAATGCCATCTGCTATAATCAAAACTAAAACCAAAACTTATGAAGAATTCTTGGTAAAATTATTTTTTATAAGAAATGGATGACTTAAATGCCATCTGCTATAATCAAAACTAAAACCAAAACTTATGAAGAATTCTTGATAAAATTATTTATTACAAGAAATGGATGACTTAAATGCCATCTGCTATAATCAAAACTAAAACCAAAACTTATGAAGAATTCTTGGTAAAATTATTTTTTATAACAAATGGATGACTTAAATGCCATCTGCTATAATCAAAACTAAAACCAAAACTTATGAAGAATTCTAGATAAAATTATTTATTACAAGAAATGGATGACTTAAATGCCATCTGCTATAATCAAAACTAAAACCAAAACTTATGAAGAATTCTTGATAAAATTATTTATTACAAGAAATGGATGACTTAAATGCCATCTGCTATAATCAAAACTAAAACCAAAACTTATGAAGAATTCTTGGTAAAATTATTTTTTACAAGAAATGGATGACTTAAATGCCATCTGCTATAATCAAAACTAAAACCAAAACTTATGAAGAATTCTTGGTAAAATTATTTTTTACAAGAAATGGATGACTTAAATGCCATCTGCTATAATCAAAACTAAAACCAAAACTTATGAAGAATTCTTGGTAAAATTACTTTTTACAAGAAATAGATGACTTAAATGCCATCTGCTATAATCAAAACTAAAACCAAAACTTATGAAGAATTCTTGATAAAATTATTTTTTATAAGAAATGGATGACTTAAATGCCATCTGCTATAATCAAAACTAAAACCAAAACTTATGAAGAATTCTTGGTAAAATTATTTTTTACAAGAAATGGATGACTTAAATGCCATCTGCTATAATCAAAACTAAAACCAAAACTTATGAAGAATTCTTGGTAAAATTATTTTTTACAAGAAATGGATGACTTAAATGCCATCTGCTATAATCAAAACTAAAACCAAAACTTATGAAGAATTCTTGATAAAATTATTTATTACAAGAAATGGATGACTTAAATGCCATCTGCTATAATCAAAACTAAAACCAAAACTTATGAAGAATTCTTGGTAAAATTATTTTTTATAAGAAATGGATGACTTAAATGCCATCTGCTATAATCAAAACTAACACCAAAATTTATGAAGAATTCTTGATAAAATTTATTACAAGAAATGGATGACTTAAATGCCATCTGCTATAATCAAAACTAAAACCAAAACTTATGAAGAATTCTTGGTAAAATTATTTTTTACAAGAAATGGATGACTTAAATGCCATCTGCTATAATCAAAACTAAAACCAAAACTTATGAAGAATTCTTGGTAAAATTATTTATTACAAGAAATGGATGACTTAAATGCCATCTGCTATAATTAAAACTAAAACCAAAACTTATGAAGAATTCTTGATAAAATTATTTTTTACAAGAAATGGATGACTTAAATGCCATCTGCTATAATCAAAACTAAAACCAAAACTTATGAAGAATTCTTGATAAAATTATTTATTACAAGAAATGGATGACTTAAATGCCATCTGCTATAATCAAAACTAAAACCAAAACTTATGAAGAATTCTTGGTAAAATTATTTTTTATAAGAAATGGATGACTTAAATGCCATCTGCTATAATCAAAACTAAAACCAAAACTTATGAAGAATTCTTGGTAAAATTATTTATTACAAGAAATGGATGACTTAAATGCCATCTGCTATAATCAAAACTAAAACCAAAACTTATGAAGAATTCTTGATAAAATTATTTATTACAAGAAATGGATGACTTAAATGCCATCTGCTATAATCAAAACTAAAACCAAAACTTATTAAGAATTCTTGATAAAATTATTTATTACAAGAAATGGATGACTTAAATGCCATCTGCTATAATCAAAACTAAAACCAAAACTTATGAAGAATTCTTGGTAAAATTATTTATTACAAGAAATGGATGACTTAAATTCCATCTGCTATAATCAAAACTAAAACCAAAACTTATGAAGAATTCTTGATAAAATTATTTATTACAAGAAATGGATGACTTAAATGCCATCTGCTATAATCAAAACTAAAACCAAAACTTATGAAGAATTCTTGGTAAAATTATTTTTTATAAGAAATGGATGACTTAAATGCCATCTGCTATAATCAAAACTAAAACCAAAACTTATGAAGAATTCTTGATAAAATTATTTTTTATAAGAAATGGATGACTTAAATGCCATCTGCTATAATCAAAACTAAAACCAAAACTTATGAAGAATTCTTGGTAAAATGATTTTTTACAAGAAATGGATGACTTAAATGCCATCTGCTATAATCAAAACTAAAACCAAAACTTATGAAGAATTCTTGATAAAATTATTTATTACAAGAAATGGATGACTTAAATGCCATCTGCTATAATCAAAACTAAAACCAAAACTTATGAAAAATTCTTGGTAAAATTATTTTTTATAAGAAATGGATGACTTAAATGCCATCTGCTATAATCAAAACTAAAACCAAAACTTATGAAGAATTCTTGGTAAAATGATTTATTACAAGAAATGGATGACTTAAATGCCATCTGCTATAATCAAAACTAAAACCAAAACTTATGAAAAATTCTTGATAAAATTATTTATTACAAGAAATGGATGACTTAAATGCCATCAGCTATAATCAAAACTAAAACCAAAACTTATGAAGAATTCTTGATAAAATTATTTTTTATAAGAAATGGATGACTTAAATGCCATCTGCTATAATCAAAACTAAAACCAAAACTTATGAAGAATTCTTGGTAAAATTATTTGTTACAAGAAATGGATGACTTAAATGCCATCTGCTATAATCAAAACTAAAACCAAAACTTATGAAAAATTCTTGATAAAATTATTTATTACAAGAAATGGATGACTTAAATGCCATCTGCTATAATCAAAACTAAAACCAAAACTTATGAAGAATTCTTGATAAAATTATTTTTTATAAGAAATGGATGACTTAAATGCCACCTGCTATAATCAAAACTAAAACCAAAACTTATGAAGAATTCTTGGTAAAATTATTTATTACAAGAAATGGATGACTTAAATGCCATCTGCTATAATCAAAACTAAAACCAAAACTTATGAAAAATTCTTGATAAAATTATTTATTACAAGAAATGGATGACTTAAATGCCATCAGCTATAATCAAAACTAAAACCAAAACTTATGAAGAATTCTTGATAAAATTATTTTTTATAAGAAATGGATGACTTAAATGCCATCTGCTATAATCAAAACTAAAACCAAAACTTATGAAGAATTCTTGGTAAAATTATTTATTACAAGAAATGGATGACTTAAATGCCATCTGCTATAATCAAAACTAAAACCAAAACTTATGAAAAATTCTTGATAAAATTATTTATTACAAGAAATGGATGACTTAAATGCCATCTGCTATAATCAAAACTAAAACCAAAACTTATGAAGAATTCTTGATAAAATTATTTTTTATAAGAAATGGATGACTTAAATGCCATCTGCTATAATCAAAACTAAAACCAAAACTTATGAAGAATTCTTGGTAAAATTATTTATTACAAGAAATGGATGACTTAAATGCCATCTGCTATAATCAAAACTAAAACCAAAACTTATGAAGAATTCTTGATAAAATTATTTATTACAAGAAATGGATGACTTAAATGCCATCTGCTATAATCAAAACTAAAACCAAAACTTATGAAAAATTCTTGGTAAAATTATTTTTTATAAGAAATGGATGACTTAAATGCCATCTGCTATAATCAAAACTAAAACCAAAACTTATGAAGAATTCTTGATAAAATTATTTATTACAAGAAATGGATGACTTAAATGCCATCTGCTATAATCAAAACTAAAACCAAAACTTATGAAGAATTCTTGGTAAAATTATTTATTACAAGAAATGGATGACTTAAATGCCATCAGCTATAATCAAAACTAAAACCAAAACTTATGAAGAATTCTTGATAAAATTATTTATTACAAGAAATGAAAGTACATAACAATTAAATGCCTCGGATGTAAACGTGACACAGAAAATAACACGCTATCGTATTAATATATAGATTTCCATGTATTGTTGGTCCCAATCATTATTTAAAACGTTTATGAGAAAACAACGCTTTTACATTTTCTATTTCTTCTGAATTTGTCAATCCTATGATTCCAAACTAATGTTTTTTTGAGGCGAAATATCCGTTTCCCTCCATTTCATCTCAACATTAAATTATTTGTAACCACATGCGTCTACCTTATTAGCGTTTTAATGGTTCATCTTTAAATATCGATAAGATTACATACGTTTTAATTACGATAAACGAATAATAAACACCTAAGTTTATTTCTTTGGATTTTACGTCTTAATTTTTTCATTTTCTCCAGGATTTACTTTTTGGTCTTCCGACAAAAGTAAGATTGACCTGTAAATTCACCCTTGTCCGTTCATCTGTCCGCACTTTTCTCAATAACTACGCCTTGGAATTTTTTTGAAATTTTGCACAAACATTAAACATGATATGAGTAAAAAAAGTAACAGGATTGATTTTCTGGGAAAATTCCGGTTACCTTACGCTACAACAAAGACCGATCATTCTAATTTGTTTTTTTAGGGGTATTCGAGGTCGCTGACAACGAATCTGATAATCAAATCCGCCGCAAATTTACTGTTTGCATGGTATGAGCCCCTGAACCTTGAGACTATTTTGTGCCATTTCACCGCCTTCGGTAGTGTTTTTCTTACATGATACGTTCGCATGCGAACAGGCGTAGTGAAGTGTCTTATCGCACCATGCAGGAATCTTTCAAATAAGAAAGTTAAAAAAAAAATGTTGTTCATTTTTTTTTTTTTGTCTTACGTAGTTTTTAATGCTTTTTTAATTGATCAAAAAATAAAGTTTTCACGAGCGGTTTGCAAAAACATAATGAAAAACATTATGTTTTTCGTTCTTTTTTTTTGGCGGGGGGATATTCAATTAACAGGTACTTCTGCAGTTTAATTAACCATTTTTCCGTAAATAACGCGTCGACATTTAACATTTCACAAAAATTCTGTTTACATTGAGTGGGGTGGGGGTGGGGGTGGGTGCTGGGGCGTCCCACCCCCTAATCGTTTAAGGTCATATCCAGGACCCTTACTTTTGGAATGGCCCTCGTAATAAAAGAATTGAAAATTGCTTACACTTTTGTGAATCTTTGGACGTGGCAAGATGCAGAACCCCATGAAGATAGTTTATCACTTCAGGAACAAATCTCTTTGATGACGAGACACACTGAAAAAAAAAAAAAATAAAAAAAAAATAATGCACAATATATATTATTATACCAAATGTGAGTCAATCAACATTTGTTTTCCTAAGGATGGGTAAAATTAATTGCTTGCTTTGCCCCACTTTTACGTCATATGTCCTTGTACAAAAATTGGAACACACTAACAAAAAAAAAAAAAAACATAGTACACAATTTATAATATAATTTAACTGGAATTCATTATTGAGAGGAGTATCATTTATTAATTTATTTATTGCGGACTATTATCCTTATCTTTTCTAAGTTGTTGCACGACGTTTCGGCCAACTATTTCTCTGGCCTTCGTCGGGTAGTAACTGCGACGGGATAGGAACTCCAAATCTCCTAACGACATTCTCAGCAATTGCTGTCTTTCGTAGTTATTGTTGTCGTCAATTGCTGAGAATGCAGTTAGGAGATTCAGAGTTCCTATCCCGTCGCGGTTACCACCTGACAAAGGCCAGAGGAATAGTTGGTCAAAACGTTGTGAAACAACAACTTAGAAAAGATGAGGATGATAGTCTGCAATAAAAAAATTAATAGTACACAATACATATTATTATTATACCAAACGCGAGTCAATCAACATTTGTTTTTCTAAGGATGGGTGAAAATTAATTCCTCGTTTTACCCCACTTTTACATTATATGTCCTTGTACAAAAAATTGAAATCAATACTGCTACTAAGCCTTATATCTGGAATCCTTATTCCATATCTTTACAAAGCCACAAATCACCCATGCATGGAGTATTGTTTCCACATCTGGACAGGTGCATCCACCACTAGTCTCTCACTCTTAAACAGAGCCCCAATAAACAAAAGAGTCTCAAATCTATTAGGTCCCACACTATCAGCCAAGCTCTAATCTCTGTCCCATCGCTGCAATGTCACATTTCTGTGCCTGTTTTATAAGTATTCGAATGGTATCCTCACCATACATACTCCTACTAACCAGACAAGCAGCAAAATCCCACCTCTTCAATGCTGGAAAGCCTTCTACTCCAATAGTTTCTTCCTTAACACTGCCAGACTTTGGAATTCCCTCCCAGTCTCCTGCTTCCCTGACTGCACTAACCTCCAGGAGTTTAAATGTAATGTGAACAGATATCTCGCTGCTCAACTCCCAGCAGCCCTCTATTAGACACAATCCTAAATAGTTGCCCTTTATGTTCCAAGTGGCAATGTGCCTTGTCTTGGGTGAAAAAGAGTAAAAAAGAAAATTTCAATGACGTTCAAAATCCATTGTATGATTTTCAAATGTCTAAAATTTAAGGCTTATGCTTAAGGGGTCTTAAGAAGAAATTTTAATACATGGAATTACCTAGTGTCTAATGATTATGGATCAAATCTGAGATATTTAAACTTTTGATACTTCTGCATTTATTGACCCATATTTCTGTGATGCGCCTCAGCATATCCCAGCAGTTTACATAAACCGTCAGAATATGCCAAGCGCTGATCAAATTTTAAAATGCTAGAAAAGAAAAGAAGAAAAAAAAAAAAAAAAAGAGCAATTATTGCAGAGTAATTATAACAAATAAAAATATAATGTCGCCCTACGGATCATATCCTCCGAACACCCAGAACGGTTTGAGGATCCTCTCAACGTTGTATTTCTTCCTGTTGAATAGGGGGGGTTCAAATGTAAAATATTACCCAAGTTTACTAGATTCATGGTGATATCTACAATTTTTTTTTTAATGCTTTTAATACTACACTCTTTAACCCTTATCCTTGAGTGGCCTCTTGGCCTTGATAATGTGGTGATGCCTATGTAAAAAAAAAAAAAAATAAAAAATATTTTGCATAAATATTTTCTTCCACTTTATTGTCATCTGCCAAGATTTTCATTGGTTAAACACACACATGTTTGTAATGTCGTACTGTCAATTAATTTTCATTGGCTGAGCATAATAAGTGGCTCTCATCCCTTCTTTCTTATCTACATTACCTCCTTTGTTATACCTAGCAACTGCATTCCACAATCATGATCGGTTAATTAGTTTAAACGTTAATTTTATGCACTTAATCTAGTACATAAACATATACACATATCTAATCTATTATATAAATCTCACCTGTCTGTTTAAATGTATGTATGTATGTATGTATGTCTGTCTGCCTAAAACTTTCAACAGAGGCGACGGATTTTCACAAGATTGGTATGCTTTTGAAGCTCAACGCTTCGGACAACAAATATTGAAAAATTGGCTAAAAACATTAATTCCTTCACCCTCAACTGGGCACTTTTCTACAAGGAGGGGGTCGATTTTTTTGCTGACATTTTTTGCAAGTCATTCAAACCTCGCGTCAATGATGTCGCATAAAAAGTGTTATTTCGACTGCCCGTGATATCACAACTGCGGTAGGCACATTGATAAAACCGTTTTTTTTTTTCACTTCTTTTTCCTTTGGGGCTTTACGAGTTCGTGCCTGCTTATTACTCCTATTTATTTTTTTTGCTTTGCTCGCAATTTTCCTTCTTTTTTTCTTTTGCTCAACTAACACCCTTTCTTTTCCACTTTCGCGTCACAGGTTCAAGCCTGCCTGCCCACTACAACTTTTTTTTTTTTTTTTTTTTTTTTGTTTAACACACACCTCCAAACACCCGGGCACCCAGGCTAGTATTATACAAATAGAGATAACACAAAATATATGAAAAGATATAATTTAGTTTTGATTCTAACTGATTGTACCAAAACCATATTTTTTATAATTTCTGAAATCATTAAATTATATTAAATAATAATCGATAGAGAATTAGCTCTATAATAATAAGAAATCTGTATGAATTCAAATATAGTAATTATGCATATTTTACGACTGGGCAACACCGGGCGATCTGCTAGTATATATATAAAAATGACCTTGTCTCTGCCTGTGCGAAACGTCTCTACCAAACTCCTCTCTCAATATTTAGTTTACAGACTTGAAACTAGGGTATTTAATAGTGATAGGACGATTCCAATATTTTCCTTGATTTCGATACAATTACTGATTTGGTGCTAAATTCCCGATTCCGATACAATTACGATCCCGATTCTTTATAAATCTCTAATTATTTAACTATATAAGATTGTTATTTTCCCTTGATTTTCGTAAAAACACTTGTTAAATATACAGAAATTTTCCTACACGACAAAATACACTTATGGAGGATGATCTATAGATTTTAGCTTTACTGTTATTTTTAAAATCAATAAATATTTATTATTTTATTATTATTACCAACAATGAAAAATTTTACTTTAAACAAAATCAAATAAAAAAAAAGACAATTAAAAGAATCATTTTTGGCATCGGAAAATAGGCATCAATTTTTCCGATTCCGATACCCCCAAATCTTCTGATTTTTCTGATTCCTGACTCCGATTCCAATTAATTGCCCCAACACTAGTATTTAGATCTCTGAAACACTTTAGATTTGTTTTTTAGTCTGTAGAAATAGCTATTCAGGGGTCAAAATTAAAAAAAAAAAAGACAGTTGACCTTGGTAGAAATAAATTAACTAACTTCTGAGCATACATATACATCTTTAGCTTGAAGTCGCTTTTTATCCATCTAGCAATAGCTCGGTTGATAACAAAGACTGAAACACTGAAATTTTTGGTTTTGATTCCAGCTGATGATACTAAAGTCATTTTTTTTAAAAACTTTTGAAATCTTGGGTACAATATAATAATTAATATTGGCTCCATAATAACAAATATAAAATCTGCATGAATTAAGATATCATATTTAAACATATTTTATGACCGGGCAACATATATAAAAGTGACCTTGTCTGTCTGTTTGCATGAGGAACGGTCTCTACCAAACTACTCTGTCAATTTTTGGTCTACAGAATTGTAACTTGATATATAGGGGATTTGGACCTGCAGAATAAATTTGATTTGGTTTTTATCTAGTAAAAATAGTTAAGTGGTCAAAATTGAAAAATATTAGAACTTGGAAGCCATAAGTTGACTAAACGTGTTATTTTTACGCATGCACAACAAAGTTATTTAGGTTTTTATATGCATAGACTTAGATCAGACGTTCGTTAACAAATACGGCTGGAGAGCTAAAATGTCTTGGTTTCGATTCTGACTGATGGCACCCTAGTCATTTTTTAAAACTTTTGAAATCATTACTATATATATTGGATACAATATCATAATCAATAAAAAAATTGGCTCTAATAATAATAAATATGAAATCTGCATGAATTAAAATGTATTTAAGTCTATTTTATGACTGGGCAATACCGGATGGCCTGCTAGTATATATATATTAGTGATGGGACGATTCCAATATTCCCCCCCCCCCCATTCTGATACAATTCCGATTCTGTATTCAGTTACTAATTTTTTTATAAATCTTTAAATATTTAACTAAAAAGTTGTTTTTTTTATTCCTGATTACCGTAAAAACGCATGTTAAATGTGAATATATTTTCTCAAACGTAAAAATACACTTGTGGAGAGGGCTCTATACATTTTAGCTTTACTGGTAATTTAAAATCAATAAATATTTATTATTTCATCATAAATACCAGCAGTAGAAGATTTTGGTTTAAACAAAATCAAATAAAAATAGATACTTAAAGGAATCGTTTTTGGCATCGGAAAATAGAAACACATTTTTCTGATTCCGATACCGATTCAGATATCCTCAAAAGTTCCAATTTTTCCAACTTTGATTAATCGTCCAACATTAATATGTTATATATATATATATATATATATATATATTATTATGTTAGGAGAGAATGTTGGAATTTAAAAAGAATAGTTTGCTTACCTGTAAAAAAATGGAACACAAGAACAAACCGGCTGCAATGTCTCTCCCAGATTTTACTGGACACTGGAAGAAAGAAAGAAACAACAACAAAAAAGAAAGTTATTAATTCTTACACATTTGAAGAATGCAAACTTCAAAGCAAAGATAAACCATCAAAATCTTTTTAGTTTTTGAGAAAAAAATTTGATCCGTCTTCAGAATTGTCTCCTTTAGTCTTTTGAATTCATAAAAATGGATTCATCAACTTTCCATAAAGTTTTGCGTGATGTCGTATGACTATATATATATGTAGAAGCCATAGTTTTCCGATAAAACTGGTTTAAGATGGCTTTAAATGTAAATTTTTTTTTCTGAAATTTTGGTGCTTATGCATTATAAGTGGATATCCAAAAAAATTTTTAAATGCATTTTAAGTAAGAATGTGACCCGATGGGGACCGAGCGATGCCGAGTGACCTTGCTAATCGACATGAATTCAGGGGAATTCGCACAGCTGAATTCTGATGATGATGATGGTTTCATGTTGTTTTAACAGAAATGTCTATGAGATTTTGTCAGAAAGAAAAAAAAACAAATGATAATTGTTTTATCTCATTGCTGTTATATATCTGTTAACAACGAAAAGGTTGTTTTTAAACCCTCTGTTGAGCGATATGAAAGAGGCCCGGACGTCTTAGCTGACAGCTTGGGGTGAGGGTCACCGCCAGGCATTGTTCGACCTGGGGTGACTAATCACGCCTAATTGATAATGGGTTAACACCTCAGTGGAAATGAGGTTAAAAATTGGTATAGATAAGTCGAGAGGAGGAGTAGAAATTAGGGGAACAGAGAAAGAGAGGAAATTCAAAAGAAGAAAAGAAAAAAGGGAGTACAAATTAATAGGATAAAAGAAGAGAGGGAGAGAAAAAGAAAAAAACTCCAAAAAGGTGGAGGGAGGAACGACTGATTTGATAAAAACAAGACACTTGGCGAATCGGCGTTTTCTTTTCGCTTGGGTAGCTGATCCCTTCCCGTGGACTGACGGTAGATGAAGAACGGAGACCTTGGTAAAGGAAAGAAAACTGCCAGCCCCCTAAGTTGCATGACTAGGCCAGTTTGTAACTATTATTTGTAAAATCGAAGACAATAATAAATTCTATGTTAAGAAAAACTAATTAAGTTTTGACTTTCTTCTCTTTGATTGGAAACGCCGTTGTGAATGCAATATATTTCTCCGATAGCCCGGGTAACGGTTGGAAGCTGATTTGAAAGCGGAACCGGAGAGCGACCGACGACGAAGACGAATTCGACCACTAGACAAAGACATGGGTGACGCCACAGGTATCGGCTACAGGTGCATCTAAACCACAAGCTTATGCACCTGAGCTGCCCTGGAGGGGTTACAAGAATATGATTACGTACTTACATATGTTGAAATTAGCAAAACTCCAAAAATTATGAAGAATAGAAAAACAATTACAAGTAAAAACAAACTGAGCATACAGTGAAAAATTTACTTTCACCATGACTAATGTTTGTGCAAAATTTATAAAAAAAACCAAGGTGTGGTTATTAAGAAAAGTGTGAACGGACGAAACCAATAAAATTTATCATTTTTATTAATTTTGAAGAGTTCTTATAATCGAGGGGAGGTAACTGTAGTCTATCAATCTGATCAAATTATTCTAATTCTTGAATGACCAATATGTATATATGTTTGGTTATATCTTTTTTATTTCATTTTTGTTATTCAAATAAATTGCTATAATTTGGATATGTGTGATCTTTTTTCTTAAAACATTTCTTTAAATGCAAAAAAAAAAAAATTCTTATTTATTTATTTAAAAAAAAAATATATATATATATAGAAAAATCTTAATGGAGTACATCACAGAACGAAGATGTTACAGGGTGGAACGATAAAATTGTTGGCCCAGTGAAGACGACATGGTTCCATTTCCGTTTGATGAAAACCGGTTTTCTTTTTTTTTTGTTGCAGATGATCTACTAGTTGGCCAGTTGTGTACAAATCCCAAGAGTTATAGGAACCTTCTATCATGTCTGAAAAGTGACACAATGTTCAATGAGCGAGATCGGAGATGCGCCGCTGTACAACTCATGCTCTCTACCGATCCAAGTTATGACAACAGGACCATTGCCAGCACCCTCAAAATGCATCGCTGGATTACCACAAATAACAGGGACGTACCCAGGATGATGAAAACAATTATGGTCTTTGGTGTGGTTTCAAGTGAGGGTCACATCATGTCACCTCACATCTTTGAAGTCGGCCTGAAAATTAACACCAAAGTGTACCTGATTGTGCTGAAGAGTGTGGTGATCTGGTGCAATCAGGTAGCCGCTGGCAGACCCTAGGTGTGGCAGCAGGACTCAGCGTCGGCTTACAAATCCAGAGACCCAGGCTTGGCTTCAGAAGGAGTGCTATGACTGTGTACCCATCTCTCACTGCACTCCCCGCCTTCCGACCTGAATTCACTGGACTTCTTCGTTTGGTCATACGTCGAGAACATCACCAACATGACCTCCCACAACACCAAAGAAAGTCTGATCGTTGCCATCCATCGAGTATTCACCGAGCTCCTGCCGGTGCTTGTGGAAAAGGCATGCTCCCAGTTCCGGACCAGTATCGAGGCGGTAACTGAGGCTGAAGCTGGTTACATTGAATAGATGTCAGTTCTACTACATAATCAAGTTATATGAATTGATTTTTTCCATAAAAGTTTTAAAATAAAGCTGTAGTCTTCTTTTCTTTTGAGCAACACTTTTATTGTTTCACCCTTTGTATATAAGAAATAATGCTTACCTGTGATAATATTTGTCCCATTAATAGCAATGCTGGTGAACAAACAAGATGTTGGTAGTCGGATGCCGGAAAAAGAAGTGGCACAACTTTCAGAAGCATCAACTGTAGGAAAGACAGAAAAAAATAAGAGATTAATGTAGTTTGCTTGAAGCATTGTTTGGTGTGTATATAAAGATAATTTATAGAAGGCAATACAATGCAAAGGTGTAATGGGTAAACACCAACTAAAGCAAATTAAGACATAATGTTGGAATGAGCATTAGCTAGATCTTTTGCAGATGAATGCAATTCCACGACCCATATATAACAAAGTTGTATTTTCTTTTTAAATAAATAGAAAAAATGGTTTCAAAAATGAATATCGATACATAAAAAAAACTCAAATTTAGTGTAGATCTATAAAAGTGAAAATGTGTATGTGGTATTATGAAGGGAGATGAGCAGCAAGATGTCTGTTCACATTACACTTGAACTTCTGCATGTCAGTACAGTTGAGGAAGCAGGAAACCGGAAGGGAGTACCAAAGTCTAGCAATTCTGGGGAAGAAACTATTGGAGTAGAAGGTTTTCTTACACCTAGGGATCTCTACAGTGAAGGGGTGGGATTTAGCTGCTTGTCGGGTTTGCCGGGGGTATTCACATCGAGGGGGTACAAGTGCTTGTAATTCGTCAGAGCATTCACCGTTAAAATACTTGTAGAACAGACAGAGAGATGCAACATTTCGTCGATGGGACAGAGGCTGAAGCTTAGCTGACAGTTCAGAAACTATCAGGTTGGTGACTCTCTTTTGAACCCTGTCCAGGAGTGAGAGACAAGTAGGAGATGTACCAGCCCAAATGTGACAACAGTACTCCATGCATGGGCGAATGGTGGCCTTATAGAGATACAGTATACTTTCAGGCGTAAGTAGCTTTCTAGCATGGTAGAGAGAGCCCACCTTCTTCGCAGCAGCCTTGGCAATGCTCTCAATGTATCTATTCCAGTTCATGTTCCCTGTAAACGTTAGACCGAGGAGTTTAAAGGAAGTACTTTCGAGTAATGTGTTCTTGGCCATTGGTGTAGGTATGTGAGGACACTTCTCAACCTATATACTCAAGGAATTCTTGAAATTTAGTATGTAAACATGTGGAGAAATTTGGTATGCAGGCATGTGGAAAACTTTAATTAGTTTTCACCTGGTTGGTTGGTTGGTTGTCTTTGTTTTATGGCATATCAACCCTTTTTAGGTTATTTAATGCCAAATCCAGTGATTTTGAAGAAAAGTTTTTTAATAGAATACATTTTTTTATTTTCAAGTTCGTTTCTATTTAACCCATAGTTGGGACCCCTAACAGGTACTACCACTCCAGGTCAGAGTGGACCTGGGAGCAATGGTATTTAAAGGGTGGCTTCACACTCCCCAAAGCCCGCAAGCTGAGCCTCACCATCGGATATAGTTTAAGGTCGTATCCAGGACCAGGTTTTCACCGGGGAAAAAAGGGGTCAAAATTTAAAAATTGGTACGGGGGAAGGGTCATCGGATTTTTATCTGTCAACTGTTTCACGAGGTTTGAAAACACTTTTTAAAGAACGTGGCAAGCTGGTTTAATAGTTAGCGTACTTGACTCATTGTTTTTAAGTTTTGTTTTAAATCTCAGCTCGAGTATATTTTTTTTGTTTGTTTGTTTGTTTGTTTTTTTTAAATTACAACTGTGAACTGTTTAGAAAACCCATAATACTCGCATGCACATGTCACAGTTTCTGTATGAATTAAAATTTACTATTCCTGCATATTTTATGACCGGGACACACCGGGTGGCCTGCTAGTTTAAAAAATAAAACTACTTGATCAATGTAAGTGATTTTTGGAGTATGATGTTTTTTTTTCTTTGTCACAGATATGTACCATGATTAGTTATCACAGTGATACTTTTTTTTGTTTTTACAAAGGAGTCACCACTTATCAAGGTCTGGAAACCACTCGAGGATAAGGGTTAATGAGTGTACGGTAGTTATTGAGACAATAGCATAGTAATTGTTAGTAGTGGAAATTTGGTAAATTGGATTACTTAAGGGGAACGGCTTATCAAGAACTTGTTTACGTTGGACTTGAAGATGACCATATCGTAGTCAGCTGGAAAGTAGGGAAATGGAAGAGACGTGCAGTTCGTAGAAAGAAGCTTTGTTCATGGAATCTACGTTTAGGTTCAGGCACAGATAAAGAGTGGGGGGAATTATTGATAGTGGTTTCAGCTAGACAAGTTTTTATATAGTATTAAAAATTACCCCCCCCCCCAAAAAAAACAAAAAAAACATACTTACCATGTCCATATCTGGATATGTTTTGTTAGCACATGATTGTTTTTCTTTAAGTTTTCCTAAAAAGGTTTCAGCTGCATTTTTCGGAGAGACTTTAAGCAACTGGAACAACTGGATTGTGAGTCGGTCGATGAGCCAAAGGTCAGGGTCCAGTCTCTTGCACACATCACAGAAATAATCAAGCACATATGAAAATAATTTCTAAAATAAAAAAAAAAAACATAACACAAAAATCTTACGATTATATTTTTTTTTATACAACCAAATCCACAGAAAAATAAAAGTTTTCCGACATTCACAGCCAACAAAAACAGGAATAAATGCACAGAAGATATCAGACAAAATTAGGTGTAAATATTAGAGTTTTTGTTTTGGCCGGTATAGATTTTTAGCGTGAACTTTCGCCTCCCGCACCGCTAGTGTCCAGAAGGAGGGTGCGGAAGGAACTTTCGGCCTGAACGCCGCCTGGCATGAAATTGGCCGTTTTCAAATCAAATGCGATGCAAGACTGACGTTGGTCCACGGTCATAAAGAGAGGGAAGATAAAAAACCCCAACCCAGATCAGCCGACTGTCAGACCAACAGATTCACAGTCTACTGGCACAATGTCGTCATCCAAAGAACAGGAACCCAAAGATCTCTCGTCCGTCGGCACCGGCAAGAGAAAACATTTGGAATTGGAGGAGACCGGGTCGGAGAAGGAGGTAATTGAGCAAAGTAAAAATGAGTTCTCTAAATTTATCCGATTCAAAAAAATCACTGATATTTTTTCACTTTATGGTGTGTTTTCTCTTTCGAAATATTTATCATTTGTGTTTCAGTTTTCACGTTGAAGAATGTACGCTTGTTTTACGCCGAAAACATGCGCCGAATAAAATTAAACTTCTTTTTCAGTTAGACTCGTGTCCTTTGATTTTTGACCCCAGTTGCTGATGTAACATTAGGTATTTACCAGAGATCCAAGATCTTGGGATTTTAATCCACCTTTGAGTCAACAATCGGAATCTCAAGAATTTGATTACAATCATGCACAAGTTAATATAAATTACAGTTGGTGAAGGTAAATATGGTTTGAATATCATTTGCTTCATTTTCAAACATTTCTTTGCTCATTTGCTCTGCGTGAACAGTGCTTAACCAGTTGCATTTGACATTTCCGACATGATCCAGCGTCAACTGTTGCATGTAGTCCTCAAAACCAAACAACACGTATGCTTCTCGTTATGTTTCTGTCAGTTAATGAAAACATGTTACTTTAGTAAGTGTCTAGTATGGTTCAGTTGTGCTTGAGATGTGGCTGTGCTGCTGTGTTTTGCGATTAATTTTTCCTTTCACTATTTTGCATTGTGTTGCATTTCCGTATCGATTTAATGTTTTATTTTAGTATATAGGTACTATATACACCAGGGCTTTACATTGCGAGTGATTTTTCAAATTGGCGACTAGAAATAATAAAATGCTTATCTTTTGGCGATTGTATTTCTTTCACTGACACTCTTGCAAAGCTCATTACTGAGTGAAAAATATCTATTTTTTATTTATTTTTTTTTTAAAACAAAGTTAATTTAAACAATAAAATTTAATAGAATGATATACTTTTTTTTTTTAACGAAGGTCGTTTAGAAAAAATATCTGAAGAAATCAGAATGTTTATACCTTCAAGTATCAATATAAAATTTGTTGTATATTTAAAATTACACTTATTTAAAAAAAAAACACAAAAAAATCTTTATAATGTACATGCTCGTCACTGAATGAAAATGTCATATTCTAAAAATCAAGTGGGTTTTGCTAGTAACTTTTCTATTTGGCTAGTAAACGGAAATATTTACTTGTCAAAGGTCAACTAAAGATAAGTTTGTTCGTAGAGTCCTGTACACAGTCGTTGAACACGGCTATTAACATTTTAAATCTTTACCAGTTAAAACCAGTTAGGCTACTATTTGGAACATAATTGCAAGGATACTATGTAGGGAGTTGAGCAGCAAGATATCTGTTTACGTTACACTTGAACTTCTGCATGTCAGTACAGTCGGGGAAGCAGGAACCCAGAAGGAAGTTCCAAAGTCTATCAGTTCTGAGGATAAAAACTATTAGAATAAAAGGCTTTTTGACATCTGGGGGATCTCTACTGTGAAGGGGTGGGATTTTGCTGCTTGTCAGGTTTTTCGGGGGTATTTATGTCGTAGGGGTACAAGGGCTTGTAGTTCATAAGAGCATCTACCATTAAAGTACTTGTAAAACAGGCAGAGGGATACAACATTTCTTCGATGGGAGAGAGGCTGAAGCCTGGCGGATAGTTCAGGACCTATTAAGTTGCCGGCTCTCTTACCGGTTCCGATAACCAAAAAAGTTCTGATTTCTCCAATCCCCGATTCAAGTCAAATGTATTTTGATCCTTCATTTTTTTTTTTCACTAAAACGAGCAAAAATGAAAGATTTTTAAAAATAAAATGTTTAAAAGAAAAATATACTTTAAGTTTTTTAATGAAGATGCATAATACAATTTAGTAAGCAATAGTGATAGGATGATTCCAATACAATTACTGATTCCGATTCTTTATAAGTCTTTGAAATTTGTTATTTTTCCTGATTATCGTAAAAACACATGCTACACGCGCATATATTTTTGCAAACATAAAATACACTTGTGAGGATGATCTATAGATTTTAATTTCACTGGTTGTTTAAAATTAATAAATATTCATTAGTTTGTTATTATTATTATTAACAGCAGAGGAAAATTTTGTTATAAACAAAATACAAAATTGAAGACAATTAAAAGAATCACTTTTGTCATCGGAAAATAGACACAAATTTCTCGATTCCAATACCGATTCTGATACCCTGAAAAGTTCCAATTTTTCCGATTCCTGATTCCAATTAATAATTTTAACACTAGTATCTTATGCGTGTAAATTAAATTAGTATTTTCGTTATTTTTTTTTTCTTTCTATTTATGAATCTTGGGAAATTTTCTACTTTATTGGGATTTTTCATGGTCAATTCTCCCCCCCCCCCCGAAAAAAATGTCACTGGTATCCCTGGTATGTATATTAAAAAATTAGAAGAAATTATTGGGTAGAAATTTAATTGAGAATAAAAATTGGTTTTATTGTATTTTGTATAGTCTGCCATTGCCATCGAAATAGTGGAAATATTGTAAATCAAGGGGAGATAAGTCAGTCCATTATTTAACCAAGTAATAATGAATGGTGAATCAGCAAAATACGAAAATTGATTTTTATCACTTTACTAGCCTGGGTGCCCGTCGATGTCTGAGTATTTGGAGGTGTGTGTTGAGCAAAAAAAAAAAAAAAAAAATGGTAGTAGGCGGGCAGGCAGGCTCAAACCTGTACTGTGAAGGAGGAAAAAAAATGTGACGTCTTTGCCATTGTGTCCATCGCCAAACTGGAAGTGGCAAAGGTTTAAATTAAGGCTAGTCAATCGGAAAGAGGGGATGACTTTCCAAAATATTGGTGCAAAAAGCGACCCCTCCCTGTAGAAAACTGCCCAGTTGAGGGTGAGGGAATTAATGTTTTTAGTCAATTTTTCAATATTTGTTGTCTGAAGGGTTGAGCTTCAAAACGATACCGATCTCGTGAAAATTTTAAATTTTGAAAGTTTTAGGCAGACATACAAACATACATACATATGTACATACATTTAAACAGATAGCTGAGATTTATATTATAGATTACAATTTTACTCAATAATTTTTCGTGAGAATATTTATTATAGCATGATACATAGGTATATCAAAAAGTTTTTACTTGGAATGTGATTTTTCATCTATTGCCCATCTATTATATAAATCTCACCTGTCTGTTTAAATGTATGTATGTATGTGTATGTCTGCCTAAACTTTCAACAGAGGCGATAGATTTTGGTATCCTTTTGAAGCTCAACCCTTCGGACGACAAATATTGAAAAATTGGCCAAAAACATTAATTCCCTTACCTTCAACTGGACAGTTTTCTACAAGGTTTTTTTTTCACTAACATTTTTACAAGTCATTCAAATCTCACGTCAACGACGTTGCCACCCTCAACTGGGCACTTTCCTACAGGGAGCGAGACGCTTTTTTTGACGATATTTTCGAAAGTCATCGCCTCTTTTTGATTGACTAGCCTTAACTTAAACCTTCGCAACTTCCAGACGTCACATTTTGTTTTCACATTCTTTTCTTCCTTCGCAGTACGGGTTTGAGCCAGCCTGCCTACTACCAATTTTTTTTTTTTTTTTTGCTCAACACACACCTCCAAACATCCGAGTTTTTGTTGGGAATACTTATTTCTGCAT
This sequence comes from Euprymna scolopes, assembly GCF_053919585.1. Classification (NCBI taxonomy): domain Eukaryota; kingdom Metazoa; phylum Mollusca; class Cephalopoda; order Sepiida; family Sepiolidae; genus Euprymna; species Euprymna scolopes. The sequence continues at coordinate 49,123,470 of NC_136523.1, read as the reverse complement.
AGTATATCAAAGAAATATTTTTTTTCTCTTTTTCACCCTAAACAGGGCATATTGTACTTACAGTGATGTTTACCCAGAGTGGGTGTGTAGCAGAGTGCATCTGGGCGCGTGTGAGAATCAGCAGCAACCGAAAGATAGCTGGCTAGCAAATATATTAGCAGCAGCTTTTAAAGCACGTATGCAAAATTAGTAAGTGTGTGCAGGTTTGCGTCACAAGAAAAGGATGGTCGAGAGAGAAGCAAGTTGGGAGCCAGGCAAGATGGACATGTAAATATGAGAGCAAGAAAGACTTCTAAAAAGGTCACGTGTGCGCAAGAAAACTTTGAAAAAATAATGAAATTGTTGTTTTGGAAGAACCATGAATAAATCCATTTCATTTGCAATTTAAAACTTTTTTTTTTTTAAATTCAATTTTCACCCCAAACAAGACACAGTGCCACTTTGAAATAGGGGGCTACTATCGGGGACATAAGTTGCAGGGATATTATAAAAGGAGATGAGCAGCAAGATGTTTGTTCACATTACATTTGAACTTCTGCATGTCAGTATAGTTGGGAAAGCAGAATCCGGAAGGGAGTTCCAAAGTCTAGCAGTTCTGGGGAAGAAACTATTGGAGTAGAAGGCTTTCTTACACCTAGGGATCTCTACTGTGTAAGGATGGGATCTTGCTGTTTGTCGGGTTTGTCGGGGGTATTTATGTCGAGAGGGTACAAGTGCTTGTAGTTCATCAGAGCATTCAGCATTAAAATACTTGTAGAACAGACAGAGGGATGCAACATTTTGTTGATAGGACAGTGGTTGAAGCTTAGATGACAATTCAGGACCTATCAGGTTGGGAACTTTCTTTTGAACCGTGTCCAAGAGTGAGAGACTAGTAGCAGACGCACCAGCCCAAATGTGGCCTTATAGAGGTACAGGATACTTTCAGGTGTAAGAAGCTTTTTAATATGGTAAGAAATATTTCAATAAAAAAAAATTTTTTTTAATAAAAAGGAAAGGAAAAAGAAATTGGTGTGATTTTTTTTTTCTTTAAATAAAATACTTGCATCCTAACGTGTTCCAAAAACAGTTTTGTCTGTTTATTCAATGTTTTTTTTTTTTTTTATATCAAAGAAAGATTCTTTACTCTTTTTCTCCCCAAACAAGATAGATGAAACTTGTACTTGCAGAGCGTTCACCTAGGGCGGGTTGAGCCGGCTTCACCAAACATGATGTCATGGTGAAAGTAATTCAGCCACCCTGGATGACCGCCACTGCAAGTACAAATTCAATATGCCTGTTTGGGGTGAAAAAAAAAAATCTTACTGTCACTTGGATATAAAGGACTATTATTTCGGATCATATCTAACAGGGGATATTGCAGCAAGATGTTTGTTCACATTACATTTAAACTTCTGCAGGTTAGTGCAGTCAGAGAAGCAGGAAACAGAGAGGGAATTCCAAAGTCTAGCAGTCCGAGGGAAGAACCCATTAGAGTAGAAGTCTGACATCTGAGGACCTCAACAGTGAAGGGGTGGGATTTTGCTGCTTGTCGGGTTAGTTGAGAGTATGTACGTCGAAGGGGCCACAAGTATTATGAGTTCATTCATCAGTGCACATTTTTCAAGTAAAGTTTTACACAAAATCTAATGATGAAATTCGTTTTATTTTAATGTGTGCACTTTCTCCATCTAATTATTCAAAGATACACGACTGAAAATAAATGCCCAGGTTGTCAGGAATTCTTCAGATCTCGACAAATATGCTGGTGTAATTACAAATATACACAAACAAACTCCCAAATAAAAATGTGTTAATACACATAATTTGGAATAAATACAGTTTGGGTGGAATTTTTATTCAGTAGTTATAAATTAAAAAGAAAAATAATACATGATTATAAGTATTATGGAAGGAGAGTGAGAGAAAGAAAAACAGAGAGAGAAAGGAGCGAAAATAGAGAGCTAAGAGGAAAAGAAAAGGAAAGAGAAAAAAGGACAGAAAGAGAGGGAGAAAGGAAGAAAGAAAGAGAAAAAGTGAGAGAGAAAAAGAAAAAAGTAAAAACGGGGAAAGAGAGAGAAAAAACGGAGAGAGGGGGAGAGACAGGAGAGGGAGGGAGAGAGGAGAGGAAGAGAGAGAGAAGGAGAGGGAGAGAGGGGGAAAAGGAAAGAGAGGGGAGATAGAGAGAGATAGAGAGAGAGAAGGAAAGGGTCAGTAAAAGAAAGATGAACCCACCTCTAATTTTTTCTTGTTCCCTTCTGCCAAACTAGGATGAGTACATTTTTGTATCCGTTCAATAATTAGAATTTGATTATCCAACGAATGTCCGTCTAATTGCGACACAAAACCAGCAAACGACGTCGGCGCTGAAAGACAGAAAATTAAAAAAAGAAAACAATTCTCATCAGAAAGTGTAAACCGTAGATTATTAAATAAAATACTAGAATCTATGTTTCACAGTTTTGGAGATGTTTGGATTTTTTTTGGATGACTCAGAATGTGACAGGTGCAGCACTAATTTTCTGGTAATGTATGGTCCAGCATCTCTTTTTAACTCAGACAAAAATCATGATAATCATGCTGCCACCAGATGGCTCTGTGTGTAACACGTCACCAATTTATTTATATTAGACCTGTTGTAATACCAGAAGGAAATTAACACAACTTCAGCAGCAACACCATCAACACAGTGATCACTCATAAGTCTCAGCTACAATATTCTTTCCTAGCTGCCAAAAATTCAATGGTTGTCTTCTTCGAGTCATCCTTTTTTTTTAAAAGTAGTCGTTCTCGTTATATGCAATTTTCACATTGTTTTGAAAAAAGATATTTTATTTATTGATGGTTTGGATTTTAATAAATAGTTTCGGTTTTGAAATATATTTTTTTTTACTGTTTGAGACAAATATTTAGCATTTGTGTCCAAATGTTCCTTTTTTAAAGAAAGGAATATTTGGACACAAATGCTAAATTTGATTTTTAATGCGAAATAAACGAAATTTTAAATTAAGGTTTCAAGTAACGGATCTAATCCTGGTGACGATTGATCAAGCGATCTGGACACGAGACTTAAACACAAATACGAATATTCAATTGAAAACATAGCCTCTTTGGTGGAGATTATAATATATATATATTTTTCCTGTTGATTTTCTTGATCTGATGCTCAGGTCAGCAAGTTACAAGTTTTTACATATGTACATTGTTCAGTTTACCAAAAACATCAAGATTTTGCCAAAATCTTATTCTCCGTTCTCACGATGGCGGTGGTAGCGATGGCCGGGGTAGGGGTGGTATCTCTTAGTTAGTTCCTCTCCCACGGAGGCCTAGATTAATCTGTTCAATTCGGCCCGGATATTCGCTCTTATACTAAGGTAACAGGGTGGGTCGGATGATTCGCTAAACCAATCAGGGTCCGACACACCATCTGGGGAATCCCCAGATCCATTTTTGCGTGTGTGCACCTCATCAATCGTCTGTAGTTTATGAATCTGAGACCAAAATTAAATCTTTCTCACACGCCCTGAAAGGTGACTGACTCCTTATCACGTCTGAGCAGGTGTCCCCCAGGCCAACAAGTGCATGATCTCGTTTCTACATTATTCTGACATTTACTGTAATTGTTTTAAACAATAAAAATATCTGTCCGTGTTTTTACAAAGCATAATAACCTCGTCCCTTTTTATAGGTCACCTGCCGCTGTCCGGGATTCAATCAACGTATCGCTCCTCAAGATGGTCACGTCATATTTAGAAACAAATTACGATTAAATAACAATTACTGTAAATTTCCTAACTTCTGGTGTAACGATGACAAGGCAAATCAGTTCCTTTGCTTTTTTTCTCTCTCACCGATGTCTCCCCTGCGCATATACCCATTTTTTTTCATTTAATAATCATTGAAAAGTTTTTCGGTTTTATTCTAATTAAGAATTATTAAAATTAGTTTTAATTTTTTTTTATAAGAATTATTGAAAACACTTTCTGTGGTATTTTTTTTTTTTTTTTTAAAGAATTACTGAAAACACTTTTTAAATCTTTACAAGTAATGAACTATTTATTAAAAACTAATTGCATTACAATTTCGTTAATTTTGATTGTATAATTTTCGATAATGTCCCTTTTCTTCTATTCGATTTCAATAAATCGCTTCACAATAGAAATACTGAAGAACAATAAACGTGAAGGAAATGATTTGCCTTGTTACCGCTTCCGGTAGCAGTCACGCCGGAAATTAGGAAGTACATTAGCTGACTATAACTGAAAACTTGTATTGTAACATTCAGCATTTAGTTAATTAGCAGAGTTAGCAAATTACAAAAAAAGTTACAAATAATACAAAGCCAAAAGTAGTATTTTATCACATTTTCAGACGTTTCTTTTTGTTGTTCTCTTTCAAGTTAAACCAAATTGCACACCGACATGAACATTTTCATGACAGTTTTGTGGGTCTTACTACTTCCGTGCTGGCTCATGACAAATTGGAAACCCGTTATATTTTTGTGACACCATTATTAAAGGATTGCCATACAGGGCTGATGGGAGTCCGTCTAACCAATTTCTTTTTAAACAGAACATCCCCTTCTTCATGTATTGCCTCCCCATTTTTTTTTTTTACTTATCAAGACCTGAAGGCCACTCGAGGATAAGGGTTAATAAGCATACCGTGGTCAACATTGTAGTAATCGTTAATGGGGGAAATTCGGTATAATTTGATTATTTAAGAAGACGGCTCAACAAGAACTTGTTTACATTGGACTTGAAGATGACCATGTCGTAGTCAGCTGGAAAGCAGGCCAATGGAACAGAGTTCCACAGGCGGGCAGTTCTAGGAAAGAAGCTTTGTTCATGGAATCTGCGTTTAGATTTAGGCATTGATAGAGAGTGGAGGAAATCATATATAGTGGCTGTAGTTAGTCGAGTGGTTTTTTTTTTTGTGAAAGTTTGGCAAGGAGGGACCATACTTGCCAAAAATTGTAAGCTATATAAAGATCTTTTCTTATTTTTGTTATTATTTTTGCTGCAAAACCTTTTTGATTCAAGCACCAGTAAAAGAAGGGGACAACTTGTCCTCGTGGGGAGGGTGGGGGCAGGTAAATAGGGGAACTGGATGAAACTGCTTACCTTCAAATGTAAATGGCAATTGCTTCTTGGCATCATTTGAAATTGCAGCTAGCCTCTGGATTCAAAAATAAAATTTTTTAAATTATATACATGTATATATCAGTATTCAGAATAAGGAAAATACTATTGTCGGAATTATCCATACATATCCATTACATAAAATGCCAGAATGAACAAATGTTTTGCGATTTTTTTTTTTTTACCGCAAACGCTGGCTAATTTTTAAATTTTTTTTACTCACATTCACCTCTAACAAAGCATATCGCCACTTGGACGTAAGGGGCTATTATTTGGGGCCATGCCGAAGAAAGATTAACAAGATGTTGGCTTACGGTACATTTAAACTTCTGCATATCAGTACAGTCAGTGAAGCAGGTAACAAAAAGGACATTCCAAAGTCTAGTTGTTCTAGGGAAGAAACAATTAGAGTAGAAAGCTTTCTGGTATTTAAGGACCTCAACAGTGAAGGGGTGTGATTTTGTTGCTAAGCGGATTTGTCGGGAATATGTACGTTGAGGGGGCACAAGTGCAACGAGTTCATCAGAGCACATTCCATTAAAATTATTGTAAAACAGGCACAGAGATGCAACATTGCTGCGATGGGACAGGGGTTGGAGCTTAGTTGACAAAGTGGGATATATTAGATTGGAGATTCTTTTTTGGACCATATCCAAGACTTGTAGCAGATGCACCAGCCCAGATGGGGTAACAATACTCCATGCATGGGCAAATGGTAGCTGTGTAGAGACACAGGATACTCTTAGATGGAAGTAGTTTTCTAGCACGATAGAGGGAGCCCACCTTCTTGGCAATGCCCTCAATGTATTTGTTCCAGTTCATATTTTTCAGCGTAAAATAGCTTATGTTATTATGAAGATAATTCAATGAAATATAGATTAAAAATCAAAAACAATAACCTAGATTTTCTTGATGAAAAATTTGTTATCGCATTTACAAAGTTCCTTTTAATTTTTAATAGAAAAAGTAGGCTTTTAATGTCAATCTAAATGCGACAAAAGCCTTAACTTTATATAGATAAAGATGGGTGTGTATGTGTGTGAGAGAGAGAAGAAAGGAAAAAGATGTTATCTAAGTTATATAAATGCGTGGTATTAACTTTTTTACACACTTGAAACTGGTCTTTCTAAATTTATAAATTATGATGGATGTAATTCCACTCAGCCATAGAGAGGAAGGTTCCAAAACGGTATGTATTCTCTCCTGATGACCCAATATTATCTGTAAGATGAAATACACCCCCAAACATCCTAACTGTAATCTCTGAACGTATATACCACTCACTGGACAAAGCTGAGGAGGGCAGAGCGGTAGCTCTAGATATATCTAAGGCTTTTGACAGGGTATGGCATGAAGGTCTCCTCAGGAAAATTAGATCATACGGTATCACTGGTAGAATACTAAACATAATTAAATCCTTCTTAGATAAGAGAAAAATCCAGGTTGTCCTCGACTGTCGTACATCTAAACAATATGATATAAATGCGGGAGTGCCCCAGGGGTCTATCCTTGGACCTCTGTTGTTCCTAATATTCATAAATGACCTCCCCGACAAAATTGCCCTTGAGATGGGTATATATGCTAATGACACCACACTCTATAACAGGCACGACAGGAAAACAAATGAACACATATCTAAAGAAATGGCAATAACACTAGAGGATGACCTTCAATCTGTAGTGGAATGGGGACAAAAATGGATGGTCACATTCAATGCCGCCAAGACTAAACTAGTTTCCTTCAATAATTACAAGAAACCTTCTCTATCACCAATAACAATGGCCAACGACTCTATCTGAGAGTACATGTTTCAAACTCCTTGGCCTAATGTTCACAGGAAAAATGAGTTGGAACAATTACATTGAAAGCATTGCCAGGGCCGCTGCAAAGAAGGTAGGCTCTCTCTACCATGCTAGAAAATTACTAACACCCGAAAGTATCCTGTACCTCTATAAGGCCACCATTCACCCATGTATGGAGTATTGCTGTCATATTTGGACTGGTGCATCTGCTACTAGTCTCTTGCTCCTAGTCAAGGTTCAAAAGAGAGTCGCCAATCTGATAGGCCCTAAACTGGCATCTAAGCTTCAGCCTCTGTCCCATCGATGAAATGTTGCATCCCTCTGCCTGTTCTACAAGTATTTTAATGGAGAATGCTGACGAACTACAAGCACTTGTGCCCCCACGACGTAGACACCCTCAACAAACTCGACAGGCAGCTAAATGTCACCCCCACACAGTAGAGATCCCTAGATGTAAAAGATATTTCTACTCCAGTAGTTTCTTCCCCAGAACCGCTAGACTTTGGAATTCCATTCCAGGTCCCTGCTTCCCCAACTGTACTGACATGCAGAAGTTCAAGTGTAACGTGAACAGACATCTTGCTGCCCAAACCCCCACATAGTACCCCAGTAGATGTTACCCCTGAAAGTAGCCCCCTACACCAAAGTGACAATGTGCCTTGTTTGGGGTGAAAATGTAATAAAAAAATTAAAAAACATGACTATATAAAAGTTTATGAGTGAATAAGCTAAGAAATGCAATGAAATACCCGCCAAAAAATGGTAAACATCATTCTATGTATGTTAAAAACAAAGATGAATAAAGCCCTAGAAAGGTGCATTTTCTCTCGTTTTATAATGATTTTCCCATTTTTGACCTCTTAAAAACTATTTTAACTGGTTAAAACCACAGAAAAGAACAGTTCGTTGTTTCGGAGAAGATAGAGTTTGAAAATATAAAGACAGACGTGTGTGTGTACTAGCAGGTCGCCTGGACGTAAAATGTGCTTAAATATATTTTGATTTATGCATATTTCGTATTTAGTATCATTACTAGGGCTATGACAACAGCATATTCTTTTTATTGTTTTGACTCTCGAGTATATATCCGACACAGACACAGTTAATCAATTGAGAACCACATCAAGCATATAAGATATTAACGGATACACACTCGAGAATTAAAACAATGAAAAGAATATGCTGTTGTCCTAGCCCTAGTCATTAATAACCAGCACAGAGAAAATATATTTGGATGCTGAAGCTTGAGAAGTTTTGTTACCTTGGTGATACCATTGGAACATAGGGTGGAGCGGGTGCTAATATGATTGCAAGAGTTAGGAGTGAATAGAATAAATTTAGGGAATTTTGTCATTACTAGGGCTATGACAACAGCATATTCTGTTCATTGGTTTTACTCTCGAGTATATATCCAACACAGACACAGTTAATCAATCGATAACCACATCACTCTATATAAAAGACAATATAAGATATCAACGGATACAAACTCGAGAATCAAAACAATGAAAAGAATATGCTGTTGTCCTAACCCTATTGATGACACACTTTCCTCAGGAACTAAATAACATTCTAAATGACATCCACTCTAAGAGCAAACCGGTTGGCCTCAACTGCATCTTGGGAAGACCAAGGTGATGTTAAACCAAGTCACCCATAATTGTCGATGGAAAGACTATTGAGGAAGTTGAAATCTATATCTACTTGGGAAAGAAAATGACGAAAGATGGAGATCTCCTCCCTGAGATGAAGAGAAGGGTAGCATTGGGATGGGCAGCTTTTAGGAAAGTGGAGGATATCATGAAAAGCCGAAAAGCAAATATGTCAATCAAAGGGAAGATCTTCAATGAATATGTACTACCTGTGATGATCTACGGTAGTGAAACATGGACCCTGACAACTCGCCAAAGTGAAATCTTGGCACAAAGGAAGATGGAGAGCATAATGTTAGGCATCACTCTACAAGACATAAAGACAAACATCTGGATCCGCCAACAAACAAGAGTTATTGACATCAATACTGCCATCAAAACATCCAAACACAGATGGGTAGGACATGTAACCAGAGACCAGATGGTCTATCATGACAACGGAATGGACAGCTTGTGAACACAAGAGGCCAAAGGGAAGATCAACTACGAGATCGAGAGATGACCTGATATAACACATGGGTCCCACATGGCAGCAGATAGCTCGGGACAGAGTTAGATGGTTAAAGTCCAGAGAGGGGTTCCTCATTGAGTGATAAAACCCTAATTGATATTAATAACATGCACCTATGTTCAACAAAAGAAATTTGGGCAGAATCAAATAATGAATGTCCATATTAAATGATGCCTAGGTCTAAAATAGGAAAACTTACACTTAATTATATAAGCTATATTATTAGATGAAGGGAGGATTGGATTGAGAATGTCTTCAGTATTTTCTGACTGACAGGGGAACTGAGTTTCAACATCATTTCCAACCATCAAAATATTTCTTTAACAAAAGTTAAGTAGAAATTAAAGTATAAAAACCACAAGTAAAATATTCTAAGTAAAATATCTGTAAAGAGATAATTCAAATTTTTGTCATTTTGTCATTGATCTGACTTACATATAACCAGATTCCCTATAATTTATCTTTGAACATTTGGTGTGAATCAAGATAAAAAAAACAAAAACAAACTTAGACACATTTTTCTGGCAGAGATAGAGAGTGACTATTTGAGGGTAACTAAAAGTGTAAAAAAATTAATTTTAAGGAAAGCTGTAGCCGAACTGAACAACAATCCGATGGTTCTGCAGAGATGATAAAATAGGATTTGCAAAAGAACCACTCTCATTCGAACCCGGAATCCGTCCAATAAAAAGAAAAGAGAGATGAAAATTGTCGTACTGTCGCAATTAAAACTGGTTGTTTTTGCAAGAGAGATAGATACGAAATTGTAATTTTGTGAAGAAGAAGAAGAAGAGACAATTTTTTTGTTCAGTCATTTTGTACGTGTCGGTTTGGAAAAAAGAATGACGGATTTTTTTTTTTTTTTTGTTAACTTGTGTGTCAGAGGAAGAAAAGAACAACGGATTTTCTTTTTAGCACAAAACGGTATTCGGCATGTTAAAAACATTAATTTCAACGCTTCAGGTACATTCTTCTGGCAGAGATAGAGAGTGAATATTTGAGATTGAATAAAAGTTTGGAAGAAAAAAAACAAAAAAAACAAAGAAATCTTAAGTAAATTTTTCTGGCAGAAACAAAGAATGAGTGTTTGAGGGTAAATAAAAATACAGAAAACAAAAAAAAAAAAGTCCTCTCAAAACTAGCAGAGACGGAGAGTGAATGATTTTCAGGTAAATAAAAGTAAAATATAAATAAATCTGGAATTCTTTACCTCTTCTTCTGTTTGTTTAATTTTATTTTCTTTTTCATCTACACCATTTTCTTCATCAATCGTCTCCGTCTGCTTCTTATTTTCTTTAGTATCACTATCACTTTCTTCATCTTCATCATCAGTCAAGACATCACTGTAAGCGTCGTCCACAGATCCGTCATCTGTAACAAAAATTAAAAAAAGTGAAACATGCATAATCCCCTGTGAGCGCACAGTAAACGAGGCTTAAAAAAAAAAATGACTAAGTTCAGCATTTGCCCCCCCCCTAGCCCCAAAAGGATGACAACTTGTGGTGAAAATGAACAAACGGTGCAGTTTTAGGCTTTTTAACATATGTAAATTTGAATTCTGCACCATGCAAAAAAAAAAAAAAAAAAAAAAAAAAAAAGAAATGACTAAATACATCATTTGACACCCCCTCCCCATTTAGCCCCAAAAGTCCCCAAGTCCGTAACATATTCAAATTTGAGTCCAGCACCATGCAAAACTGCTAAATAGACATACACAGAAAATTTTCCACAAATATGGTAAAATAGTCCTAAAAATGGAGTGTTTTTATTAGTCCTAAAAGAGCCCCTGGGTCACACCCAAGAGTTATCGCAAAATATAGATAAACAAAATTATATAGAAATCAGTTAGTTACAACTTTTCAGAAAGTTTTATAAAAATCCAACATATCAATTTTTTTAACGGCCGCAAAAGTGTCAATTTTAGCCATTTTAACCCAATGTATTTTGATTTGATTTTTATTATTTAAAAAATTGTTTAATGGTATTTTTTATTAATAATTTAATAGTATTTATTTCGATTTAATTTTTAATATTGCAACAAATTTTTACTGGACATAAAGAATATGATTTTCAAGACATTTTCCATATTTAAAAAATTTTTCAAGGTAATAATAGAAATAAGGCAAAAACAAAAATTCAAGAACTTTTCAAACTAAGCTGTGTTTATTTGACTTTTAAATTTTGAATTTCTAGTGTTGTGGCTACAGGAGTTATGTTACAAAACTACCCAATGTTATTATATGGAAAACATCAGATAGTTTTATGATAAAGGGACGAAACTCTTGTATCCACAATAATAATTTCAGAACAAAGTATTTTGATTTGCTTTTAATGTTGCAACAAATTTTTACTGGACATAGAGAATAGGATCTTCAAGATATTTTCCATATTTTAAAGGATTTTCAAGCTAATAATAGAAATAAGGCTTATTCAAGGCAAAAACCAAAATTCAAGAACTTTTCAAACTTGTGCGAACCTTTTATTCTTTGGATTATGCAGACTACAATTCTCATTTGAGATGTTTTTGTCACGTTTTGGTCAATGTAAAATTTGACCTTCGGATCTGTCATTTTGAACTTGGGAATCTTTGAAAGTATTTTCTTGTTCCAAAACTAATGTGTTTCTTGGTTCAGTTAAAAATTCCGTATAAGCTCCTGAGATTGACAAAGTTATTAGAAAGAAATTTTGAACTTTAATTAAAATCTCAAGTCGTCAAGTACTATATCAAGTCGTGCTCTTTGAAACCAAAGGAAAATATAAATTTTCCAAACTCATTCCTGTCGAATATTTTTTTAAACTTTGTTTTTTTACAGATGGATCATGATTTATCAAGTCTTGGAGGCCACTCGAGGATAAGCATTAAAAAGATTGTTGGTTAGAAATTGATCACCTTCACAAAAGGCTTGAAAACAATAGCTGGAATGTGCAGAAAAAGTATTTGTTTGCATTAAACTTGAAGACATCCATGGTGTAATCATTTGGGAAGAAGACTCGTGGAATGTCCGATCGTCAAAGACAAGATTCAAGCAAAGGTGGACGGTCCACAAAGTTTTATAATTATATATATTCATTCGGGGCAATGCCGATCAAGAATATACCAATTTTGTGTTTTTTTTGTTTTATAGTTTACCAGAAAATACAAACAACTGTCCTTTATATAATAGAAGTAGCAATACCAGACACCATAACGTTCAGCGCCGGACAAGTCACACACTGTTACTTAATTTGACACTCATAGTTTTTAAATCAGTAATAAGTACATTCCTCCTACCTCCATCAAAATAAAACTTATATAACTGGATTCACAATAAAATTTACTTTAAAATGGTATTTTAATATTTTTTTTTGTGATTTGTATATTCTCTATACAAACTTGAAAGGACTGACTTAAGGCAAAATCTCGAGTGAACCACACATTTTTTGATACTTTGAATGGTCATAACTCCAGTCCTAATGGGCCAATTTAAAAAAAAACTAAAGATTATTTCTTTGTTTTTTATGCTCGTTTCAGTAATGTTTGATTTGAGTTCATTCGATCTAAAGGAAAAAACGGTGTGGTATTGCTACTAGAAGAAATAAGCAGATTTAAATGAGACTTCACTTTTAAAAATTGCAAAAAAAAAACCTCTAAAAAAACAGAATTCCACTAAAAAGAGGAGATTTCACAATTCTGGTTAAGAAAAAAAAAAAATGAAATACCTGATTCCTCAGACTCATCTTCTTCGTCGTCGTCATCATCATCATCTTCTTTCTCACTCTCATCCTCATCCTTTTCTTCTTCTTCTTCTTCTTCTTCATCATCATCATTAGCATCATCATGATCGTCATCATCACTATCTCCTGCAAATTTCACACTTTTCTTTTTTCCATCTTTCTTAGAATTTTCTTTCAAAATGGGAACCAGAAATCTAAGGAAGAAAAATATATCTAAATGAGTAAATACCAAAGTTTGATTAATTTTTTTTGCATTAATGGTTTTTTTGTGGAGAAAGTATGTGGGAGAAAGGCGAATGGGAAAAGTAACAGAATTGGTTACGAGAAAAAGCAGTTGTTACCAACAAGAAAACATTTTTGGAAAAACATAGGAAGCAGTCTGAAAAAGTTTAGTAACATCATATTTTCATTTTCATTTAAGGGTAGTGCAAAACTTTTGTTTTGGGGAATTCTGGCTATAGAGAGGAAAAAAAAAAAAAAAAAAAAAAAAAAAAAAAGGAGCTAGTCAGTCACCGGATTCTCTACCTACTTTATAATTTAATCGTATTCTTGACAAAAAAGAAAAGGGCGCTTTCTTTTTGTAAGAGAAAAATATAGCTGCTCCTACTACATCATAAAGGCTCAAAAGGGTTCTCAGGGTGCATAATATAACCCCGCCTCCACCCGTAATATCAGACTTGTATTAAACTATAAGACACCAATTAAGCAAAATTCCTTGAATTTTAATTTCTTATTAAGACTCCTTAAGCTTTAAATTTAAAAAAAATTTTCATAATGGAAATTATGAAATGGATTTTTATCAAAAATTGGATTCTAAATAAAGTTTAGTAACATTATATTTTTATTTTAATTTTATCTGTCCTAAGATTGCTATTCTTGTAAAATTTGCCAGTTGCTTATAGTGGACCCAATAATTTACACAAGAAAATGAAAAATTATAGGCTATAGAGAGGGAGGGGGAATGGAGCTACTTAGTCACTGGATTCTCTGCCTACTTTATAATTTAATCGTATTCTTGACAAAAAAGAAAAGGGCGCTTTTTTTTTTTGTAAGAGAAAAATATAGCTGCTCCTGCTCCGTTTGAGTACTATAATAGAAGCTTACTGTCCCATGGCTCCTGAAAACTCCTTCCACTCCCGCTCCGTAAAGATCTGGTTCTTACCAACAAGAAAACATTTATGGAAAGACATAGGAAGCAGTCTGAAAGGAAATAGTGCTTGATATATGAAAATGGTGTAATGGGTAACATGAGCAAGCACACAATGAAGCTGTGATTATTAAGAGATACACAGGTGCGGAGCAAGGATGCCACAAAATATCCTGAAAATTCTGTAAAATTTCCGAAATTCTTAAAATAATCTCTGCAGAGTTTTTATAGCTTTCAACTCTGGGACAGATTTGAACTAGACCTCTTATAAATGGGGCAAAAAGCGAAATTTAGCAAACATTTTTATGTAAAAAAAAAAAAAAAAAAACTAATTCGAATTTTATGTATAAATTATGGGGTTTATTTATACAGAAAAAGTAAAATAATATATTCAACAAAAAATAGAGCTAAAAAAAAATAAATAAATAATCCCTATACATTGAGAAACTGACTTTATGAAAACCAAAGAGGAGAGATATAACATGAGAAATATTTGGAATCAAGTCTCCCCTTGCTGTTATTTCAGATCATTTGAAACCATAGCAGCAAGTTTTAGTCTCCCCTTCATCAAGGCCAGAAGTTTTGGGGAAATATCAGATATTTTGTAATTCATATGCAAAACTAGGAAAACAAATGATTATGATTGAAACATTTTATGGCTGTAAAAAAGTGCCAAAAATAGGCTCTGGATGATAAATGTTCATCTAAATGTGCGACCTTTAAGGGCAAATGTCACATAGCACAATTTAGGTCATTACCTTTCCAACAAGCCTTCATTTGTTAAATTCTGATCAATAGTCGCTGAGATTTGGAACTTATAAAATTGCGAAAAAAGGTGGTATGTCTATCTATACTTGTAGCCAAATTGAATATTAAAATGCTAATATCTTAAGTTCTATGGGACGAAACTACATGAAAATTTGCAGGCTTTTTGAAGATTATAAAACTATTCTTTGGTTAAAATTTTATAACAATTGGTAAAATTTGCCTACATTTGTATATATAGTGTCCTGGCAGGCTAGCTCCAGTTTTGCTACTTTGAAATGAATTCTGCTTAGGTCATTTTTTTTTGGGGGGGGGGGGCTCGGTTGTCTCCCCTGTGGCCTTGCCAAACTACTAACACACATACACACACACTCTACGTTTCAATTATACCAGTCATCATAGGTGCAACTGGGCTTATGAAAAAGAACTTTAAAAAGTACATAGCAAGCATACCCGGTGAACCAAGTGCAAGTGAAATACAAACGATTGCACTGAAAGGGACGGCTAGAATCCTGAAAAGATCTCTTGGTTGGACTCACTAAAATAGGGGTAAATGTCAGACATCTGGTTGGATGTCCCATACCCTAGAAGAAAAAGTTTAAGAAAAATGAAAAAAAAAGGGAAAAGACAAATTATAGAGAAATTGTGTCATATCTTACACTCTTTGTAGTGTGACTTTTATGCTGTTAGAAAAGATTATGCTGCTGCTATGACTTTTCTGTATATTCCTCTCCTCTAACCACCTCTTGTCTTATTGTTTATGGACAACAAAAGAAACAGGAATATTCCTTATTTTTATACTTACTGTTCATCTCCAAGGGCATCGGCAGACATGTATTTACGATTCTGCTTCTTTTCAACTTCCCATGGAGCTTTCATCCGTAACTGACGCTCTTTCTAAAGTCGAATAACAAAAAGACATTTTATCAAAGAAGGGGGAAAAAAAAAAAAAGAATTTGTAATAATTGCTTTTTGTATCAAAAAAAAAAAAAAAAAAAAAAAAAAAAATTTGAAATAATTGCTTTTTCATCAGAAAAAAAAGATTTTTATTCTTTTTGCAAATTCTAATTGAAAACGACTTTCTTTAGTCAACAGAAAGGAAGTCATCTTCCATCATTATTATGCTAATGAAAGTTTGTTTAATGGGTTGAATGAAGTTTGTTTAATGGGATGTTTAATGGGTTGAAATTAGATGTTCAACAGAAAGGAAGTCATCTTCCATCATGATTATGCTAATGAAAGTTTGTTTAATGGGTTGAATGAAGTTTGTTTAATGGGATGTTTAATGGGTTGAAATTAGATGTTCAACAGAAAGGAAGTCATCTTCCATCATGATTATGCTAATGAAAGTTTGTTTAATGGGTTGAATGAAGTTTGTTTAATGGGATGTTTAATGGGTTGAAATTAGATGTTCAACAGAAAGGAAGTCATCTTCCATCATGATTATGCTAATGAAAGTTTGTTTAATGGGTTGAATGAAGTTTGTTTAATGGGATGTTTAATGGGTTGAAATTAGATGTTCAACAGAAAGGAAGTCATCTTCCATCATGATTATGCTAATGAAAGTTTGTTTAATGGGTTGAATAAAGTTTGTTTAATGGGATTTTTAATGGGTTGAAATTAGATGTTCAACAGAAAGGAAGTCATCTTCCATCATGATTATGCTAATGAAAGTTTGTTTAATGGGATGTTTAATGGGTTGAAATTAGATGTTCAACAGAAAGGAAGTCATCTTCCATCATGATTATGCTCATCCTCACAGCACTACTGACCTAGCTCCTTCAAATTATCATTTATTTTGAGGACTAGTGGGGATACCCGACATTGTCCGGGTGTTTGTAGGTGTAAAAGAAAAAAATAAAGTGTTAGTAGGGTGGAAGGATCGAACCCGCGACACGAAGGCGGTAAAAAATGTGAAATTTTACCGCTACGAAGCCATAGGAAGTGAAAAGCGTTTAAATTTAGCGATGTCAATCAAAAAGTTGACTTGCAGAAATGAACAGTGGCTGGAAGCCAGTTCAGCTTTCCGCTGTTTCATTTATTTGTTCCCCCCCAGGATGCTGGGGAAACAAAGCTCCCCCGAAAAAGGGGGAACTCTCAAATGAATAGCAATTGTCTGATATTGATTGCTTTCAAAATGTCCCAGCACAAAAAGCCGCTGACGTCTTTGCATTGGTGAGTTTCGCTTTATTTATACAAAAAAGACCAACAAACATGCGAGAGGATGGAATAGCGTGAATTTTATAAAAGTCGATCAAAATAAATGTAGACACGACGTCCCTTCGCAAATCATAGATATTATGTTCTAGGGAGTAAAAAAGTTGTAACAAATAGTAAACCCCTCGAGACCCTCCCCCGAAAAAAGCCTTTGCTGGACCTACAAAAATGCGCATGCCACTTTTGCCTTTTTTATATAGATATACTAGCAATGGGTGCTGACGTTGCCCGGGTGTTTAAAGGTGTATGCTGAGAAAAAAAAAAAAAAAAAAAAAAAAAAAAAAAAAAAACGGTAATTTTTTTAAACTTTGACCCCTATTATGACCCCTTAATATTTATTGTTTTGGGCTCAAATCAAGTTATTAAGTTAGATTCATGTCCAAGGAACCAATATCTAAAATGTCAAGTGTGTAGACCCAAAATTGTCGGAGGAGTTTGGTAGAGTTCTCAAAGGTCAAATCGTTGAACTTTGACCTCTTAACAGCAAAATATCTGGTGACAACCCGATCACGTAGATTTTCCCAAATCTCAGTACCCTATATATCAAATTTCGAGTCTGTAGACTAAAAATTGACAGAGTTAGTGCATAGGGAAATGTACACAGACACATTCACTTTTATATATATATATATATATATATATATATATATATATATAGATTACAAAACTGTTTAAACTTAATTTTCCATTGCTAGTACTAATGAAAAATGGATAAATATGAGTTGCCTTTTTTTGCTCAGGCATTTAAAATTGTTGTAAACTTTTGAAAAATCAGTATGTTATTGCTATACATCTTATGAGATGACTGAAAAAATTTTATCATTTCAGGTTCAAATGAACAGCTACAGCAGGAATTGAAATACACTCTACTTAAGCCTGATTGTCACAGCTGGTGAATTTCAAAAATGCAATCTGGACGTGAGGACATTTTAGAAGAATGATATGCAATAAAATTCTGTTTTAAACTTGGAAAAAAAAATGCCTTAGGAGATTAAACATGATTTAAATTCATATTTCATATGAAACCGAAAGAATTTAAAAAATGAGGCATTTATAAGCCTGTTGACAGATGGAATCAAGAAATAGGGGAGCAAAGGTCGTTATTGTAATGAATAAAGACTTTCAAAACCACATTTTTTTTATTTTCAAGTTGGTTGGTTGTTTATGTTCTGTGGCTTATTAACGGCATATCAACCCTTTTCAGGTTATTTAATGCTGAATTCAGTTATTTTGAAGAAAAATGTTTTAATAGAATATATTTGTTTTTTTCAAGTTGGTTTTTATTCAACCCATAGTGGACCTGGGAGCAATGGCAATTAAAGGGTGGCTCCATACTCCTCAAAACCCGCAAGCTGGGGCCTCACCATCGGATATAGTTTAAGATCATATCCAGGACCGTATTTTTAAGACAAAATTTTAAATCAACAAAAGCTTTTGAACTGACCTAATGTGAGACAAACAAAACAACTAAAGTGGAGACTGGAAAGAAGAAGAGAGAAAAAACAGAAAGAAAAAACAGAATTGTGCTAAAAAGTAGAGCTCTCACATCTCTGGAAATTCTTACCTCCAATTTTTCAAGTTTTTCCATTTCTTCTTTGGCCAAATCTTCTTCAGATTTCATTTTGTCCGTAGCCTGAAAAATAAAATTTAAATAAAAATGTGAAGAAAAAAAAAAGTTTTTCTGATTACATTGTTCTAAAAAAAAAAAAAAAAAAAATAAATAAAAATTTAATTCACATTAAAAAAAAAATCACATTTTAAACTAGAAAACAAAAATTATAAAAAGAAACTTGGTTACATATTTGAAAACATTATTTTTTAAGTTTAATTTGAAAATTTAAAAAGCTGAATATATGCTCTTTTATTAAATGACTAGTGGGGTTACCCGGCGCTGCCCAGGTGTTTATAGGTGTAAAAGAAAAAAAAGAAGTGTTTTGAACCCGAAGGCGGAAAAGAAAGTGAAAGAAAACATGAACGTTTATCGCAACGCTACGAAGCCGTAGGAAGTGAAAAACGTTCAAATTTGGCGATGTCAATCAAAAAGTTGACTTGCAGAAACGAACATTGGATGGAGGCCAGTTCAACTTTCCGTAGTTTCATTTATTTGTTTCCCCCACAATGTTGAGGAAAACCAACTCCCCATAAAAAGGGAGTGTCCAAATGAATAGCAATTGTCTGATATGAAGGGTTTCCCTCACATTAATCAAAGCTAATTGCTTTCTGGACGTTCCGGCACAAAAGGCTAGGAAGCTGCCTTCGCTTTCGATTTAGTTTCCCTTTTATACGAAAAAGTCGAAAAAACACGCGAGAGGAAGGAATAGAGTGAATTTTATAAAAGTCGATCAAAATAAATCTAGAGATGATGTCTCTTTGCAAATCGTAGATATTATAATCTAGGGAGTATATAAAAAGTTTTAAAACATAGTAACCCCCCACCCCCACCCGAGAACCCCGGCGAAAAAAGCCTTTGCTGGACATACAAAAAACATGCGCTGCCGTTTTGTTTTTGAAATATATAGATTAAAATAACATTTCTTTTTGATATTTTCCGTGTTGATACAACTTATTCAAAGAATCATTAGTTGTAAAATTTGTTGGTTTGAAATAGTTATGGTTAGAAACTTACCATGGCCCTGGCTTCCAATCCTAAAGCCCTGACGTTCATATCATAATCGTCAACTGTACGTTTGGCTGTTTTCTCGTCAGTTACACTCTGAAAAGAAGAATACAAAAAAAAAAAAAAGATTAAAGAAAAAGAAAAAAATAATAAAAAATAGTGAAAAACAAAGTTTATGCTTGTGCTGGGCCTATTAATTAATCAGAATCTCGAATTGAACAAAAAAAATCAGAAAAATTTAAGACTATAATGAATTTTTTTATACTTTTCTTTTTTTGGTGGGGGGGATTATTTGGATTATTCAGGTTTGGTTTGGTTGTTTTGTTTTATGGCATATCAACCCTTTTTGGGTTATTTAATGCCTAATCCAGTCATTTTAGAAATAGTATTCATGCTGCATCCAGTTATTTCGTAGGTTCTTATTCTTCAATCACTAGTTTGTAATGCTTAGGTGCTTAGGTTGGTTGTTTTAGAGTAGATTTTATCGTTTTTGTTCCCTGCCCTGCAGAACATGAATGAATTTTGTAATGGGAGAGGGAAAAGGGTTATAGTATTAATGTTTGGTACATTTTAAGTTAGGAAACAGGTTAGGAAGTGGGGGGGGGCTAGAAAGAGAAAGGGGAATTGGAAAGAAGGAAACGGGGGAAAAGGTTGGTTTTTGTTTTTGTAGAATATAATTAAGTTTTGCAAAAAGGAAGTAGAAAAATAAAAAGTATTAATGTTAGGTGCATTTTGTCTCAGGATTGGTTGGTTGGTTGTTTTTGTTTTACGGCATATCAACCTTTTTCAGGTTATTTAATGCCGAATCTAGTTATTTTAAGGAATGATTTTTAATGGAGTATATTTTTTTTTACGTCAGATTCTATATTTAACTCATAGTTGGGACCCTAACAGGTACTACCACTCCGGGTCAGAGTGGACCTGGGAGCAACGGCAATTAATGGGTGGCTCCACACTCCCCAAAGCCCGCAAGGTGGGGCCTCACCATCGGATATAGTTTTAGGTCATATCCAAGACCGATTGTCTCAGGAAGCCAATATCTTTAGACAGCCTGATCTGGTAGCACCAGGGATTATTCAAACTACTGTTCTCATCCTGTGTTATTCTTACAACATTTTAGCTGATGTTATAACCTCTAATCTTCTCCAAATGTATCTTATCAAATTTGGGAACCTTTCTGTCAAACTCAGAAATTTGTACGGAATTTCAAACGGAACCTTTAACTAAATCCTCCAAAGGGTGGGGGTAGCATGCTTTTGTTCCATCAACCAATTGTATTCTTAGTATCACCCACACTGGGGATTGAGCCTTCAACCCCCAAAAGAGTTTCACTTAGAACTGAATTTTACTTAGTACTTTATCCGTTACGCCAATAGCCGAAATAATAAAAATTATTGATCCTTATCTACAGTGCTCATACAGACTTTCAATTTCCATTTTCAAGAACTTTTTTCAAGGCCTTCTTGAAACAAAACTCAAATTTTAAAAAACAAAATTTGATATATACAGAATTAAATAAATTAAAAAAAAAACAACTAATATTCTGATTAATATTTACAAAATATTTTAATAATATTTATCCCAATTTGGAATTTCACTTTGGCAACATCCGTAAAGTATATAGATAACATTGGGTAGTTTTGTGATAAAGGGGCATAACTCTTGTATTAACAATTCCAGAAATAATATGATGCAATTTTAGAATGTATTTCGATTTTATTTTTAATATTTAAAAAATATTTTAATAGTATTTCAATTAATATTTTAATAGTATTTCAATTAATAATAAAAATATTTTATTTTGATTTTATTTTTAATAATTAAAAATATTTTAATAGTATTTTAATTAATATTTTAATATTATTTCATTTAATACTTAAATAGTATTTCAATAATTATTTTTATATTATTGCAATAATTATTTTTATAGTATTTCAATTAATATTTAAAAAATATTTCAATACATATTTAAATAGTATTTCAATACATACTTAAATAGTATTTCAATTAATATTTTTATAGTATTTCAATTAATATTTTAATAGTATTTCAATTAATATTTTAATAGTATTTCAATTAATATTTTAATGGTATTTCGATTTTATTTTTAATATTCCAACACAAATTTTTCTGAATATTTGAAATATTTTGTGAGGTTACATTGAAAATATTTGAAAAACAAAAAAATCTCATGAAATATTTTATTAAATGATTAAACTATTTTGGTACAATTTTATTATAGTGTGTCTTCGAAAAAATGCATTATTATATACTAACATGTTATGCCGAAATAAGTATGAATTCCGAAAAAGGTCCAGTACAAGGTGGAGCGATAAAATTGTTGCAATAGAAAAGACGACATGATTCCATTTCCATTTCCAAGAGTGATAAGAGCCTTCTATCATGTCTAACAGTGACACAATGTTCAACGAGCGAAATTGGAGATGCACCGCTGCACAACTCATGCTTTCTACTGATCCAAATTATGATAACAGAACCATTGCCAGCGCCCTCAAAATGCATCGCTGGATTGTCACAAATAACAGGGACATGCCCAGAGTGATGAAAACAAAGTTTCTGGCCACAATTATGGTCTTTGGTGTGGTTTCAAGTGAGGGCAACCTCACATCTTCAAAGGCTGCTTGAAAGTCAACACCAAAGTGTACCTGGATGTGCTGAAGAGTGTGGTGATCCCCTGGTTCAATAAGGTGGCCACTGGCAGACACTGGGTATGGCAGGACTCAGCGCCAGCCCACAAGTCCAAAGAGACCCATGCTTGGCTGCAGAAGGAGTGCTACGGCTTAGTACCCTTCTCTCCTTCCCCCGTCCTGAACCCACTGGACTACTTCGTTTGGTCATATGTTGAGAACATCACCAACATGACCTCCCACAACACCAAAACCAGCCTGATTGCCATCGGTCAAGCTCCCGCTAGCGCTTGTGGAAAAGACATGCTCCCAGTTCTGAATCTGTATCAAGGTGGTAATTAAGGCTGAAGGCGGCTACATTGAATAAATGTCAGCTCTATGACATAATCAAGTTTCCTGAATTGATTTTTTTCAATAAAAGTTTGAAAATAAAGCTGTAGTGTTTTTTTTTGGTACTTGTACAGTTTAGTCAAGACATTAAAAAATGAAAATATCGAAAAAAAGGTTATATTGTACGCATCTGTTTTGGACTGAAGATCTCCGAAAAAAAAAAATCATTTAATTTGATCGAATGGTTTTTATTTTACAGCAGAAAAACACGTTTTTATGAAAGTGGCTTGAAGTCAGCCATTACGAAATTTGTTTAACTCGCCAAAGGGAGATAACTCCAGTTAAAGCGCCGACACTCCCTCCCCATCTTTATTACTAGCTTTTCTTCCTAAAAATCGAACCTTTTGCTCGGTATCATAACAAATTGTTTTTTCGCTGTAAAATAAAAACTACTTGATCAAATTAAGTGAAATTTTTTTTCAGAGAACTTCAGACTATAACGGGTACGTACAATATAACTTTTTTTCAATGTTTTCATTTTTTAATATCTTGACTAAACTGTATAAGCGCCTTTTTTTCTTTAGGGTGACATTTTTATTGTTCCACCCCATAGAAAAATAATTATAAGTAAAAACATAATTTTTCAAAGTTGCGAGTTTTCACTAATCTTCTTTAGAAGATCGAAATCAGGGGGAGATAACTGCATTCTATCATTTAACTTGCTTAGTGCAGAATCTGATGACACTAGCTTTCAGGTCGGCCATCTTGGTTCTTCTAGATATACTGCACGTTTTTTTTCTAATAATCAGCTCTAACACATTTTCTACTGGACCATTTTTCGTAATTTTTAAAAAATTTATACTAATCTTAACATGACATGTAAGTAATAATATTTTTCCAGAAATGCCTTTCTTCAAAAATACACGATTGGTTGAACGATATACAATAGTAAAGTCACACTGTTTTACCAAATAAGGGGAAGTTAACTGCTTTCAAGTCGACCATCTTGCTTAGTCTTGATAATACTACATGTTTTTTTTTTTGTTTTTTTTTCCGAAAATTAGCTCTATCTATTATAGTAAAGTTGCATCTCTATTTTTTTTTATTGCGATTTTCAGTGTAATACAACTTTTTCAGAGACAGTTGGTTATTTAGTTTTTTTGGTAAATGTTTACTTTAACTACAACAGAACACCAACCAATACAATTTGGTTCTTTCTAGGTTTTCGGGGTCGCTGACAACGAATCTGATATTCAAACCCGTCGCAAATTTACCGTTTGCATGGTATTAACCCCTGAACCCTCGCACTATTTTGTGCTAACTCACCGCCATCGTTTATGCTATTCTTACATGATGCGTTCGTGCATGGACGCGCGTAGTAAGGTGACTTGTCACATCGCGGAAGAATTTTTTAGCAGACATTTAAAATAACAAGAAAGTTTTCAAAAACAAAATGTGGTTCATTTTTCTGTGTTACGTAGTTTTTGATGCTTTTTTTAATTGATCTAAAAAATTTAGCTTTCACAAGCGGTCTACAAAAGCATTTTTATTTTTCGTTTTTTAAATTTTTTTTTGGAGGGGAGGATTCAATTATCAAACTTGTACAATATTTAACAGGTGCTTCTGCAGTTTAATTTACCGTTTTTCCGTAAGTAACGCGCCGACATACACAGAGCAGAAGAACTGTTTAATTTTTCACAAGAATTCTGTTTACATTGGGGGTAGGGCGGTGAGGACGGGTGGTGCCCCCCCCGCCCCATCTTACTACGCGCGTCCATGCGCGAACGCATCATGTAAGAAACGATGCCGATGAGTTGGCACAAAATAGTGTGAGGGTTCAAGGGTTAATACCATGCAAACAGTAAATTTGCGATGGGTTTGAATATCAGATTTGTTGTCAGCGACCCCGAAAACCTATAAAAAACAAATTTTATTGGTCGGTGTTCTGTTGTAGTTAAAGTACACATTTACCTTTTTTTTTTTTCCTTTTTTCGTCTTGAATTTTCTGGTGGTATTAACCGAGAGGGATCAGACCTTTGTGGAGAGAAAAAGGGGTGCTTCTACATTATTGGGACGATATTTTGTAGCCGATAAATGTAGTTTTCAGATGAAAAACAATGGTTTCAACTGATATTTTTGTCAATTCTAATAAGTTACAATGGTAGCTTCCAAATTACGCAGTCGAAATTACATGAATATTAATGAATTATTAAAAAAAAAAAACAACTTTAATTGTGTTAGTAGGTGAAAAATTGCCGCCATCTTTGTTTAATTTGAACGGAAAATTACCTCTCTGTTGAACTTTCCTGTGTTTTACGATCGTTTTCATCAAATTCTGTTTTTTATTTTCTTTAATAAGTAATTTTCTACCTTATCAATTTTCGTAATTTTTGGATATAATCATCTTAAAAAATATGAGAAATACGTAGATACCATTGTTTTCATGTAAAATTCAGTTTTATGATTTCTGAAAATCTCATCTCAATTCTGTAGAAGTGCGGAAAAAGGATATGTCCTGTCCTGTTGATGATTGTTCAAAGTCTGAAGTCAACAATGTGAATGTACTTGTTACGGAACAAATTGTTCTCAAATTATGAGTAAAAGTTAAATGTATATATTATACTAACAAACTTATGTAAAAATGGCACAAGTAAAAATGGCACAAGTAAAAATGGCACAAGTAGATAAATGGAGCAAATTAAAAATATATAGATAGCACTTTTATGTTCTTGTGGTATACATTTAAATGTTATCAATACAGTCACAAAACCACATGATTTAAAACTGAATTTACCATTGCTAGTACTTTTGATAAAATAATAATGAGGTGCCTTAAACAAGTCTCCAGACCATTTTTGCACAGGCATTTAAAATTGTCGTAGACTCTTGAAAATTCTATGCTATTGCTGTACATCTTTTGAGATGATTGACCAATTTTTATGATTTCAGGTTCAAATGAACAGCTATAGCAGGAGCTGGAATACATCCTACTAAAGCCTGATGGTCACAGCTGGTGAATTTCAAAAATGCAATCTAGACATGAGGACATTTTAGAAGAACGATATGCAATAAAATTTCTGTTTTAAACTTGGAAAAAAATGCCACAGAAACGTATGGAATGCTTCAGCCTGCTTCTGGACTATCTTGCATGAATTGAGCATCAGTTTTTGAGTGGCATAAGAGATTCAAGGAAGGCAAGGTTGGTTGGTTGTTTTTGTTTTACGGCATATCAACCTTTTTCAGGTTATTTAATGCCGAATCTAGTTATTTTGAGGAACGATTTTTAATGGAGTATAT
Organism: Euprymna scolopes; assembly: GCF_053919585.1. NCBI lineage: Eukaryota > Metazoa > Mollusca > Cephalopoda > Sepiida > Sepiolidae > Euprymna > Euprymna scolopes. The sequence continues at coordinate 49,097,650 of NC_136523.1, read as the reverse complement.
TTTTTTAAGTCAGATTCTATTTAACCCATAGTTGGGACCCTAACAGGTACTACCACTCCGGGTCAGAGTGGACCTGGGAGCAATGGCAATTAAAGGGTGGCCCCACACTCCCCAAGGCCCGCAAGATGGGGCCTCACCATCGGATATAGTTTTAGGTCATATCTAGGACCAGGAAGGCAAGAAGTTTGTGAGGGATGATGAGAGGTGTTGGATCAGTAAGAAAGTTAGAACACCAGAGTTGATTGGCCAAATAAAGAATTTCATGGATAAGGACCGCTGTGTGTCTATAGAGACAATAAATGCACAGTTTGATGTCAGTGTGGAAACTGTTGTCAGTGTGGGAACTGTACCACAATTATTCATGAGGAACTGAAAGTGCAAAAGACTTGTGCAAAGTTTGTTGCAAGTGTGCTCCATCCTTGTCACAAACTATTTGACGAAGATGAGCATCAAGACAGATCCTCAGCCTCCCCATAGTCCAGATCTTGCTCCCTATGACTTTTGGTAATTCCCTAAGCTCAAGGAAAACCTTAGACGCTGTTGTTACAAGACAATTAAGATGAAAGAGACTGTGACGAGGGTTATTGATATGCTCACACAAGAAGACTCCCATGGGACCTTCTAGAATTTATTGGAACAATAGAACAAGTGCATTGCAGCCGGAGGAGGTTACTTCGAAGGAGACTAGAGTTTCATGTGTGTACTATGAATAAAAGGCACCTCGTATTTGTCATTTTTAAATTACCAGTAAGCACATAACGTTATTCGCAACCGTGGTGTGACTTATACATACCTTTAGCGTAGATCCCGACATGAGGTAGCGTAAAGTTTTCCAATCAGAGTCAACTTGTTCCGTAAGTTTTATAGCGTTTTCACGTTCCTGCTGCATCTCATACTAAAAAAAAAAAAAAAAAAAAAAAAAAAATTTTTAAATTCAGATGTTTATACATTTAAATTTTACAAATATTTAGAACTAGCAGGGCTACACGGAATTACCCAAAGGGATTAGTAATCAATTTATTTTTATTCACAATTGATTTTCTATAATTGTCGCATGCAAGAGAAATCTTACAACCTTCGCTGACAGAGTTTTTATTTGGAATGCGATTTTCACGTACGTCCAATAATTTTTTTTTTTCTTTACAAAGGAATCATCTCTTATCAAGCCCCAGAAGACACTCGAGGATGAGGGTTAATAAGTGTACAGTAGTCAACGGGACAATATTGTAGTAATCGGTAGTCGTGGAAATTTGGTAAATTGGATTACTTAAAAGGACGGCTCATCAAAAACTTGTTTACATTAGACTTGAAGACAACCATATTGTAGTCAGCTCGAAAGCCTGCAAATGGAAAAAAGTTCCACAGGGTTGCAGTTCTAAGAAAGAAGCTTTGTTCATGGAATCTATACTTAGGTTTAGGCACAAACAAAAAGTGAGGGAAATTATTAATAGTCGTTTCAATTACACGAGTGTTTTTCGTGAAAGTTTGGCAAGGGAGGGAGCCATAGATTGGAGCTCAGATGAGCACTTGCCATGAAAATAATGATAGGGCTGAGACAGGCTCACGTCTCTTCAGTGGGAAAGAGGTTGTAGGGAAGAGAAAAAGCCACCCCCTACTAGGCTATAAAGTCTATTTTGAACTCTGTCATGGCAGGATAAGTGCTTCTAGCAGCTCTCGCCCAGATAAGCACCAGCAAGGCTTTTCTACAAACAAACTATATAAATATATTAGTGTTGGGACAATTTTCTATAAACAAACTATATAAATATATTAGTGCTGGGACAATTTTCTATAAACAAACTATATAAATATATTAGTGTTGGGACAATTTTCTATAAACAAACTATATAAATATATTAGTGTTGGGACAATTTTCTATAAACTATATAAATATATTAGGGTTGGGACAATTTTCTATAAACAAACTATATAAATATATTAGTGTTGGGACAATTTTCTATAAACAAACTATATAAATATATTAGTGTTGGGACAATTTTCTATAAACAAACTATATAAATATATTAGTGTTGGGACAATTTTCTATAAACTATATAAATATATTAGTGTTGGGACAATTTTCTATAAACAAACTATATAAATATATTAGTGTTGGGACAATTTTCTATAAACAAACTATATAAATATATTAGTGTTGGGACAATTTTCTATAAACAAACTATATAAATATATTAGTGTTGGGACAATTTTCTATAAACAAACTATATAAATATATTAGTGCTGGGACAATTTTCTATAAACAAACTATATAAATATATTAGTGTTGGGACAATTTTCTATAAACAAACTATATAAATATATTAGTGTTGGGACAATTTTCTATAAACAAACTATATAAATATATTAGTGTTGGGACAATTTTCTATAAACAAACTATATAAATATATTAGTGTTGTGACAATTTATCAGAATTAAGAATCAATGAAATCAAAACTTATTGGGGCATCGCAATCGGTATTGGAATAAAAAAAAAAATTTGCGTACTTTCCAGTGCTCAAAATGATTCTTTATCATTTTATTTTTTTGTTTTTATTTAAAATTTAATTTCCCACGGCTCAGATTAGTGATAAAATGATGAATATTTATAATTGATTTTAAACAACCAATAAAACTAAAATCTATAGATCACCCACCTCATACAAGTGTGCTGTTACATTTACAAAAATATACGCATATATAACATGGGTTTTTGCAGTAATCTTCATCCTCCTCCTCCTCCTCCTCCTCCTCACATATACATAAAAAAAAAAAATTCTACATTTAGAAATTTAAAAGAATCAAGAAAAATATTAGAATTGTCCCATCACCAAAATATATGAATACAATCAGGAGATCCCAACGTTGCTCAGGACTGAATGAGGGTCACAAGAATGTACTTAAAAAAAAAATTTTTTTTTTTTTATACCATGCTCATAATACCATATATTTTTTTTGTTTTGTTTTTATTGATCCCTCTACCCCCGTATCACTCCCAATATTGTCAGAATATTAATGTTAAAAAATTATCTGAATTAATGGCTTATTATATTTTAAGAGATCGTTTCTGTTTTGTTTGGAATTTGATATATTAATGCTCCCATGATGGCATCAAGCAGGTCAATCACGTATTTGCTTCTACATTTGAAGGAGTTACCTTTTCTTTTCGCGATTTGATGATCAGTTCTTCCATTTTTTCCTTCCATGGTCTTTTATCGTCATCATCTTTTAGTTTTTCTAAAATACCGCCACCAAAATGCTCCTCAGCAACGAGTTTACCTGAAATACAAAATAAAAAAAACATAATTATCACTGTTTAAGATGTTATTACTGCTAAAGTGATTAAACATCATAAATTCATGCATTTTCTGTTGTAATCGTGTTGTAGATGTTGAGAAACTTAGCCATTCCCTGGCTTTTTTTGTCATTAAAAATGGTTAAATTACCCATTTTTTAATCAAATTGGATAACTGCCTACTCTAGTTACCCCCAGCCCCTCCCAGTATACTGAGAGGAAGATTCACAGGCTTCCTTGTCGTGACTTAGTCCACAATACATTGTAGTCTACATTGCACTATATATTTATAGAGAATTTACTGTTGATTTCATAAAATTATCTGTAAATAATGGCTTGAATTAAAGTTTAGAATGCAAAAGTCAAATTATGCTCGAAGCAGAAACATTCATTTCAAATGCACCCCTATCTTATTGAAGAATCAACTATTAACTTTATGAAATTATTTTTACATAATCGCTGGAATTAAAGTTAAACGTACAAAAGTCAAGTATCATGGTTTTTTTTTTAATTTTTTTTTTTACACACGAATCACCACTTATCAAGGCCCAAAGACCACTCAAGGATAATGGTTAACGAATCTAAGGTGGTAGTGTAGTAATTGTTAATTGTGTAAGTTAGATAGAATTTGATTATTTATGGGGATAGTTCAATAAGAATTTGTTTACATTAGAGACTTGAAGGCTACGATATTGTAGTCGGCCAGGAGACAGGACAGTGTTTCACAGGCGGACAGTTCTACGAAAGAAGCTTTGTTTACTTGAAATGAAAAAAAAAAAATTTCACATAATTTTCACTGTGACTAACCATACAATCGTGCATCTTCTGTTGTAGTCCAGGAGGTTGTTGATGTGAAACTTGATTGAAAACCATGTTCCTTACATCTTGTTTTGTTTTAAAAGTTTTATTTGAACGAAAGACAGAAAGCTGAAATACATGTGTGCGAGCGAGAGATTCAGGAGGAATGAATTGGAGTGAAGGAGGTCACTTACACCGTTCTTGCCCCCACCCTCACCAGGGCTTGCTGGAGACAACAACATTTTGCGTCTGTTCTGCTTGGTTATAATAGGCCAAAGAGAAAGAACCGCTCTCCAATCTTGATCAATGATGTTGAATTTGTGTGTTGATCGGAATGCTATTTTCGTTTTAAAGAGTTTTATTTATAACAGAACAAGGATAGAAAACAAATGCACGCGTACAAGAGTAGGAGGAACTTTCCTCTTTTTTGGGGGTTTTCCAAAACTACACTCACATTCTTAGACTTCTATTTTCCATAGCATTCTTCCATGAAGTAGATTTCAAATGAATACTTTCTTGTTTCTCTTTTTGAAAACAAACAGTTGTAATAAATGAATAAAAATTTCCAAATAGATTAAAACAATTTTATTAAAAAAAACAAAAAAAAAAAACAAAAAAAAAAAACAGTTTTTGTAATAAATTAAAATAGTTTATTTACAAAGGATTAACGCCAATTTCTAGAAAAAATTTTGTGATTGTCTCCCCATGTCCCAAATCGAGCACTTATAAAATGAATATGAAAGAAAGCTAAAATGCAGAAGTCGTGCAAAATCTTAATCTTTGGCAAGCGAGCTGGTCAGGTTTTAATGCCTTTTCAAATTTCTATTTAGCATATATATATATATATATACATATATTTAGTATATATATATATATATATATATATATATATATATATATATATATATACATATATATATACACACTATACACAAAATGGTGACCTATTTGGAAAGAAATTTAAACACGGTCATTAAAAAATGATAGAAATAGATTATCTAATTATTCAATAGCAAAAGATTGTGAACCTTTTATTGTAATTTAACTACTTGGGAGCTAGAAAACTTTCATGGGACGTACTAAATCGTCAACATAAAATATCTCTTCCAAACAACCGTCAAGGAACAATCTGGACGATGCTTCTCAGACACGAATCAAAAACAAGAGACTCAGTATTCAATCCTGATGTACTTCTACAGTAACATTAAAGCTGTTACTAACACGTTATGTCGTATTGTATGAGTAAGCGATAATGTATCTTGATCTGCCATGTTTAATAAAGGCGACAACTCAATTTGAATTACCAAGATCAAAATCAGCCTTCTAATGGCTATGATTTCCTTAAAATTGCTAAAAATCGTAAAAAAAACAAAAAAAACAAAGGTACTTATGCACTTATGTTATTGTGCTGAAGAAAGCCATTCTTAACATGTTTTGTAATTATTCTGTACTGGGGTACCTGGCAAGATGTTGAGGGGGAAAACCAGCTCCCCATAAAAAATGGGGGTGTCCATTTGAAAAGCAATTGTCTGATATGACGGTTTTCACCGCATTGATCAAAAGCTGATTTGCTTTCTGGACGTTCCCGGTGCGAAAGCCGAGGAACTGAATTCGTTTCAGTTAGTTTCACCTTTATACTAAAAAGCCGAACAAACACGCGACACAGTGAAATAGCGTGAATTTTATAAAAGTCGATCAAAATAAATCTAGATGCGACGGGCGTTCACAAATCTTACATATTACAATGTAGACGATATATAAACAGTTCTAAGAGATAGTAACCCCCCCCCCCAATAAAAGCCTTACCGGACATACAAAAAACTGGGTCCTGGATATGAACTTAAACTATATCCGATGGTGAGGCCCCGGCTTTGCGGAGTGTGGAGCCACCCTTTAATTGCCATTGCTCTCAGTAGTCCCAACTATCGTGGGTTGGTTGGTTGTTTTACGGCATATCAACCCTTTTCGGGTTATTTAATGCCGAATCCAAAGATTTTGAAGAAAATTTTTTTAATAGAATATATTTGTTGTTTTCAAGTCGGTTTCTATTTAACCTATAGTTGGGACCCTAACAGGTACTACCACTCCGGGTCAGAGTGGACCTGGGAGCAATGGTAATTAAAGGGTGGTTCCACACTCCCCAAAGCCCACAAGCTGGAGCCTCACCACTGGATATAGTTTAAGGTCATATCCAGGACCCCCATTGAGGGACTTTTACCCTCTGCAGAGGGGCAGTCTGCATATTCTAATGCCCCACCGACAGGGCCGCCCAACTATGAGTTAAATAAAAACCGACTTGAAAAAAAAATATATTCTATTAAAAGATTTTTCTTCAAAATAAATGGATTCGCCATTAAATAACTTGAAAAGGGCTGATATGTCGTAAACCAAAAACAACCAACCAACACACATTTTGCCTTTTATATAGGTTTCCACCTAACATGCAATAATAGTATTTATAAAAACGACTGAAAGAGAGGTTACAGTGAAGAAGAAAACGTGGGGACAAATCAAATTAGAGAATAGCCTTTTTTTTTTTTTTTTACATAGGCATCACCACATTATCAAGGCCAAGAGGCCACTCAAGGATAAGGGTTAAAGAGTGTACAGTAGAAATTGGACAATATAGTAACCATTAGTAATGAAAATTTGGTAAATTTGATAACTTATATGGAACGGCTCATCAAGAACTTATTTACGTTAGACTTGAACACAACCATATTGTAGTCAGCCGGAAAGCAGGAAAACGGAAGACAATTCCACAGGCGTGCAGTTCTAATAAAAAAGCTTTGTTCATGGAATCTACGTTTAGGTTTAGGCACAGATAAAGAGTGGGGGGAATTATTGATAGTGTTTACAGCTAGACGAGTGTTTCTTGTGAAAGTTTGGCGAGGGGGGACCATAGATTGAAGCTTGTGAGAAAGTGTGATAGAGAACCGAAGCAGAAAGAGCAATGGATCTTACCACTGATGCGACCGTCTATTTCTTCATCGTCACTGTCTGGGGGCTTATCAAAGTTTTCTATCTCTGATAGAGACTGGCCGTAATGAGTGAGTTCTTCATCATCGTTTAAACTGAAGATGTTCCGTTTTTCTAAATATTTCTGAAAAAATAAAAAATAAATAAAAAATAAATAAATTTCTTTCTAAAACAAATAGAAACAAATTTTCTACAGGGTGGAACGATAAAAGTGTTGCCCTAAAGAAAACAACACTACAACTTTATTTTAAAAACTAGCTAAAAAAAAAAAAAAAACTATCAGTATCATTGATTTATATATATATACATCAGGATTTTTTTGCTAGGAAATTCATTAAAACATAAAAGGAGCCAGAATCAATAACAATTGTCAGACATTTAAAAAAGTCTAGCAAAACTGGATATTGTTGTAGCATTAAAAGTGTATGCTGTATTTTCGTGGACATCGGCAATATTACATACCTTATGTGCTTCAACAAGTCATATCTTTTTTATTTGTTGGTCAATTTTTAAAAGAATTACGTTGATGAAAAGAGAATAAAATAAGCATTCCAACGATATTAATTTATTTTTCTTTTATGCGTTCAATGTTTTTATGCTCCAAGTTAAAAATGAAACCGATAGAAAAAATGACAAAAAGGGAAACACTTTTTTCAATGTTTTCATTTTATACGTTACGTTTGGAGACTTATGCATGGGGTTAAATTTGATTGGATATGGCTGAAATTTTACAGGCTATATAAACAAAGAAGTTCATCTCTACTGGTGTTTGATTTTGATTTTTACGAAAACAGGAAGCAAAGTTACGACCCAGCAAAGTTGACAAAGAATATTTCAAAATTGATGTGATAAATCTGCATATATCACCCATTTTCATATAGATAATAGTTTCAGAATTATTTTCATGTATAATATGTAAATATTTGATAATTATTAATTGCGCAGAATTTTATTTCAAATGTTATCTTTTATAGAAATCAAATCCACTTACGGAAAAACGGTCGCTAAGCGCGTCATGCGCCGAGCTGACTAAAGCATTCACTTAAAAATAGAAAACTGTTTCTGCTTTCGTCTTACTAGACTAGTCATTTTTTATTCTGAGTTCGTCAATTTAAAAAATTATTTTCAAGTTTTTCAAATATGATTTCCAAACAATACTATTTTGTCGTTTACACATGCACTAAAAGCGTTAAAAAACAACAACAAACAACAAAATGTACTAAGTACATGTGTTTAACTACTTATTTGTACTTAAGGTAGAATTGTGTTTTTAGTGGTCAAAAAAACAAAAGAAACAAAAAAACAAATACATAACAAATAAAAGGTACTTGTGCACTTATGCTACCATGCTGAAATAATAACGTTATTATTTAGAAACCCATTCTTAACATGGGGAAGGAAGGGTGTTTTTTGTTAACTATTCTGTACTTTTACCTAACAATTAAATAAAAAAAGATATTGTGAAACTTGAATTTATTTTTAATTCATTGTCAAGACTATTTTTTCGAATCTGTAAAACAAACCCGTTTTTTTTTACCCGAGGATATCTAAATAATAATAATAATAATAATAATAATTAGGTGGTTCCATAAAGAATTTCATCGTGATGCATTTTGTAAATTTTTATCTTGTTTCCACCTTAACATTTTTCTTTAAAATGACTATATTTTCAGGTTTTCGGGTATATTGAAACTGAATATCGTATTTAAATTTTCCGCAAATACGTAGCTTTCTGGATATTAAGCAATGTCATTTCTTACATTATTGCTGGTGGCCATCTTGGTATGCGCGGTTGTGCATAGTTTCTCGGGGTTGTGTTTGTGCACTTGCACGTATCAAGATGGCCACCAGCGATAACATAAGAAATGACATTGCTTAATATCCTTATTTATTTGCAGAAATTTAAATGCGATATTCGTTTTCAGCATACCTTAAAACCTATAGAAGTAATTTTAAATGTTAAGGTGGAAACAAGGTAAAAAACTACCGTTTTATTTCTTTGTTTACATAATTGAATTTTCAGTAAAACAACCGAGTAGAAATGACAAAAATTACCATCAACTGATGAATATATAGTTCTTGCTTATCAGGATTCCTGGCATCCTGGTACTGTGAAAGTTACATCGAGGATTCATGTAGAGTATGATTTAGGGTTGCATCTCAGAAAATAGGGGTATATTTTGTGCCAGATAGAGAGGATTTACATAATTAAAAATTGGACTGGTCCCAAAATGCATAAATTCTGGTCAACTATGGGAATTTCTATCTTTTACAGAAATCCAAAATCTATATGAAAATTTTTCTTTGATTTATTTCTGAAATTAATTCATATCTATTCAATTTTTTTTTTCTTTGAAGGGAGTAGTAGATACCGGCAATGAATGCTCTTTAGGCATTCAATAGCTACACCCAAGATTAAGCTCTCCTTTGGTGGGAAGGCAGGAAAATACCTATTCTCAATAAAGCTATATTTAAATACCAATATAATACTTAGTTTTGTTCATGAATAGACACCCACTGTATGATACCATGCGGCAGTTTTAAAAAAATTGAAATTTGTATATCTGAATTTATAATTCATGGCTTATGGTAAAGAGATACATCAGATTTGACTGCATAATCAGAAAGAGCACACAATTTTACATAAGACTGCCAAGTTTCATGAGAATAGCTTGAAAAATAAATAAATGGTGGTGAAATTACCGAATTTCTTGAAATGTTGAGGTCCGTAATTTAGCCCACTTTTTCTACAGAAAAATGTACACGGAAAAGCCTAAATTTTGGCACTTAAAATTCTCATAACTTTTGAACTACTGATGGTATTTGCATAATTCAAACAGTTTTAAGCATTTTTTACATAGCTTTTTTTCATGCAAGTTGATAGAATAACAATTATCTAAGAAGAAAAAATCAACTTGTAATGCTAATTGTTATGTTAAAATAGTTTTAAGAAAACGGAATTTTCCACACAAGGCCAGAATAAAAAGAAAAGTGGCAAATTCCTTTAGAAGTTAAAGATTAAAAAATCAAAATTAGAGTTATGTGGTTAAAATGAGACATGATACAGAAGATAGCAAAATCGGCACTTCTGCACTTTAGCTTTCTTTAGTTTTCATTTTATAAAGAGTTTGATTCAGGGCAAAGGGAGACAATCATGAAATATATGGAACTTTTGCAAAAGTTGTCAGAAAATCGAAACAAGTACATTAATACAGTAAATAGAACAAAGCCTTAATTACCAGAACATTTATGAATTTTTTTTTTTTCAAATGAACTCTTTCTTGTTTCATTTTTTGAAAACAAACAGTTGTAATAAAAAATTTCAAAATAAGTTAAAACAATTTAAAAAAAAAAAAAAGAATATGCATCAGGTGTGCTTGAAAGCCAAATCGCAACGCAATATTATGAAAATAAACAAATATTTTACTTGCTGGAAATTTATAATTTAAATATATTTCAGAGTCAAACTCCATCCTCAGTATGTTGTACGTTTTTTCTTTTTTTTTCTTCTTCTTTCTTGCCATGTCGTAAAGTTAGGGAAAGAAAAGTCAGTTGGTACAGATTCGCATGTTGACATTCAACATTGTCTCTCAGTAGTTGCATTTTGAAATATCGCGTGTTGGCTACACTGTTGCCAAGGTAGCTGGAAAAATGGTAGGATCCTTCTACCACTCCAGAAGATATCTCACTGCTGATACAATTCTCTATCTATATAAAAGCCAAGTACGTCCAAGGATGGAGTACTTCTGCCACATCTGGGCAGGAGCATCTAAAAACAGCATATCCTGCCTTGACAGAGTACAAAATAGACTTTGTGCCTTAGTGGGGGATGCCCTTTTCTCTTCCCTGCAACCTCTCTCCCACAGAAGAGACGTTGCGAGCCTGTCTTTGTTTTATCGTTACTTCCATGGCAAGTGGTCATCTGAGCTCCAATCTCTGGTCCCCCCCTCGCCAATCTTTCACGGTAAACACCCGTCTAGCTCAAACCGCTGTCAATTTTTCCCACTCTTTATCTGTGCCAAAATCAAAGCGTAGATTCCATGAACAAAGCTTCTTTCTTAGAAGTGCACGCCTGTGGAACTCTCTCCCGTTTGCCTGCTTCCCATCTGACTACAACTTGGACATCTTCAAGACCAACATAAACAAATTCCTGATGAACTGCCCTCTTAAGTAAGACACTTTATCAAATCTCCAATACTAACGATTACTATGATTTTAATCCATTGATTACTGTACACTGAATAACCCTTACCCCCGAGTGGCTTCCGGGCCTTGATAAGTGGTAACTACCATGTGAAAAAACCCCAAAAAACATCAAGGGTGTGAGTTCCGTTATAGAAGCGTCGATTTAATTTGAAAAATTTTTTTTTTTTACTAAATGACTTTTCTTTCTCCAACTTTACAACGTGGCAAGAAAGAAGAAGAAAAAAGAAAAAAAAAAGAAAAAAAAAAGTACAACATACTGAAGATGGAGTTTGACTCTGAAATATATTTAAACTAGCGGGTGTGCCCAGCGTTGTCCGGGTGTTTGGAGATGTGTGTGTGTGTGGGGGGGGATAGATCAAAACAAAATGGAAACTAAATAATAAGCGAAATAATAACCCTGTTTAAATATTAATAAAACGATGTTAAACTTATTAATTAACGATGTTAAACTTATTAATTAACGATGTTAAACTTATTAAAAACAATCAGAAAAACAAAAACAAAAAAAACAACAAAAAAGTTTTGGGAGGGAGGTAGGCTCCAACCCGAAACCTTGAGGTCAATAGTCTGATGACATAGCATGATGCCACGAAGGCAGGGACTTGAGAACAGTCGAAAATATAAACATATAAAAACGCAGGTAGCTGAACATCAACGTATGGTCTTCTGGGTCAAATATCACGCCATAGTAGTAGAGAAAACGAATTCACAAATTTTGTAAAATAAAAGATATTTATGATGTTGTTTCGTAAATTGTAGATATTATAATCTAAGGAGTATATAAAAAGTTCTAAGACATAGTACCCCCCCCCCCGAGAACTCCCTCCAAAAAAGCCTTTGCCGGACATACAGAAAAAATGCACACATACACACACAAACACTGATTTTGCTTTTTATATATATATATATATATATATATATATATATATATATATATATAGATTATAAATATTGTGTTGTGATTTGGCTTTCAAGTGCACATCATGCGTACGCTATTTGTTTTCAAATTAAATCACTGCTTCTATAACGGAACTCACACCCTGGATGTAAAACAATTTTATTTAAAAAAAAAAAAAAAAAAAAAAAAAAACAGTTTTCGTAATAAATTAAAATAATCAATTTACAAAGGATTAACGTCAATTTGTAGAGAAAATTTTGTGATCGTCTCCCCTTCATAAAACCCCACAAAAATATTCGCCATGGTCAGTCCAAGTACTGAGCCCATGGCCACACCATCTTTTTGCCAACATAATATTGTTGAAACTAAATTCCACAGATGTCGTGGCAAATTTCATAAGTTCAATAAAGATGTTTTCAGGAATAGGAGGAGGTGATATCCAGCCCCGATATAAAAAATCTGCACAAATATCTATAGTTTCCAAAACAGGAACACAAGTAAAAAGATTGTTAATGTCATAAGAGCACATAAACTCATTAACAATTTTAGACTTTTTAATAAAATCAGCAAAATAAAATGAATCTTTAAGACAATATTTACTATAATGTTGTAAAACAGGTTGTAAAATGTCAAAGATGCATTTTGAGACCCTTTGTTGCGATGACCCTACCATGGAGAGAATGGACCTTAATGGGATATCCGCTTTATGGGTTTTAGGGAGACCATATAACCTTGGGCGGATTGATCCAGAGGGCCTTATTTCAATAGTTACCATTAGTGTACTTCCAATATGTTGACGACACATTCTGTTTATTTAATAACCAAACGGAAGCAAACACCTTTTTCTCCTTATTCAATGGAATGCATCCCGCGTTAAAGTACACCTATGAGGGATAGTGCAATTCATTCATAGCCTTCCTTGATGCATTGGTAACAAAAACGCCATCTAGTTACCATACATCTATATACCGCAAACCAACATTTACAGGTTTGTACACTCGTTGGGATTCATTTTACCCTAAAAAACATAAGATAAATCTAATTTGGACTCTAACACATCGTATCCTTATGATTTGTTCCAAGTTAAAATTAGATGAGGAATTGGAAACAATCACAGATTATATATTAGATTTCTAGTCGACAGCTCAACTACCTAACCATTTCTAGTTCCCTTTTTACGATATTTTCCATTTTATTTTTTTAACATTTCTTTTTAGGATATTTAAAATATTTTTTTTAAAACTCATTAACGCCCAAATGTTTTTTAGTTAATTTATTTCATAATTATGTCTCCTTTTGCTTCAAAATATTAGATGAAATTGTTATAAAATTAATTCTATCTATATTTAATATACTCGTAGATATTTAGTGTTAATTAAAAATATTTCTGAAGAAAAAAAAACAAAAAAAAAACAATTGTTCAGTAAATATTAGACATTTTTTAAAATAGGACCATCGGCGATAATGGGTTAAACATTTTTTTTTTGGTTCCTTTCATTTTGAAAAAGAGATTATATTCTTGAAATATCAAAGACTTCCACCACACTGATTTTTATTTGTAACTGAATACATAAATAAATGAATATATGAAGATATTAGTGTTGAGACGAGGAATCGGAATCGGAAAAATCGGAGCTTTTGAGGATATTGGAATCGAAAAAAATTTGAACCTATTTTCCGATGCCAAGACCGATTCCTTAAATTATTTTTTCTGTTTCTAAAACTAAAATCAAATGATTTTCGTTTAAGAAACATCTTCCACGGCTTGTAGTAATAAAATAATAAATATTTAGTTATTTAAATTTCCAGCAAGACTATTATTTTCAGAGCCCCCCCCCTCGCAAGTGTGTTTTTACGATTGAGAAAATGTAGGCACATTTAAGATATGTTTTTACGGTAATCAGGACAAAATAACATTTTTGTAGTTAAATATTTAGAGATTTCTAAAGAATCGGAATTGCGAATTTAGTACGGAATCGGTAATTGTATCGGAATCAGGAAAAATATTGGAATCGTCTAATCACTAGAAGATATAAAAAAATAAACTCTGCAAGTCCGTTTTTGTTCATATATCCATCTCTCTGCATTGCTATAGCCTTCTTACACTCCTCCATATTTATTTCCCAGCAATGCTTCAAGAAAACTACCTTTCCTTCTTATAAATAATTAAATAAAATACAAGTTGTTTGATTACAAAATAAAAAAAAAAAATCATTTCTTACTTGTTTTTCTAATACAAGTCTTTTAGTCATTTTTTCTTCATGTGAAAGAGTGGCGTCGTTTTCACCAATTCTTTTGTCGACAAATTTGCTGGATTTGAACCTGTGTTGATATTCTTGCAACAAAGTGTCCTTTCGCTGGAATAAAAAAAAATAAAAATAAAAAAAAGGATGTTAATGATAGTAAAATGTAGTTGCAACTGATTTTGCCAGCTTGCTATTTGTTAGCAGGGTTCATACAGATTTTCAATGTCCACTTTCAAAGACTTTTCAAAACTTTTCAAGACCTTCTCCAGACAAAATTCAAGTTTTCCAAACAAATTTTGATATAATAAACTAAAAGAAACTTAATTAACAACAGAAAAAATAATTTTCATTTATCTCTTTATTTCATCAAGGATGGAATACTGTTGCCACATCTGGGCAGGAGCTGCTAGAAAGGACTTGTCCTGCCTTGATAGAGTTCAAAATAGACTTCGTAGCCTCGTAGGAGATGTTCTTTTCTCTTCCCTGCAACCTCTATCTCACAGAAGAGATGTTGTGAGTTTGTCTCTGATGTATCGTTATTTTCATGGAAAGTGTTCGACTGAGCTTCAGTCTATGGTCCCCCCTCGCCTAACTTTCACAAGAAACACTCGTCTAGCTGAAAATGCTATCAATAATTCCCCCCACCTCTTTGTCTGTGCCTAAACCTAAACATAGATCCCATGAACAAAGCTTCTTTCTTAGAACTGCACACCTGTGGAACTGTCTTTCGTTTCGTTTTGCAATACTATACCTATATAAGAGCCAGGTACGTCCAAGAATTGAGTATTGCTGTCACATCTGGGCAGGAGCTGCTAGGAATACCTAATCTTGCTTTGACAGAGTTCAGAATAGACTTCATAGCCCAATGGGGGGATGCCCTTATCTCTTCCCTGCAACCTCTTTCTCACAGAAGAGACATTGTCTCTGTTTTATCGTTATTTTCATCGTAAGTGCTCGTCTGAGCTCCAATCTATGGTCCCACCTCGCCAAACAAACACTCGTCTAGCTGAAAACACTATCAATAATTTCCCCCACTCTTTATCTGTGCCTAAACCTAAACGTAGATTCCATGAACAAAGTTTCTTTCTTAGAACTGCACATCTGTGAAACTGTTTACCTGCTTTCCAGCTGACTACAATATGGCCGTCTTCAAGTCCAATGTGAACAAGTTTTTGATGAGCCGTTCCCCTTAAGTAATCCAATTTTACCAAGTTTTTGATGAGCCGTTCCCCTTTATTTCATGAAGTAGTTTTAAAGGTCACACAGTTATTTACATAAAGTTCTGTAACATGCAATAAAACTGGTCAACTATTTACAGCTTTCGTTTGTTTTGTGTTTCGTGTCAACCATGTGCGATTTCAAGGCACTTTCACCCCTTTTGCCTTTTGACATACACAATAATATGTTTACAATCATATTTTCATTCCCTGGCCCACTCATATTTGGCCAACTGATCTTTTAATTTCAATCCAACTGATCTTTTAATTTATGATAATGATTAATTTAAGTAATGATAAAATAAATATTCATTGATTTTAAAATACCAGTAAAACTAAAATCGATAGATCATCCTCCACAAGTGTATTTTGATGTTTAGGAAAATATCTGCATATTTAACATGTGTTTAAAATTGGGGAAAATCACAATCTTATAGTTAAATAAAGATTTTTATGGGTAGATAATTTTATAACACTTTTGAAGATATATATATATATATACACAAACGAAAAAGACTAATGATCCTTACCTTTTTAACCGACTTTGATCTTGATTGTCCCGGAAGGCCGATTTCATGTTTTGCTAACTTCCGACCCAACACGTGATGTTTTTGTTTATTAACTTTGATTTCAAATGGGTTGATTTTCTTCACTTCACTTTTCCGTTTCTTCTGGTGATTCCGGTCGACTTTTCCTTTCTTTTTACCCATTTTTAGCATTACTGAAAACAAAATGAAGAAATTCTAAATCAGAAATGACCATGATCGTCTGCCTTGCTGTCATCATGGCCGTAGCGTCATCCATGTTTTTTTTTGTTTTTATTTTACAAAGGAGTCACCACTTATCAAGGCCCGGGGGCCACTCGAGGATAAGAGTTAAGATATGTGATATCATTCATTACAACAACAAGAACATTTGCCTTCCAAAAATAACAAAAAAAAACCCCAAAAAACCCTGAAAAAACAAAAAAAAAAACCCTCAAATTTAAACTGACGATGTTTTATTTTGAGAGATTACACTGATATTTGATTTTCTTATGGAACAATAGACTAATCGATATATAAAAATATATACAAGAAAAACATACAAGGTGTCTTCAATAAGTTTCCAGAATTTTTTTGTACAGGCATTTAAAATTGTTGTAGACTCTTGAAAATTCGGTATGTTATTGCTATACATCTTATGAGATGACTGACCAATTTTTATGGTTTCATATTCAAATCAACAGTTAAAGCAAGAATTGGAATACATCCTACTAAAGCTCGATTGTCACCGCTGATGAATTTCGAAAAGGCAATATGGACGTGAGGACATTTTAAAAGAAAAACATGTAATAAAATTCTGTTTTAAACTTGGAAAAAATGTCACAGAAGTTTATGGAATGCTTCAGACTGCTTCTAGACCATCTTGCATGAATCCAGCATCAGTTTTTGAGTGGCATAACAGATTCAAGCAAGGCAGGGAGTCTCTGAGGGATGATGAGATGCGTGGGAAGAGTAAGGAAGTCAGAACATCAGAGTTGATTGGCCAAATAAAGAATTTCATGAACAAGGACCGTCATGTGTCTATAGAGACAATAAATTCACAGTTTGATGTCAGTGTGTGTACACAATTATTTCATCTTAGTTTATTTTTAATTTTTAATAATTTTATATGCGTGTCACGTTGGTATAGTGGTAACATCACCATTTTTGAATGCTAGTTTCAGTTTCGATTCTAGCTGATGGCATCTAAATGCTTTTTTTTTACTTTTGAAATCATGATTCTATAATAATAATATATACGAAATCTACACAAATTAAAATATCATATTTAAGCGTATTTTATGCTCAAGCAAAGCCTCCTAGTGTCTTTATAAACCAGTGGAAAATGAGACTTAAGGGCGATAACTCAAGATCATCATTTTGTAGTTAAAAAGAAAGAACTTTTTTTCTTTTATGAAGACAGAAAACAAGCGTAAAACATTATTTTATCAGCTTTCTTCAAGTAAAGTCCCCGGACGCTTGTTGCAGGCCTGTCAGACTAAAATCAAACATCATAAAAAAAAAAAAAATGTATCCAAAACAAAATATTCCCAAAATATTTTGTTTTTTTTTCAATACATATTAAATAAAATATACATACTAAACAAATTTATACATACTAAACAAATACAATACATACTAAACAAATACTAAAAACAGCCTATCCTGCCTTGACAGAGTACAAAATAGACTTCGTGGCTTAGTGGGGGATGCCCTTTTCTCTACCCTGCAACCTCTCTCCCACAGAAGAGACGTTGGGAGCCTATACTTGTTTTATCGTTATTTCCATGGCAGGTGCTCGTCTGAACTCCAATCTCTGGTCCCCCCCTCGCCAATCTTTCATGATAAACACCCGTCTAGCCGAATCCACTGTAAAAAATTTCCCCCACTCTTTATCTGTGCCTAAATCAAAACGTGGATTCCATGAACAAAGCTTCTTTCTTAGAACTGAACACTTGTGGAACTTTGTTCCATCTGCCTGCTTCCCACCTGACTACAACTTGGATGTGTTCAAGTCCAATGTTAACAAATTCCTAATGAACTGCCCCCTTAAGTAAACACTTCATCAAATCTCCACACTAACGTAATGTATTTGCAATAACCCTTATCCCTGAGTGGCTTCCGGGCCTTGATAAGTGGTGACCACTGTGTAAAAAAAAAAAAAAAAATACAATACATACTAAACAAATTTATACATACTAAACAAATATACATACTAAACAAATACAATACATACTAAACAAAATATTCCCAAAATATTTTTTTTTTTTTTTCAATACATACTAAATAAAAAATCTTTTTTAGGAATATTCTGTATTGGATACATTTTTTTCCAGGGCTCTACGGACAAATTTATCTTTAGTTGACCTTTGACAACTAAATATTTTTTTTGCTAGCCAAACTCACGTGATTTTTGGAATATGACATCTTTATTCTGTAATGAGTACATACATTATAAAGATTATTATTTATTTTTTTAAATAAGTGTAATTCCAAATATACATCGAATTTTATGTTGATACTTGAAGGTATAAACATTCAAATTTCTTCAGATGTTTTTTTTAAAAACAGCTTTTGTTTTAAAAAAAAAAAAAAACTTTTGGTGCTAGTGCACTTATTGGTCCCCGCTATTTTTTTAAATCGTATATATTCAAGTTTAATTAAAGCTTTACGATGTCTTTATTTATTAAACTGTTAGGTGAAAATACAGAATAGGTACAAAACACTCCCCTGTCCCCATGTTAAGAATGGCCTTCAAAATGATAACGTAATTATTTCAGCATGGATCAATAGGTGCATGAGTACCAAAGGTTTTATTGTTTTAATAATTTGATTGCTCATTTTAATAAGAAAAAAATAAATAAAGCTTGAAAAGACATTTTTCACTGGAAGATTATCGATGGAAAAACACAATTGCCAAAAGATAAGCATTTTATTATTAAAAAAAGAAAAAAAAAGTTGAAAAGACATTTTTCACTCGGTAGTGAGCTTTGGAAGATTATCGGTGAAATAAACACAATCGCCAAAACATTAGCATTTTATTATTTCTAGTTGCTACTCACAAATGCGACTGTTTCATTCGCAACGTAAAGCCCTGTTTTATGATGTTCGATTTTAGTTTGACCCGCAGCAAACATTGGAAGAAAAGTTATTTTGGCAATTTTATACTTACGCCCGGCTATGTTCGATAACTCTAAAAGCGGCATTTCCCCCTTTACACCGCCATGTTGTATTTACTTTTTCATTACAGTTTTACGCTTTTACAATCTTTTGCAAATATATATATTAATACAATAGCATATGTGTAATTACCAGGTCTCAAATAGTAATATATCCAAAAATAAGTAAAAACCATAAGGTAGAAAAATCTATATATTAATACAATAGCATGTGTGTTATTTTCTGCGTCACGCTTACATCCGGGTCGGTTAATTGTTATGTACTTCCATTTCTTGTCAAAAATAATGTTACCAAAAATTCTTCATAAGCTTTGGTTTCGATTATAACTGATGGCACTCTAGTAATCTATTTTTTTTATAAATAATGTTATCAAGAATTCTTCATAAGTTTTAGTTTCAGGTTTGATTATGGCTGAAGGAACTCAAGTTATATAAGTTATATATATATATATATATACTTGTTTACTGTTATATAAACATGCCTACATCCTGCTGCTACAAACAGCCACTTGTTTCAATCAAACAACAGATATCATCAGGCAGCGACTTGACTATTCAAATGTTCAATGAATAATCAAAATATGAATAGTCAAGTCGCTGCTTGATGATATCTGTTGTTTGATTGAAACAAGTAGATGTTTGTAGCAGCGGGATGTAGGCATGTTTATATAACAATAAACAAGTATTATCAGCTCTTTTTATTGAGCACTATCTAACAACCTCGTTGAATTCACTAGTCCATTACTTTTGGATAAAAAAAACCCGAGTATATATATATATATATATATATATATATATATATATATATTTATTTATTTTTTCATAAGATTTTATTTTGGTTTCTATTCAAGCTAATGCACCCAAGTTATATGGATATATGGTTTTTATTTCTGAAATCGCAACTTTATAATATATAAAAATCGATAGAACATTAACTATATAATAATATATATGAAATCTGTAAAAATTAAAATATCATATTTAAGCGTACTTTACAACCGTGCTAGCTTAGATAAATACTTTGGCAGTTTTAATAAAAAAGCTACAATAATATCAGAGAATCTCCATTTACACTGAACATTTACAGAATGCCAAAATCAATATATTAAATATGAATGAGTTCCCTGTAGAATTTCCAGAGGTCCCGCTAGTATTGAATTATTATTCTTTAATTTATTTGGCTTATTTGTTTTACATCTTGAATTTAAGTGTCAGCTTATATGAATGCCCTGGAAAAGTCACTTCTGATGAATGTTTGCCCGTTTAAAAATATGCAAATAAACCTAGCTGTTTTTGTTGAAGGGATTTGTGCACTTTGTGAACTGCGCTGAAATAAATATTATTTAGAAAGCTAATCTTAATATGAGTAGGGGGGGTGTTTTGTAACTATTCTGTACTTTCACCTAACAATTTAATAAAAAAAAGATATTGGAAAACTTGAATTTAACTTGAAAATACTATTTTAAAAAATAGCATGGTTCCAAAAGTGCATGAGTACCATTTTTTTTTTTTTTTCAGATTAACAAAATGTTGTCGTTTGGGCCCGTGGCGCAGTTGATAGAGATGTTGAATCTCTATGGTTCCAGGTGAGAATTGTCTGAAGATAGCGGTTTCAATCCTACCCAAAGCCGGCCAGAGGCTTACTTGGCAAAAAAACGTGGTGAGACGACTACAACTACGGATGGCAGTAATTGCTGAGAATGCAGTTGGGAGATTTGGCGTTCCTATCTGTTGCGGTTACCACCTGACGAAGGCCAGAGGAATAGTTGGCCGAAACGTTGTGAAACAACAACTAATAAAAGATGAGAATAATAGTTCGCAATAAATAAATTAAGATAAATAAATACTCATCTCAATAATGAATTCCAATTAAAATAATATAGAAAACAAAATAACGTTCAACAGTTGCATACGTGAACGAGGTCACACGTTAGGAGACGTGTGCTTTTGATGATGACGTAACGGAACTGACAGGCCAAGAAGATTAGATTGAAGAGTTTGAGTTTGGTCATGAAAGTGAGCAGATGTGCTTCAGAGCCGGGAAGCGGGGCTGGAAGGAACAAACATGTAGACACGTAATGCAGACTCATTGGGAAGACCACTGAGACAGCTGAAATTAATTTATATTTTAAAAATATAAAGTATTGTTCTGTGGTTTCACAAAAGAAGAAAAAAACAGGTGTATCAATCGGTTATGATGTTGGTCGTTGCATGATTCATCAAAGAGCCCAGCAGTGAAGACAGAAGAACTCCTGGAGAAAGAAAAAGTATGAAGCATCTATATTCTTCTTAATATAAAATATGATATCTTTATGTAAATACGAACTGTAATGTATCTGTGTGATAACTCCTCTATACAACAGTTTATACAGCGATTATATATCACCCTGGCTACACAACATGACTCAATTTGCACGTTTATATCATCCTCTCCTGGCTACCCCACAATGAGCTGAGCTCCAATCTACGGTCCCCCTCACCAAACTTTCACAAGAAACACCCATCTAGCAGAAAACACTATCGCTAATTTCCCCCACTCTTTATCTGTGCCTAAACCTAAACGTAGATTCACTGAGCAAAGCTTCTTTCTTAGAACTGCACGCCTATGGAACTGTCTTCCGTTTTCCTGCTTTCCAGCTGACTACAATATGGTTGTCTTCAAGTCTAACGTAAACAAGTTTTTGATTAGCCGTTCTATATAAGTTAACAAATTTACCGAATTTCCATTACTAACGATTACTATATTGTCCAATTTCTACTGTACACTCTTTAACCCTTATCCTCGAGTGGCCTCTTGGCCTTGATAAGTGGTGATGCCCCTATATATATATATATATATAAATGTAACACTGTGTCATCAAACAAGTAAACAACTTTAAATACAAGAGATATTAGACATCAATTAATAAATATACCTTGAATTATACCATTAAATATACCTTGGTTGTATTATCACCCTGGAAGGCAAGTGTGACACAGAAATAAAGAAGAGAACTGGACAATCTAAAACAACTTTTAACAGCATGAAATGCATTTTTACCAAGAGTAAGATGAGCCTCAAGACAAAGATGCAGGTTATGAGAGCCGACGTATGATCCATTCTTCTATACAGATGCGAATGCTGGACCTTAATCAACGGCACAGAACAGCAACTAGAAGCAGTGGAGATGTGGTTTATCTTGAGAATCATGAAAGCCTCCAGGACAAGAAGAAAAATAAATGCAGAAGTAATGGACATGGCTGGGTACAAGACATGCCTTCTCAATACCGTCAGAGAAAGACAGCTCAAATTTTTCGGACATATAATCAGAACTGACAGACTAGAGAAACTGTTATGGAGTGGCAAAATATGTGGAAACAAAAGCAGAGTAATACAACGCACAAAATTCACAGTTGAAACAAATTTGCAACGAATAAAGAAGGTGCCAACGTAGAGCTAATGAGAAAGACCGAGAACATGGAATAATGGAGAGCCATGATTATTGATGGCTGCAAGACCAGACAGGACACTTTAAGAAGTGTGTGTGTGTGTGCATGTGTGCGAGTCCGTTTCCCATGGACTTGGAAACGGCTGGCATGATTTTTTTAAAATTTCACATGAAGGTACTTGCTGTGTCTGGGAGTGTTCTTACATAGGTTTTGTATCAGAATACGGCTAAAACATCCGCTTAAAGAAGGAAGCTTGATTTTCACCAAAGTTAACACTTTCAATTTCATACAGTCTAACATCACAAGTGCATTTGAGAAGTTTTATACCGCACAAGCAGAAAGGTCTAGCTAATAAAATCAACTGTAGACTGTTTTATAAGACAGAAGCGTTCAAAATGAATATTTCTTTTTAGAGCACAATTGAACCATTATACTTGACTTTTGTATTTTAAACTTTACGTGAAACCATTATTTACAGATAATTTTAAAAAAATCAACAGTAAATTCTTTACAATACAATGTGAACTACAATGCATTGTGGACTAAGTCACTGTGGGGAGGCATATGAAGCTTCCTCCCCATACACTGCAAGAGGGGGGGGGCCCTAACTGGAGAAGGCAATAAATCGATTTGATTAAAAAAATGGTCGATTTCACTGATTTTGCTGATAATAAAAATATGGGAGGGTGGAAAATTTGTTGATCCTTATTCACTCCTGGACAACATTGGGTCTCCCTCCTAAGGTAAATGTTACTATCGAAATACCCTGGCTAAATCACTGCTAAACAAGCCGTGTGTGCGTGGTCCCCCTCTGGTGCTGCATGTGAGATGACGCCACAAAAAATAGCGAAGAAATGATGAAGGTGAGAAGTGTGAAGGACCAACGTTGCCTTCACATTTTAGCCAAGTTTAAAAAAATCTAATGGATGGGGCAAAAAGTGTCATTTTTTTGGAAATTTTGGGGCATTTGTGACCCCTTTTGAGCTCCTGGGAACACTGAACCCCAGTGAAAATGGACAAACGGTGCAGTTTCACACCTTAAGACATGTACATTTGAATTCAGCACCATGGAAAACCACTGTATAGACATACATATCAAGTTTTTGAGTAATATGAAAAAAGGGCTCCAAAAAGGCATGTTTTTTTTAGCCCTAAAAATCCCAGAGGGATGCGAACCAGAATTTTGCCAGGGTCATCCATACTGAATTTATATTAAAAACAATGGTCTCCACATTTCAGCCAAGTTTCATGAAAATCTAATGGATGGATCAAATGCTATGGGGTAAAAAGCGAACCAGAATTTTGCCAGAGTCATCCATACTGGATTTATATTAAGAACAATGGGCTCCACATTTTGGCCAAGTTTCAGAAAAATCTAATGGATGGATCAAAATGTGTCATTTTTGACCATTTTGAGCTCCTGGGGACGCAACAGGAATTTTCGCAAAATTTCTTTTTAATGTGCACATCTATTTAATAAAATACAATTTGTGGCAAAATTTCAGGAAAAACTAATGGACAGTTTTCAGGCAATCATCCGGACTAACAGATGCACAGACGTCACTGAAAACATAGGTCCCTCTCACATAAATCAAGGGACCAAAAATGTATGAGATTCAGTATGAATTCAGCCTAGTTATGGAAATATAGTAAACAATATGCAAAATAAAATAATATTCATTCTCTTGAGACCATTATGGACCAGAATTTAGAAACTGAGCACCCCTTTTCTAATCTTTAAACATTGAATTTTTTCTTTCTTTCTTTTTTTTTTTTTTTTTGTATAATCTGGTAAAAAAAAAGTGAAAAAAGATGAAAAGAAAAATTATATAAGAAGGATGTGCATCATCTGCACCATATTTATTTATTTTATCGAAAATAATTTTTTCAGAAATAGTAATTCATTCTTACTAATAATAACAGGGAAAATTCATCTTTTCTGGTAATAATAAAAATAAATTTCATTTCATTTTATTTTCGAGTTCCCGTTCGGTGTTTAAATTTGATGAACGCAGACAATTTTTTTTTAGCAGTGATTTAGCCAGGATATTCCGATAGTAACATTTACCAAAATATTTACCATCTTTACACAATTTTTCATCCCATTTCTGTTCAGGCCACTAAACTGCTATTTTACCCTTAAAACTTAGTTTAAAACTTAAACTAAAGAGTTCAATTCAAATTCTGTAGCAGTACCAAATTTTCAACCCTAAAACGGTAAAATATTTTTCTTTACTTTTGTAGTTTCACTATAAAAAATCCCTCCCTGTCCAGTGCAGGAAGAGAATAGTTACCAAAGCCCCTTTCCACCCTTAAAAATGTTTCTAAATAATAATGTTAATGAAACCCTTCTCAACATGAGGATGCAGAGGGTCTTTACTCTTTATTATTGACTATAAATCTATCATAAGTCAAGATCATTAGTAGGGTTATGACAACAGCATATTCTTTTCATTGTTTTGACTCTCGAGTATATTTCCGACACAGACACAATTAATCAACCGAGAACCACATCACTCTACATCAAAAACATAAGATATCAATGGATATATACCTGAGAATCAAAACAAGGAAAAGAATATGCTGTTGTCATATCCCTAGTCATTAGTTACCCGACTAAGGTATTAAGACAATATGCTAAGGTTTTGATCCTTTTCTGTCAAGGAGTTTCAAGTAGCACTAGTAATTCACATGAAAAATATGAGGGTAGGGTCATTGGCTCAGTAGGAAAACTAGTACTGTATAGGTCTTTGTGTTTCTTCCATTCTGCAGTCAGGCATGATTTGAAGGCATTTACTGAGTGGCCATTGATGGTGTGGGAATTCAGTCTGTTCCAAATAGGAGCCACCTACTAGAGAAGAAGTGGCCACGGGAGAAAGGTTGATGCTGGATCTGCATCTTCAGATTATGTCCCCTGGTGGATGGGTTGAGAGCTGGAGTGAACTATTCTGTACCTTCATCCAGTGTCTAGTTAGAAAATTATGAACATGAATTATCGCCCTTTCTCGACTTGTTTATAAAAGACAACGGTAAATTTTTAGATTAGGTCCACCTCCACAATGTTCTTCTAAATGACGACTTTATAGGTTTTCGACTATGCTGAATACGGAAATCGCATTGAACTTTTGCAGAAATATGTAGTTATCGAGATATAAAAAATTGTATTATGCATTGTATTCTTTGGTGGCCATCTTTTTTACGTGCGTGCACGTGCCATAAACAAATCTACGCGCGTAACAAAGATGGCCGCCAAAGAATACAATGCATAATACAACTTTTTATATCTCGATAACTACTTATTTGCACAAAATTTCAATGCGATTTCCGTATTCAGCATAGTCGAAAACCTATAAAGTCGTCATTTAAAAGAAAATTGTGGAGGTGGACCTAATCTAAAAAAATACCAAGACGACGACTATATTTTTCTGTACAGGTGTTTATTTCGAGGTTTCACGTGCATGATTAAACTTGCTATAAGTGTTGCAAAATAATTAAAAAGAAACCCCCCCCCTCCCAAATAAATAAGAAAACAAGGTATTAGTGCACTTATTGATCCGTGCTGAAATAATAACGTTATTATTTAAAAAGCCATTCTTAACATAGGGAGGGTGTTTTGTACCTATTCTATACTTTAACCTTACAATTGAATAAAAAAAAAAAAAACATAAGACTTTAATTAAACTTGGAAATACGATTTAAAAAAACAGCGCGGATCAGTAAGTGCACTGCACTAGTGCACTGCACTAGTGCCCATAATTTTTGTATTGTTTTTCTTTTCCTAAACACAGTTTAAGTAAAAAAATATCTTGCCTTAATAGAGTTCAAAGCCGGCTCGGAAAACTAGCAACCTCTTTTCCACAAAAGAGACGTCGCTAGCCTGTCTCTGCTCGTTCATAGTAAGTGCTCGCTCGTCTGAACTCCAATCTATGGTCCTCGCTTGCCAAACTTTCACAAAAAAAAAAAACACTCGATTAGCTAAAACCACAATATATGATTTTCCCCACTCTCTATCTATATCTCTATAGACGCAGATAATTCCATGAACAAAGCTTCTTTCCCAGAACTGCCCGTCTTTGCAACACTGTTCCGCTGGCATGCTTCACGACTGAATACAAAATGGTAGCCTTCAAATCTTATGTAAACAAATTCCTGTTAGGTCGTCATCATAAATAAACAATTCCACTCAATTTACATCATTAAAGATTACTTCACTACCACTCTTATCCTCGTGTGGCCTTCGGGCCTTGATAAAAAAGAAAGTTTGGTACTAGTGCAGAGAGTGATTCGGGTTTGTTTTACTGTACACATAGATTCGAAAAAGTTGTCAAAAAACAAATATATAACAAATGTTATCAAAGGCAAGATAAGTTACTTTTCTACCTAACTGGATATGTTTTTAGTGTTTATATTTAATGTAACATATTTATTCAGCTCAAAAAACATACAGAGTTTACCGATGTAATGTATTGGAAAATTTTAAATGGCAGCCGACTCTCTCTTTGAGGCAGTAAGTTTGGGAAAATGAGGTATAAATAAAAAAAACCAGACAAAATACTGTTAGAAATTCGCTCAATCGCGACATAGGCTGACATATATTCGGCGGGTTTTTAACTGTATTTTGACTGTTTTTTTAAATTTTTTTATTTATAACTCCTTTTCCCAAACTTACCGTCTCCTAGAGAGAGTCGCCCGGCCGCCATTTTGAATTTTCCAATACATTGGTAAACACTGTATGTTTTTCGAGCTAAATAAACATGTTACATTAAATATAAACACTAAAAACATATCCAGTTGGAGTTGGGTAGAAAAGTAACTTATCTTGCCTTTGATAACATTTATTTATTCTATATTTGTTTTGTGACAACTTTTTCGAATCTATATGTACAGTAAAACAAACCCACCTATTCTATACTTCAACCTTACAATTGAATAAAAAAAACATATAATAAAACTTTAATTAAACTTGGAAATACGATTTAAAAAATAGCGCGGATCCAGTAACGGAAAGTTTTTAGGAACATTGAAACTCATTTTACTTTAAATAATTTAGGTGACTGAAATAAGATTTTACGCACAATAATCACTGAACGACGACGTTTTAAAATATAAATTAAATATTTCAAATTGAGTTTTAACGATCACATCAGAATATAAGGTGCTAGTGGAGTGCAATCCGCGCTATTTTTTAAATCGTATTTCCAAGTTTAATTTAAGTTTTTTGATAATTTTTTTGTAAGGTTAAAGTATAGAATAGGTACAAAACACCCTCCCCTCCCCATGTTAAGAATGACTTTTTAAATAATAACGTTATTATTTCAGCACGGATCAATATGTGCACTAGTACCGAATATAAATTTGCATTTTGTTTATTATTCTCAAATTAAATCAATCCATCGAGAAATGAACTCGCAAAGAAACGGTTTTAAAATCCTTCCCAATTATTTTTATAAAATTCATTATCGCGACTTTGTGCTAAACTTGAAAAATGTTTCCTTTATATATAAAAGTAAAAAGAAAAGATAGAAAAAAAAACTTACAGTTTCTGGATGTTAACAAAAATATGAATTAAACCCAATTCGAATGAACCATGTGGATAGAAGCGGAAGAGGAACTATGAATTCCGGTGTAAAGGGAAGAAATGTCCCTTCTGAATATTAGGTACTAGTTTAAAATTTCAATTCCCATCTATAAGGATTATTTAGTTCTTTCCTACTGCAATAACTTAGACACCAGGGGCAGACAGTTGGATTAAGAAGTTAGCGCCTCAGAGGAGAGGCACTCTGATCTGCAAAAAAGTGCCTCGGCAGCCCGTCGGCATTCCCTGGTAAGGGCGTCTCAGGCAATTATCAATAAGCTAACCCCTTCTCAAAGAGAGAAGGCACGGCCTGGGAGGGTGGACCTCCTAAAACTGCACAGAAGTAAACTCGCACTGCAAAATCAACAGGGACTGGATTATTACAGGAATGGTCTAATCTCTATTGATTTTTGGAGCCGAGAATAAAAATCGATAGCCGAATTCTGATTTATAAAATCTGAATAAGTGAAGATAACAAACATGAAAATAGAGGGAAAAATTTAAAAAAGACAAAAAGCAGAGTGTAGTATCTGTTTTGATATCATGTGTACTCTTTAAGGTGCTTGTTAAAGTAGAGTGGACAGATCGACTATTTTTTTTTTAAATATGTCGTTTAAGCAAAAACAATATTACGTACTTCGTGACTTAATTGTCATGTAGACAATAGTAGTATATTAAAAATTATGAAAATTCATTGGGTAGAAATTTATTTATAGTTAAAAGTAATTTTTACGGAAAGTTGAATAAAATTGTATAGATGACGGTAACACGTATATACAAACATATATACACTTATTACATCTATATGGACCACCACAACGCAAAATATATGTTCTAGTGCCATATACATCCGTCTATGTTATATACAACCCCCAACAATATAACAAATAGAAGGTTTTCCTCCTATATGACTCATTATCATCATCAGCATCATTATCATCATTTATTTTATCATGTGGACGATAGTGTTGCAGTTTAGCAGTCAATGATGGCCATAGTGCTCATGTTGCAAGAAATCTAAACTCTAATTAGTAGAAAAACACTCGTCTATCTTAAACCACTACCAATTTCCTCCACTCTTTATCTGTGCCTAAACCTAAACGTAGATTCCATGAACAAAGCTTCTTTCTTAGAACTGCACGCCTGTGAAACTCTCTTCCATTTGCCTGCTTTCCAGCTGACTACAATATGGCTGTCTTCAAGTCCAATGTAAACAAGTTCTTGATGAGCCGTTCCCTTTAAGTAATTCAATTTACCAAATTTACACTTCTAATGATTACTATATTGTCACTTGACCACTGTACACTCTTTAACCCTTATCCTCAAGTGGCCTCGAGGTCTTGATAAGTGGTGATTCCCTTGTAAGAAAAAAAACAAAAAAACTATGTATACTGCTACACTCATATATGAATTCAGATGTTGCGAGCCTGTCTCTGTTTTATCGTCATTTTTATGGCAAGTACTTGTCTGAGCGCCAGTCTATGGTCCCCCCTTGTCAAACATTCACGAGAAGCACTCATCTAGCTGAAAACACTATCAATAATTCATCCCACTCTTTATCTGTGCCTAAACCTAAGCGTAGATACCATGAACAAAGCTTCTTTCTTAGAACTGCAACCCTGTGGAACTCTTTTCCATTTTCCTGCTTTCTAACTGACTACAATATGGTCGTCTTCAAGTCCAACGTGGAGAAGTTCTAGATCAGCCATCCCCTTAAGTAATCCAATTTACCAAATTCCCGCTACTAACGATTACTATATTGTCTTTTTGACAACTGTACACTCTTTAACCCTTATCCTCAAGTGGCCTCTGGGTCTTGATAAGTGGTGATTCCCTTGTAAAAAAAAAAACAACGATTACTATGATATTTTCTCATTCACTACTGTACACTCATTAACCATTATCCTCGAGTGACTTTCGGGCCTTGATAAGTGGTGGCTCGTTTGTGAAAGAAAAAAATAAAAAAAAAAAAAGCAAAAAACATGATTTTGCCACCATTTTTCGACAGATCCAGATTTTTCAGCCCGGGTAAGTGTTGTATTATAACAGCGTGGACGAAAGGCGAAACGACGTCACTTTAATTACAAGAAACCTCCTCAATCACTGATTGCCATGGTTACACTGCGTTAAAGTACTTCCCTCAAGCTCCTTGGGTTAACATTCACAGACAACATGAATTAGAACAAATACATTGAGGTAATTGCTAAGGCTGCTGTGAAGAAAGTGGCCTCTCTTTACCGTGCTAAAAGGCTACTCACACTTAAGAGTAACCTGTATTTTTTTTTTTACAAGGAAGTCACCACTTATCAAAGGCCACTCGGGGATAAGGCTTATTGCGTGTACAGTAATCAATGGGATAATATCATAGTAATCGTTAGTATTGGAGATTTGATAAAGTGTCTTACTTAAGGGGGCAGTTTATCAGGAACTTGTTTATGTTGGACTCGAAGACATCGAAGTTGTAGTCAGGTGGGAAACAGGCAAACGAGAGAGAGTTCCACAGGAGTGCAGTTCTAAGAAAGAAGCTTTGTTCATGGAATCTACGTTTTGATTTAGGCACAGATAAAGAGTGGGGAAAATTACTGACAGTGGTTTCAGCCAAACGGGTGTTTTTCATGAGAGATTTGCGAAGGGGGACCAGAGATTGGAGCTCAGACGAGCACTTGCCATGGAAATAACCATAAAACAATGACAGGCTCGCAACGTCTCTTCTATGGGAGAGAGGTTGCAGGGAAGAGAAAAGGGCATCCCCCACTAGGCTATGAAGTCTATTTTGTACTCTATCAAGGAAGGATATGCTGTTTTTAGCACCTCCTGCCCAGATATAGCAGTAGTACTCCATCCTTGGACGTACTTGGCTTTTATATAGATAGAGAATTGCATCAGCAGTGAGATATCTATTGGAGCGGTAGAAGGATCCCACCATTTTTCCAGCAACCTTGGCAACAGATTTGATGTATGTGTTCCATTTCAGATAAGGCGTAAAGGTCAATCCCAGAAGTTTGTAAAAACATGGAGCCTCCCCAAGACGAGAGCCATCCATTTCAATTGATGCCAGATGGGGATCAGAGTGTTGATGATGTAAAGATAGAAGCTTGGTTTTAGATTCATTAAAAGTAACCAGCCACCTCTTCACCCATTATACCATGTGCTCAAGATCAGAGGAG
The DNA here is from genome assembly GCF_053919585.1 of Euprymna scolopes. NCBI lineage: Eukaryota > Metazoa > Mollusca > Cephalopoda > Sepiida > Sepiolidae > Euprymna > Euprymna scolopes. The sequence continues at coordinate 49,066,140 of NC_136523.1, read as the reverse complement.
AGAGAATCAGAGAGAACTTTGTCATTTACGGCCTTAGATGTGTTGCCTAGATGATCGTGTCATCAGCATAGATGTCAACGAATGATTTAAGTATGCGTTTTGGGAGATCATTGATGTAGATCAGGAAGAGAGTTGTGGGTTTCTGATTTCTGCCCATTAACCACTACTGTTATGAACCTATCAGAGAGAAATGATTTTATAATTGAGAAAACATTTCCAGTTATACCGTAGCTGGAAATCTTGTGAAGTAGGCCCTTATGCCATACCTTATCAAAGGCCTTTCATATGTCAAGAGCAATTGCCCTAGAAAGGAAGCCTTTGTCGAGAGATTCACTAATCCTATGAAATATAACCGTTAGCACGTCTGCTGTAGATCTAGCAGAATGGAAACCATATTGCATGTCACTAAGAAGGTTGTTTGTGCTGAGGTGGTTGACTACTTCTTTATTTAATATGGATTCCAGCAACTTACTCATGACACACAGGAGACTTATTGCTATTGCAGTGGCGTACCTATGTAAAATGGCACCCATGGCAAAGTTTGAATGTGCACCCCTTCTTAATAATTTATACCTTAGATATACCTAACCTACATAATATTATAATACAGGCACAATTTTAACGAAAGATAAACCATGAAATGAATGTTTTAATAAAGTAATTATATGGTTATTCTTGCTTTAAGAAATAAAATTCTAAATTATCCAAAAAGAAAGGACTACAACATACTTCATTTATTTTTATTATGAAGAAATTGAAGGATAACAAACATACCACAATAAACCTCAATAAATCCGGCCTTTTTTGTTTCAATAATAACATTCTAAAATAATACTTTTCGTGCCTTTATGGAAGCAAATTCGTATATGATTTTATCAAAGTTAGTTTTCTCTAATTCTTCCCTTTCTATACTCATCAAAGCTAGATCACACAATCTGTCCTGACTCATTGAGGCTCGGAGACATGAAAGAATTAGTTTCAGTTTACTGAAACTTCGCTCGCAGCTTGCAATAGATACTGCCATTGTCAACATTATTTGCAAAGCAATTCGAAGATTGGGAAATATGCTCTCATCACCATATTCAACTATGAATGTCAGAAGGTCTTCAGGACGCGATAACTTTAAGTTGGCACGACTTGATATCAACATTTTGCAATCAATAATCTCCTCATATAATTGCTTGTCATCTATGTCTGAACTGTACACAGCTCCTAAATTTTCACACATAGACTCTAATTGTTCACAGTCAGATGAGTCAGGACTGTAACAAAGGCCTTGGACATCCAACAGAAAGCCAAATTTGGAATCGATGTCAAATAACCGGGAGAATCGATCATCCATCTCTTTGTGCAGGCAGTCTAGAGCTCCCTTCATGACTCGTTTCATTTCATCTGTTCTTGATAACCCGGCATCTCGTGCATTTTCACCAGCCATTCTTGTTTTTCCCCTTGTCCTTCTTTTGATTTAAACGTCCCATTTTTCACAAAGGTTCCTGCCATCTTCCAAGCATTCATCAACTAAATTTTCTCTTGCATCATTGAAATGATCTCTTAGGCCTTTTATGTCTAGGGCAGCATTGTGAAAATTCATTGTCTTGTCTTGCAATCGTTTTTGCACTCTATCTATTGGCGTAAGTATTTTGTGCCAAAAACCCAACAATGTTAGAAACTCGTATGTTAGTATGCGATTTACTAGTTGTTTAGCGTTACTCTGGATAGCAATTGTTTGGCTGACATCTTCTATCATGCTGTCTAGTACATCAACGATTTTGTCAAGATACATTTGTACAGGCTTCACTGCTTCTGTTCTAGAACTCCAATAGCTTTCTGCTTCAGCCTTTAAAACCAGTGAGACAGCATCTTTTAATTTCTCCCACTGCTGTGTGGAACGGGAAAAGAAGCTATACAATGAGTCAATAACTCCAAAGAACGAGACCATTTCTGTGTCTTGCTTGGCTGCCTGAACACCTACGAGGTTAAGTGAATGGTTATCACAATTTACAAACACTGCCAGCTTGTTTTTTTCATTTATTCTTTGCTGCACACCACTTCTGCGTCCCGCCATCACAGCAGCATTGTCATAACATTGTGACCGACAATCTTCTATCTTCATCTGGTCTTTCTCCAGTTGTTGCATGATAACTTCAACGAAGCTTGCAGCATCCTTCTGACGTATATGGAGAAAACCCAGAAAGGACTCTCTAACACAAACTGTTTTCCTTTCAAAATCAATATCCACAAACCTTACAACTTCTGAAATCTGCTCACGATGTGCCTGGTCCGGGGTTGAGTCGAATAGAAGACCATAATACTTAGCTTTTTTAATGCTGTCTAGTAAATTCTTGCGAACGGTAGATGCTATAATATGAATAAATTCATTCTGAACACCTGGGGAAATGTAAGATAATGCGTAAGGATGACTTTCAATAAGAGCGAGGTGCTCTCGCATCACAGGATCAAAGACGGCAAGAAATTTCATTAAACCAAGGAAATTACCCACATTTGAGTTACCATCTGCCTGAAGTGATTCCCTGTGTCCTCGCAAAGCAAGGTTCTGTTTTGTCAAGTATTTGATACTGTGTAATATTCTCATGAGAATGTCACACCATTTCTGCTTTTCTTTTTCAATTTGTAACTGGAGTTCTACGTCAAGAATCCATTTTTTTCAGTCAGATTTCTTTCCAGTTCTTTCCACAGTGTAAAACACTCTCGATGATTCTTAGCATTTTCATGAACGGTCATCCTTTCAGGTGCTTTCCACTGACTAAATCCACCCTCCTGCTGCAATGTGGATTGATGCTCTGATCGGGAATAGAGCAGGCAGCAGATGCAATATGCAGACTTTTTGGAAGGCGAATACACTAGCCAAGAGCGAGTCACTTCCTCGCCATTTGCTAATTTCCTCTTGAACCAGTTACTACTCATTGTGCGATTATTTATAGGCAGAAAAGGTCCATGACTGTTCTGAAAATATTTTGAACCAAGCTTTGTGATTTCTGTTCTCATTTTATCTGACAAAATAGGTTTTCCAGTATCCTTACTAAAATTTAAGAGTCCAATATCGTGTTCTGCAATGAACTCTGGTGCATCAGATTCTTTGTCGTTTTCTGATTCCATGCTCCCAACATGACAAGCCTTCTCCCTCAACTTAGATTGTGCCTTTGAACCATCTTCAGATTCAACAGTACTAACAGAAGGTGCACACGTCTTGAACAAACGCATTAAGACTTTACTTGACTTTTCAGCTTCTGCTGCTTCCCGCTTCCGCTTTTTTGTCCTTCAGTCTAGAAAAAATATATGAAAAAAAAAAAAATGCATTACTATATCAGCCACACCCTTTTTTATTGGATTTTGGTGCATGTGGGTAAAAAATCCAAAAACCCTTAATATCTCTATAAGGATTCACTTTTTAGCAAATCTGATGCCATTTTTGGATTCCTTGGGTCAAAATACTTACCTGTGCAAATTTTCAGAGCCACACGATCTTTCAATCAGAAAATATTCAAAGAAATGACAGAGAAAGTGTCCCTCAGGGATCCATCCTGGGCCCAACTCTTTTCCTGATCTACATTAATGATCTTCCAAATCATATCCTTACATCATTTGTAGACATTTATGCTGACGACACTACCATTTATGGTACCACATCTAAGACAGTAAACGAGCAAGTACTCTCCAATTCTCTCTCCTCTGATCTTGAGCATGTAGTACAATGGGGAAAGGAGTGGCTGGTTACTTTTAATGCATCTAAAACCAAGCTTCTCTCTTTACATCATCAACATTTTAATCCACATTTGTCATCAATTGAAATGAATGGCTATCGTCTTCAGGAGGCCTCAAGTTTTGACAAGCTTCTGGGCTTGACCATTACTCCTGATCTTAAATGGAACACGTATATCAAATCTGTTGCCAAGGCCGCTGGAAAAATGGTGGGATCTTTCTATCGATCCAGTAGATATCTCACTGCTGATGCTATTCTCTATCTATATAAGAGCCAGGTACGTCCAAGGATGGAATACTGTTGCCACATCTGGGCAGGAGCTGCTAGAAAGGACTTGTCCTGCCTTGATAGAGTTCAAAATAGACTTCGTAGCCTCGTAGGAGATGTCCTTTTCTCCTCCTTACAACCTCTATCTCACAGAAGAGATGTTGCGAGTTTGTCTCTGATGTATCGTTATTTTCATGGAAAGTGTTCAACTGAGCTTCAATCTATGGTCCCCCCTCGCCAAACTTTCACAAGAAACACTTGTCTAGCTGTAAACACTATCAATAATTTCCCCCACTCTTTATCTGTGCCTAAACCTAAACATAGATTCCATGAACAAAGCTTCTTTCTTAGAACTGCACGCCTGTGGAATTGTCTTCCGTTTTCCTGCTTTCCGGCTGACTACAATATGGTTGTGTTCAAGTCTAAGGTAAATAAGTTCTTGATGAGCCGTTCCATATAAGTTATTAAATTTACCAAATTTTCATTACTAATGATTACTATATTGACCAACTTCTACTGTACACTCTTTAACCCTTATCCTTGAGTGGCCTCTGGGCCTTGATAATGTGGTGATGCCTTTGTAAAAAAAAAAAAAAAAAAAAATAATGACATCACAAAATTTATCCCGGGCGCCACATTATGCAGCAAAAACGAAAACAAAAAATGCTCTAAATCGGAAACCGCTTGGAATTAGATGCTCAAATTTTCAGGATTTCTTAGTTTCTATATTGTCTACCTGCACTGTAAATTACAGCCAAATCTAAGGGTATGGGTGTCAAGCCCTGGATGATTTGACATGGAATGCATAAAAAAGGGTGGTGGCCTTCCGTTTATTCCGGTTTGAATATATCGGAATTATGCAGAAAAACTCGCTCCAGTAATTACGCATATGTTCAAATTTTAATTTTTGTCAAGCAATTTTTGCACCCATGTCAGAGTGGCGCTCATTGCACGGGCCATGCCTGCCATACCCTAGATACGCCACTGACTTATTGGTCTGTACTGAGAGGGAGATGACCTGTCATCTGAATTCTTAAATACAGGGCATACTGACGAGGGTTTCCAGGGTGTTGGGAAGCAATTCTCCTTAAGGCAATGCTTAAACAGTTTTGTAAGTATTGGGGGCAAGTTCTGGTTGAAGCTTTTTCAACACTATAATTGGAATGCCGTCAGGGCCAGTTGCTTTACTGGAATCAAGGTTCTTGATTAGTGACATCACACACAGATATGTTGCATAGCATGTTGTCTGTTATAGGAGGAAATATGGGGAGTTGATGGCCATTGCCGCATAGGGTAGAATTAGCTGCAAAGTTCTTGGCAAATAGTTTGGCCTTGTTTGATGCTGACGAGATGACCTCAGGTCCATTGATGATGGTTGCGATAGAACGCACACTTCTGTTCAGAATCCTATTTGCTATTCGCCAAAACTGATGGGAACCAAGTCGGTGCTCAGCTACCTTGGATTTAACAGACTGAGCATATAGCTCTCTTGCATTTTTTATTACTCTTTTACAGTGGTTGCTGGCAGCCCTGAAAGCAACTTTAGTCTCAGTACATCTATTACATTGGTAGCTATGGAAAAAGTGATTTCTGTGCGCGATGACAGCAGTACATTCTGGGGAAAACCATGGCTAGCTGTTGGGTGTATTTCTACAAGGCCACAGTTCACCCATTCATGAAGTATTGTTGCCACATCTGGGCAAGTGCATCTGCCACTAGTCTCTCGGTCCTAGACAGGGTTAAAAAAAAGAGTCGCCAATCTAATAGGTCCTGAACTATTAACTAAATTCCAACCTCTGTCAAATCGCCGAAACGAGGCATCCTTGTGCCTGTTTTACAAGTATTTCAATGGCAAGTGCTCTGACAAACTCTGAGCACTACTACCAAACCCGACAAGCAGCAAAATCACACCCCTACACTATAAAAATCCGTAGATGTCATTTTCAAAGCCTTCTACTTGAATAGCTTTTTCCTTTTGGATTGCTGCACTTTGGAATTACCTCCCAGGCCCTTGCTTCCCTGACTGTACTGATATACAAAAATTCAAGTGTAATGTGAACAGACATTTCGCTGCCCAACTCCCTACAAATTTGGTCCCAAATAGTAATCCCACCTCACAACTAAGTGGCCCTGTGCTTTGTTTGGGGAGAAATGCCAATAAAAATAAAAAGGAAAAGGAATATAAAAAGGAGATAGAAATCACATTAGAGACGTGGGTATCATTGCAGCCATGACAAGAAGTCATGTGGGGTGAGAGAATAAGGAAATAAATGTTGTTGTTACAAAAAAAGGAGTTAAGTTATTACTTGTTCTATGTTCCTTACGGCATACTCTGCTGAGTCCGTATGTGTAAATGTTGAGTCTATATGTGTAAATGTGTGGCTAATATTGCAGTATTATTTTGGACTCTGTGCAAGTAAAAAGTTCTGACTAGCTCAACTTGGAGAAAAGTCATGTTTTTGGTGGCCCCTGTCAGTTAAGCCGATGACAGATGTAAAACTTTCCTTTTGAAGAAAAACGACAACAACTTTTTATTAACGAGGGCGAGAAAGTCTTTAAAAGAAAAAGTATTAAAAACTTTTCCAAGCAAAAATTATTAGGGTAAAGAAAAGCCCCAAGATTTAAACCCCAAAATGGTGTAAGAGATTGTCTGTAGCACCAACTCCCTTCTCAAAACACAGTTATACATAGATACCACTAGGTGGTGATAAACTTTATTTATTTCCCCTTGTTATAACATCGAGGGCCGTCCTGATCTGTCTTATAAAAAGGGATGCACAAATTCATTTTCTCTTTCATGACCTGCTACAGATAACATCATTCTAAGCCATTTCCTATCTATTGTTGATTGATTTCTTTGTTTATTCTAAGCTATTTCCTCTTCCTTTGTCTATTCCCCCCCCCCCTCTCAGCACTTAGTGGCTCAAATCCACCCCAGAGCCATTTTATAGTATCATATAACACCAGGATGGCATAATCAAATATAAAAGTCACATAGATCTTGCAAAGTATGAGTGAGAGCTGATTTGTGAAAGAATGTGTCAGCGGCTGCATTTTCTATTCCTGGTCGACAGACAATACTGAATTTGAACTGTGACAGTTCAACATGCCATCAACATATTTTGTCATTTTCAATTTTTAATTGTTGAACATAAAACTAATGCTCTTTTGATCCGTAATGACTTTGAAGTGTCTGTCAACCACAAAGTGGCCTCACTCTTGAAGAGCTTCAACGATCGCAGCAGCTTCCTTTTCGACAGCATGATGTTTGTTTTCGTTTGGATTCAGCATCCGTGAAAAGAATGCAACAGGTCAACCTTGTTGGTTGAATGTAACAGATATGCAGTAATTACTTGCATCCGTCTCTACTTCAAATTCTTTATCTGGGTCAACTGTTATTAGAGTAGCGTTTTTTTAAATCATTTTTCAAAGTCTGAAAAGAGTTTAAAAATGATGGAGGCAGTGGAAATTTCTTATTTGGATTGAGCAATAGCATCTTGTCGGAGAAGTTTTAAATAAACTTGCTATAGCACAAAAACATTCCAACTACTCATTTTTGAGATGCAAGATTTAGAGGTGATGGCTTTTCGAGAAGTGGTTTCAGTCTTTGGTAGTCGGGAGCAGTTTCGTTGTTTTGCATAGTGTATCCAAGTAGAGTTATTGTAGCAGCCGAAATGATGCTCTTGCTTTCATTCAGGGTAATGTTATATCTTTTCGCTACATATTGTGACGTTGTCTACATACACAAAAGTATCTGTTAAGGTTTACTTATCTATGATGTCATCAATACATCTTTGAAACGTACTCACTCCATTAGTAACGCCAAAAGGGAGGCGAGTGAATTGGTAAAGTTTACCACTTACTTTGAAAGCTGTGTATTCCCAATCAATGCGACATATCCATATTTGGTGATAGGGAGACTTCAGGTCGAGTGTAGTAAAGATACGATACAGCGCTATGTCGTCAATCATTTTATTGATGTTAGGCATAGGATAAGCATCCAGTTCCGTAAATCTATTCATGGTATCACTGTAGTCAATGAACGTTCATTTTTTATGATTTTCTTTGGAGGTCACTAGAATGTGAACTTGCCAAGGAGACAATGATGGCTCTATTATGCCTTCTCTCAACATCCTAGCGGTTTCCTCCATTATGAATTTGTTGTCAGCAATCGTGTGACGACGTGATTTAGTGGCAATAGGAGTTGTACGTGGAGAAAGGTGAGAAAAGAGAGGAAGGGGAGCAATGTTTATAGATGGGAAAGAGTTATTCTTGTTAATAACTCCATTAACGGGGTTATCTTTAGGACCGTCGAAATTTAGAATCACTCTTTTGTATTTTTTTTTTAGGATGTCTTTCCCAATAATTATGTTGATAAAGAGATCCTTAATCAATTCGACTGTCATGCTGTGATGTGTCTTATTTTTTAGCACAATGTCTACGATGGTTTCGCCAATAATTTTAGCATGTTGGTTAGGGTCTGCCAGAGGTATAGTTTTTTTTTTTTAGGAATCGTGAAGAGTTTCAGTTTTTTTTGCAGTATTTTTGCTGATAAATGTTCCCATGCTACCAGAATCTACCATTGTTTTTTGCTTCTGTCCCTAGTCCGGCAAAACTAGGCGGGGGTGAGTCAGGATCGTATAATACAGCAGCAGTAGGAGAGGAAGATTTACATACCATAGTCCAATGTCCGTTTTTTTTTTTTACATTATTTACTACCTTCTGTGTTACGCACCAGACATAGCAGTTGCAGATGCTGCGAGTTCCCACAGAATAAGCAAACTCTTTTAGGTTGGGCATTGTGGGAACATGATGAGAATTAGCAGCGAACCGGATGTTAACACATCCACCATGAGAGACAAAATGAAAAATCGTCGTTTGCACATGGCTCCATGCATTGCTTCCGCTTGGGAAGAAAAAAATAAGATAACCACAAAATAATTATCGACTAATGGCAGAGCTCCGCGTCTAAAATAAACACTTCAAATATCACAGTCGCTGGGAGCCGGTTTGCCACTATAAAATGAGGGGACCCAAAAGAAGAAAGGAGATTCTCCCTGCTGCATCAGTGAACGCATGGACGGATTCTCCCACCCGACCTAAAGAGATGAAGAAGAAAAAGAAATAAGGCACCAGTGAACTGAAGCCGACTACGCTCTCATGTTATGGACCAAATGCCTTCAATTCGAAACAATGCCTAATTCACACAAACCAAAGAAGAGAGGAGGAGAAAGAAGACGAACACGCCGGGCTGCTAGCGCTGATGAAAGAAGTCACTCGCTTTCCAGTTACAAGCCAGGACATGCATCACCGACAGCAGGATGACCGGCCTACCCTAACCCTCTCCATCGTCCAAAAGATAAGTTACATTTTACGAACATTCATTCCTTGTCAATTCATATATACCTACAAACATTTTACGAACATTCATTCCTTGTCAATTCATACGTATCTACAAACATTTTACGAACATTCATTCCTTGTCAATTCATACATACCTACAAACATTTTACGAACATTCATTCCTTGTCAATTCATACATACCTACAAACATTTTACGAACATTCATTCCTTGTCAATTCATACATACCTACAAACATTTTACGAACATTCATTCCTTGTCAATTCATACGTACCTACAAACATTTTACGAACATTCATTCCTTGTCAATTCATACGTACCTACAAACATTTTACGAACATTCATTCCTTGTCAATTCATACGTACCTACAAACATTTTACGAACATTCATTCCTTGTCAATTCATACATACCTACAAACATTTTACGAACATTCATTCCTTGTCAATTCATACGTACCTACAAACATTTTACGAACATTCATTCCTTGTCAATTCATACGTACCTACAAACATTTTACGAACATTCATTCCTTGTCAATTCATACGTACCTACAAACATTTTATGAACATTCATTCCTTGTCAATTCATACATACCTACAAACATTTTACGAACATTCATTCCTTGTCAATTCATACATACCTACAAACATTTTACGAACATTCATTCCTTGTCAATTCATACATACCTACAAACATTTTACGAACATTCATTCCTTGTCAATTCATACATACCTACAAACATTTTACGAACATTCATTCCTTGTCAATTCATACATACCTACAAACATTTTACGAACATTCATTCCTTGTCAATTCATACATACCTACAAACATTTTACGAACATTCATTCCTTGTCAATTCATACATACCTACAAACATTTTACGAACATTCATTCCTTGTCAATTCATACATACCTACAAACATTTTACGAACATTCATTCCTTGTCAATTCATACGTACCTACAAACATTTTACGAACATTCATTCCTTGTCAATTCATACGTACCTACAAACATTTTACGAACATTCATTCCTTGTCAATTCATACATACCTACAAACATTTTACGAACATTCATTCCTTGTCAATTCATACATACCTACAAACATTTTACGAACATTCATTCCTTGTCAATTCATACGTACCTACAAACATTTTACGAACATTCATTCCTTGTCAATTCATACATACCTACAAACATTTTACGAACATTCATTCCTTGTCAATTCATACATACCTACAAACATTTTACGAACATTCATTCCTTGTCAATTCATACATACCTACAAACATTTTACGAACATTCATTCCTTGTCAATTCATACATACCTACAAACATTTTACGAACATTCATTCCTTGTCAATTCATACATACCTACAAACATTTTACGAACATTCATTCCTTGTCAATTCATACATACCTACAAACATTTTACGAACATTCATTCCTTGTCAATTCATACATACCTACAAACATTTTACGAACATTCATTCCTTGTCAATTCATACATACCTACAAACATTTTACGAACATTCATTCCTTGTCAATTCATACATACCTACAAACATTTTACGAACATTCATTCCTTGTCAATTCATACATACCTACAAACATTTTACGAACATTCATTCCTTGTCAATTCATACATACCTACAAACATTTTACGAACATTCATTCCTTGTCAATTCATACATACCTACAAACATTTTACGAACATTCATTCCTTGTCAATTCATACATACCTACAAACATTTTACGAACATTCATTCCTTGTCAATTCATACATACCTACAAACATTTTACGAACATTCATTCCTTGTCAATTCATACATACCTACAAACATTTTACGAACATTCATTCCTTGTCAATTCATACATACCTACAAACATTTTACGAACATTCATTCCTTGTCAATTCATACATACCTACAAACATTTTACGAACATTCATTCCTTGTCAATTCATACATACCTACAAACATTTTACGAACATTCATTCCTTGTCAATTCATACATACCTACAAACATTTTACGAACATTCATTCCTTGTCAATTCATACATACCTACAAACATTTTACGAACATTCATCTCCTTTGTTAAATCACATTCCATCCTATGAATACTTTGCCTCTCCTAATGCAAATTGTTGGTAGTAAATAAAGTCGGTTCTCAACCTTCAACAATCGTCTGTCTTTAATTATATGGAGTCAGAATCTACACACTTCCAACGTTATTCATTTCATGTATTCTTTGTTATGGCCTACCCCTAACCTCTTTTATAAATACCGAGGCCATAGCATTCATCTTTATAGAGACTAAGTGGATGTCTTCCAAAGGAATTATGGCAGCAGCTATGTTGTTGTTTTCGAAGCTCTCCAAATGTTTTCCTGCTTGTTCGAGTGATGTGGCCATTGTGTAGGTTTCTTGTAGTGTGAGGAAGGGTTTCTCAAGCAAGGGGGTTCGAATAGAGGAGGGAGAGAGTCCACTGATAAAGGCGTCTTGAATGTACTATTTTTTGTTTTCTGTGGTGATTACAGCTTGAAAATGGCACGACTTTGCGAGTACTTCTAACTGTTGCATGAACATGTCAGTAGTTTGAGGCAGTTGCCGTTTCTTTGTCAGTAGTTGGTGTCTATTGTACACAATGTTTGCTGGTTTAATATAAGCAATGTCAAAGGCCTCTATCATACTATTGTAGTCCGTAGCATTGCTCATTATCTCGTAGACAGCAGCTGAAATGTTATTAATTAAGGCGAAGAAGTTCTGGTGGTTATTTTCAATTTTACCATTGTTGATAGTCATTAAGTAGTTTTTGAAAGTCAGTTTCCAGTGCTTGTATAATTTCTCCAAGTTTGAAGTTGTAGGTTCGACGTCAAGTCTTTCAGGACGCAGTAGTCTATAGAATAAGGGACAATGAAATAATGTTTTGTTCTATATTCAAAAGCAACTTTATTTGTTATCTTTGTTAGTAGCGTGTACAAGAGAGAAATGGGTTGGTAGGAGAATTCAGTGTTGGAGCACGCTTGTATTTATAGTGGTCGTGAAAAGAGTTCCTGGTGTGGAGACGAAGATTAAACATCCGACAAGCGTTAAGCCTGGGGCTATAAGCCCAGGCAAATGTCTACTGCCAGCTGAAGCCAAGGAGAAAGTAAGAGGGAGAGCATTCTCGGTTTTACTTTTTATACACTCGGTCACATGACTGAGAGCTGGCTTGTGATTGGGCAAGCCAGTAAGACGGAAGATTTAAATCTTGAGCCTCAAGATTTAACTTCTGCTACTGTGCTTGTTGCAAGTTCGTCTGCTACAAGTCTGTCCATTTTTTGTTTTGTTTTGTTCTGTTAATAAAATTGTAATGAACTGAAAAGAATATCTGAGAAAGAAAAGCTGTTGACATAAGTTTTATCAACCAACAAAGAATACACATGCTATGATTCTTGTACAGTATTGTAATGGTGAAAGGGCTTCTTCCAGCCAAAGGGATATTTTTAGATATATTTTATCACCACTAGGGGCCCTTGGAAGGGATAAAGCCAAAGGGCAGGGGGACACGGGTAATTTAAACTATAACAGGATCTATAATAATAAATACAAAATCTGCACAAATGAAAATATTATATTTAAGTGTATTTTACAATTGGGCCGTGCAGGGGGGGGCATTGCTATATATTAGGTACAATATGATAATCAATAAAGAATTGGCTTTATTATTATTATTATTATTATTATTATTATTATTATTATTATTATTAGTTTTGAACTTAAATAGATTCCTTATTTTTGTAATTTTCTTTCTGTAATTTTAACACAATTTGACTTAGACATTAAGAAAAAAAATGCAAAATTCAAACAACGTTTATCTATGTAAAATAATGTCTTTTAAATGTTGTTGTTGTTGTTGTTAATAATAATAATAATAATAATAATAATAATAATAATAATAATAATAATAATAAATACGAAGTCTGCATAAATTAAAATAGGGTGTCCAAAAAGTCACTGAAGGTTTTGAACTTAAATAGATTCCTTATTTTAGATGATATCTTTCTGTAATTTTAACACAATTTGACTTAGACATTAAGAAAAAAATATGCAAAATTCAAACAACGTTTATCTATGTAAAAAAATGTCTTTTTAAATCTTGCCCATTTTCAGCTTCGCATATTTGTACTTTTTCCAAAACATTATTCATAAAAGATTGCAGAATCTCTGGATTGCGATTTAACTCCCTTATTTCGTTCCTGATGTTTTCCTTCAATTCTTGCAGGGTTTAGTGCACAATGTTTTCAATTGTGTTGTGACTTGGGCTATTTCTTACATGAAAAATGCCGTCGATAAGTTCTTTGAGTCAAAACAGTTGATCCCTGATTTTGGTAAAACAATTTCACAAGTTGCGTACGTTGTTCAATACTATACTGGTCCATAATTAATTCCCAAAATATTATCTGTAAAATATCTTAAATACAAAAGAAAAAATAACCATTAATAGTAAAATGACAAAGATTTTTAACCCTTCAGTGATTTTTTGGACACCGTGTATTTTCAACGGATTATCTAATAGCAATAATATTGAACCAGCCTCTTTTTTAGAAGGGACAGTTACACCGCCTTGTCGGTATTTAAATTCACTCGAGTTCATGCAGTCTTCCATAAGGTATGTGAAGTACCCACGTGTGTTTTTTTCGCTCGCTTTTATTTTATTCCACGTTGCCGGCTTAGAAAACTTGCAGAGGGCAAGGATTAATTGTTTTTATTATTTTAATTTAAACCCAGGTTTAAATTTTAATTATATATATTGTGTATAAATCGAGATAGAAAGAAGAAAATGAATTTCAGAATTGATTTTGTGGACTTAGTTTTAAAAATAATTGACATGACATTTTTAGGTGCTAATGCACTTACTGATCCGCGCTATTTTTTTTTTTTTTTAAAATCATATTTCCAAGTTTAATTGAAGTTTTATGATGTTTTTTTTTTTTTTTTTATTCAATTGTAAGGTTAAAGTATAGAATAGGTACAAAACTCCCTCCCCGTGTTAAGAATGGCTTTTTAAATAATAACGTTATTTCGGCACGGATCAATTAAGTATGAGTACCCAAATTTTATTTTGTGGTACTTACGCACTTATTGTACCGTGCTGAAATAATATTTTAATATGGGAGGGTGTTTTGTAACTATTCTGTACTTTCACCTAACAATTTAATAATAATAAAAAAGATATCGTAAAACTTGAATTTCACTTGAATACTATTAAAAAAGCATAAGCAACTATTTTGTTAATCCATTTTAATTTTCTTCGTTCTTTGTAATGACAAAGGTAAATGTCCAAAATTATTTTTTTCCGTTTCAGGTTTTTAGGTAAATTTTTACGACGTGCCCTGACTGCCCTGCCCCAGGTATTATAAACACCCCAACCTCCCCATGATAAGAACGGTTTTCAAACTAAACACCCTCCCAACCTCGAAAGACGTTCTTAACATGGAGAGTTTTTTTTTGGGGGGGGGGCGGGTATTCCGAAAGCCGTTTTTAACATGGGGTGGTTGAGGGTCTTTATATACTACGCTTGAGGCAGGTCGTAAAAGAATACCGTTTTTTTTTTTTTTTTTTTTTGTTAACTTAAACGGCAACTAAGCATTCACCGTTAAATTGACGACCTTTTAAGTTTCCAGATATGTTGTTCGAGCTGAATAAACATGTTACATTAAACAAAAACACTAGAAAATTGTCCAGTTAGGTATAAAAGTAACTTCTCTTGCCTTTGATAACATTTGTTATATATTTGTTTGGGTTTGTATTATTGTACACAGATTCGAAAAAGTTGTCCAAAAACAAGTATATATAACAAATGTTATCAAAGGCAAGATAAGTTACTTTTCTACCTAACGGGATAATTTTTTTAGGGTTTTTTTTTTTTTTTTTATTTAATGTAAAATGTTTATTCGGCTCGAAAAAGTGTTTACTGTTTATCAATGTATCTGAAAAATACAGATGGCGGCGGCGGACTGTTTAACACGTTAAGTTTGGGAAAATGAGATAACACTAAAAAATTATACAAAATACTGATAGAAACTTGTTCAATATATGTTACCGTGACATAGACTGACATATTTGGTGTGTTTCTAACAATATTTTGTATAGTTTTTAGTTTTAACTCATTTTTCCAAACTTCACGTGTTCAACATAGTCAGCCACTCAGCCAGTTGTATTTTTCAGATACATCGATAAACACTTTTCCGAGCCGAATAATCATTTTACATTAAATAAAAACACTAAAAAATTATCCAGTTTCGTAGAAAAGCCACTGCACTTGCCTTTGGTAACATTTATTTGGTTTGTGTTACTGTACACATATATTCGAAAAAGTGGTACAGGTAAAAAACAAAACAAATATATAACAAATGTTATTAAAGGAAAGATAAGTTACTCTTCTACCTATCTGGAAAAGTTTTTTAGTGGTTTTATTAATTTTAAAACGTAATCGGTTCGAAAATCATACAGTGTTTATCGAATATTTTGATTAAACTGTACAAATACTGGAGGGAGTGTCTCCCTCCCCATCTTTAATACTAGCTTTTCTTCCTAAAAATCGAAACATGACTGACCTTTTGGTCGATATCATAATTTTTTTTTTTTGCTGTAAAAAAAACAAAGAAAAAACAAAAACTTGATCATATTAATTGAAATTTTTTCAGGTGAACCATTCCAAAACGGATACATACAATATAACTTTTAATATTTTCATTTTTTAATGTCTTGATTAAACTGTACAAGTGCCCAATATTTTTTTTATTAAATGATTATTAAATACAGGAATTAAAACAAAAAATAATTTTTAGCAGTTTAGATTTTTTTTATGAATCACTCCCGCGTAATATTGGTCCCCTGATTTATCAGAGAGAGCCTATGTTTTCAGTAGCGTCCATCTGTTAGTCCAGACGATTGCCAGATAACCATCCTTTAGTTTTTTTTCCTGAAATTTTGCCACAAATTCTATTTGATTAAATAGATGTGCACAGTAAAAACATTTTTTACAAAAATTACTGTTGTGCCCTCAGCGGCTCAAGAGGTCCAAAATGCCCCTAAATGGCCAAAAATTACACATTTTGTCCCATAACTTTTGATTCATCCATTAGATTTTTCTGAAACTTAGCCAAAATGTGGAGCCCATTGTTCTTAATAAATCCAGGATGGGTGACCTTGACAAAATTCTGGGGACTTTTAGTGCTAAAATGCCTCTTTTCGTGGCTCTTTTTTCATATTTGTCAACAAAATCTTTGTCTGACTATATAGTAGTTTTTCACAGTGGTCAACTCAAGTATACATGTGTTAAGGCCTGAAACTGCAGTTATCCATTTATACTGGGATTCAGTATCCCCAGGGGCTAAAAAGAGGTCAGAAATGGCCCAAAATGACACTTTTTGCTCCATATCGTTTGATCCATCCATTAGATTTTCCTGAAACTTGCTTAAAATGTAGAAGCCATTGTTCTTAATATAAATTCAGTATGGGTGACCCTGGCAAAATTCTGGATCACATCCCTCTGGGATTTTTAGGGCTAAAAAAAATGTCTTATTTTTTATTTTATTTATTTATTTATTTTTTTTACACAGTGATCACCACTTATCAAGGCCCGGAAGCCACTCAGGGATAAGGGTTTTGAAGCTCTTTTTTCGTATTCATCAAGAACTTGATATGTATGTCTATATAGTGGTTTTCCATGGTGCTGAATTCAAATATACATGTCTTAAGGTGTGAAACTGCACCGTTTGTCCATTTTCACTGGAATTTGGCATTCCCAAAAGCTCAAGAGGTCACAAATGCCCCCAAATTGCAAAAAAAAAATGACACTTTTTACCCCATAACTTTAGCCCCATTCATTAGATATTTCTGAAACTTAGCAAAAATGTGAAGGCAACGTTGGCCCTTCACTTCTCACATGCATATTTCTTCACTATTTTTTTTTTTTTTTTTTTTTTTTTGTGGCGTCATTTCACATGCAGCACCAGAGGGGACCACACATGCGCGGCTGGTTATAAATAAAATGACAGATAATTAGAAATTTGAAAATAGTAGAAAACTTTTTTTTTTTTTTTGACAAACAAAGCTAATAAGAACTGATATTATTCTCTGATACATAATAATATACGTGGAAATATTTGAGTCGATTTCCTTCTGTCCGCCACATATGATTAGCAATTTGTTGTCGACTTTCTTGCACTTTCGATTATTTTTTTTTTTTATAAAGTAAAATGTTTCTCTTTTAATAGCCAATCGAATTGTGTTACTTAAATATGACTAAGTTTTTAATTCTTTTACGATAATTATTTTTTTATACTAATATTTTAATTATTAAATACTTAGTAATTAAGTTCTTTTACAATAATTTCAATTTTTAAATTCTATCAATATTTTATAGTAAAAACGTAAATTTCATTATCCGATCAAGTGGGATTCTTACTACAGGTGTAACATGACTTATGTCCCATTTTCTTCCTCATATTTCTGTTTCCCTAAACTGCAAGAGTTTACATTTGAAATATAATTTAACAATAAATTTCATTAAAATCTTTTGGGTGTTTTTAGAGGGGGGGGGGGTGTTTAAATTTGAAACCTAAAATAGCAAGATAAATTGAATTAATTTTTGGTAGAAGTGGCCTGGTAGACCAACGCACAACCTACCTTTTTAAAAACTTGTTTTCTAAGGAGGGTGGCAACTAGTTTTCAGAATATTGCAAACATAACTTTTCTGCATGTTTCATGTGGTAATGTAAAGTGGCAGCCATATTTATTTATGCCGCGCACAGAAATAAAATAAAGCATTGATTTTATTTATTACCCCCCCCCCCCCCTTTTTTTTTCGGTTATTTTTAACTAGCGAGGAGTACCCGGCGTTGCCCAGGTGTTTGTAGGTGTGTGGGGAAAAAAACAGGTGCCCGTGAAAAAAAAAGCCTTGACGATGCGCAGTTGGAAAATAGTAAAGTGTGAAAAAAAAAACAGGTGCACGTTTTTGATTGACGTGACAGCGATAGCTATTCAGCAGTTAGTATTTTGTGCGGGACAGTTTTTAATGAGATCAATAAATCGGTTTGTTTGTTTTTAAAAACCTGCTCCCCCGTCTGATATGACAAAGTCAACATTGACCAGACGTTACTTAGCTCTCTAGAGACCACTGGCTCTGGGCCTGTGATTAGAGTCGAGTTTCACTTTTTGTTTATACCGAAAACCGAATGTAACGCGTGCCGATGCGGGGGAAATATGGAATAATTAACATTTGAAAGCCAATAAAATTAAATAGACAGGCGAGCTCCGTGGTTAACTGCGAGATATTACAATTTATAGATGATATAAAAAGTTTTAAGAAGTTGTGAAGCGAGCGAGCGCTTCTCTGAAAGAAGCCTTTTGTGGACATCGAAGAAATGCGTACATACATACATATATTTTCGCTTTTATATTTATAGATAACTAGCAGGGGTGCCCGGCGTTGCTCGGGTGTTTGGAGGTGTATGCTGTGCAAAAAAAGCAAAAAAAACAAAAAAAATGGTTAATTTTTTAAAACTTTGACCCCTATTATGACCCCTTAAAATTTATAGTTTCGGGCTCAAATCACTTTATTAAGTTAGATCCAGGTTCAAGGAACCTATATCTAAAATTTCAAGTGTCTAGACCCAAAATTGTCGGAGGAGTTTGGTAGAGTTCTTAAAGGTCAAATCGTTGAAATTTGACCCCTTAACAGCCAAATTTCTGGCTGACACCCGTCACATCGATTTTTCCCAAATCTCAGTACCCGGTATTTCAAATTTCGAGTCTATAGACTAAAAATTGACAGAGTTATTGCGTAGGGAAATGTACACAGACAGACAGACAGACAGACAGACAGACACGTTCACTTTTATATTTATAGATTATAATAATAAAAAAGATTAGCTCCGCATTATCTTGGAATTTCATTACATCCTTCCCCTGACACGTAATTTGTTCTTTATACCTTGCTTGTTCATAAATAACTTTCGTCACTGGCCCTTGCATTCAAAGGAATACCAGACTATAATATTGGCATCCGCATGCGTTTTCCCTGGCCTAGAGATTTGTATCCATCGGGATATTATCTCGTTCACCAAACTTTCTACTCTGCTGACTACCCTCTATATACTTTTTAAGTGCCTTACTTTTGTATATATTATTTCTCCAACTCTGTCTCTAACTAAATTTTAGTTTTTATTTTTTCCCCTATTATTCCACCACGCTATTCGTGACATCCTAATTATTTCTCTCTTTATCCATATTATCTTTATCAACTTTACTCCTATCTTTATATCATTGCCTTATACCCCCCCCCCAAACTTCACACCTAGTAACAGCGCAATCCTTAGGACTATTAGTCTATATTATCTTCTGAAAGTTGTTATATTTTTACAACTACCTACCCCATACCCCCTCGTAACTTACCTCCTTAATTCACTGTCAGGTCTTCCCCTATCTTACTAAATTAAAACCATAGTACACGACATAACCCTTGTAATCCACCCTACAACTTTCATTAATCTCATAACATTACTCTGTATGCCATAGTTCTTTTGGGTTTGTATTACTGTACACATAGATTCGAAAAAGTTGTCAAAAAACAAATATATAACAAATAAATGTTATCAAAGGCAAGATAAGTTACTTTTCTACCAAACTGGATATATTTTTCGTGTTTTTATTCAATGTAACATGTTTATTCAGCTCGAAAACCATACAGTGTTTACCGATGTATTGGAAAATTCAAGATGGCGTCTGACTCCCTCTTTAACACGGTAAGTTTGGGAAAAGGTGTTATAAATAAAAAACTGGATAAAATACTGTTAAAAACTTGCTCAATATATATTACCGTGACATAGCTTGACATATATTCGGCGGGTTTTTAATAGTATTTTTTCTAGTTTTTATTTATAACACCTTTTCCCAAACTTACCATGTTAAAGAGGGAGTCAGACGCCATCTTGAATTTTCCAATACATCGGTAAACACTGTATCGTTTTCGAGCTGAATAAACATGTTACATTGAATAAAAACACGAAAATTATATCCAGTTTGGTAGAAAAGTAACTTATCTTGCCTTTGATAACATTTATTTGTTATATATTTGTTTTCTGACAACTTTTTCGAATCTATGTGTACAGTAATACAAACCCGTTCTTTTATAATGTTGTAATAACTGTTACATTCATTAAAATCCGACTTAGCATTTACTCCCTCGTTTTAATTTATCATAAAAACCTAGACCTTCTCTAAGTGCGGTTGTGATCTCAATTACTTCTGTTGATAAAATACCATTTAGCGTAACCCCCCCCCCC
The DNA here is from genome assembly GCF_053919585.1 of Euprymna scolopes. Classification (NCBI taxonomy): domain Eukaryota; kingdom Metazoa; phylum Mollusca; class Cephalopoda; order Sepiida; family Sepiolidae; genus Euprymna; species Euprymna scolopes. The sequence continues at coordinate 49,045,452 of NC_136523.1, read as the reverse complement.
CCCAATGTAAACCTTCCATAGATACTACGGATAAACTAGAACCACCATCCAACCTACCTTATATCTTCCCCTTGAGTTTAAACACAAACTACCCACATTCTTTAAGACTATGATAGACACCCTATACACCTTTTTACATTACGCTTTATATAATATGCTACTCTTTTATCTTGAGTTCAATATAGTTCCCCCAAATAACATCAATAATTTTATTTATTTTGTTCCTGATGAATTCCTCGATAGCTGTCACGTCCCCATTACGTTAGCATCTTCTCATCTCTTCTGATAAGCATTAGGCTTCGAAATACCTTGGTATAAAGAATCCCCTTTATCCTCCAACTAAATGTATCTATAGCCTTATCAAATAAAATATATGTATGTATAGCCTTATTAAATAAATGAATCATTCTCTCTCTCTCTCTCTCTCTCTCTCTCTCTCTCTATATATATATATATATATATATATATATATATATATATATATACACACACACACACACACCAATATATAGTTTTTGTGACTTCATTTTCCACCTTTATTGTCTTATATATATTGACTGTCATGGCTCTTGTGGGCTGCGACGTTGTTTGGCTGTGGAGTTTATTATATATATATATATATATATATATATATATACTAGCAAAAGTACCCATCGTTGACTAGGTTCAAAAACAGCCTACAGAAAATGGACTCTGATTTATTAAAGTATAGGTTATGAAAAGGAAGGGTTGTAAAGAGATAGCTTCGAATTTGGGGATATCAAAACCAAAGCAAAATATGATGAAAGTAAAAATAGATAACCCTCATAATTTATTATACCATACCTGTTCACACTGAAACACTTATCACAATATTCTGTGGATCTATATTAAAAAACCTTGTTAAACTTTGTGACATATTTCCATTCTATAGAGGTCAGGCGCGAACGAACACTCCATAATTTTATTATACCATATTTCTTCAAACTGAAACATAATTATCAAAGTATACTTACGCAGATAGATATGAAGTCTTTATTAAAGTTTGTGCCTATTTCCATTCTATGGAGGCCAGGCGCGAATGCAGACCCCACAATTTTATTATACCATCCCTATTTAAGTTAAAACATACTTATTAAAGTATTCTTATGTACATCTATATCAAAAACACTTGTAAAGGTTTTTTTTTTTTAATTTGTAAATTTTTTATTTCCATACTTTGTGGACCGGGCGCGAATGCAGCCCCCACAATTTTAATGAACCACTGTTCTGCTAGCTGTGTCAGAAATTTTGTGAAAAATTTTGAATAATTCCACCCCATCTTTCCAAGCTTATAACTCCTCGAAAAATGTACTTCAAGTCCTAATTATTTTTTTTCAATTAAAGGAGCAAGGACAAGGATTTCATTAAAAAAAACCCCAAAAACCTGTTTTTTTTTTAAAAAAAAGGTTTTAAACTTCGGACTTTACAGGTAAATTTCTAAAAAAAACACTACTTTTTTTTTTTTTTTTTTAATTTGAATATATTATTTATTGATCTTTTATCTTCAATTTGTGATATATAAAACTTTGAGTAAATTATTTACTTTTTAATAGACACTTGAAAATGGGGAGGGGGCCGTGAATTTAAAAAAAAAACGTTTGTCTAAAATATTATATTCAGTTTACTGGAAAGAGCATAAAATTTCACATTGACCCTGAAAATATCGTAAAAATTGAATCAATAGAAAAATTTTGATAGATTTTTAAAGTTTAAAAATTGAAAAATACTGAGCTCGTAAAATTCAATTAATTTCATTACTGTTTTTTAAAAAATAAAAAAATATTTCTATTACTTTTAAAACAACTTTAATAGTTTATTTTGGAAGTATAATCCATAAAGAAAATAAACAACACACTTTTAAAAGAGAAATTACGAGTTTTTTATATTTTATTCGCAGTTTCGTGTTAGGGGTGTCAAAAATTCCTACACACCTAAACCACCACACAACCTACCCTATATCTTCCTCTTTAGTTTAAACACAAACTATCCACATTCTTTAAGACTATGATAGCCACTCTATATACCTTTTTACATTACACTTTATATAATACGCTACTCTTTCATCTTGAGTTCAATATAGTTCCCCCAAATAACATCAATAATTTTATTTATTTTGTTCCTGATGAATTCCTCGCTAGATGTCACATCACCATTATGTTAGCATCTTCTCATCTCTTCTGATGAGAAGCATTAGGCTTCGAAATACCTTGGTATAAAGAATCCCCTTTATCCTCCAACTGAATGTATATATAGCCTTATTAAATAAATGAATCATTCTCTCCCTCTCTACACACACATATATATAGTTTTTGTGACTTCATTTTCCACCCTTATTGTCTCATATATATATGTGTGTGTGTGTGTGTTTTTACTTACAAGCAGTTTAGAAAAAATAATACATGCACATGTCGCAGCTTGCTTTTTTTTTTTTTTTTTTTTTTTTAAGGAATTTAACGTTACATTCACTACCTACAGTATTTCTGTTATTAAACTATTAACAAAAAATGTTACGATATCACATTTATACACGTTAAGACTAAATGATTTGTTGCTTTTTAACATGGATATTTCACTGTTCCGTCTCGGATTGTAACAATATAATTACTAAAAATCCAGCACCTGGACAACATCAGGTACATCTGACTGTGTATAATTCTTTTTTTTCTTTTTTTTTTTTTAATTTAACTTATTTTGAAAGACAAATTAAAAAAAACCCCACCTTATTAGTGTACCTACTTATTACTACATGAAGATGTCATATTCCAAAAATTGATAATGTACTTTCTTTAAAAAAAAAAAAAATGTTTACAATTATTAGCATTTAAGTATTTTTTTAAGAAAAAGAATTGCCGAATTGAGTTAGTCACCCTTGAATCCAATCAAATATGGTTATAGGTTTCTCTGACCTTGAAAAAGTCATTAAGTTTGATTTTCTTAATACAAAAAACACTGCTTGATCAAATTGTGATTTTTGGAATATGCAATCTTTGTTCCGGAATGGATCTTACTGCATTTTCTTTACTTTTAATTTTCAAAATAAATGCAGTTCTAAATAATCACCCAATTTTTTATCTTGTGAAAAAAATTTATTATTTTCTTTCGTAGGTGTTTAAATTTTCATTGAGAAAACTGATGTGGAGAATTTTGTCATAGAAACGTAAGTGAACCTTTTTTTTTTTTTTTTTTTAAAATCTGTTTACTTGATTAATTTTATTGTAGACGTTTTAGTGTGTGCACTTCTCTTCCCCCACCCCCCGATTTTTTTTTATTTTTTATTTATTTATTTTTTTAATTTCTAAATTTCGTGGTTGATGTATCTCTTGACATTGTGATAGCATTTTTCTTTTGTTGAAAAATTCCTTTTTTAAAAAACAGGACGGTTCATTAATATTAGTGTACATTCATTTGTTAAACTTGCTTTCATCTTTGTATCCAACCCCTCTCCTTCCGTTCCCAATTTCTAAATCAACACTATTTATCTATCCCCCCATTTTTGTTTTAGCAATGGTCCCCTCTTCCAATTTCTAAATAAACACTATTTGTATATTTTTCCAGTTTAGGGCCATTCCATGTCACATGTTACAGTTCAGAAGAGTTTTCATCGATAACTCTTATTTAAAATCGCCTTATAATACTTTACTCTTTTCTTTTTGGCTTGTTTAGTTTTTCATGTAGTACATAAATAAAACCTATATCTATGACTTTTTTTTTTTTATAATAGTCTTGTTTCTAGCGTCACGTGCATTACATTCAGACGGGGAGGATATTTTAAACATTGTTAAACAATGTATAAACTCTGCGAATTGTGCTTTTATTTTTTTATAAAAATGTTTTTCTAAATTTTTATGGAGTTTTCTAATTATTACAATAGTCTATTTAGTAAATTTTTATTCATTGAACACCTGAATTAAGGTATTTGTCGTGTGTGTTACCCATGCGAAATCTCATCGCTTTCCAAAGTTCCATGAAGTAGGAAATACTTAAATTTGGCAACCAATCAGAATAAAGTATTTCTTAACCTTAGTTTTTGTCTTAAGCGAATTGGTCATTTGGTTTAGACCTCACCATCCCTTAAAGTTCAGACTCTATAGCATAAACAATCTTCATTGAAAAGATTTCAAACCTGCACAGGTTAGTGTAAAAACCTTTATTTTATGTATGTATCACGAAAATATATGAAGTAGTTCTTTTGAAAACTGTTTGAACGCACACAATGCCTACTATCCTCGAGTGTCCAAGGCCTTTCTGTACAGGGGTTTGTCAGAACAATCTAGCATGAGGATACTTTTTCCATAGAAGTAAACCCTGACCAAATATTCAAAATCACATAGTATCCGCAGCCCAAATAAGATCTCCTCACTACGGCTACCCCACAGCTTTTCCGAAGAAAGGTGCACCTTCTCCAAGTGATATTACCTCAAGTAATAGCACGAAGCTGGATACTCCACCAGACTAGATAAATTCTTGTCCTGGAATCCAGTAAGACCAAGAGACCAACATGAAAGAAAGATATATATATATATATATATATATGTGTTGGAGTAGAAATTTTTCAGACAGCTTTAATTTTTCAAGCAGCAATAACCCACGTTGGTGACTTAGTATAAAAAAAAAGAAAATTGACAAGGCCAGCTTAGTTTTCCATACGGTTGATAAAAAAATTATTTTCTCAACCTTTGAATATTTTAACTTGTGATGAAAAGAAAAATTATTTTTTTTTTCTTCAATGATTTTTGTCCATTTAGACATGGACCTATTTAAAATAAAACTATTTCATATCAACAAAGCTGAAAACTACTGGTTGTCAAATGCTGCTGTTTTAAATTATTGGCAAATAAAACTATTCTTTTGTTATAAAATTTGAAATGAATTAAGTAGTTTTCACGCATGTATCATCGCAAGGACTGTATTTTTTTTTTTTTTAGTGTTGGTTGTGATTGCGACATGCCTATTCGGAGATGGATATTAAATCCCTCGGCTTTTATGAGATTTTTTTTATGGATTTGTCATAGAAGGGTTGCTGGGTTTGTATTACTGTACACATAGATTCGAAAAAGTTGTCAAAAAACAAATATATAACAAATAAATGTTATCAAAGGCAAGATAAGTTACTTTTCTACCAAACTGGATATAATTTTCGTGTTTTTATTCAATGTAACATGTTTATTCAGCTCGAAAAACATGCAGTGTTTACCGATGTATTGGAAAATTCAAAATGGCGGCCGACTCTCTCTTAAGCACGGTAAGTTCGGGAAAGGGTGTTATAAATAATAAACTAGACAAAATAATGTTAGAAATTCGCTCAATATATATTACCATGACATAGGTTGACATATATTCGGTGTTTTTTTAATAGTATTTTGTCTAGTTTATTATGTATAACACCTTTTCTCGAACTTACCGTGTTTAAGAGAGAGTCGGCCGCCATTTTGAATGGTCCAATACATCGGTAAACACTGCATGTTTTTCGAACTGAATAAATGTTACATTGAATAAAAACACAAAAAATATATCCAGTTTGGTAGAAAAGTAACTTATCTTGCCTTTGATAACATTTATTTGTTATATATTTGTTTTCTGACAACTTTTTCGAATCTATGTGTACAGTAATACAAACCCGGGTTGCTTAATTTATTGAAAAATATTTATCAAATTCAAAATAATCTTTCTTACTCTTTATTTATATATATATATATATTCGATATTTTTTTAAATATTTACGAATGTATATGTCTAAGGAAAATGACGTCATATCTCAGTTCAGTGTTATATTTAAATATTTGTATTAAAAATTTGATATTTTATACATAACTCTGCAATTTTTCTTCGATACATATATAATATATTGCTTAGAGATCCAATTCATAACGAGATGTCTTTACAAAGTGGTTACAGCAATGAATTATACATTTCTTTTTATTTTTTAATTATTTAGAAAACATAAGTGTGATTATAAAAAGAAAATGTATAATTCATTGCTGTAAACCACTTTGTAAACAGACATTTTATGAATTTACATAACAGCAGTGTACAGCCACAAGCGACACTCAAAAACAAAATCAAATGTCATGCTTGCTATCATAATACATGCTTGGAAATGTGATGGTTTGACGATAGAAATGTTTTAAGACAAATTTAAGAATCCATCATCTATTGAATATGTGGATAGATGGGAGAAACTCAGTGTAGGTGAATGGTGCGGGAAAAAATTTTCTGAGCGAAGTTTTATCAATTATACATACTAATATAGAAGTATCAATAATGAAGTATTCTTAAAAGGACAATGATACAGGCCAGATAAAGCTGATATAATTGCATACAGGCCGTAGAATGTGATTGGAAAACTGAGTCCACCAGTTCCAGTAGGAATGGTAGATATTGGAAGAAATCAGGATGTGCTTTATCATTCAACCTGAAATTTCTCCAATAAATCAATTTTATAGCATTGTATGAGTATGTTATGTTGAAATCCATTGGTTATTTGAAAATTTTGAAATGATATTTTGGCATGTAACGTGCATGATGTCACATCTTACAAAAAATTCAAAGTGTTTTTCAAGAGGATAAAAATAGCTAGTTTTTTTTTTTTTTTTTTTTTTTTCTCTATTTTGTTTGCAGTAATATACTAGCTTATAACCAGAAGGGATTTTTTTTTTTCTCTCCTCTGGTTTTATTTAAGAAAGAAAAAAAATGATTAAGCATCACGTGTTACATGTACACAGGGCTAACTTTATGAAAATTTAATTAAAAATGAGTAACAGAAACTCGTAGCCTCAATTATTTTGAAATCTATATATGTCTCAATCATGAAAAATATAATTAAACATAATTCTATGTTATTTATTAGTAAAAATTAATGCCTGAAAAATAGGCAATCCTTTCATTTTCTGACTTCAATAAAATTAGCCAATGTTTATAGCCTCAGTGCAGATACAAAAAAGATCAGAATTAAAATGAATTTTTTTGTAGTTTAGGGTGTTGTCTTTCAGAAAAAGCATAACAATGCTAGAAAACATTGGATTTAAAATTCTCTGATTTTGGGCCACTTTCCATTGAATGAGCATTTAGTCATTTAGCCATCACTGGTTTGTCAATTAACATACTCTGTTTCTCCCGTCAGTATGACATATATACTTTTATATACTTTATATCGAAAGTAATGCATTTTATTTCTTTTTTCTTTTCTTTGTTTTTAACTCCAACTAATGTTGAAAAGCTAAGACCCCCCCCCCCCCCCATATTTAAAGAAATCCACCCAATAAATGTCACTGAGACATTTATTATTCAGCGGATTTCTATCAGTATTTTATTTATTTATTTTTTTTTTTGACCGATTGTGTCATCTTTATTTTTGTTTTTTAACTGAAGTGCTTACACTTTAAACCCACTTTAAAATCAGTTAAAACACCAAAAACTTATCCAGGTAGGTAGAAGAGTAACTTATCATTCCTGTAACATTTGTTATGTATTTGTTTCTTTAACACTTTTTTTGTACCTCTGTTCATTGTAAAACAGACCCCCAATTTTTTTTGTCAGGTTTCAACACTAACAAATACGGTAAACATGATAATTAGATAAATTTTAATTTACTTGTAAATTTTTTTTTTTTTTTTTTTTGTAGATTTTAGAATTTTTAAATTTCAACAGAAGTTTAAAAAAGGTATTTCTTTGAAATCCCATTAAATACTCATAGGAGTAATAGAAAAACATTTGTTAGGAAGTTATAAAACAAAACTTAAATAAAACCTCAGAATTCATATTATGTATAGGGTTCTCATGGGTCTGAAATTTCAAGTTTTGTCTTGAAAAAATGGGAAATGTCTTGAAAAGGACTTGCAAATCATATTCCTTATATTCAGTAAAAAAATTTGTGTGGGAATATTTAAAATAAAATCGATGTAAATGCGATTCAATATTTTTTTTTTTTTTTTTTTAAATATTAAAAATAAAATCGAAGTAAATTCTTTTGAAATTGCATTGTATTGTTTCCGGTATTGATACAAAAGTTAATCCCCCTGTATCACGAAATTACCCGATGTTATTTATATATTTTACGGATGTAGCCAAAGTGAAATTCCAAATTGGGATAAATACTATTAAAATAATTTTTAAATATTAAAATATTAGATTTTTTTGTTATATCATCTTCTATAATATAAAAGCGTGTGTGTATGTATGTTCGCTTTTTGTGTATGTCCAAGAAAGGCTTTTTTCAGAGAAGCGGTCGGTCGGCTCGCAACTTCTTAAAACTTTTTATATCGCAACATTTGTCGCTCGCCGCATGTGGATTAGTCTTTTTCCTATAATAAAATCGACACTAATTCTGGAGGTATTTTCCGTCTATTGGCGGAAATGTCCGAAAGCAATCAGCTTTGATCAATGTGGAAATATTTTCCTTATATCAAACAATTGCTATTCAATTTGGACAAGGGGAGCTGGTCCCCCCTCCCACCAACATCTCGGGGAAAATAAAAATAAAAAAGGCGTTCCCGCAGTAAATGAAATACTATCCCGCAGTCAAAGTTGACCTTTGACCTCATTAAGTCATTAAAACGTGCACTTGCCAAATCTAAGTAATTAAATAAATTCAAACGTGTTTCCGTTAGTATCTATTGATGGCCCAATGGTTAACGTCGCACGCTTTTTTATTTTTGCATACTTTAATTTCCAACTTCGCCTCAAGGGTTCGGGTTCGATCCTCATACTCACCTACTAAAACTTTTTTTTTATTTTACCCCCCCCCCCCCCCCCCCGTTTTGATTTACCCAAAACCACACACACCTACAAACACCCAGGCAACGCCGGGCAACCCCCGCTAGTTGTTCATATATCAAACTTTCAGTTTTTGTCTGGAGAAGGCCTTGAAAATAGACATGGAAAATCAGTATGAACCCTATTTATTTACTTCCCCATGAATATACTAAGACACACGATCAGTTTTTTTTTTTTTTTTTTTTTACAAGGTAGTCACAACTTATCAAGGCCCGGAAGCCACTCGTGGATAAGGGTTATTGTGTGTACAGTACGTTAGTGTTGGAGATTTGATAAAGTGTCTTAAGGATACGGTTCATCAGGAATTTGTTTACATTGGACTTGAAGACATCCAGGTTGTAGTCAGGTGGGAAGCAGGTAACCGGAGCAGAGTTCCACAGGCGTGCACTTCTAAGAAAGAAGCTTTGTTCATGGAATCTACGTTTTGATTTTGGCACAGATCCATTGATGATGGTTGGGATAAAACACACGCTTCTGTTCAGGATCCTGTTTGCTATTTGCCAAAACTGGTGGGAACCAAGCCGCTACTCAGCTGGGAAAAATCCAGTTACTCCAAAAGAGGCTGGATTGAAATAAAAACTCTTAATCTAAAAAGATTTTTACTTCATTGACAGGACAAAATATGAAGTGTAGTGTCAAAACAGATACTACACTTCCGTCCTAGCCAAGAGTTTTGCAGTTATGTGATAAGATGATTCCAATATTTTTCCAGATTTCGATGCAATTACTGATTCTAATTCTTTTAAAATTTCTAAATATTTAGATGTAGAATTGTTTTTTTTTTCTTTATTTACATTACTGTAAAAACCCATGTCATCTAATATATAAAAAGGTTATATGTCTGCCTGTCTGTCTCCATATTTTCAAACTCTATCTCCTCCGAAACTAAGTCGCAGAGCGGCGCTAGGGGGCTTCAAATGATTGGATTTTTACGGACCGTTCTTTTATAGGTCTTTAGCAGGTTAAAATAGTTCTTAAAGTCAAAAATGTGTCAAAATTGTAAAAGTTGTTATATTTCGTACATTAATCTTAGTTTATTTTTAATCGCGCTTTATATGCGTGTTACGTTGGTACAGTGGTAACGTCACCAGATGCTACAGTTTCTATTTCGATTCTAGCTAATGACAATACTTTTTTTTTTTTTTTACTTTTGAAATCACGACTATAATAATATATATGAAATCTGGACAAATTAAAATATATTTAAGCGTATTTTATGCCTGAGCAAAGCATCCCCCCCATTCTGCTAGTATGCATATATATTTTTGTAAACTTAAAAAATACAATTGTGAGGAGGGGGGGATCTATAGATTTTAGTTTTTCTGGTAGTTTGCAATCTATAAATTTATCATTTATTTATACCAGCAATGGAAAATTTGGTTCAAAGAAAAAGTTTTTCGTTGGAAATTAGATACAATTCTTTTTCTAATCTGATACCCTAAAAAGTTCTGATTTTTTTTTTTTTCTAATTTTCTAAATCCTAGTAGTTATTGTATCAAATTTTAGCTACTAGTAACATTGCATCTAACAACTATTTGATTTTTGCCTAACAATTTTTTTTTTTCCCCCCAGCATGTTTTTATAATACCAAATTATGCTTCAATTTGAGGAAAAAAAAAATCTTTCCGGATAGGAAGATAGTTATAGCGGTTACAATCTTCTATCTATCTATAAATATAAAAGCGAAAATGTATGTATGTTTGTATGTGTGTTCGCTTTTTCTGTATGTCTACAAAAGGCTTTTTTCAGAGAAGCGGTCGGTCACCTAACAACTTTAAAAAATTTTTTATATCACATATAAATCGTAATATCTCAGAGTTAACAACGAAGTTCGCCTGTCTATTTAATTTGCTCGACTTTGAGAAGATAAATTCAACATTTGTCGCTCGCCGCATATAACATCTTCGGAAGCGTTCCCGCAGTAAATGAAATACTATCCCGCAGTCAAACTTGACCTCATTAACTCATTAAAACGGGCACCTGCCAAATCCAAGTAATCAAATAAATTCAAACGTGTTTCCGTTAGCATCTCGCGGTGAGGCAATGGTTAATGTCGCACGTTTTTTTTTTTTCACACTTGAATTTACAACTTTAGCTCAAGGCTTCGGGTTCGATCTTCATACTTACCTACTAAAACATTTTTTCTACACACACCTCCAAACACCCGGACAACGCCGGGTACCCCTCGCTAGTCTATATATATAAAAGGCAAAATGTGTGTGACCATTTTGTGTATGTCTCGCAAAGGCTTCTTTCGCACACGCTCCCGGGGTCGTTACGATCGCTTAGAACTGTTTATATAGCCCCTGGATAATAATATCTAGGATTTGGGAACGCGGGTCGCCTCTACATTTATTTACACCGACTTTTATGAGATTCGTGCTATTTCGCTCTGTCCCCTGTTTGTCCTGCTTTTTAGCATAAATAAAGTGAAACTAAATTCAAACGGAAGTGTTCTTGGCAACGTCCAGAAGCAATCAGCTTTGATCAATGTGGGGACAAACTCCTCTTATATCAGACAATTGCTATTCAATCTGGACAATGGGGAGCTGGTTTCCCCCTCCCCAACATCTGTTGGGTAAACAAATCCATAACTGCGTGACTATTATTTGACCTCATTAATTAGGTCAAATAGAAGCAGCAGAGTTAACTTTTATTGCGGCCACCTGTTTTTAATACTTAAATAAATAAATTCAAACGTGTTTCCGTTGTTTGTCACGGTGGCCCAGTGGTTAACCTCGCACTTTTTTTTTTTCTTTCATAATTTAATTTCTAACTTTGCTGCAAAGGTTCGGGTTCGATCCTCATACTCACCTACCAAAACCTTTTTTTTTATTTTAACCCCCCCCCCCAAAAGCCACACACCCCTCAAAACACCCGGGTATCGCTGGATACCCCTTGCTAGTATATATATAAAAGCGGAAATGTTTGTGTGTCTGCGTTTTCGTGTATGTCCAAGAAAGCCTTTTTTCCGAGAAGCGACTGGTCGCCTCACAACTTAAAACTTTTTATACCATGCCTAAATGATAATATCTACTAGTTAACAACCAGAGTTGCCTGTCTATTTAATTTGCCTGATTTTGAAAAGATAAATATTCAACAATTTTCGATCGCCGCATGTGCATTAAGCTTTTTCGTATAAAAAAAAAAAAAGCGAACAGACTCGGGGTAAATAAAACACTGTCCCGCACTCAAAGTTGACGTCATTAACTCGTCAAAAACGGGCACCTGCTGTTAAACGATGCACATTTTTTTTCACACTTGATTATTTTTCAACTGCACGTCAAGGCTTTTTTTTTTTTTTTTTTTTTTAAACAAACACCCGACCAATGATTGTTCTTTTCATTTACCCACACACACCCGGGCAACGCCCCCCCTCCTCCCCCGCTATTCTATATATAAAAGGCAAAATGTGTGTTAGTGTGTATGCATTTTTCTGTATGTGGTTCTCGGGTTGGTTGCTCATTCTTATAACTTTTTATATGCTACCGAGATGATATCTAAGATTTACGAAACAACTTGGCATGCATCTTTAATTTGGGGAACTTTTATGCGCAATTTTTGCCATATTTATTGGCCCACGCGTGTCTTTCGCTCTTCGGTATAAAAACGCAAAACTGAAACAAACCTTGCCACTCATACGTTTGATCAATGTTGGCGAAAACCGTCATATCAGACAATTGCTATTCAGTTGGAGAGAAAAAATAAAACCCCCAAAAAATTGTCTCGCAGAAATCGTTAAACACGGATTTCAGTCTCCCATGGCGCGATGTTTAACCTCAATAAAATCGAGCATCTGTTTGAACTCATTCCCTTTTTAATCGCTAAATTTAACGTTTTACATTGCTTCTGTCGCCGTAGTGCAGTTGTATGTTGTCAGCCTATTGGCCTCAGGGCTCCGGGTTCGAGCCTACCTGCCACCAACCCCCCCCCCCATTATTTTTCTTTTACACGTACAAAACATTTTTTTATCCATTTTTAAAGTTTTAATATTGTTTTTTGTTTTATTTTTTAACAAATTTAACATCGTTTTTTTTTTATATTTAAACAGGGTTAAGTTTCCATTTTGATCTGCTTTACCCCCTCCCCTCCAACACACCCAAGAAGCCCCCCCCCCCCCGCCCCGTAAATGATAAATCAAGAATACAAGGGATATAACTCTTTGCCATGTAAAATGACTTATGCCCCTTGTATTATTTGAATCGTTATTAAGCAATTTTTTTTCCCCCTTCTCTTTCACTTTAACATTTTGTAACCGCTTTGCATGTTTCTATGTATGCGTGTGTATTCTCTGCTTATACATGACTTGCACATTTTTTTTTGTTTTGCTTGTCTATTTAAAAAAAAAAAAAAAGGAAAAATTTTCAGCTAAATTTTAAAATTTGCTCTTTCCACCAGCGCCAGTAGGAGCTCAGTGAATATTTAGCAGATGGTGGCGATCCAGCTGAGTTTGGTGTTGTGGGAGGTCATGTTGATGATGTTTTCGATGTATGACCAAACCAAGTAGTCCAGCAGGTTTAGATCAGAGGAGGGGCAGTAAGGGAAGGGTACAAAGTCGTAACACTCCTGAAGCCAAACTTGGGTCTCTTTGGGTCCTGGATATGACCTTAAACTATATCCGATGGTGAGGCCCCAGCTTGTGGGCTTTGGGGAGTGTGGAGCCACCCTTTAATTGCCATTGCTTCCAAGTCCACTCTGACCCGGAGTGGTGGTACCTGTTAGTGTCCCAACTATGGGTTGAATAGAAATTGACTTGAAAAAACATTCTACTAAAAAACTTTTCTTCCAAATCACTGGATTCGGCATTAAATAACCCGAAAAGGGTTGATATGCTGTAAAACAAAACAACCAACCAACCTTGAGTCTCTTTGGACTTGTTGGCTGGTGCCGAGCCCTGATTACACCAGGGGATCATTACGCTCTTGAGCACATCCAGGAACGCTTTGGTATTAACTTTCAAGCCAACTTTGAAGATGTGAGGTGGCATGATGTGGCCTTCACTTGAAACCATACCAAAGACCATGACTGTGGCTAGAAACATTTTCATCACCCTGGTTCAGCAATGTATTTTGAAGGTGCTGGCAATGGTCCTGTGGTCATGACTAGGATCAGTAGAGAGCATGAGTTGTACAGTGGCGCATCTCCGATCTCGCTTGTTGAACATCGTGTCACTTTCAGACATGATAGATGGTTCCTATCGCTCTTGGGATTTGTACAAAACTGGCCGACTAGTAGATGGCCTGCAACAAAAAAAGAAAACCTGTTTTTGTCAAATGGAAATGGAATCATGTCTTCTTTTCTAGGGCGACAATTTTATCGTCCCATCCTGTATTTGCGTGTTATTGGTTTTCTGTCAAAAAAAAAACAAACTTTTTGCGCTATTCAGAAAAATATCGGCTTTACTAAAACATTTGTTGATTAAATATATTTCTCATTCTGTGGAATTTCCATAGGTCCTGCTAGTTATAAATTATTTAACTAACATAATGTGTTAAACCAGGATGGTATTGTGGTGTTATGTTCTTTGAATTTTCAAGGTATACCTCCTCCTCAGAAATAAGATTTTTTAATTTAATATTCTATGCTAAAATATGAACTACAGTAGGACCCAGGGATACGGTGGCCCTAGGATACAATTTTTTTTTTTTTTTTGTTACGATGTGGAATACAATGTTTTTTCGGCCCCTGATTACGTTATTTGCCTCACCTTAGTGTTATTTATGTTATTTGATTAGATACATGTGTATTGTAAACTGTACTGTATTTTACTCATTTTTAATGCTATATCCCGGGGGTTCTACTGTCATACATTTCTGAGATGTTTTTTGCTTTATACAGTTTACTTATCCAACAAGTTACTGCACTTTTTTAATTTCAAAAGTAAAGATCGTAAGAGTTTTTATTGTATAAATGTTTATTTGGATCTCCTCCCTCCCATCTTCCAAAGGTACCGATTATTAGAATATTTTTAGGAATTTCTGTTTCGTTACTTTTTGCTTTATTATTAGAGCAAAAATCCAAATACTGAATTTCAAGTAAAACAAATTTTATCTTAATTTTCATGTCGCAATAATGAATATATCCAAAAATTATGAAAAGCGATAGGGTAGAAAATAAATTAATTAATAAACAGATTTCAAAGACAATTAGTAAAACTGAGTTTTATTGAATTGGCCTAAGATTTTCAAAATTTTCAGAAAATAATTATTTCCTATTACGATTCAAACCCTCCAGTTTCTATATTTTTGGTCCCCCCGATTTATCGGAGAGAGACCTATGTTAATCCGGACTATTGCCAGATAATCGTCCATTAGTTTTTCCTGAAATTTTGCCACAAATTCTATTTCATTAAATAGATGTGCACATTAAAATTTTTTTTTTTTTTACAAAAATTCCCGTTGCGCCCCCAAGGGCTCAAGAGGTCAAAAATGGCCAAAAGTGACACTTTTTGCCCCATAACTTTTGATCCATTAATTAGATTTTTCTGAAACTTGGTCAAAATGTGGAGCCCATGGGTGACCCTGGCAAACTTCTGGTTCGCGTCCCCGGAGATTTTTAGTGTTAAAAACGCCTCTTTCTATGTTTTTTTTCATATTTGTCAACAAAAACTTGATATGTCTGACTATGTAGTAGTTTTTCACAGTGGTCAACTCAAATATACATGTGTTAAGGCCTGAAACTGTACCGTTATCCATTTACACTTTTTGCCCCGTAACTTTTGATCCATCCATTAGATTTTTCTGAAACTTGGCCAAAATGTGGAGACCGTTGTTCTTAATATAAATTCAATATGTGTGACCCTGGCAAAATTCTGGTTTGCATCCCTCTGGGACTTTTAGGGCTAAAAAACATGCCTTTTTGGACCTTTTTTTTTTTTTTTTCCCATATTAATCAAAAACTTGATATATATGTCTATATAGTGGTTTTCCATGGTGTTGAATTCAAATATACATGTCTTAAGGTGTGAAACTGCACTGTCTATTCATTTTCACTGGGATTCAGAGTTCCCAGGAGCCCAAAAGAGGTCACAAATGCCCCAAAATGTCACAAAATGACACTTTTTACCTCATAACTTTTGCCCCATCCATTAGAATTTTCTGAAACTTGGCGAAAATATGAAGGCAACGTTGGCCCTTCACACTTCTCACATTCATCATTTCTTCACTATTTTTCGTGGTGTCATTTCATATGCAGCACCAGAGGGGTACCACGCACGTGCGGCTTGTTATTTTTTAAATTTTAATTTTTTGAAGTTTTATTACTCTTTTTTTGTTTTTCTTTTTTTGTTAGCAAAACTCCGTTTTTAAAAAAATTAGCGAAAATTATCTTCATCAAAAGTTTTCTACCTTATCGGTTTTCATAATTTTTGGATATGTTCATTATTGCAACATGATTAAATAGCTACCATTAGTTTTACTTGAAATTCAATCTTTTAATATTCAAATTTCTCTCTAATAATGAAGAAACAAAATTTTTTTTTTTTTTTTTTTTTTTAAGCGAATTGATTTTCTTGAAAAGAACTGGAAAAAAGGCCCCAAACTCTGCATATAATTTGTATTTTTTATTTATTTATTTTTTTAAAAATCATTCAGTTTCTACTGGATCCCACCATCCTCAATCCCCGATACCGAATCAGACACATCGTCCACGTCTGTAACAATGTTATTGTCTTGTTCTTTAGCAGAAATCTAACAAAGATGGTACAACATTTGACCGATGCCGAAATACAAACTATGATTTCCAAAGCGATAAATCCTGATCCGATGTGCGTATCGAAACCAAAAGTTCCAAGAAAGAAAAAATTCAAGCTAGATTATGTGCGGCTTCTTCGTGACGTTTCCATGAAAGTGCATTCAATTTGTAAGAAAAATACTTGTGCGGAGCCGCATTACATGAAAAAATTATGCAATCAAACAATTTCAAGAAATGAATTGCTAAATGATAACTCTTCAATTAACGATAGTGTTATCGTTATTGATTGACGCAGGATGTCCGTCTTGGGACATGTTGATGTTGGGTCAAGTTAGACTGAGGGTTGATCGTGAAATGTCTGAGAAAGTTTGATTAATAATGCCCCCCTCCCCCTTTAAATTAAAAAAAAATATTTAAATATTAAAGATATTGATAGAATGGTCAAGTTAGACTCGGATGTGGGGGGGGGGGTTGATGGTGAAATTTCTCAGAGAATGTAATTAGTGTGAGATACTCTTTTTTTTATTTTTTTTATTTAAGTACAATGTAAGATGCCCCTTTGTAAATCTTTAAACCAGAGTGGATAAAAACTTCTCTGGTAATGTGTAAACACAGCGGCCTAAAAAGAAAATGGCTTCTGAGGTTGTAAAATGCATCCAACAAGTCTTGTAAAATATTTATGGTAATGATTTCGTGTAGGCTGTAAAATAACAGTATTCCAATTTTAAAAAGATTCAATGGATTACCAAGCATCAGTTGAGAGACAATTCTCGGAGGTGTTGAATCTAATTTGCCATGTGCATTGGACCGTTATTTGTAGTCAATTGATGGTTGGAGGTGAAAATTTTCAGAAGATGGATTTCATCATTCAATATAAAATTTTTTTTTTTTTTTTTTAATTTGAAAATATTTAAAAAGCCAACAAAATGCTCTCTTTTTTTTCTTAGTAAATAAACATAATGTTTATTTAAATACAAATTTTCAATTTGCAAAGGTAGAAATAAATTTAAGTTTTTTATCGTTATTGACGAGTCTCAGATGTAATGAGAACTTTTTTATATGTAAAATTTTTTACTTAAATTTTTTTCGTTGTAGCAAAGCAAGCTTTCCTTATGAATGATGTAAGGATTTCTTTCAGATTCATTTTTTTTTTTTTTCCCATAAAACTTGAACTTGTCGGCTATATTTTTTATTTGCTGCTGTGTCCAAGACACATTACCAACTTCTCTACTTTCCTTATTTTATGGCTAATAAAATATTGAGCCGGATTAAATATCAAACATGTAGATAAAATGGTCAAATTAAAATTTTTTATTAAAAAAATTTTTTTTTCATGAGAAAGTTCGGATGTCTACGAGATTATTCGCCCCTTCTCTAAATTCCACAATTTACACTTTTTTCTTTTTACTCTTTCCAGTTAATCTCATTGATTACAAACTTAACTTTCAGATTTATTTAAAAACAATTTTTGGGAAAAAAAAAAAAATTTGTATGACTTATCATTGGGATCAGTTTTCAATTATGTTCTGCTAAATTGACCAACTTTGACCATCAAAGAGAAAAAAAGGGTGACTCTCTCGCATGGCCAGTGAATATTCCCATCTAAAAAAAAAAGGGGGGGGTTACGAAGGAAACTTTCTTTATCCCCTCTTCTCTCTAGATTTATCTATCTCTCTCCTTTCCAACTCGAGACTCGCCTAAATAAAATGACTACTTTTTACAGGTTTTGGGGTATGCTGGAAACGAATATCACAGTAATGTCCTGTTTTAGTGTCAGAATAAATGATTCCAAAAATCTTCAATTCATTTAAAAAATTAAATACAAAGTTTATTTGTATAAAAAAACAGACGAAAACGTTTTGATAATAATTAAAAACAACTGACAATTCAATGAGTCTGAGTTTTAGCATTCTAAAAATTTCAATAAAACAATTTTTGAATTTTAAAATTTTTGATATAAATATTTCTGTTTAGTTTAAATTAGATTGGTTTAAATACAACATTTTAAATGGTTAGTCACTTTTCTTTTTTTTTTTTAGACGGGAATATTTACTGGTCACATGAGCCCCCCCCCCCCTTTTTTTTTTGTTTTTTATGAAGGTCATAAAGTTGGTGTTCAATTTAGTAGAACATTATCGTTGGATCAGTTTTCAATTATAAGCCATAAAAAAAATATTTAAAAAAAAAACAAAATTTAATCTAAAAGTTATGTCTGTAATCGATGAGGAGGGGGGCGCAATAGACGCTTGCTGGAAATTTAGTATCATTATACTCCTTTTCGAATCTGATATAAGTGTCACCTGATCTGACCTGCTGGTTTATATGTAATTTAATATGCCAGAGTTCAGTTTGGGACAGTCTGGTGAAATGCGAAAACGCAAGCTTCAAGTATTAATTGTGCTTACTAAAGCCTGATTGTCACAGCTGGTGAATTTCAAAGATGCAGTCTGGACGTGAGGACACTTTAGAAGAACGATATGCAATAAAATTCTGTTTTTAAACTTTGAAGAAAATGCCAGAGAAATCTATGGAATGCTTCAGGCTGCTTTTGGGCTGTCTTGCATGAATTGAGTGCCAGTTTCTGAGTGGTATAAAAGATTCAAGGAAGGCAGTCTGAGGGATGATGAGAGGACTAAGAAAGTCAGAACACCACAGTTGATTGGCCAAATAAAGAATTTCATGGATATAGACTGTCTATAGACAATAAGTGTACAGTTTGATATCAGTTTCGGAACAGTACACAAAATTATTTGCTAGGAACTTCAGAAGATCAGAAAGACATTGTCATGATAGAAGGGAGATGGTTGAGCTGATCAATTCAAATCCCACAGGATGCTCTGATGACCTTCAATGAAAGCTGGATCTACTGCTATGATCCAGAGACAGAGTTTCCAGTGGAAGCATGCTGTCTCTCCCAGATCCAAGAAGGCCAGACGGTGCAAATCCAACCAGAAACTTATTTTTTTATTTTATTTATTTTTGACAGCACAGGCATAATCTATATTCAATGAGTAATCCAACTGGACAGTCAACAAGGAATACTGTGTTGAGGTTTTAAGGAAGTTCAGGAAAAGATGCCGTTGGAAGAGGCCAGAAATCTTCAAATTGGATCAGTGGCCTTGTCACGGACTATTTGACCAAGATGGGCATCAAGATAGTTTCTCACCTTCCCTCTAGTCCAGACCATACTCCCTGTAACTTTAGCTTATTCCTTAAACTCAAGGAAAACCTTAGAGGCTGTCATTATAAAACAATTTAGATGAAAGATGCTGTGATGAGGGTCATTGACATGTTCCCACAAGAGGACTTCCTTAGGGCTTTCCAGAAGTTGTTGAAACAGTACAATGAGGGTATTGCAGCCGGGGGAGATTACTTTGAAGGGAATAGTTTCATGTGTGTACTATCAATAAAAGTGCCCATATGAGAAAAGTCTGGAAACTTATTGAAGTCACCTTGTAGATGTGATAGTCTTGCCTGCCAGTTAAAAAAAAAAAACAGTATTTCATCCTTACTAGATTTATGTTGTAATTCCTATGGCTTCCATTAATCAATTAAAAATGATTTTCTTTTATGAAATAAAATACTTAATTTATGTGATTTTTGGAATATGATATTTTCGTTTTGTCACGAGTACATACATCATACCAAGTTTTCTTCTGTTTTTCTTTTAATGTAGAGTGAATTCTGAACAAGAACTGAAAATTTTTATTGTGGCAGGAAAAAATATTGATTATCTCAATGAATTATTTAATCTTTAAATCCTATCTGTGATATGAAATAACCGAGGCCGCCGAGATATTATTAACAATAATGTTAATAATATATCTTGGCAGCCTTGATATAACCATGCGATTTTATTTTTATGTTAAATTTGTATTTTTGAAAATAAATTTTTCAAATTGATGAATAATTTTTTTTTTTTTTTTTTTTTTTTTTTTTTTTTTTTAATATTGATTTCAATTTGTTGTGGTTCTGGATATGATCTGACAATGAGGCCCCCAGCTGAGGGGGTTTTGGGGAGTGTGGAGCCACTCTTTAATTGCCGTTGCTCTCAGATCCACTCTGACTCGAGGTGGTAGTACCTGTTAGGGTCCCAACTATGGGTTAAATAGAAACAGACTTGAAAAAAAAAAAATCTATTTTATTAAAAAATTTTTCTTAAAAATCACTGGATTCGGCATTAAATAACCTGAAATAGGTTGATATGCCGTAAAACAAAAACAACCAATCAATCAGTCTACTGTACTTGGTAGTTATTTTCATGTTTTGGCTTTTTTTTTTTTTTTTTTTCATTGAAATCGCCCAAGACAAGACATGAAGCCACTTGAAGTAAGGAGCTAACAAGAATGAAAGATGCTTATCACAAAGACAAAAAGATACCTATTGACTTTATGTAATGTTGCTGTTATGCTCAAACTGTGTTCGTTACAATTCAAACTTCTCTTGGATCTCCATGTCATCTAGCACTGTCGAAAAAGAACAAACAAAAATAAATAAATCCAAGGTGGCGTCTTTTCCTTTTTAACAAAAGTATTTATTTCCATTACTCTCCCATCTCGACACCACTTAAAGTTTCTCACTGCCACATGTCCATCTTGCTTGACACCATTTCTCCTTCCTCCGACTGCATGCCAACCCATTCTTGTCCTTGACTTTACATGTCCATTTTCTTTGACATGCACTTTGCTTCTGCTGACTACGTAGTGCACGTTTTCTTTTTTTCCTTCTTGCACACACTTTCTAATTTGCATATGTGTCTTTTTCGGCTATTGCTGCTGCTAATCTCTTTGCAAGCCAGCCATCCTTTGCTGATATGGAATCTATGTCTAGGTTTAGGCACAGATAAAGAGTGGGGGAAATTATTGATAGTGTTTTCAGCTAGAGGAATGTTTCTCATGAAAGTTTGGCGAGGGGAGGGGGGACCATAGATTGGAGCTCAGGCGAGCACTCGTCATAAAAATAACAATAGAGCAGAGAAAGGCTCGCAACGTCGCTTCTGTGAGAAAGAGGTTGCAGGGAAGAGAAATGGGCATCCCCTTCTAGGCTATGAAGTCTATTTTAAACTCTGTCAGAGCAGTTAATAACTAAGAATATAATGCATCAGCATTTCTACAAAGTCATGGCTGATAGAACGAGAACAACCTGCTTAAATAAAAAGAATTCAGTTTGAAATTCCCTATAGATCACCAAGTTCGAGATGAAGATTACAAAATTTGAAATAATGCATCTGGATATCGCAGGCACTAAGGTGCATTGGGTGACCGAGGAAGGCTTATGTGTGTAATGAACAATCTGACTGATGTTATGTTTCAGATTTTTTAGATGAGGATCAATAATTCTGATTATTGGAACTACTGTTCTCATCTTGGATGTTATTCTAACAATGTTTAGGTTGATGTAACCTCTGTTAAAATTGGGAATATTTTCAAATTTTTACTGTTACGGAATTTGTTTCTTTCGTCGGACTCTTTTTTTTTTTTTTTTTTTTTTTTTTTTTTTTTAAGAAGAATCAGTTATTGATTTTGCTTTCATTTTGATACAACCATAACTACAATGATATACGGTATAATCACGTTGACACACCAGTTCTCTCCAGATCACCGAAGTTAAGCCATGTTGAGCCTGGGCAGTACCATATGGGTGACCATTTGGGAAGGTGAGGTGCTGTATATACCACGCGATAAAATACCAGGTTGAGAAACTGGTGCAGTCTATCCTTCTCTCGAGGGTAGATGGAACTCTCATAAGCCATGTTAGGCACCCTGTCTAGCGATCGCGTCATGATAAAAAATACCCTTGATATTCCTGGTGAAGCATCAATTATTCAGCTACGGACAAGATTTGAATTACACTATAAACTCGTGTAGTGAGTTCAAGGATGATGGATAATGATGATCTCCATTATTTCGTCAAAATTGGAAATGTTTTCAAATTTTCACTAGCCTTGTGGATGCCTTGCTCTACGAAATTGCTGGTTGCAGCCATCTTGATTTTTATTCATTCAATGTTTATACATTTTGATTGTGCATTTTTGAGTTTCGATGGGTAAAATAAATGAACTTTTTACACGAAATGACTCGTCATGTAATAATGTTTTAAGAAACATTTTTAATACCTACACATTTTTCTCATATAAACCACAAACCCTATTTAGTGACATTACCTAAAAAAAAAAGATGGTTATTATGTAAAGTTGCATTTACTTGAATTAACGTTACTACAGAGTGTTCAAAAAGTCATTGAAGGGTTTTGAACTTAGACTCGTTATTTTTTATGATATTTTTCTGTAATTTTAACACAATCTGACTAAGACATTGGGAAATCTAAATAAAAAAAAAATGCAAAATTCAAACCATCTTTATTTATAAAAAAAATGTCTTTTTAAATCTTGCCCATTTTCAGCTTCGCATATTTGTACTTTTTCCAAAACATTATTCATGACAGATTGTAGAATCTCTGGATTGCGATTTAACTCCCTTATTTCGTTCCTGATTTTCCTTCGATTCACAGACTCTAAAATATCCCCACAAGAAAAAGTCAAGTCCGTGGAATGTAGTGGCCATTTGACATTGCCATAGCAAATAATAATGTTGTCGCCAAAGCATTACATATATGACTTTTTAGACACTCTGTATTAGTGCCAAAAAAAAAAAAAAAAATAGGTCCGAGTTTTGCATTCATTTTTTTAAATGAAAACCTGAAACTAGGACAGATTATAATCTGACGTTGCAAACCCTACCATTAAACAATAGAGTAAATTCAGAGGGAGACAAATTCATACTTATATCTTTTATTTATATTCAAACTTGCAGGGAGACCCGACATTGCCCAGAATTGAATGATGATCAACGAATGTTTCACATATTTTTATTGTCATCGAAATCGGTGAAATAGTCTACTCTTCAATCAAATTGCTTGATTATTTGCTCTAGTTGGGGACCCATCGTGTTGCACTGGGACGATGCTTCACATGCCTCCCTGCAATAACTTAATTCACAATACATTGTAGAGAACCTATTGTTGATTTTATAAAAATATTTTTTATATATAATGGCTTGACTTTTAAGTTTAAAATGCAAAAACTAAGTATCATGGTCCAATTATGCTCGAAACAGAATCATTCATTTTGTATGAGCCCCTGTCTTATCAGAGAACCTACTGTTGATTTTATACATCGGACACATTTGTGCAGTGGTAAAACTTCTCATGCATTTGAGATGTTAGACTGTGAACGTGATGACTTTGATCGAAATAAGACTATTCCATCTTTAATGTCTTTTTAAAAAAGTTTTTATTTGCGATAATTATTGGAGGCATTCTTATTTAAGAACACTCCCAGACATATAAGGTACATTTAAATGAAATTAAAAAAAATCCGGACTTACAGAGAAATTTCCTATTGTATAACATTAGAGATAGAGATGATTTGTGGGATGATTTTGCCAAGATATATTTAATACTGTTACAACATCCCACAAAGCAGCAGCTTTATGGCAACCTATCTGCCATATCTAATACCATCAGGGAAAGATGCCTACGATTTGCCAATCACTGTCTGAGGAGCAAGCATGAATTGGTGAGTGATGTATTGCTATGGATTCCACGACACTGGCGCGCAAGCAAAGGATGACCTAGATCCACGTACATCCAGCAAATAGCACACGACGCCAACTGTGAACCTGATGGGAAACTCTGGAGAGGAGCCCATCCTGATGATGATGAGAGATAAACATTATTTTAATGTTGCTACACAATTAAAACCATGTTTTGGTTGAATTGGTTGTAGCAATAACTGATGGACTCATCAGAGAACAGAAAAAATTTTTTATCCTTTTTTTTCAAACTTCGCAAGTCATTCTCCAAAAAAACAAAAGTACATTATTTTAATATACTTAAAAAATTGGATTTAATTTATAAAGGTTCCATCCGTCTTTATTGACATTTTCTGGCAGCTGATCTGATCTAATATATATGAACTAGCCTGGGTGATCGGCATTGCCCAGATGTTTAAAGTTGTGTGTTGAGGAAAAAAAAAGTGGTTGTAGGCACACAGGCTCGAACCTGTACCGTGAAAAAAAGTGACATCTTTGCTATTGCGGCCATCGCCAAACCAGAAGTGACGTAGGTTTAAATTAAGGCTAGACAATCAAAAAAAGAGTATGACTTTTGAAAATATCGGCGAAAAAAAGCGACAGAAAAGTGCCCAGTTGAGGGTGAAGGAATTAATGTTTTTGGCCAATTTTTCGATATTTGTTGTCCAAAGGATACCGATTTTGTGAAAATCCGTCGCCTCTGTCGGAAGTTTTAGGCAGACATACATACAAATATACATACATACATTTAAATAGACAGGTGCGATTTATATTATAGATGCCCCGGAAAAGTCACTTCTGATTAATGTTTACCATTTTAAAAATTTTTTGTTATTCTGCAAAAACAAAAAACAAAAGTTCTTTAGAAGTTACTTTTAAATAGCCTTATATCATTCAAAATAAAAATTACAGTATAAAATAAAGTTTTTAAAATTTATTTATTTTTTATTTTTATTTTTTTAAATGAATTTATAAATCTGTATCCCCAGTAATTACTGCCTTCTGTAGTTGTTGTCTCCCCACGTTTTGGCCAATTAATCCGCCGGCCTGTGTAGAGACTCAATGTATCACAGTGGATGGATGTGTTGAGTCTCTAGGCTTCCAGGTGAGCATTGTCTGTAGATAGCGGTTTCAATCCTAGCCAAACAATTACTGGGGATACAGTTATAAGTCTCAGCATTCCTATCCGTCGTGGTTAATCATCTGAAGAGGGCCAGAAGAAGAGTTGGCCGAGATCTGATGCAACAGCATCAACTGTGAAGATGAGGATAACAGTCTGCAAAAAAAGGATGAATGCACAAATTATGAAACCTCATCTCAAAGGATTCTAAAAATAAAAAAACACAAAATACCTGGGCATTTTTTACTATTGGCAAAAAATCGAAAAAGTGGTAAAGAAACAGATACATAATGTACAAAGAAATAAATATCATGGTGAGAGTTATTGGGTTGTTTTCTATCAATATTTTGTTTTATTTTTGAGTTTTGAGTGATTATCAAAACTCCAAAGATGACAGCCTTATTCCTGCCATCTTGTCATCCTAACTTAGCAGCTTGGCACTACTTGTGTTTCAAATTAAATAAACACTTTAAAATAAGTTAAAACATGAAAAATTTATCAAAGTAAGGTAGAAGAATAACTTATCTTGCCTTTGGTGACATTTGTTATATATTTGTTTCTTTACCATTTTTAGGGTTGTTGTCTATAGTACCTATTTACAATGCCTCCCCATGGGACAGAGTTAGACACCAGGGTCGTTTTTTAACATGGAGAAAAGGTACAAAAATAAAAGATTTTCTCAGTCGTGAAGGACTGCTCCTCCACCGAAAGAGAACAAGAAATGGAAGTCCAGCCTCTGAGGAGAGATACTACACTTTGATCTTGGACAAAAGGCCAATTTCAATAATCATTTGTTGTCTATAGTAATAAATGCCCAAACACTTTTTCTTTTAAATTTTTAAAATTTTATTATTACTCCCAAGCAACATCGGGTAGGGACAGCTACTTTAAAATCAACTTCTTTTTATTCGCAGATTGTCCCTCGAGAGACGTGATTGATAAAAGAACTGCAATATATGCTGAGAAGGACAGTTTCACGATTTTTGTCTGCCTTGAAGTCCATCAAAATGTCCGAGGCATTATCTGCAAAAGAGGTAAGATTTCTTAATTTTTTGGTCCCCCGACAAAGGATGGCTTGAACCTATTCCATTCGCACTTTTCTCAAAAACCATGCCTTGGATTCAAAAAAAAAAATTTGCACAAACATTAGTCATAGTGAAAGTAAATTTTTTCTAGAATGGTATAACTCTTAGTTTTATTCAGAACCTTTAAAATCCAATTTTGAATGTCAGTTACAGACATAACTTGGCTCACTGCAGTCAACATACCGCTTCATTATGATCGACATACCCAATGTCAAAGCCTTCATTTCCTTTAATGACAAACTTACAGCATTCGGTCCAAGAATTCCACCTGCATGTGGCAAGTTTTCCTTCTTTTGTCGGTTCATCACAATCATAATATAAATGCGTCAACGTATCATGGCAATGCGCACCAAAGAAAACAAACAATCTCTTTACATAACATGCATTGCACAAGGTATGTTTCACCTTTACATCACTCACCTTCCTTGATATAGCAATCCTCCTCTATATATTCTCTTTCCAGATTTATTCACTCGTGAAAGGGGGACCCTGCATGCTCAGCTTGTTCTTATTTATTTTTTTCTCTTGTCAGAGGTTGAAAGTTATCTGTAAAAAAAAAAACACGCCCACTTTTAACTACTTCATCAACTGAGAAATTGGGTGTTGTATGTAGACAAAAAAAAAAAAAAATACATTCCGACTCGGTTTTAAAATATCTTACCCTAACTCTGATTCCTGCAAAAATTGTCGACTTCACCTTGGTGACACACTGGACAGAACCCTATCTTTCAAGGAATACTCTAGGAAGATAAAGGAGAGCATTGCTATGAGGAACCACTTACTGACTAAACTCGCAAATCCAAATTGAGGAGCTCAACCTGAAAGTCTGCACACAACAACATTAGCACTTTCTTACTATGCTGCAGTTTCTGTTGGATTGTCCCATGCCGAATCGATTGGTACGGCGACCATGTTTACTTTTGGATTTTCACATCAGAACTGCTACCATCATTGTTCCGGCCCGAGATTTTTATAATTTGCGATTATCATGTTTATTCCTGAATGTTGAGATTGACTTTTGTGCTTATTCTCCTTGATTTTGAGATAGTTACATCCCCTGTTTTGTGATATTTAACTTGTGACTCAAACACTAAAGTACCTATTTACTATGTCTCCCCACGGGACAGAGTTAGACACCAGGGTCGTTTTTTAACGTGGAGAAAAGGTACAAAAATAAAAATTGTCTCAGTACTGAAGCATTTCTCCTCCACCGAAAGAGAACAAGAAATAGAAGTGCAGCATCTGAAGAACAGATTGTATTTATTTGCTTCCCCACTGAGCAAATTAGGCACAAGGCCGTTTTTTAATGTGGAGAGAGAGGGAGGGGGGAGGGAAAAGGGGACCAGCTCCCGATGGGTGGGAAATGGGAGCTGGATAGTGACAATTGGTATGAAGGGTTTCCCCTACATTAACCAAGGTCTGATATGTGGAGTTACCCCCACATATGGTCTTTGCTTGCAGTATCTGCCAGAACAGATGGTATTTATTTGCTCCCCCACCGAGCAAATTAGGCACAAGGCCGATTTTTAATGTGAGGAGTGAAGGGAGGGGGAAGGGGAAAAGGGGACCAGCTCCCGAGAGGTGGGAAATGGGAGCTGGTTAAAGGTCAGGCATGTGGGGTTGCCCCCACATCTGGTCTTTGCTAGTCATAGCTAGTCATAGCTTGCAGTATCTGCCGGAACAGATACTACACTTTGATCTTTGCCAAAAGGCCAAGTAGGACAATTTGATATTTATACAGAATAAGGATCGTGTTATCAAAATTTTCTGGGCAGTTTACGTAGGTGCTGGACAAAAGTTTGGTGCTTTTTCATATTGGCACTTAATGGAGGCAATTAAAAAAAAAAAAAAAAAAAAAAAAAGAAAATACAGAAAAGTCTGTATAATGTACGACTCTATAATATATCTGAAATCTGAACAAATTAAAATTTGTTCAAGCATATTTTACGAGCGTATAAAATTGGGCTCCCCCTTTCTGCTAGTATATACAAAATCTGGACAAATTTAAATAATCATATTTAAGCGTATTTTACGACCGGGCAAAACTAGTAATATACACTTGTTTATATATACCCCCAACAATGCAACAATATTCAAAGGTAAGTGTTGGGAGAGCTTGCAACTAATTTCTGTGAATAAATGAGGATCGGCAGTCAGATATAATTTAACTCTAACCCTAACCAATCTTTTTTATTTCGTACTTTCTACAAATTGCAGGTCGTTGCAAGCGAAGGTGCGGCGGAGTTGAGCAAAAAAAGAACGGCAGAGGATGATGCTTCAAATGTTCCATCAAAGAAATCAAAGGTAACACCATTTTTTATTTTTATTTTTTATTTTGTATTTTGTATTTTTAATTTTTAAAATATTTTATTTTATTTTTTTTATTTTTACTTTTTGAAAAAATTTATCAAGTTTACAAAAATAGAGAAACTTGGTCCATCTTTGAAAACATTATTACGTAAATCTAATCGGCATTACATGTTTTGTCGCTGTAAAAAAAGGGCACAGGAAGAGAGTGAAAAAAGATAGAGTTCAAAATAGACTTCGTAGCCTCGTAGGAGATGTCCTTTTCCCCTCCTTGCAACCTCTATCTCACAGAAGAGATGTTGCGAGTTTGTCTCTGATGTATCGTTATTTTCATGGAAAGTGTTTGACTGAGCTTCAATTTATGGTCCCCCCTCGCCAAACTTTCACAAGAAACACTCGTCTAGCTGTAAACACTATCAATAATTCCCCCCACTCTTTATCTGTGCCTAAACCTAAACGTAGATTCCATGAACAAAGCTTCTTTCTTAGAACTGCATCCCTGTGGAATTGTCTTCCGTTTTCCTGCTTTCCGGCTGACTACAATATGGTTGTCTTCAAGTCTAACGTAAATAAGTTCTTGATGAACTGTTCCCATATAAGTTACCAAATTTACCAAATTTTCATTACTAATGATTACTATATTGTCCAATTTCTAATGTACACTCTTTAACCCTTATCCTTGAGTGGTCTCTTGGCCTTGATAACGTGGTGATGCCTATGTAAAAAAAAAAAAAGAGGAAACTGATCAAGAAGGAGACAGGGAGGAAGTGGCACTGCAAATTTAAATGGTTGGAAATACAATTGACCAGCACCTGTCCAACTTTGTCTTGAACTAATCCTTTGTTGGTGTGATGACGACCTCTAGCGGCAGTCTATACCAGGAAGCCAATATACGAATGGAAAATGTGGCTTTTTGGCGGTTTAGCCGAAATCTCCAATGAAACAGCTTCGGGTTGTGTTCTCTCAGTTCACGTTCAGGTGCTAGGGTGAAAAGAAAATCTTGAGGGAGGTCGTAATGACCATGAAGGAGATTATAGGCTCAAATTAGGATGCCCTCTCCCAGATTTTGAGATTCCAACCAAAAAATGTTCAGATGTTGCAGATGGGTCTCGTAAGGAAGGTCACGAAAACCTTGCACCGGCCTCTGCACTCGCTCCAGATACTGAATATCACAAACCAGGTAATGAGATGATGCCTGGATGCCATAAATATACGGATGGAAAATGTGGCTTTTCGGCGGTTTAGCCGAAATCTCCAATGAAACAGCTTCGGGTTGTGTTCTTTCAGTTCACGTTCAGGTGCTAGGGTGAAAAGAAAATCTCGAGGGAGGTCGTAATGACCATGAAGAAAATTATAGGCTCAAATTTATCTAGTGTTTCCTTTTCAGATTAAATATGTTTTTAACTCATTTCAAAGTGTTCTTTAACATATTTTATTAACTGTTTGCTCATATATATATATATATATATATATATATATATATAAAATTTTAGTCATTCAATGGATTTAAAAATTTATGGCGTGAAATGTTTGAATTTTAAATCAAAAGATTTTTATTATTCTACTAGCGGGGGGGGGGGTACCCGCCGTTGCCTGGGTGTTTAGATGTGTGTGTGTGTGTGGGGGGGATCAAAACAATATGGTTGTGTTCAAGTCTAATGTAAATAAGTTCTTGATGAGCCGTTCTATATAAGTTAACAAATTTACCAAATTTTCATTACTAATGTTTACTATATTGTCCAATGTCTACTGTACACTCTTAAACCCTTATCCTTGAGTGGCCTCTTGGCCTTGATAAGTGGTGATGCCTATGTAAAAAAAAAAAAAACCCTGTTAAAAAAAAAAACAAAAAAAAAAAAACGTTGGCCGGGTGTTTGGAGGTGTAAAAGAAAAAAAAATGTTTTAGTAGAAAGGTAGGCTTGAACTCCGAACCTTTGACGCGTAGGTGGAAAGGAAATGGAAAAAAAAAAAACCTGCGACCTAACCATCTCGACCACGGGAATAGATGAAAAGATAAGTGTTAAGTTGACGTTTATAAACCGAAATTAGCAGGTGCGAGAACGTTAAGTCACGTGATATTTGACCTAGTTTTGCACTGGAAGTCAGTTTCTGTTTTCCCCGCTACGTGGCGATCAAAAAATAGAAAATAGCTTGTAAAAGTCAGGTAAAATAAAGATAGCTGCGACCCGAGTTCCTTAGTCGTAGATATTATTATTTAGACAGCATATAAAAAGTTTTAAGAAGGAGTGAGCCAACCGAGAATCACGGCGAAAAAAGCCTTTTGTAGACATACACAAAAAGCGAACACACACACATACATACATATATAAATTTTTGCTTTTATATATATAGAACTGCATGCCTGTGGAACTCTGTTCCGTCTGCCTGCTTCCCTCCTGACTACAACTTGGAAGTCTTCAAGTCCAACGTTAACAAATTCCTAATGAACCGCCCCCTTAACTAAACACTTTATCAAATCTCCACACTAACGTAATGTACTTGCAATAAGCCTTATCCCTGAGTGGCTTCCGGGCCTTGATAAGTGGTGACCACTGTGTAAAAAAAAAAAAAAAAAAAAATAGAAAGAATACATTTGAAAATATTATAACTCCTTATCCTATAGGATTTCGATGTTTACCATCTCTTCAGAGGAGAAAATATTAGCAAATAGTTATAATAGTGTACACCTTATTTGCTAAAGTCAGTGAGACATGGAAAATCACAATTAAGTTTTTTTAAGTATTTAAATGTCATAGAGTAAGGGAAGTTAATAAAAAGGATATAAAAATTCACATCCAAACTTTTCATAATATAATAATATATAATGATGTCTTGATTAAACTGTACAAGTACCTAATAAATATACCATTAAACTATTTTTAAATACTGAAAATAAAATTGAAATACATTGTATTATTGTGGATACAAGAGTTACGTCCCTTTTATCAGGAAACTCTCTGATACTTTCTATATATATACTCATTGGGGAGTTTCATGATAAACGGATGTAATTCTTGTATCCACAATACTGGAAATTCAAAATTTATAAGTAAAACGAAGACAGTGTCAAACAATCTACATTTAATTGCACTTGGTTGGACAAATATAAGAGATTCAGGAAATTTAAATATGATTGTTGATAGGCATATTGTTTTTTACGTAAACGAAAAGTACTTTTCTGTTAATTATTCGCTTTTTTGGTTTCTTATATCCTTCTTTATATATCTAGTTTTGTTTTGAAAACTTGAATTTTGTCTGGAGACGGTCGTGGAAAATTTTGAAAAGTTCATGAAAATCTGTACGAACTCTGTATAAATAATAAAGAACTGAAAATTGTGCAAATCTCAATTTTATTGTTTCGTTCTTCTTTCCTTTACTTAAAGCATCTTTCAAATCTCTTAATGTTGAAATTAAATTGTATTTTGCTGTATTTTTTCATTCTCTCAGGACAAAAGCCACCATCCCTCGGGTCGATCGGATCGGAAACGAAAGGTGGCTTTACTGATGGCATATTCAGGGGAAGGTTACTATGGAATCCAAGTGTAAGTTCTAATTCTCACTTAGAAAAAAGCATCCTAAATTAAAATTCGACTAACACACTTTCATCACTTTACCTGCCCCATGGTGGTTGCCATTGAGGCACTACAGTCCTCTCCATCCTTCCCGGTCCTCTGCACGTTTGACCACCTCACTCAGCTTTAATCCTGTCCATTTTGTAATGTTGTCTTCCCATCTTTTCTTCTGTCTTCCTTTCTTTCTCTTCTGATTTCCCTGGAGCACGGCCTGAGTGAGTGTGTGTATATATATGTATGTATATGGCATAATCATGTTGACACACCGGTTCTCGTCAGATCATGTTGAGCCTGGCTAGTTCCAGATGGGTGACGATTTGGGAATTCTAGGCGCTGTATGTGCTTTCCTCTTATTTCGGCATTGTTTCTAGTCGTTCTGAACCTCCACTTGCCACTAGTATTTAACAATGTCGACTCAGGAGAGGTGTGGTTGGAGCTTGTGTAACTCTTACCACATAAATTTCACGTTCAGACACCTTTACAGTGGGTATCCATAGTCTGTCAAAACTGAAGGAAGCCATTATGTATGTGTGTGTGTATGTATGTATGATATACAACATAATAACATTGACACACTGGTTGTGTCACCAAAGTTAAGCAACGTTAAGCCTAGCTAGTACCAGATGGGTGACCATTTGGGAATTCTAGACATTGTATGTGCTCTCTGCTTATCTCTGCATTGTTTCCAGTCGTATTGAACCTCCACTTGCTACTGATAACAACATTGACTCAGGAGAGATGTGGTTAGAGATTGTGCAACTCTTGCCACAAAAATTCCATGCTTAGGCACCCTTACAGTGGGTATCAATAGTCTGTCAAGACTGAAGGAAGCTACCATATATATGTATGTGTGTGTGCGTCTCTGTATATGTGTGTACATATATAATTATTCTGTTTTACTTTTTCTCTGAAATTAGTTGGCTGATCTAACTGAAATTTTGTATTGACTTTTGTTTGTGCAGCAGACTTAGTATTCTGTTATGTTTGATGCACAGTTTAGGATTAATAGGTATTAATTACCACATTTTTTCTAGAAATTTTTTCAAACAACTGGGCAAACCTGGCTGAAATTTGGTATGGGCCTTTGTTATGATAAGGTGCAACAAACTAAGTATTATGGTATCCATTCAATGCATAGTTAGGGATTAATAGAGGTGAGTATTTAATGCAAAAATTAGTCCAAATTTAACCATATTAAACCATCAAGTTGACATAAAGCACTCATTCTTAGCCAGTGGGCTATAACTTTAGCCCATTTTTAACAGACTAGTAATTTATATTTTTCTTCATCTCTCTTTAGCACTAGACCAGTCTAATAGCATTAAACCAGCAGTTACAATAGGATTACAAGCCTAGAATATAAAATACAAAGATAACTGAATTTAAGATGTGTATCCTTAAGTGTGTTAAATGGAAAAATAAACCCTTATCCCCTACTTGTCTAACTACTGATGATGCTTGTAATATTTTTGGTTTTTGTTTGTATTTTTCAGAAATACCACATTCCCGACTATCGAGAGTGAACTTTTCAAAGCTTTAGTCAAAGTTGGTCTCGTTCCCCAAGACCATGTCGATTCGCTTCACAAGGTAATCATTTTTAAATTTGCTTTTCTTGTGATCTTCTTCGTTTGTGAAAATCGCCGTGATCATGTAATTATTCTGTGGGTTCGAAGATGGCTTGTTAGACCGATTCGAGCTCTGAAGTATTTCCCACATGTTGGACACATGTGGGATAATTCTGTATCAGAGATGTTGATTGCTCAGTCTTTTCTAATGTCATTTTTTTCTCTTGCATTCTTCATTGCATCTAGATTCAGTAATTGTAGCCACGTTGGGAGTTGTGGCACACCAGGAATATCTCATATCTTAGACGGTCCCGAGCAACGCCAGGTGGCCTTGTATCAGAGGTGCTGACTGCTCTGTCTTTTCTAATGTCATGTTTTCTCTTGTTCTTCATTGCGTGCTGATTCAGCAATTGTAGCCACTTTGTGAGTTGTGGCATGCCAGGAACATCCGTCTTGGATTAATTTTTACCCATGAGTTAGAATACTGATGGAATTGTTTGAGGGAGGGCTTCAGATTATCTTTGAACCGTTTCCGCTATCCTCTTGCGGGCCTTTTTCCTTTGGACAGTCCACCATGTTTTAGGAGCCTTGGATCAGGCATGCAGCTCTTGGATGCATGTTTTAATGATGCATATGTGTTATTTAAAGTTAGCAGAAGGAAAGGAGAAAAAGAAAGGGAAAAACAGATCAAACGAACAGAGGTCTTACCGTGTGTGTGTGTCGAGCGAGGTTGGGCGAAATCAAGACGGTGTCCATAGTTTTTTTTTAAAAGGTGTGCTCTGGTGGGAGTCACGCGAAATCATGTGAGAGACATGTATAAAAGGAGTTGACAGGTTAGGTCGGTGAGAGACAGACAGATGAAGGTTGGTGACAGTGGTGATCTCAAACCCGGCGGTTGTTGGCTTGCAAAGACAACAAATTTTTTTTTTTTTTAAATTTTGTTGTCCTAAACCAGCTGTTGCAGCTAATGCTTGACCAAAGGAGAACGTGAAGATATCTCTGTTTGGAGTCTGATCACCCATGAATATTTTCTTTGCTTGAAAAATAACTTATTAAATGGGGAATCATGTGGAGACTGACCTATTTAAGAAATCATTTTTAACTTTGCTCTTTTTGTAAACGTGCTGGGTGCATGTTTTGTTGGTGCATATGAATGGTAGACGTTGTTGCGATGCTCGGCTCAAGGGAAAAGTGGTGGAGAGGGGGCACAGGAATTGAAAATATTTATGATTGGAGTTTTGAAAAATAAGTATGTTATTAAATAGGGAACCATGCTGAGATCAGCCTATTTGAGAAAAGTAATGTTCCTCGATGGGCTCCAGATAAACTCCATTAAATGTGTACAATCTCAAGAGCGATAGGAGCCTTCTTTCATGTCGTAAAGTTACACAATATTCAACGAGCGAGATCAGAGATACGCCGCTGTACAACTCATGCTCTCTTTTGATTCAAGTTATGACAGCAGGACCATTGCCAGCACCCTGAAAATGCATTGCTGGAATGCCACGAATAACAGATGTGCTCAGGGTGATGAAAACAAAGTTTCCGGCCACCGCTATGGTTTTTGAGGTGGTTTCAAGTGAAGGCCATATCAGGCCAATATCTTCAAATTCGGCTTGAAAGTCAACTCCAAAGTGTGCTTGGATATGCTGAAGAGTGTGGTGATTCTCTGGTGCAATCAGGTGGCCGCTGACAGACACTGGGTGTGGCAGCAGGACTTTGCACCAGTCCACAAATCCAAAGAGACCCAGACTTGTCTTCTGAAGGAGTCTATGAAAAACTTTGCGCAAATCTTCTGCATCTTCAGTTCCTTGCAAATAATTGTGTGTACAGTTCCCACACTGACATCAAACTGTGCAATTATTGTATCTGTAGAGACACGATAGTCCTTATCCATGAATTCTTTATTTGGCCAATCAACTCTGGTGTTCTGACCCCCCCCCTCTCATCATCCCTTACAGACTCCCTTCCTTCCTTGAATCTCTTATGTCACTCAAATACTGATGCTTGCAAGATGGTCCAAAAGCAGTCTGAAGCATTCCATAAGTTTCTGTGGCAATTTTTTTTCCAAGTTTAAAACAGAATTTTATTGCATATCATTTTTCTAACGTGTCCTCATATCCAGATTGCATTTTTGAAATTCACCAGCTGTGACCATCAGGCTTTAGTAGGGTGTATTCCAATTCCTGCTGTAGCTGTTCATTTGAACCTGAAATCAAAAAAATTGGTCAATCATCTCATAAGATATATAACAATAACATACTGAATTTTAAAGTGTCTATGACAATTTTAAATGCTTGTACAAAAAAATATATCTGGAAACTTAGTGAAGGCACTTCGTATGATTGGAATCTGGCCAGCCAAGAGATTTTTTTATTTGTTTGATAAACATTAAACAGTGAGACATGTTGAAACCGACCTATTTGAAAAACGTAATGTCCAAGATTATTTGTAGACTAGCAGGACCCGTTTAAATGGACACTGTCTAGCCGTTATCTTGAGTAGATATCTCGAGTAGTTAGCTTCTATGTGGTCAAATGGTGACCACTCACAAGGCCAAAATTTGGTCAGGAATGAATAGATTTCAGAAGATTGGAAGAGGAGACAATAAGAGCCATCGTCTCAGGATGAGGCAGATGAAGTTGGATATTGGTTTTTCTGAGGGTTGCTGGTCAGTTGGGCTAGTGTCACTCTGAATAGTTTGAGCCCTTAGGATTCTTGGTTGAATGACCATGTTAATGGGATTTATATGTTTCGATTTGGTCAAGCAAAAATCTCAAGGGAAATGGGAGGTGTACAGAGAATTTAAATCTCTGATTGGAGTCCAGC
This sequence comes from Euprymna scolopes, assembly GCF_053919585.1. Classification (NCBI taxonomy): domain Eukaryota; kingdom Metazoa; phylum Mollusca; class Cephalopoda; order Sepiida; family Sepiolidae; genus Euprymna; species Euprymna scolopes. The sequence continues at coordinate 49,008,897 of NC_136523.1, read as the reverse complement.
CATGCAAGAGATATTTTTTTGTTTGAAAAAGGATATATACCTCTTTAAATAGGAAATCATTTTAAGACCAACCTACTTAAGAAAATGTCTGAGATTATCTGCAGATAAGCCCTTTTGAATGGACACTATCTGACTGTTATCTTCAGTAGATATATTTTGAGTGGTCGAATGGTGACTACTGACGAAGGCCAGAATCTAAGATTTCCATTCAGACGTGAAGGTATTCCAAGAGATGGGAAAAGGATGAGGGAGTTGGCTATTTTGAGACTTGCAGTCAGTTTTCTTTTACCCAAAGCAATTATATTGATGTTAACATTCTGTAGATGCTCTGATATTATTGTTTGTTCAAATTGCAAAAGTTTTTATCTAAGCTAGCAGGGACGCCCGGCATAGCCCGGTCGTAAAGTATACTTAAATATGATATTTTAATTCTTACAGATTTTGTATATATTATTATAAGAGTTAATGTTTTTATATATTATAAAGTTGCAATTTCAAAAGTAAAAAAAATATATTTATATGACTTGGGTGCATCAGCTTGAATCGAAACCGAAACCAAAATTTATGAAAAAAAAAAAAAAAAAAAAATATATATATATGTATATATATATGTATAACTTGAATTTCTTCAGCTATAACCGAAACCAAAACTTATGAAGAATTCTTGATAAAATTATTTATAAAAAAAATAGATTACTGGAATGCCATCAACTATAACCGAAACCAAAATTTATGAAGAATTCTTGGTAAAATTATTTATTCCAAGAAATGGAAGTCTGTAACAATAAAACGACAGTCACTCAGATGTAAGTGTGTAACACACAAAATAAATAACACACACGCTATCCTATTAATATATAGATAATAATACTATAATAATAATAATAATAATATAATAATGATAATATAATAATAATAATACCTAGCTTGTAAAATAAAAGGAAGAAAGTAATTTCTGTATTTTTTTCCAAGGACTATATGTGTGAAAAGAGTCGGTATCGACATAATAATAATTGATTGTTTCTGCCTAATGAAACGCATCTGTAAAAAATGTACCCAAATTTTAACATGCTGGAAGAACTGTTTTCCATGAAAAATAAACATTTAGATCTTGGAATGTATCTATATTATAATTTATAATAGCTAATATTATTAAAATTTAATTTTTCCACTTTTGCTGTTTTTTTTATTTTTTTTATAATTTTATTTTTTTCTTTGTTTTTCAATTTTGGTTAATTTAAAAAAAATGTTTATTTATTTATTGCGGACTATTATCCTTATCTTTTAGATGGAACCGTAGAGATTCAACGTCTCTATCCACTGCGCTACGGGCTCCAATGGCGCTGTAGATAGAGACGTTGAATCTCTATTGTTCCAGGTAAGAATTGTTTGAAGATAGCGGTTTCAATCCTACCTAAAGCCGGTCAGAAACGTGGTGAAATGACAACAACTATGGAAGGCAGTATTTGCCGAGGATGCAGTTAGAAGATTTAGACTTCCTATCCTGTTGCGGTTACTACCTGATGAAGGCCAGAGGAATAGTTGGCTGAAACGTTGTGAAACACTATCTAATAGATGAGGATAATAGTCCGCAATAAATAAATTAATAAATAATACTCGTCTCAATAAATTCCAATTAAAATAATAAAAAAAATGCTCTTGCAGATGTCATTCCAACGTGCCGCACGTACGGACAAAGGAGTTTCAGCCGTCGGACAAGTTGTTTCTTTAAAGATAAGTATTATCTGATGAAAATATTTATACATGAAATGAAGTGTTACATATTACAAGGACAACACAATAACCCTTATCCCCGAGTGGCTTCCTGGCCTTGATAAGTGGTGATCCCCCTCACGTAAAAAAAAACAACAAAAAAACCCCAGCATATTCTCTTCCTTGTTTTAACTCTCAAGTATATATCTGACACAGTTTGACACAGTTAATCTACCGAGAACCACATCACTCTATATAAAAAACATATAAGATATCAACACATATATATATATACTCGAGTATCGAAATAATGAAAAGAATACTCTGTTGCCCTACCGTACATCTTACCTAGCAGTAACAAACCTTTGAAGTTGAGTAATAATAAGTGGTGATAAGGCAAATCAGTTCCTTTGCTTTTTTTTCTCACGCCTATATCTCCCCTGTGCATGTATTCTTTTTTTTTTTTTTTTTTTTATTACGTTTTTTTTTTTTACCGTTCTTTTTTTTTTTTTTTTTAATAATCATTGAAAAGTTTTTTTGGTCTTTTTTTCTTTTTTTTTTTACACAGTGATCACCACTTATCAAGGCCCGGAAGCCACTCAGGGATAAGGGTTATTGCAAGTACATTACGTTAGTGTGGAGATTTGATGAAGTGTTTAATTAAGGGGGTGGGTTATTAGGAATTTGTTAACATTGGACTTGAACACATCCAAGTTGTAGTCTGGGGGGAAGCAGGCAGACGGAACAGAGTTCCACAGGCGTGCAGTTCTAAGAAAGAAGCTTTGTTCATGGAATCCGCGTTTTGATTTAGGCACAGATATAGAGTGGGGGAAATTTTTCACAGTGGATTCAGCTAGACGGGTGTTTTTCGTGAAAGATTGGTGAGGGGGGACCAGGGATTGGAGTTCAGACGGGGAAATTTTTGGTCTTCTTTTAATTTAGAATTATTGAAATTATTTTTATTTATTTATAATTTTAAAAATAGTTTTTTTTTTTTTTATTGAATTTATTTGATAAATATATGTTTATGAAAGTATAAAAATAAAATTATTGAAATCAAAATAACAAGATTTCAAACATCATAAACAAAAATGTATTCAATACATAATATTCCTAAAATGGTTTTTAAAAAAAATTTTTTAAAGTGTTTTCTATAATTCTTTAAAAAAAAAAATAAAACTAATTTCAATAAGTCTTAATTTAAATAAGACCAAAAAAGCTTTTCAATGATTATTAAATAAAAATAAAAACAGAATGAGTATAAAAACTAAATAAAAATAAAAAAGAGTACTTGAACAAGGGAGATATAGGCATGAGAGAGAAAAAAAATGAAAGAACTGATTTTTTTTTTTTTTTACATAGGCATCACCACTTATCAAGGCCAAGAGGCCACTCGAGGATAAGGGTTAAATAGTGTACAGTAGAAATTGGACAATATAGTAATCGTTAGTAATGGAGATTTGGTAAATTTGTTAACTTATATGGAACGGCTCATCAAAAACTTGTTTACGTTAGACTTGAAGACAACCATATTGTAGTCAGCTGGAAAGCAGAAAAACAGAAGACAATTCCATAGGTGTGCAGTTCTAAGAAAGAATCTTTGCTCATGGAATCTATGTTTAGGTTTAGGCACAGATAAAGAGTGGGGGAAATTAGTGATAGTGTTTTCTGCTAGACATGTGTTTCTTGTGAAAGTTTGGCGAGGTGGGGGGACCGTAGAATGGAGCTCAGCCGAGCACTTGCCATGAAAATAACGATAAAGCAGAGACAAACTCACAACATCTCTTCTGTGAAAAAGAGGTTGCAGGGAAGAGAAAAGGACATCCCCTACAAGGCTACAAAGTCTATTTTGAACTCTATCAAGACAGTATATGTCCTTTCTAGCAGCTCCTGCCCAGATGTGGCAACAGTACTCCATCCTTGGACGTATCTGGCTCTTATATAGATAGAGAATTGCATCAGCAGTGAGATATCTACTGGATCGATAGAAGGATCCCACCATTTTTCCAGCGGCCTTGGCAACGGATTTAATGTATGTGTTCCATTTAAGATCAGGAGTAAAGGTCAAGCTCAGAAGCTGAGAATGAGGCCTCCCCAAGACGAGAGCCATTCATTTCAATTGATGCCAGATGGGGATCAGAGAGTTGATGATATAAAGATAAAAGCTTGGTTTTAGATGCATTAAAAGTAACAATCCACCTCTTTCTCCATTGTACCACTTGCTCAAGATCAGAGGAGAGAGAATCAGAGAGAACTTGGTCGTTTACGGTTTTAGATGGGCTACCATAGATAGTAGTGCCATCAGCATAGATGTCTACGAATGATGTAAGGATGTGGTTTGGAAGATCATTAATATAGATCAGGAAGAGAGTTGGGCTCAGGATGGACCCCTGAGGGACTCCAGCGTTAATACTAAGAGCTTTTGATTTCTGCCCATCAGCCACTACTCTTATGAACCTATCACAGAGAAATGATTTAATAATTGAGAAGACATTTCCAGCTATACCGTAGCTGGAGATCTTGTGAAGCAAACCTTTATGCCATACTCTGTCAAAGGCCTTTGATATGTCAAGAGCAATTGCCCTAGAAAGGTAGCCTCTGTCGAGATATTCGCTAATCCTATGAGATATAACTGTAAGCACATCTGTTGTAGATCTAGCAGAACAGAAACCATATTGCGTGTCACTAAGAAGGTTATTTTTGCTGAGATGGTTGATTACTTCTCTATTTAACACAGATTCCAGCAACTTACTCATGACGCACAGGAGACTTATTGGCCTGTACTGTGAGGGAGATGAGCGATCACCTGAATTCTTAAATGATGAGATTTTCCAGGGTGATGGGAAGCAATTCTCCTTAAGACAACGTTTAAACAGTTTTGTAAGGATAGCCGCAAGTTCTGGTTGAAGTCTTTTGAGTACTATAATTGGAATACCGTCAGGGCCAGTTGCTTTACTGGAATCAAGGTTTTTGATTAGCTTGGCAACATCACGTACATATATTTGTATATCACATAGCATGTTTTCTAATACAGGAGGAAATATTAGAAGTTGGCAGCCTTGGTCGCAAAGGTTAGAATTAGCCGCAAAGTTCTTGGCAATGAGTTTGGCTTTGTCTGATGCTGACAAGATTACCTCAGGTCCATTTATGATAATTGGGATAGAGCACACGCTTCTATTCAGGATTCTGTTTGCTATTTGCCAAAACTGGTGGGAACCAAGCCGCTGCTCAGCTACTTTGGACTTGACGGACTGAGCATACAACTCTCTTGCGTTCTTTATTACTTTTTTACAGTGGTTGCTGGCAGTTACCATTTCTGGAAGTTAGGAAGTATGTTAACTGACTATAACCCCATAATTTATTCAATGAACTTTATTTTTTGGAACTTGCAATTCTTGTGGAAGTGTTCTAGTAATGATATTTGCATATTCTTCGATTTTTGTCTTTAAAATATCAATATCAAATTTTGAAGATCTTCCACTGCTAATGTCATTGTTAAGACTGATGCTTCCCAGTTTGAATTTACGGTACTTGTACAGTTTAATCAAGACGTCAAAAAATTAAAATGTCGAAAAAAGGTTATATTGCATGTATCCATTATGGAACGAAGTTCCCCCCCCCCCCCCCAAAAAAAAAATTTTCACTTAATTTCATCAAGTAGTTTTTTTTTTTTTTTTTTTTTTTTTACAGCAAAAAAACGGTTTGTTATGATATCGAGCAAAAGGTTTGATTTTTAGGAAGAAAAGCTAGAATTAAAAATGGGGAGGGAGTGTCCGCGCTTTACATGGAGTTATCTCCTCATGGCGTGTTCAGCAAATTTCATAATGGCTGACTTCAACGCGCTCTCATAAGAATGTGTTTTTCCGCGGTAAATAAAAAAAACTACTCGATCAAATTAAATGAAATTTTTTTTTTTTTTTTGAGATCTTCAGTCCAAAACGGATACGTACAATATAACCTTTTTTTCGATATTTTCATTTTTTAATGTCTTCATTAAACTGTACAAGTGCCAAAAAAAAAATAAATAAATTGAGTCGAGTTATTCTTTTTTTTGGGTTTCCTTTGTGATTGCTTATGTGTGGAAATGTATGCAATGTTCCATTATTTGTGTGCTCAATTTTATGTAGACAAGCTGCTTAATTTCCTTTTTGTTTTTGTCTTTTTACATGCTTTTGAATGTGGAAAACCTTGTTGACCAATTGAACAATCATCTCCCTGCACAGATCAAAGTTTTAGGTAAGTAATTCAGGTACTTGTTTAGTTTAATCAAGACATTCATCATCATCATCATGGGCTCCTTACCCGGACCAATGTGACTCTTCCTCTCCAGAATCTCCTGTCTTCCATCAGCTGCCCCAGGTCTTCAGATTCACAGTTGGCGTCATGTGCGTGTGGGTGTACGTGGATCTAGGTCATCCTTTGCTTAAGCGTCCGTGTCGTGGAGTCCTTAGCAATACACCACTCACCAATTCATGCTTGAGTGATGTATTGCTATAGACTCCACGACATAAAAAATAAAAAATATTTTTTAAAAAATTGTTGTACGTACCTGTTATGAAATTAAGTTCTCATAAACAATTTCACTTAATTTGATGAAAATATTAAAAAAAAATTTTTTTACAGTGGAAAAACAATTTGTTATGACAGCGAGCAGAATCAACCATGTTTGGATTTTTAGACCACAAGGAAGGGAGTTGTGGAGCGCACCATGGGGAGATAACTCAGTCTTTCACATGCGAGCGTTGTTGGCTAATGAAAAAAAAAAGACACGTTACAAGACATCTCTCTTCTCCATGTTAAATCATAGCTTCTAAATAATGAAGTCGGACATTGCTAATATCACTGTCAAAACAAATTGTTTTTCCGTTGTAAGAAAAAAAAACTACTTGATCAAATTAAGTGAAATATTTTTTATGAGAACTTAATTCCATGTTGTATTGTCGTATCATGTTTGTTACATTATCTCTAATAATGGATTAGAAGAGATGACGTGTTATATTATATATTTATGTTGTATCATAAAGTGAATCGTGTGTGAGTGACATGTATTTTCAGAACCTACTTCTGCTTCTTCGATGTTGGACCATCTGGAATTTCTCGTCCTGGAGGGAGACTTGATACCTGTTTTTGGATGAAGATTCAATCACTCCAAGACAAGGAATTAGTTCTATAGTTTTTATTTCACTTTCTCCAGATGTCCTGCAGAAGGTGGAAAGTGAAATCGGCCTGTGTGGGTTCTTCTTCTACACACGTCAGCGTTCGTCCCCCCCAGTGAAGGGGAGGAGACAACGGGAAGCCGTCCGTTCTCTTCTAAGTCCAAATCAAATCTCAACGATTCAGCCAACCTGATCACGTGACTCACACGCAATCCAATCAGCTGATCTTGACTTCCAGTCTACGTGTCTAACTATATGATTTAAACACCCCCCCCTCTCTCTCTCTTGGTCCATTCTCTAACATGTACAATATAATTTTTTTTCAATATTTTCGTTTTGTAATGTCTTGATTAAACAAGTACTGTAATTCAATCTTTATTGTGAAATTGTTATTCTGGTAAAAAAAAGTCCATCACAGTATGCAGTTTTTTGAATGCGTCCCATCAGACTGGCTTAAATCAAGCTACTTGTTTGAGTGTCTTTATCCAGAAAGGCTAATCTATATATTTAGAAAAGTGAAATTGTGTGTGCGTGTGTATGTCTGTGTCTACATTTCCCTACCAAACTACTCTGATAATTTTCAGTCTACAGACTCAAGATTTGACATAAAGGATATTGAGATTTGGGGAAATCTTTTTAATCGGTTTTCGGGCAGAAATTTGGCTGTCAAGGTGTCAAAGTTTAACCTTTGAAAACTCTACCAAACTTGGGTCTAAACACTTGAAATTTTAAATGTAGGTTACTTGGATAGGGATCAAACTTTTTGAGCCCAAAACAATAGATGTTAAGAGGTCAAAATTGGGGTCAAAGTTAAAAACAATTTGACCTCTGTGGTCTCTACCAAATTACTCAGCCAATTTTTGGTCTAAACATTTGATATTTTACATAAAGTGTATTCAGACATAGGGCAAGCTTTTTAATCGTTTTTTTGGCTGAAAATTTGGCTGCCAAGTGGTCAAAGTTCAAAAGATTTGACCTTTGCAGAAAAGGCGAAGTGTAGCATCAGAATACTACATCTTGGCCTGAAGTTCAGGTAGAGAAATAAAAAACGTCTTAAACTGGAAAGTTTAATGAAATAATGTGTCACTTGGACAAGAAATGTAATTGAAAATAAAAACCAAATTCATCAAAAATTTTTTGAATGATTTGTTAGCTTTAGCAAAAAGTGTTTTTTGATATTTAAGTAAGTGGGCAAAAAATACAGGGTGGGCCAAAATAAGGGTCCTATTTTTAAAAATTCATAAATTCATGTAAGTTTTAAGAAGTGTTTTTCGGCCAAAATTTGTTTTGTTCATTTCAAAAAAATCTCGGAAGGGTCAGTCTACACACACATAAAGTTTGGTGAGTTTAACTTTTATTTTGTGGATGTTATTCAAATTTAAAGATAGGACCCTTATTTTGGCCCACCCTGTACTTAATAAGTTTTCCAAACGTCACTTGTTTTGAATAAAATTTATTTTTAATTTATTTATTGGACTATTAGCCTCATCTTTCTTAGTTGTTTCATGACGTTTCGTCCAACTATTCCTCTGGTCTTCGTCAGGTGGTAACCACGACGGGATAGGAACTGTATTCTCAGCAATTACTGCCATCCATAGTTGTTGTCGTCTCACCAGGTTTTGGCCAAGTAAACCGCTATCTTCAGACAATTCTCACCTGGAACTGTAGAGATTCAATGTCTCTATCCCACGGGCCCCAAAGGGTGATCACGGTTGGATTTTTTGGTCTTATAAGTCCACGTTTATTCATTATCTGAACTTCCATGGTCGGGTCCGTACCGAATGGTATATATGTTATTTATTTGGAATTCATTATTGAGATGAGTATTATATTAATTTATTTTATTGTGGACTATTATTCTCATCTTTATTAGTTGTTGTTTTACGACCTTTTGGCCAACTATTCCTCTGACCTTCGTCAGATGGTAACCGTGATGAGATAGGAACTCTGAATCTCCTAACTGCATTCTCAGTAATTACTGCCTTCCATAGTTGTTGCTGTCTCACCACATGTTGGCCAAGTAAGCCTCTGGATGCTATGGATGGCAATAATTGTTGAGAATGCAGTTAGGAGATTCAGATTTCCTATCCCGTCGTGGTTACCACCTGATGAAGGCCAGAGGAATAGTTGGCCGAAACATTGTGAAACAACTAAAAAAGATGAGGATAATAGTCCGCAATAAGTAAATTAATAAATAATACTCATCTCAATAATGAATTCCAATTAAATAATATAAATTTATTTTTTCTGTTTGTCGTAATTCTTGTCAAGTTTCACACCCCTCGTTTATGTAAGTTTACATCTAAGTAATTTGATGCCCAAAATCTACAGCATAACATTTTCAAAACCCAATAATTATGATCCACTAACTGTAAATATGAGTGTCAAATGCCCTCTTAAAAAAACTCCCTTTATCCTACCTCTAACCCTAGGGACGATTGGCAAGCCTCCTCCTCCTAAAACCTTCTTTAGCCCTAACAATAACACTAAGTCCAAGTGGCAAGCTCCTCAGCAAACAAAGTTCCTAGGTAAGCTACATATAAGTGTCTAAAACAAACAAAAAACAGATCCTTCCTTAAAGAAAAGTGCACGGTTTATCACCCATAAAAAAAATGATGAATTAGTCAGCTGTCCTAAAATGAGAGAATGGTCTCGAAATGGTGAATCATTTTACATTAAATTTATGTGAAACTAACCCCCCACTCTATATTCTAAAATTGTTTTTTGTTTTTTTCAGGATGTTTACACAATTTCCCTTAGCTCAACCTCCTCACCCTCTCATAATTGCACAAAGACCCTCTTAAAACCATAAATAATGTTTTTTAGAAAGAAAAGAAAAGGTGCACAGGATTTATCTTCTATATAAAAAAAAAAAATGGTTAACTGCCCTAAAACACTAGAATAGCTTAACATGGGAAATCATTTTACATTAAATTCTAAAATAATACTTGTTTATCTTCCATTAAAATTTTTCAATGTATTCACACGTAATTGCCTACAATGGTAAAATCGCATATTTTGGAGAGGTGATCAGATGGGGTTGGGGATTGTTAATGGAAGGTATTAATCTACAATAATACCAAAGAAATATTGCAATATATTAATTGTTAAACAGTCCTAGATTTCGATTTCAGTTATTTGTACATATAATGCATTACAATTCAGCTTTGAGTTGTTTAACTTCTTTTCTTTTAACGGATACATGGCATTTTTAAGGAATTGCAGCATATGTATGTGCATTTACTGCAGATTATTTGGAAATCATTAATTTCTTGAGATTTTCGGTAGCATATTCTAATTCCTAGCACAAAAATACACTTATATAGTAAATTTCATTGCTTAATCTTCTGTTTTAACAAAAAAATACAGCATTTTTGCTGAAAAAGTAGTGTAAAAAATGTGACAAAACGCATATGGTTTTGAAAAGAGGGAAAAATATCCAAATGTGTGAGGCACAAAAATAGTCATAACTTCCTTAATTTTAATTGGATTTTAAAATATTTAAAAAGATTCTTAGCTCATCAAGCTCTTTCTATATATATATATATATATTGAAATATTTTAAGCCATCTCAATTTTTACATGTGTATTGCTAATATATGTTATCTCGTTACAGGTTTTAAAAGGACAACCAACTCTTTTAATAGTAAAAACCATTGTTCACATCGTACATACATTTACATGATGCCAACTTACGTTCTAGCGCCAGTCGAAGAAGTGAGTATACGTTTTGTTTGACCCTATTATTATAAGACTTTTTGGTCTCCTGACAAAAGGAGGGTGGACCTGTAAATTCATCCTTGTCCGTTCGTCTGTCTGCATTTTTCTCAATAACTACGCCTTGGAAATTTTTGAATTTTTGCACAAACATTAGACATCATATGAGTAAAAAAAGTAACAGAATGATTTTTTGGGAAATCCCCCCCCCCCCTCTCGTGTCTTTCGGGTTAAAATGGCCAAAATTGACACTTTTGTGCTTATTAAAAAAAAATGGTGCCTTGGATTTTTATAAAACTTTCTGAAAAGTTGTAACTAACTGATTTCTATATAATTTTGTTTGCCTATACTTCGCAATAACTTTTGGGTTGTGCCCCAGGGGCTCTTTTAGGGCTAATAAAAACACTCCAGTTTTTGGACTATTTTACCATATTTGTCCAAAATTTTCTATGTATGTCTATTAAGCAGTTTTGCAATGTGCTGAACTCAAATTTAAATATATTAAGGTCTTGGGGATAAATAGGGGAGAGGGCAAATGATGAACTTAGTCATTTTATTTTATTTTATTTTATTTTTTTATGCATGATGCAGAATTCAAATTTACATATGTTAAGGCCTAAAACTGCACGGTTTGTTCATTTTCACCAGGATTTTACGTCCCCTGGGGACTTTTGGAGCTAAATGGGGGTGGGGGATGCTAAACTTAGTCCTTTTTATTTATGCCTCGTTCACTGTGCACTCACGGAGGACCATGTATGCTTCATTTGTTTTAATATTTAATGGTTTATTTTATCATTAATTTTAAAATTTATAGTTAAAGCTGCTGCTTCGTTCTCAGAGCGAAAATGGGAATATTGAATATCGAGCAAAACTAATGGTATCCACTTCATGGTTATGTCACAATGATGGACATATCCAAACATTACGAAAAACAATAAGCTGGAGAGTTCGAATTGTAATAAGGGAGGCAATTGCTTTCTGAAAGCTTTGAAAATCTTAGGCAAATTTAACAAAACTCAATTTTCACTAATTGTCTTTGAAAACTTTTTTCCTTAATAATTAATTTTTTACCATATCGTTTTTCATAATTTTTGGATATGTTCATTACTGTAACATGAAAATTAAGTAGATAACATTGGTTTTACTTGAAATTCAAGATTTTGACGTCAGGGTGTGAGTTCCGTTATAGAAGCACTGATTTAATTTGAATAAAATATGCATCAAATGTGCTTGAAAGCCAAATCACAACGCAATATTATGAAAATAAACAAATATTTTACTTGTTTGAAATTTCATAATATTTTCTAGAATCAAAATCATGTAATGAATTTTGATCAAAATAAAAACAATAAGTAAAATACACAACGTTTCGGTCCTTCTGGTGTTGAATACGTGTTTCCTTTTTCTCTACGTAGGAAAAGAGGGGTTAGTTCTGTATTGCAAGAATTCGAACCATGGGTTTGAGGGTGGATCCGTAGATCATAAAGTTCAGTCTTTAAGGGGTCACAAAGAAATTTTTTAGGGCTTTCCTATGACTGAATTTTTCGGGATATGCTAATTGTTAATATTAGTGAAAAAAAAAAAAAAAGAAGCGTTTTTTTAAACAGAGGATCGATACCCACGTGTATTTTTATCGGAATCGAGGAAAATCTGAGTTTTTTAGGGAATCGGTATCGGAATCGGAAAAATTTGAGCCTATTTTACAATGCCAAAACCAATTCCTTAAATTATCTTTTTTTTATTTGTATTTTGGTTTAAGAAACATCTTTCACTGCTTGTAGTAATAATAGAATAATAAATATTTATTGATTTAAACTTCCAGTAAGATTTAAATCTATAGATCACCCTCTCACAAGTGTGCTTTTACGTTTGAGGGAATATATTCACATTTAAGATGTGTTTTTACGGTAATTGGAACAAGATAACAATTTTATAATTAAATATCTAGAGATTTTTGGAGAATCGGAATTGGTAATTGTATTGGAATTAGGAATTTAGTACGGAATCGTATTAGAATCGGGGAAAAATATTGGAATCGTCCCATCAGTAATTTTTATTTAAAAAAAACACTTTGCAAGAGGAACAACTCCAATGGGAGAAGGTTTTTTTAATTTTTTTTAAGTTATCTCCCTTTCCATAGTAGAGAAAAAGGAAACGTATTCAACATCCAAAGAAGGTTGCAGGGTACGATAAGAATAATTGTCCGATTAATCAAAATAATACAAACATTCACATCTCATCTCAAAAATTCAGAATTGAAGTAAAATACAGTTCAGTTGCATTCTATCTTGATTTTAACCTTTGTCAGAGGGCATAAAAGTGGTGAAAAACTTTCGTTCAGGAAACTAATTTTAGCGCTTCTGCAGAATAGTAGGATTTGAAACAAATGCATTTCAGGTAAAAATACTACTTATGCGCCATGTCGAAATCAGTATAAATTTTTAAAAATTATGGAAAATGATCCAGTAGAAGATGTTCTAGATCGAGTTTTTACAAAACAATCATACAGACAATAAATGTTTTGCTTGAAAGAAAACAATGCTACAATTTTAAAACTTTTATTGAAAAATCAATTCAGGTAACTTTATTATGCAGTAGAGCTGACATCTATTCAATGTAGCCGCCTTCAGCCTCAATCACCGACTCAATACAGGTCCGATAGCTCAGTGAATATTCGATGTATGGTGGCAATCGAGCTGGCATTGGTGTTGTGGGAGGTCATGTTGGTGATGTTCTCGATGTATGACCAAACAAAGTAATCCAACGGGTTCAGGTCGGGGGAGAAGTGGGGTCAGTTAGAGATGGGTACAAAGTCGTAGCACTTTTTCTGAAACCAAGCCTGGGTCTCTTTGGACTTGTGGGACAGTACCGAGTCTTGCTGCCACACTCAGGGTTTGCCAGTGGCCACCTGATTGCACTGGGGATCACCACACTCTTCAGCACATCCAATTACACTTTAGTGTTGACTTTCAAGCCGACTTTGAAGTCACTTTGTCATGTTGGTTGTAAATAACTGTTCCACATTTAAATATATAATAAAACTATAATTCGATAAATTTTATTTTTCTACTAGAACATTTTTCATAATTTTTGGTATTTTTATTGATTTTGACATGACATGACGTAATAATGTTTTTACCTGAAATGCGTTGATTTTTAAGAACCTTAATTTTACCCATTTTTCTATTATTTATAAATTTTATCCTGCATATTTAATTGAATTTCTTTTTTTTTTTTTTTGTTTTTTGCAGAACGTAACTCAAGATTATCGTACACCATGTAAGTTTTTCTTTAAATACATCTGTTAATTGAATTATCTCCCCTTTGTAGATTATCTGTTTGCAGTTTCTGAAGCTAAATGTTTCTAGCAGTAAATACTTTGGTTCTTCTTCACTATTGTTGTGTAATTTGAAAATTAAAATATTGAATTTCAACTGAAACTAATGGTCATGTCATGGATATGAAAATATCCCCCAAAAGTACGAAATACGATAAGGTATAAAATTAATTATTAACGAAATTTTGATAAATTGGCAAAAGGTTTTCAGTTTTCAGAAAATATTTACCTCCCTTTTCCTACAATTAGAACTCTCCGGTTCCTTTTTTTTTTTTTGCAAAACTCAACTTTTGCTAATTGTTTTCGAAAACTATTTTCATTAAGAGTTATAATAATTTTCTACTTTATCGTTTTTTTCGTAATTTTTGGATATATTCATTACTGTGACGTGTTAGCCTTTTGGTCAAGATCAAAGTGTAGTATCTGTTCTTCAGATGCTGCACTTCCATTTCTTGTTCTCTTTCGGCGGAGGAGAAATCCTTCACGACTGAGACAATTTTTATTTTTGTACCTTTTCTCCACGTTAAAAAAACGACCCTGGTGTCTAACTCTGTCCCGTGGGGAGGCATAGTAAATAGGTACAGGAACAAAGAAGAACCAATACTTAACTGAGTTATCTCCCCTTTAAAGAGTGGCAGGATCTAACACTAGGTGGTGTTGGCTGGCAGCAAATCTACAAAGAGGAGATAACTAACAATTATTGACTTCTAGAGCCATCTCTCTTCAGAAACTGTAAACGGCCAATCTATAAATTCCTTCTACATGTAAAATATATTGAAAATCCTAAACCTTTTCTTTTGGTCCCAATGCTTTAATGAAATGGTTGCAATGGATTTAAAGGATATTGAAAAATATAAAATCCTACAGTTCTTGTTCAGAATTCCCCCCTTATATTAAAAAACAAAAATAAAGAAAAATCCTTATGATGTGACAAAAACGGAAAATATCATATTCGAAAAATTACATAAATTGATGAAGTAGTTTTATTTTAAATGAGCAAATCAACTTTTCAGAAATGGATGTTAACTTATAGAATTTACAATAAAAAATCTTGCAAATTTGAATTATTGTTGAGTTATCTCTCCTGTTTCTTGAGATTATTTTCAAGATGGCAACGCGAGAGATAATCCCTCCTCTCTTTTTCATAAAATTTGATTTTCTTATTTAAAAATAAAACTGTTTGGATGATTTACATGATTTTTGGAATGTGATATTTTCGCTTTGTCATGGTACATACGTTATACAGATTTTTCTTTATTTTTGTCTCATAAAGAAAATACTTTTTAAGGGAATTTAATTTTATCCAATGTCTCCATATTAAAATTGGCTTTCTAAAATCTCTCAAGTTTAAATTATTTTCCAAAAATTATAATCTATTTCTCATAGGAGAGACGTTGTGTTCATCTCTGCTGTATCATTATTTTCAAGGCAATTGCTTGATTGAGCTTCAGTCTATGGTTCCCCTGCAAAACCTTCACAACAAGTGTTCATCTAGCTACAACGACTGTTGAACTCTATACCATATGACTGCTTTCTAGTTGACTAAAACATGGTAATATTCAAGTCCAATGTAAACAAGTTCTTGCTGAACCGTCCTCTTAAATAATCAAATTCTACCAAATTTCCACCATTACTGATCATTAGTGTTGTCGTCAACCACCTGACGTTAATTAGCTCTTATCCTCGAGTGGTCTTCAAGCCGTGATAAGCAGGGACTCCCTTGTAAAACAAAAACAAAAAAATCTTCCTTTCTGCTTTTTTTTTTTTTTTTTTTTAATCCAGAAAAAGATTTCCTGCAAATCTCTAGAATATTCCATGGATTTATTAAAATGTTGACATTGCCTTCTCTTCTGCTAGTGGTGGTGGATGTTATGCACTATAGACATAAATCTTAAAGCTGTTTACTTTAAAGCTTCTTACAATCCCCCCTCGCTTATGGCTACTGACCCTGTGTACCTGTGAATGCCATCCTTAGAACCCAAATCACATATTATACGTCCAAGGGATCGCTCTTTCAGATGGTACCTGTTTTGACCCGGTCCGATGTGGCTGACGAAAGTTTTTAGCAGACATACAAGCACACGCAAACACACAAACTGATGTTTAAAATTTATATGATAGTAGGAGACAGCCTTTTTATGCATTTGACATTATTCAGGTTGAATGCATTGATATTCCTTTTCATGCATAAAATAAAAGCTGTTCCGCTGGCCTGGTTCCTGGTTGCATACAACATAGTAGCCTTCAAATCGTATTTAAATAAGTTCTTGTGTAGCCGTCCCTATAAATAATCAAATTCTACCCAATTCATACCATTAACGATTACTACACTACCACCTTGCATTCATTAACCCTTATCCTCGAGTGGCCTTCTGGCCTTGATAAGTGGTGACTTAAAAAAATAAAATAAAATAAAAAATCAAATGCTAACCCTTACCTGTTTGCTGTAAAATCAATTTCTTTCCCCTTTTCATTCCAGCTGAAAGAATTGATTTATTGAATGAAATTCTGGCCAAATTCAAAGGAACTCATAATTTTCATAATTTCACTTCTGGCAGGTAAGTGATTAATATTTTATTTATTTTAAAGTATGGATATAAGTTCTCCACTTTTTATCAGAATTTCTTTTGTTCATAAACCGACCCATCAAAAATCCAGTCACTAACTTTTGATGGCTAGGTTACGTTCCATACCCGAAAATTAGAAGTTTTCTCAGAAACTACTGTGTTGATCTAGCTGAAATTTTGTACGACGCAGCTGTTTGATACCCAGTTAATGATTGACAAGGGTTAGTATTTAATGCAAAAAGTGAACGCAAATTTAACCATATTTAACCGTCAATTTAGCATAAAACACTCTTTTTAGCCCATGGGCTATAACTTTTGCCTTTTTTTAACTGGCAAAAAGTCTAAATTATTTACTTTTTACAAATTCAGGCAAAAAGGCTGCTCAAGGAGAAAGTTTAATGAGATTAGGTCATTGCCCGAAGGCCAAGAAAGTGTATGTTAGTATAATTTCATGTTAGTTACAACAGTGACATCAGATGATATTTAAAAAAAATTAAAATGAAAAGATTTTGGTTCATCTTCATGTTAGAATCGCCCAGCATGTACCTTATTTCATCAGGGATCATCAGCCTATTTCCCAATTAGTAGAATTGGTTGTTGGACAACACTTAGTAGATAAAAAAGACTCTCCGGAGTGTTTTTCTGTTTTGCACAGAGGATGCACTAAATTCCACCTGTCTATCCTCGAGGCCCTTACCATCAGTTTTAGCCCCCCCCCCCCATCGTTCTGCCAGCCCTGCTGTACTCAGCAGAGACCTACACTCCGCATAGAGAACATATAAAGAGATTGGGAGCCATCCAACAGAGACACCTAAGAAGGATCATGAAGATCAAATGGAGTGACTACATACCAAACACAGAAGTTCTCAGGAGAGCAAACCTAGGTAGCGTGGAAGCTACCCTTGCTACTATGCAACTACGATGGAGCGGGCACATTACTAGAGTGGAAGAAAACCGAATTCCAAGTATGATCTTCTACGGGGAACTGGAAAATGGAACCCGCAAGGTAGGAGGTCAGAAGCTTCGCTACAAAGATGTAACAAAGCGGCGCCTGAAGGCAACGAACATCAATGTCGAGAGTTGGGAGGAACAAGCCAAAGAAAGGAGTGGTTGGCGGAACAGTCTCCACAAAGGAAAGAAAGAAATAGAGAGAAAGATTGGAGAAGCCTTAGAGCTGAGACACTATAGACGACACAACCCTAGCACCCACATATGCAGTGCCTGTGACCGGATGTTTCACACAGAAAGAGGACTATGCCAACACCGAAGGATAAAGCACTGAGGCCCCGACTAGTCATTGTCAAGATTGACGGACTGCCTGATGATTATATTTCACCTTTTATTCATCATCATCAACCATTGCACCCAGTGATGTGTTGGGCAGCAACAAATCCCCTCCAACCCCGCCTATCCTGAGCCAGCCTAGCCAGTGAACCCCAAGAATGCTGCATAGCTTTCCTCTCCCTTTCCACCGTTCTTCAAGTTGCTCTCGGCCTTCCTCTCTCCGTCCTCTCAGCTTTAGTCACCAGAATTCATACGAGTTTCAATTGACTCAGAAGACCCCCCCCCCCATATGCTGAAGTAGAGGTTCTCTTTGTTGCCGTTTCCGTAACATACTTGTTTTATGAGAAAGGGTCAACCCCACAACCTGGAGGACCAGGGATCACTCTTTGCCTGGTTTTTATTCGTCGACCTTTCTGGCAAGGGTGGCCGTGCCAAGAGCTTTCACTCCTACCAGCGTATCTCTAGGGATCATTGAAATGCTCTAGTTCCTTCACCGTGAGAAGGTGGTAATCTAAGAAGGAGCTTTTATTCATACCAATCCTTTAATTTATTTAATTTTAATAATTAATTTGATTTAATATTTAATTTAATTTATTTAATTTGCTCTCGGCCTTCCTCTCTTCGTCCTCTCAGCTTTGGTCACCAGCATTCATACGTGTTTTACTTGACTCGGAAGAACCCCCCCCCTCCCACACGCTGAAGTAGGGGTTCTCTTTGTTGCCATTTCCGTAACATATTCGTTTTACGAGAAAGGATCAACCCTACAACCTGGAGAACCAGGGATCACTCTTTGCCTAGTGTCTATCTGTCAAGGGTGGCCTTGCCAAGAGCTTTCACTCCTGCCAGCATATCTCTAAGGATCATTGAAACGCTCTAGCTCCTTCACCGCGACAAGGTGGTAATCCAAGAACAAGCTTTTATTCATACCAATCCTTTAATTTATGAAGTTCAATGTAATTACAGAACATATAACAAATAAATGACAAAATTTTATATTCCAAATTTCAAGATGTTGACCATCTTACAATTTATTCCTTTAAGTATGTTGACATGCACAGTTCTTGAAAGCACCTGTTTCATAGTACAATGATTTTGCCCTACAAAACAGGTGCTGTCAAGAATCATACATATCAACGTACTTGGAGTAATAAATTGTAAGATGGTCAACATCTTGAAATTCAGAATATAAACTTTTGTCATTTATTTATCATATGTATATAAACAGTATAGCTACATTCCAAGATCCAAATATTTATTTTTCTTACCAACATACTGCATATTAAAATTTTGGTACATTTTTCTTACAGATCTGTTTCGTTATGCATAAACAATCGATTATTATCATGTCAATATTGAATCTTTTTGTGCATATACATCTCAGAAAAACAAAATTTTTTTGCTTAGGAAGAAAAAAATGCATGGCAGTATAATGTTGGAAAGAAGAAAATTCATAAAAGACCCAGCAATGCGTATTTGTGTAGGCAACAATCTTGAATCATATAGTAAAGCAATTCAGGTCCTAGTCAACGTTTGAATTAAAAATGCTCTAGAAAAGTCTTAGTCAACAAAGAAAGTATTTATACTTATATAATAATATTACTTTATTTATCTTATATTTATTGTCTATATTATGTTAACTAGGGTTATATCTAAAATGGGTTTACATGGGTTGTGGATACGAAACTAACTACTTACTTTTTATTAATTGCATTTTTTTTTTTTGTAATTTACTAATATTGATAAAATGTAAAGTCAAAGTTGTGTTTTCTGTGATATAAGCGTTGTTTAAATTTTAGAATAAAATATGTATGAAGTATGTTTATAAGTTAAATTACAATGCTGCAATATTATGTAAGATTAATATTTTGCCAATATATGCCATCATTGCCAAAATATAAATTTTAAACAAATATTTGTTTATTTTACATAATATTGCATTGTAATTTGGCTTATAAATGTATTTCATATGTATATAGATTTATTAATCAATTTAAAACAAGGGAATACAATATAGTGTGTACGGGTTATGAATGCTCTTTATGCCAGGTCTCTATCTAAGCTCCACCTGCATGTGGAGGTTTTTATTATATCAAAATGTATCCATTTAAAAAAATCCTTATATACTTCTGTATCCCTCCTATATATATATATATATATATATATATATATATATATATAGGCATAATTATATATCAAATAAATCAATATACTTTTATTTAGGATTCTATTTGAGAAAGAAAATTACGAAGATGGAGATTTCCTCTCTGAGATAAAGAGGAGGATAGCATTGGGATGCAAAGGTTTTTGGGAAATTGAAGAGTATCATGAGAAGGAGAAAAGCAAGTATGTCAATCAAAGGAAAGATCTTCAATGAATATATATACTACCTGTGATGATCTACGGTAGTGAAACATGGGCTCTGACAACTTGCCAAAGTGAAATCTTGGCAGTGGCACAAAGGAAGATGAAGAGGATAATGTTGGGCATCATTCTACAGGATGGAAAGACAAACATCTGGATTCACCAACAAACGAGTTATTGACATCAATACTGCCATCAAGAGATCCAAACAGATGGGCAGGGCATGTAGCCAGACAACATGACAACAGATGGTCCATCAGGACAATGGGATGGACACCTCGTGAACATAAGCAGCCAAAGGGAAGACCGAGAACAAGATGGAAGAATGACCTGATACAACACATGCATCCCAGGTGGCTAAAGTCTAGGGGGAGGGTTCCTCATTGAGTGATAAAACCCTTATTGATTGATTGATTGGATTCAGTTAAAAATGACTTCACATTTTAGGAGACAATCTTTACGAACATAACTTATTAATTGACCCAGTGAGCAAACAGTTAATAAAATATGTTAGAGAAACACTTTGAAATGAGTTAAAAACATATTTAATCTGAAAAGGAAACACTAGATAAATGGATAGTCCTTAATCCGCGGAGTTTCGAAGAAATATTTTCCTTCTCATCAGAGGGTAGGAATTAGCAAAATGCGGGATCGGATTTTGCATGCAGAAGTATTTGATGAAACAACAAGTAAGTCAAAGGTCTTACTTGAAAACAAAAAAAGTGAAGCAGAGGGAATATGGTAAAGAAAAAGGTGATTACACATGAATGGATAGTCTGGTGGAAGATAAAAAATCCAGTGATGGTAAAATCCAAATGTAAAACTTCAAGAAAGTTAAAAGAATTTCCATTTGTACAAGTAAAATCCAAGGAAATACCGTAATTGGAAGAAGATGGTCCATAATAATCCAAAGGCAGAAATCTATGGAATAATTCACAAAAATGTGTACAAGGAAAATGGAAAAGATTCCAATAATATTAATAAAAGAAAAATAAGATATGCTTTTCACTCTACTTCTGAGACATAAATATAAATAAGAAATATATAAATAAAAAATATATGTATCTTGAAAGAGGGATAAATAAAGACTTAACCTGAAATTTCTAAAAACCATCAAAAGTTTGTTATATTTTCTTTTATTGAACTATTTTATTCTTTGCATGTGTGAATGGAGTTAAAAAGCTTTAGTGGATCTATAACATGACTGCGTTAACTAATAACATTTCTTTTTTTTTTTCAGAAAACATTCTGATCCAAGTTCTACTCGTTACATTATGGAATTTAAGGTAAATATAATTCATTTTTTCTGATGTACTTATATTATGTATTCGCTACGGCTGGTCATTCAAAATGCGCTTGTTAAATCTACTTTTGTTGCTGGCCCACGATATATAAACACTGACAGCAAGTAAAACACAACACAGCTGATCTATAAGAAAATATATTTTATTTCACACCAACAATCAGCTTTAAATTTAAAGTTATTACTGAAGGCGTGTCGGGTGGATGTGGATGTTGGCGATGAAGAAATGTGTCAGACTTGCACTCTCTGACTGACTGCCCCGCTTTCTCTTTGTGATGATTTATATAGATATAAAAATATTTGGAATATTTAATATTTCCTGTTGTCTATCGTTTCAATTCCTTTGACTGATATCTTCTCACATATTTCTGGTCAAATTATGCATTCCAATAGACAATGGTGGAAAGTTCCGCATTCCTCAAATAGAATCAATCTGCATGTGTGCAACTTATTAAAGCTCTTTTTATAAGACAGAGGCGCGTTCGAAACGGATGTTTCTTTTTAGAGCACAATTGAACCATGATACTTGATTTTTGTACATTTAACTTTAACTCATAACTAATAATTATGTAAAAACAATTTCATAAAATCAACATTTGGTTCTTTGATAAAACAATAGCGCGTTTGAAATTAAAATCAATGGTTCCGTTCAATAGTGTCATTTTCTTATGCATTACTACCTCCTTCCGGAAAGGTAACCTGACAATCTAACACTTTTATTTCTATTTAGATTTTCATTGTTTTTTTTTTTTTATATTTGAGGTGTTTGCAGCTTTAACATTCTCAGCACAACCATTACAAAATTGCAACAAATCTACATGGATATCAAGACAGTTCCACACACTCCCTATAGTCCAGACCTTACTCCCTGCAACTTTTAAAAAAATTCTATTTTAACCCCAAACAAGGCAAAGTGCTACTTTGATGTAGTAGGCTACTATCGGGGCAATAAGTTGCAGGGATACTATGTAGGGAGTTGAGCAGCAAGATGTCTGTTCACATTACACTTAAACTTCTACATGTCAGTACAGTTCGGAAAGCAGGAATCTGAAAGGGAGCTCCAAAGTCTAGCAGTTCCGGGAAATAAACTATTAGAGTAGAAGGTTTTCTTACATCTATGGATTTCTACTGTGTAAGGGTGGGATTTTGCTGCTTGTCGGGTTTGTCGGAGGAATTTACACCGAGGGAACATCTTTATGTTTCTGAATTTTTGAGATGAAGATTTGTTACATGATAAGGGCTGTCCCCTTTTCATGTAAGTAAAAAAATAGGGAATTAGTTAAATGTAAATATGAAATAGGATAGTCAAAGATTCGAACTTGCAAAGCTAGACTTGGAATTGAAAATTCCAATCATAAGTTAAAATAAATACAGAATGTTATTGAAAATAAGGAATGTGGAATTGTCATTGTTTAGCTCACACAAAATAGTTAGACATATGTTTATTGAAAAAGGAATGTAATGATGAATTTTGTTTCTGTTATAAAAATGAAAATTAAAATAAGGAATTTAAAAATGGACAATGGAAAATGTTAGTTTTAAAGTGAGTTATGAAAATTAGGTTAGAGGGTCGGCTTTAAGAAACATGTGAATAACAATACATGCTTAAACACGGAGGCATGTCGTGCCATGTGTTTCATATGCACGTGCTTGGTCATGCAGTGATGTCATGAGTTATGAATTTAGTTAGATAAATCAGAATCAATCAGTAAGGAGAAGCTAGAGAAGGAAGTCAGATCAGAGAAGCAGAGGAAATCAGACCGATTCTCCGTTAGAATCAAGGCACCCTCAAGAAGCGAGAGGGTTTAAGAGATAACCATGTAACAACTTTGAATCCCTGAAATACAAAATCATGTCCAACCGGTCGAAGAAGAAATAAACGTATCATCATGTGTTTTTATAACTGCCGTCTTGTGTTGTGTCATTCTACCAAAACAAAGGTAAAGTGAAATTGTATTAATATGAACTTTGTGTTTATAAAAATGTACAACTGTCAAAACGTAAATGTCAAACGCACTCTCAGTCTATCTATCAAGATATTCAAAAAATCTCTTCTACTTGAATTAGAGGCTTGGTGCTCCTGTAGAAATCTGTACACTACCTGTCTGTCTCATTATATATAAGAACTGTCTCTCTCTTTATATATACCCTGTTTATGTTTCCAATATGCTATCTCCACAAACATGAACATCCTAAGACAATATAAACACTCACAATGAATATATATAATATCTAACATCTCACAACATGATCACACTAAGACTCTTCCTAATACGAACAGTCAATACCAAAGAATAATACATACACCATCTTAATACCACCCATTACATAACAGATTGTCAATTCATATTATTTGGATTCTTTGGACTGCTATCTACAAGGACCTGTGGCACAATGATTAGAGTACTTGGAAACATCAGTTGTAAAAGTGATATTCTCCTGAAGGTTGACGGTTCAATTCTCAGTGCAGGTGACTAAAAAATACAATTCTATCCAGTCATGGATGACGGAGCAAGAGCATGCTACCTCTGCGAAGTAAATAAAGAGTTCCGTTTGAAATTTCGTCCAAATTCCTGAATTTGGTAAGATACACCTGAAGAAGGTCAGAGGTTACATCGATCGAAACATTGTGAAAATGACACTCAAGATGAGAACAGTAGTCGGATGAATCCATATAATACAGAGTACCAATTAATACAAAATCTTATTTTCTTATTTTGTTTTAGTTTGAGATGGGGGCATCGTACCGGATGCAGGCATTCACCTGCTATTTCAGAAACTTCAGCTGAGAGATCTTTTTAAGATTCTAACTGTCCCTTTAAATGTAATCATTTAAATCTCTTACACTTGGTTCACTGGGGATATTTACCAGGTAGTTTTTGAAATTCTTTTTCATGAGTTCAGTTGCTCTATAATTACTGAAATGATAGAAATCTTCCTCAGATTCCAGTTTCTTTTTATCTCGTACATAAGACTGATATTTCATTATTTATAATGAGGACATGAACTTCTAAGATTGGTCTTTCTCCTTGTTCCATATCACTATGTCAGGTTGTATAGCCCCATTTTCTAGGTACTACTTGTACGAATTGCATAGTCATGGTGGATGGTGTATTTCACACTGTTCTTTCGCAGGGCTTTACGTTGCGAGTGAAACAGTCGCATTTGTGAGTGATTTTTTTTTTTTTTTTCAAATGGCGATTATAAATAAATGAAACACTTAACTTTTAGTGATTGTGTGTTTTTTGTTTACTTCCAAAGCTCTTTACTGAGCCCAAAATGTCTTTTCAACCTTCTTTTTTTTTATTAATAAAACGAACAAAGTCAAATTATTTAAACAAAAGTTTAATAGAACAATATATACACATTTTTTTTAACAAAGGCTGTTTAAAAAAAAAAACATCTGAAATTCGAATGTTTATATTTTCAAGTCTCGGCATTAAATTCAGTGCTTATTTAGAATTACTTATTAAAAATACGCAGAAAAATCTTTATAATGTATGTACTCCTCACAGAACAAAGATGTCATATTCCAAAAATCATGTGAGTTTAGCTAGTAACTTTTGTATTTGGTTAGTAAATGAAAATATTTAGTTGTCAAAGGTCAATTAAGGATAACTTTGTCTGTAGTGCCCTGTTTCTGGTATGTGTTTCCAGGATTTGCTGCTGTATTCCATATTTAACTTTTTACACACACACACAAACAAGATCACTTATATATATTGATATGAATTAATATTACCATTGGTGGCTATCCAGAATCAAATAGTGACATGCCAGGTGGATTGACTCTCCATATATTGTATGAATTAATATTGTCATTAATATTCAATATTCAACTTTTACAATTAGTTGAATGGAGATATTTGCACACTTCATCGTGTCATATTGTATAGTAGTTGTCTCCCGGCAGAACCTTTAAACTGAATGTTAGGTTAATCACATTCTCTGCTTATGTGTTGCTGAGATGACTCATGTTAAAAACATTATTCATCATGCCCATAAATGTTTTTATACACATCTCAAAATAGTTTAAATCAAGTAACAATATACCAGATAGATTGCTATTTAGGTCTAATTTTGTAAATCTGACTTTTCTTTAAATGTTAGATGAATTGATATTGTCACTGGTAGAAATGATGTTGGAACTTTGTTCTCCTGTCAGTCTGAAAATCCTGAAGACATTTCTAATCTGATTCTACCTTGACGTTTTATGAAAAATATATATATAATAAAGTAAAGCTTAACTACACATTCATACTTTCTAAACTATTAGATATAGGAATGAGAAATTTGTTATGAATAAATTATATGATAAATAAAAGATTATGTACTTATGTATTCGAGATTATTATACATAAAAAAGGAAATGAATTATGTTAGAACATTGTTTCTCCATCATCTGAAAAATTCTGATGACATTTCTAATCTTGTTGCTGGAAAAAGGGCTGTCCCCCTTTTCTGTAAATAAGATCTTTAGATAAGTGGAAAATGAGATTAGGATTAGGTGTAGACTCGAACCTTGTAAGCAAGGTTCAGAAATAGATTTAGAATTAGAATGTTAGAATTTTGCTATTGTTAAAATCCATATAAAATAGTTAGATATTGTTTGTATTGTAAAAAGAATTGTTCATTCTTTTATTTATAAAAAGGTCAGCTAAAAAGAATGAACAATACAAATTAAAAATATATTGTAAAAAAAATAGGTTAGTTGAGGATTCTTTGTTTGCAGAAGTGTGCTTTGGACAAACATGTGCTTAGTCATGTGAATTGGTCATGTTTTGGAACGACTCATCTGACGTCATAGCAAATACCTTGATGTGTTATGAAGAATGTATATAAAAGAAAAAATTGTCTACATATTTTATTATTTTAATATGAATTGGTATTGGTGGCTAGCCTGAATCAAATAGCAATATGATGGACTGATTTTTCCTCATATATTGTATGAATTAATATTGCCATTGTTATGAAGAATATATATGATCAATAAAAGATTATTTACTCTAAGATTATTAGACATTGGAATTACTGTAACATTAAGAGCTACACAAAACAGCTTGTCATCTACTAAATAATTATTTAATAAGCGGGACCTGTGGAAATTCCACAGTGAACTCTTTCATATGTAATATATTGATGTTGGCATTCTGTGGATGTTCAGCGTAAATGGAGACAGCCTGATATTATTGTACCTATTTACTATGCCTCCCCACGGGACAGAGTTAGACACCAGGGTCGTTTTTTAACGTGGAGAAAAGGTACAAAAATAAAAATTGTCTCAGTCGTGAAGGATTTCTCCTCCACCGAAAGAGAACAAGAAAATGAAGTGCAGCATCTGAAGAACAGATACTACACTTTGATCTTGACCAAAAGGCCAATTGTAGCTCTTTTGTTAAAACTGCAAGAGTATCTAAGCTAGCAGGGATGCCTGGTGTAGCCTGGTCATAAAATACGCTTAAATATGATATTTTAATTCATGCAGATTTTGTATATATTATTATAGTCAATTTTCTATCGATTCTTATATATTATAAAGTTGTGATTTAAAAAATAAAAAAAATATATCCGTATGAGTTGGGTGCATTAGCTTGAATTTATTATCTACATATTTTATTATTGTCATTGTTGGAAATGATGTTGGAACTTTGTTCTCCTGTCAGTCTGAAAATCTTGATGGCATATCTAATCTGATCCTACCTTGACATGTTACGCAAAAATGTATATAATAAAAAAATATTAACTACTTATCCATGCTTTCTAAATCGTTAGACTTAGGTATGTTAACGATGTATGTGTTATAAAATATGTATATAAAACAAAAGCAATTATCTACTTATGTATTCTAGATTATTAAACATAGGAATCAAAATGAAATATATCTACCAATAACATAATGGGTAAAACTAAAGAAAAATATAGGCTACCCTGAATCAAATAACAATACGCCAAATAGACTGCTATTTAGGTGTTGCTTTGTAAGTCCGACTAACTTTATTTTATGTATTAGATAAGGAAATATTTTTATTTGTGAATATAATGTTGGAACTGTTTTTCTCTCAACCGAAAATTTTGATGACATTTCTAATTTGCTCCTACCTTGATGTGTTATGAAGAATTTATATGAAAGAAAAAATTATGTACATATTTTATTATTTTAATATAGAATTGTTATTGGTGGCTAGCCTGAATCAAATAGCAATATGATGAACTGACTTTTCTTTATATATTGTATTAATAGTTATTGGTGGAAATGATGTTGGAACTTTGTTCTCCTGTCAGTCTGAAAACCTTGAAGACATTTCTAATCTGATCCTACCTTGACGTTTGGAGCAGGAAACAAAAAAAGATTTCTGTATTTATTTTATTTATTTAATATTGTTTCAGCTAATGAGGCATAAGAATGTGAAAGTTAAACTTGGAATTCCATAAAACATTACCAAACTTTATACATTCAATAATGTAACATCTCATGTAATAATTTTTATAGAGAATGTATTTAAAAAAAAAGAAAAGATCATCATGATTATTAGACATCGGAATCATTTTGGCAGTAACATAGTGGGTTAAAACTAACGTAGAATAGGCTAGCCTGAATCAAATATCAAAACATCAGATGTACTACTCTTTAGGCATGACTGAAAATTTAACTGACCTTCTCTTTATATGTTAGATAAAATAATGTTGTTACAGGTGGAAATGGTATTGGAAGACATTTATAATCTTATCCGATCTTTGACAAGAAGCAGAATTTATATAAAAGCAAAGGTTATGCACTTTTTTTAAAAGTTTATTTTTAGTTCATTAGACATAGGAACATGAAAGTTTAAATTCCATAAAACAACATTATGATGTTATATAGAATGTGTGTGTGTGTGTGTGTATATATATATATATATATATATATATATATATATATATATAAAGACAAGATTATCTACTTATGTATTCTAGATTATTAGACAAAGAAGAAACTTTCATATCACTTAAGGATACCGCACATCTTTGGACAATTAAAAAAAAAAAAGATTTGCTAAAAAAAGTACTAGAGTTAGGATAACAAAACTTTTTCTGCCTATAATAGTTTAATATAATCTATTCTATGATACATTTTGTTGATTGTATCTTTTTTTATTCTGAATGTTTATAAATTATAAATAAATTATAAAAAATGACTGCGGATCACCTAAATATTTTCATGGACCACAAGTTGTCTGTGGACCACAAGTTGGTGGCCACTGTTCTAGATCATTAGACAGAGAAATGAAAATGAATTATATTTGTGCCAACAACATAATGGATAAAAACTAACAAAAAATATTCCAGACAAAATTAAATATAAATGACAGATTGCTATTTAGGTCTGACTTTTGTAAATCTGACTGATACTCCATTCTGTCACATTGTATAGTAGCTATCCCCGTTATCTTTGGTGAATCACAATCTCTTCTTCGGTGTGGCAGAATCCGAACTTTTTATCGTTGTTGAGACAACACATATTCTTAAAAACATTATCATGCCCGTAAATGCTTTTTGTGTGCATCCCAAAATAGCTGAAATCAAATAACAATATACCAGATAGATTGCTATTTAGGTCTTATTTTGTAAATCTGACTGACTTCTCTTTGTATGTTATATGAATTGATATTGTCATTGGTGGAAATGATGTTGGAACTTTGTTCTCCTGTCAGTCTGAAAATCCTGAAGACATTTCTAATCTGATCCTACCTTGACAGTTGAAGCAGGAAACAAAAAATAATTTCTGTATTTATTTTATTTATTTAATATTGTTTCAGCTAATGAGGCGTAAGAATGTGAAAGTTAAACTTGGAATTCCATAAACCATTACTAAACTTTATACATTCACCTGTACCTCGAGTAAGTGTAATATCTCATACAATAATTTTTATAGAGAATGTATTAAAAAAAAAATTATGATTATTAGACATCGGAATCATTTTGGCTAGCCTAAATCAAATAGCAAAACATCAGGTGTACTGCTATTTAGGCATGACTGAAAATTTAACTGACTTCTCTTTATATGAATTAGTGTAATATCTCATATAATTAGCAATACACATGAAAAAATTGAAATAGCTTAAAGTATTTTAATATTGGTATACATAGAAAGAGCTTGATAAGCTAAGAAAGAATCTTTTTAAATTTTAAAAATCTGATTAAAATTAAGGAAGTTATGACTATTTTTGTGCCTCACACGTTTGGATATTTTCCCCTCTTTAAGACCATATGCGTTTCGTCACATTTTTTACACTACTTTTTCAGTAAAAATGTCATATCTTTGTTAAAACACAAGACTAAGAAATGAAATTTACCATATAAGTGTATTTTTGTACAAGGAATCAGAATATGCAACTGAAAATATCCAAAAGTCCATGGTTTCCAAATAATCTGCAGTAAATGTGCATAAATATGCTGCAATTCCTTAAAAATGACATGTATCCATAAATAGAAAAGAAGTTGGAGAACTCAAAGTTGAATTGTAATGTGCATTACGTACAAAAAACTTAAATCTAAACATAGGACCATTTAAAAATGAATATATTGCAATATTTCTTTGGTATTATTGTAGATTAACACCTTTTGTTTAACCCCACCCAACCCCTTCTGACCACCCCTCCAAAATGTGATTCTACCTTTTTAGGCAATTATGTATGAAATGCCATGAAAAACTTTAATGAAAGATAAACAAATTATTTTAGAATTTAATGTAAAATAATTCCCCATTACAGGTCATTCTGGCGTTTTAGGGCAGTTAACTGTTTTTTTTTATGGGAGATAAATCCTGTATGCTTTTTGTTTTATTTTTTTTAAGACAATTATGTGTGGTTTTAAGAGGGTTTCTATGCAATGAGAATATGGGGAGGGTTGCCATTCGGACTTTGAATTAATTGTAGGGCTAAGGAAAATTATGTGGGAACATACTGAAGACTTGACAGAAACAAAAACAATATTAGAGGGGGGGGGGCGGTTAGTTTCACAAAAATGTAATGTAAAATAATTCACCATTTCCAGCATTTTAGGGCAGTTAACCAATTTATTTTTTATGTGCATTTTTCTTTAAGGGAGGATCTATTTTTTGTTTGTTTGTTTTAGACGCTTGTATGTGGCTTACAGAGGTATGTTGTTGGGGGGAGGTTTGCCACTCGAACTTAGTGTTATTGTTAGGGTTAAAGAGTGTTTTAGGAGGAGACTTGCCACACATAACTTTAGTAGGTGGGTTGCTAACAGTATTTTGTTTTTCTATTTATTTTTAAGTTGTTACCAAGACTTCAAATATTTAAGTGTCAACTGACATTTGTCTTGTTCTCTGGAAATGCTCAACAGTCAACACTATTTGTGCGTTTGTATTACTTGCCACAGAGGTCGAAAAAGTTGTCCAAAAAAATAAAAAATAAAAAAATAAAATTATAACAAATGTTATGCAAAGCATGTTTTTATTTAATGTAACATGTTTATTCAGCTCGAAAACCATACAGTGCTTACCGATGTATTGGAAAGTAAAAAATGGCGACCAACTATCTCTTTCACATGGTAAGTTTTGGAAAATGAGTTAAAAATAAAAAACTAGATAAAATACTGTTAAAAACCCGCCGAATATATATCCGCCTATGTTACGGTAACATATATTGAGCGAGTTTCTAACAGTATTTTGTCTATTTTTTTATTTATAACCCATTTTCCCAAACTTACCGCCTCAAAGAGAGAGTCGGCTGCCATTTTAAATTTTCGAATACATTGGTAAACTATGTTTTTCGAGCTAAATAAACATGTTACATTAAATATAAACACTAAAAACATATCCAGTTAGGTAGAAAAGTAACTTATCTTGCCTTTGATAACATTTATTTTTTATATATTTGTTTTTTGACAACTTTTTCAAATCTATGTGTATAGTAAAACAAACGAGATTTTCATACATCTTTTGATTTTGAAAAAAAACAAACATTTGTGGCTGTTCACAGTAAAACATTGTTTTAATTCGCTGTTCAAAACTAATGCAATGAATAAAAGTGCATGCAAGCTATATATCTACAAAAGTTTACTTTGTTTTTTAACCATGTTTTTAAATTTGACCAGAAATGTGAGAAATTATAATGGATTCATAATGCCGAATTAGTTGGGATTGTTGTTATTATACATTCTGAAAACCAAATAATTCTAAACTAATGTTATTCTGATAACATTCTCTTATTAAACACATCAGACCATTTATATTCATATTTTCATGCTTTTCTTAATTCGTTAGGGAATAAAAATTAAAGAACGCGTATTGTTTATACTGTGCTATGACTAATACTACAACTGCTGCAGTGCTGCTGCTGCTGCTACTAATACTAACTTAATTTGACCAAACTCGAAAAATAAACATTTCTTTCGGGTAGGTCCTTTTAAATTATTATCAATTACCACGGTCCTACTCAACATAAAATAATACTTTTAATTGATAAAGATAGTAAAAAGAATGATTTATTTACTAGTAGGTGTCCGATGAAATTTTTTTTCAAAATGTTCGATACTCGTCATATTAAAGTCTTATTTTTAACACAACAAAAAAAGAAATGGTCAAAAATATTTCGGACACTTGACAGTATAAAGATTAACACCTCTTCTGATTGGTTTCCAAACTTCATAACGAAATTCTTCATACAATCATGGTACAGGCCTTTAGAAAACAGGGAGGGTCATTATAAAACCTTACCGAAAACGCCATTTTATGACGTTCACATTTTTATCACTTTATTTGCTTAAAACTCTTAAAATATATAATGTACATTCATATTTATTAATTCATTTGAAAGTATATTCATTTCTGAACAAAACAGTAGTAATTTGAAGACTTGAAGTGCTTTGGTTTGAAAAATATGGCTATTTTAGTAGAACTACCTTGAAATCTGTAATTATCCAAAGCGTTTTTTTCGTCCGTGTGTATTACTAATATAATCATTTTTATAGAGAATGTATTTTAGAAAAATATAATCTTGATTAAATAATCAAGTAATCATTATGTCAGTAACATAGTTGCTAAAAACTTACATAAAATAGGCCAGCCTGAATCAAATAGCAAAATGTCAGGTATACTGCTATTTAGGTGTGACTGAAAATTTGATTGATTTTTCTTATTATGTTAGATGAAGTAATGTTGTCACTGGTGGAAATGATGTTGGAACTTTGTTCTCCTGTCAGTCTGAAAATCCTGATGACTCTTTTATCTGATCCTACCTCTGACAATCAGCAGAATTTATATAAAAGGAAAGATTATTTTATTAATTTTTAGCACATTAGACATAGGAACATGAAAGTTAAATTCCATAAAACAACATTAGCAAACTATGTGCATTTATGAGTATCTGTGCAACTAATGTAAAAAAATATGTATTTAAAAAAAGAAAACATCTACTTGTGTATTCTAGATCATTAGACATAGGAATGTGAAATTTGTATGTATCATAAAGCATTAATATAAAAGACAAGTTTACCTACTTATATATTGTACCTATTTACAATGCCTCTGCACGGACAACAGAGTTAGACACAAGGGTCATTTTTTTACATGGAAAAAAGGTACAAAAGTAAATAATTGTCTCGGTCGTGAAGGACTGCTCCTCCACCGAAAGAGAACAATAAATGGAAGTGCAGCATCTGAAGAAAGATACTACACTTTGATCTTGGCCAAAAGGCCAATAAATTATATCTGTGCCTATAAATGGGTAAAACTAACAGAAAAATAGGCTATTCTGAATCAAATGATAATAATCCAGATAGATTGATATTTAGGTCTGATTTTGTAAATCTGACTGATTCCTCTTTGTATGTTAGATGAATTAATATTGTCATTGGTAGAAATGATGTTGGAACTTTGTTCTCCTGTCAGTCTGAAAATCCTGAAGACATTTTTAAGCTGATTCTACCTCGACATATTACAAAGAATATATGCAAACAATAAAACATTATCTACTCATTCATATATTCTCGATTGCTAAACATATTGATGTGAAATTTGTGTTTCAAAGAATGTATATATTAAGAAAGAAAACATCTACTTATATTTTCTAAATCATTAGACATAGGAATATGAAATTTGTATGTATTATAATCTATATATATATATATATATATATATAAAAGGCAAAAGTTGCGTGCGTATTTGTATGTCCAGCAAGGCTTTTTTCGCCGGGCTTCTCGTAGGGGTGGAGGGGTAGGGATTACTATGTTTTAAAACTTTTTATATCCTGCCTAGATTATAATATCTATGATTTGTGAAGGAATGTCGTCTTTGGATTTATTGTGATTGACTTTTATAAAATTCATGCTATTCCCTCGTCTCACGTGTTTGTTCGTTTTTTTTGTATAAAAGTGAAACTAAATCGAAAGGGAAGGCAGGTTCCCTGCCTTTCGTGCCAGGATGTCCGGAAAGCAATTAGCTTTGATCAATGTTGGGAAACCCCTCATATCAGACAATTGCTATTTATTTGGGCACTCCATCGTGGGGAAACAAATAAATGAAACGGCGGAAAGCTGAACTGGCCTACGTTAATTTCAGCACCTGCTAGCAAGTCAACTTTTTGATTGACATTGCTAAATTTGAACGCTTTTCACTTCCTATGGCCTTGTAGCGTAGCGGTAAAATCTCAGGGTATTTTTTCACTTTCTTTTCCGCCCACAGGTTCAAGCCTCCCTCCCTACTAACACTTTTTTTTTCTTTTACACCTTCAAACACCTGGGCAACAACAGGTAGCCAACTCCCTAAAAAAAAAAATGAAAATAGCAGCGAGTACCTGCGCGAGCGCAAATAAAAAAAAATTAGCCGCAGTAGCCAGGCTCAAACCTGTAACATGAAAGCGGAAAAGGAGGTGAAAAAAGCTGTCATAGCTACGACTTATGACGTCATGAAAATAAACAAAATAATGTGCAGTTATTTATTTATATGTACGTCGAGATCGTAAGGCGTGAATTTATTAGCAAAAGTGTTGATGCAAAAACTGAACCCTCCTTGCATTGACGGTCAAAGAATTAATCTTTTTGTCAAATTTTTCGATATTTTTCGTCCGAGAGATTGATCTTTCTATCGATAACAATTTTGTCAGTGTTCGTTGTGTGTGCTGAAAGTTTTTGCGAGACTTACAAACAAACACACAGTCAACTTTCCTATATGTAATAGATAATCTTCATAGCAAGAATAATGTTTTTCAATGAAAATTCTCTTGTAATGACCGTGGTAAAAGAATACAAAAATAGAATTAAGTAACAATGTTAGGTTGAGCTCTATTTAGGTCTGATTTTTGACAAATTCAACTAACGAAAAAATAGGCCAGTTTGAATCAAATAACAATATGTCAGATTGCTATTTAGATCTGACTTTGTAAATCCAATTGACTTCTCTTTATATATTAGACTAGCGAGGGGTACCCGGCGTTGCCCGGGTATTTTTCGGGGTATGTGAAAAAACCCCAAAAATGTGGAGGGAAAAACAGGTGCCCATGAAAAAAAAAAAACCGAAGCCTTCACGACGCGCAGATGGAAAATAGTAAAGTGTTAAAAAAAACAGATGCGCGTTTTTGATTGACGTGACGGCGATAGGTATTCAGCAGTAAGCATTTTGTGCGGGACAGTTTTGAATGAGGTGAATAAATCGGTTTGTTTGTTTTTAAAAACCCGCTCCCTGTTTATTAGGAGGAGCGAAATGAAAGCTACAGTCTGATATGACGAAGTCGACATTGAACAAACGTGACTTAGCTCTCTGGAGACAACTGGCTTTCGGCCTGTGATTAGAGTCGAGTTTCGCTTTTTTCTATACCGAAAACCGAATGTAACGCGTGCCGATACGGGAAATGTGGAATAATTAACGTTTGAAAGTCAATAAAATTAAATAGACAGGCGAGCTCCGTGGGTAACTCTGAGATATTACAATTTATAGATGATATAAAAAGTTTTAAGAAGTTGTGAACCGAGCAAGCGCTTCTCTGAAAGAAGCCTTTTGTGGACATCGAGGAAATACATACATACATACATACATACATTTTCGCTTTTATATATATAGATGAAATATTATCATTGATGGAAATGATGTTGGAACATTGTTCTCCTGTCAGTCTGAAAAACCTGATGATATTTTTAATCTAATTCAACTTTGATGTGTTATGAAAAATGTATATAAAAAAAGATTTGCTACTTATTTATGCTTTCTAGATCATAAGAAATAGATATGTTAATGTTGTATGTGTTATAAAAATGTATATGAAATAAAAACAATTATCTACTGATATATTCTAGATTATTAGACATAGGAATCAAAATGAAATATATTTGTACTGATAACGTAAGTGATAAAACTAAAAAAAAAAAATAGGCTACCCTGGATCAAATAGCTATATGCAAGATAGACTGCTAATTACGAGTGACTTTGTAAACCTGACTAACTTTATTTTATGTATTAGATGAAGTAATGTTCTTATTTGTGGATATAATGTTGGAACTTTGTTTCTCTCTCATCCGAATATTCTGATGACATTTCTAATCTGATTGTACCTTCATGTGTTATGAAAAATGTATATAAAAGAAAAAATATGTACATATTTTATTATTTTAATATGAATTGTCATTGGTGGCTATCCTGAATCAAATAGCAATATGATGGACTGATTTTCCCTTATATATTGTACTAGCCTGGGTGCCTGGCATTGCCCGAGTGTTTGGAGGTGTGTGTTGACCCCCGCCCCCCCAAGTAGTAGTAGGCAGGCAGAACGAAACCCCAACCGTGAAGGAGTGAAAAAAATGTGAAAAAAATGTGACGTCTTTGCTGTTGCGCCCATCACCAAACCAGAAGTGACGTAGGTTTAAATTAAGGCTAGACAATCGAAAAGAGGGGATGACGTTTAAAAATATCAGCGAAAAAAAGTGACGCCCTCCCTGAAGGTGAAGGAATTAATGTTTTTAGCCAATTTTTCAATATTTGTTGTCCAAAGGGTTGAGCTTCAAAATGATACCGATCTCGTGAAAATCCGTTGCCTCTGTTGAAAGTTTTAGGCAGATATACATACATACATACAGTTTTAGGCAGATATACATACATACATACATACATACATACATACATTCAAACAGAGAGGTAATATTTATATTGCAGATGAATTAATATTGTCATTGGTGGAAATGATGTTGGAACTTTGTTCTCCTATCAGTCTGAAAATCCTGAAGACATTTCTAATCTGATCCTACCTTGACATGTTATAAAGAAATGAATGTATTAATAAACAAAAAAATTATGTACTCATTTATGTTTTCTATATCATTAAATAGGAGATTGTAAAATAATCTTCAAAGCCGGAATAAGTATTTTTTGAGTGAAATATATAATTTCCTTGTAAAGATGGTCAAAGAAATACAAAAATATGTCAGTCCAAATTAAATATTCATATGGATTGCTATTTAGATCTGATTTTAAAAAATTCAACCGACTTCTTGTTATATATTAGATTAATAGCAACGAAAAAATAGGCTACCCTGAATCAAATAACGATATGCCCACTAGATTAGTATTTAGCTCTGACTTTGTTAATCTTACTGACTTCTCATATGTATGAATTAATATCGTCATTGTTGGAAATGATGTTGGAACTTTGTTTCCCTGTCATCTGAAAATCCTGATGTCATTTTGAATCTGATCCTACGACATGTTACGAAAAATGTATATAATAAAAAAACTTAACTACTTATCCATGCTTTCTAAATCGTTAGAGATAGGTATGTTAATGTATGTGTTATAAAATGTATATGAAATAAAAACAATTATCTACTTATATATTCTAGATAGTAATCAAAATGAAATATATTTGTACTGATAACGTAAGTGATAAAACTAAAAAAAAAAAAAAAAAATAGGCTACCCTGAATCAAATAGCAATATGCAAGATAGACTGCTAATTACGAGTGACTTTGTAAACCTGACTAACTTTATTTTATGTATTAGATGAAGTAATGTTCTCATTTGTGGATATAATGTTGGAACTTTGTTTCTCTCTCATCCGAATATTCTGATGACATTTTAAATTTTATCCTACCTTCATGTGTTATGAAAAATGTATATAAAAGAAAAAAATATGTAAATATTTTATTTTTTTAATATTAATTGTTATTGGTGGCTAGCCTGAATCAAATAGCAATATGATGGACTGACTTTTCCTCATATATTGTATGAATTAATATTGTTATTGGTGGAGATGATGTTGGAACTTTGTTCTCCTGTCAGTCTGAAAATCCTGAAGACATTTCTAATCTGATCCTACCTTTACATGTTATAAAGAAATGAATGTATTAATAAACAAAAAAAAAATTATGCATTCATTTATGTTTTCTAGGAGAATGTAAAATATGAAATTCCATAAAATTATAATCTTCATAGGCAGAACAAGTATTTTTTGAGTGAAATACATAACTTCTTTGTAAAGAAAATGGTAAAAGAAAGACAAAAATATGTCAATCCAAATTGTATAACCATATGGATTGCTATTTAAATCTGATTTTGAAAAATTTGACTGACTTCTCCTTATATATTTGATTAAAAACATAATGGTTTAGCACCAGCGAAAAAAATAGGGTAGCCTAAATCAAATAATGATATGCCCGCTTGATTGCTATTTAGCTCTGACTTTGTTACTCTTACTGACTTCTCATTATGTTTGGTGAACTAAAATTTTTATTGTTGGAAATGATGTCGGAACTTTGTTTCCCTGTCATCTGAAAATCCTGATGACATATCTAATCTGATCCTACCTTGACATGTTACGAAAAATGTATATAATTAAAAAACTATTAACTACTTATCCATGCTTTCTAAATCGTTAAGACATAGGTATGTTAACGTTGTATGTGTTATAAAATGCATATTAAATAAAAGACAATTATCTACTTATGTATTCTAGATTATTAGACATAGGAATCAAAATAAAATATATCTGTACCAATAACATAATGGATAAAACCAAAGAAAAAAAAAAAAAATTAGGCTACCCTGAATCAAACAACAATATGTCAGAGTCTTCTATTTAGGTCTGGCTTTGTTAGCTGCTTTTCCTATTTATGGTAAGTTGGTCATAATTTCATTTTTATTTTTATTCATCCTTTCTATAACATTAATAATCTTCTTTTTTGTTACTTACCATATCCTGTGTGTGTGTGTGCGTGCGTGATAGCTTTGTTTAACTGCTTCCTCCTCCTTGCATGGTTCCCGTATGCTTAAACTTGCCTAGGTGGTGAGTCTAACTCTTTTTTTTTTTATTGCTTTCATTAACATTTATCATATCAGTTTCGGTATCATTACTGTTGTATTTATCTTTCTTTTAGTAATTGCTAAGTGTAATTTGAGCTTAAATAAATTTATTAATGGGTTAATTGTGTTTCTTTTTATTCAAATTGGAATAATTCTTTTGAGATAGGAATGTTTTCAAGATATGATGGTGGTCATGGAACAAATTAAATTTGTATCTCAAGGTATTACTGTTGAGGAAAGATTATTGGTGTCTTTTCTCAACAAGTATTTAAATATATGCAGCTATGGTGCAGGCAGTTCTGACTATGAAAACTGAATTAACTTATGAGGCTTCTACATATTACGTACCAAACTAAACTGATTTTTGCTGAACTAAAACTGAAACTTAGTTTAGAATCAATTTAGGCTTAGTTTAGGGTCAAGGTAAAAAAAACAAAAAAACATAGTTCAATGAAGTTTCTTAACGTTCTTGAGTCTAGAAAGTCTTTTTGTAAAATTTTGAATTAATGACGTAAGTTGTGTGGTCATGTAAACCAGTGCTTTCATCGAAACTTCATCTCTAGGTTATTGTCTACAAAAGCTGAAGAGCAGCTTGAATTAAATAACAATATGTCCAATGAAATGCTATCTAGGTCTGACTTTATAAATCAACTGGATTTTCTTTATATGTTAGATGAAGTGATATTGTCATTGGTGGAAATGATGTTGGAACTTTGTTCTCCTGTCAGTCTGAAAATCCTGAAGACATTTCTAATCTGATCCTACCTTGACATTTTATGAAAAATGTATTAAATAAAGTAAAGCTTATCTACACATTCATACTTTCTAGGCCATTAGACATAGGAATGAGAAATTTGTTATTAAAAAATTATATAATACAAAATAAAAGATTATGTACTCATGTATTCAAGATCATTATACATAAAAAATGAAATGAATTATGTTAGAACATTGTTTCCCTGTCACCTGAAAATTCTGATGACATTTCTAATCTGATCCTACCTTGATGTGTTATGAAGAATGTATATAAAAGGAAAAAATTATCTACATATTTTATTATTTTAATATGAATTGGTATTGGTGGCTAGCCTGAATCAAATAGCAATATGACTTTGTTCTTCTCTCAGTCTGAAAATTCTGAAGACATTTCAAATATGATTCTACCTTGACGTTTTATGAAAAATGTATTAAATAAAGAAAAGATTATTTACTCATTCATAGTTTCTAGACCTTTAGACGTAGGAATAAGAAATTTGTTATAAAGAAATTATATAATAAATACAAGATTATGAACTCGTGTATTCTAATTCATTATACATAAGAAAGGAAATGAATTATAGCTGTGCCAATAGCATAGTAGTTAAAATAAGAAAAATAAATAGGCTAGGCTGAATCAAATAGCAATGTCAGATGAACACCTATCTAGGTCTGATTTTGTAAATCTGATTAGATGAAATTATATTGTCATTTATGCTTTTATTTTTATTTTTATTTTTTTTTAAAAACTAATCCTACCTTGCCTTGTCATGAAACATATGTATATATATATATTTTTTTTTTGGGTTACCCTATATATATATATATATATATATATAGTGTGTGTGTCACTCGACTCTTACATTCTCCTTTTTAACATTGTCCTTTTAAATGTCTTAAATGTACTGATAAAACATGCTTTTTATTGGTGATTGTTCATTACGGTGTCATAATGATGACCTTCGACCTTCCAGTAATAGAACACGCACCCTATAACCGGGAACAACTCTGCCACATAAAAATAGAAAAGATAATGTAGTTATTCATGTTTTCTAGGTCATTAGACATAGGAATGTGAAATATATAATTATAATCTTTATTCTTCACGCGTGATTTCTCATTATGGCTGTGACGTCACTTACGTCTCTAATATGATCCCGGCTTGTGCACATGTTCTTTTCTTTCTTACACTTGGCTCGGAATTTGCATACAGCCACTGTACGCGTGTTAGCGTTCTGTTACCACAATAAAACTGTCTAAGTATTGTTTAAGTATTATTAAGTATTCAGTGTTTAATTATTATCCAAAGAAAATTAGCCTACACTGATTCTGGTTATGGTGACAGTAGTGGGTAAAAAAGGATAGCACTTTCTTGTTTGGAAGAGTCCAGGAAGCGGGAGAAAATGTAATGAAAAACAAAGAAATCAATGCATGACTCATTCATAATAAATGAAACATTCATAAGTGCTTAATTCGAGTGCGGAGCAGATTAGCCAATGAAGGGTTTGACTATTTTGCCATAAGTTATGTGCTTAAGTGGAGAGACAAAAACAACTTTACTTTATTATTGAGATGAAATATTATCGTCATTGGTGGAAATGATGTTGGAACTTTGTTTCCCTGTCATCTGAAAATCCTGATGACATTTTTAATCTGATCCGAACCATGACGTGTTATCATATTCAGTTAAACGTTAAAGTTTTACGTGCCGCATGTTATTAACAAATTTAGAATTTTGCTTCCAAACTGACCTTTAGCAAGGTCATTGTTTTAAACTACATAACCAGAAATGCAACAGATTTTCTTTGGGAGTTAGTTCCTTGTTGAAGACAGATTCTTGGTCTCTTTTATGAACGCGCATTGAAAGATTTGCTGCTGTGATGTAAACAGTTCCGATTACAAAACTGAATCAACTAATGATGTTTCTACATACATACATTTAAACAGACAGGTGAGAGTTATATTGCAGATGAATTGTCATTGGTGGAAATGATGTTGGAACTTTGTTCTCCTGTCAGTCTGAAAATCCTGAAGACATTTCTAATCTGATCCTACCTTGACATGTTATAAAGAAATGAAAATAATAATAAACAAACAAATTATGTTTTCTATATCATTAAATAGGAGAATGTAAAATAATCTTCATAGCCGGAATAAGTATTTTTTGAGTGAAATACATAATTTCCTTGTAAAGATGGTCATAGAAATACAAAAATATGTCAGTCCAAATTTAATATTCATATGGATTGCTATTTAGATCTGATTTAAAAAAAATTCAACTGACTTCTTGTTATATATATAAGATTAATAGCAACCAAAAAATAGGCTACCCTGAATCAAATAACGATATGCGCACTAGATTAGTATTTAGCTCTGACTTTGTTAATCTTACTGACTTCTCATATGTATGAATTAATATCGTCATTGTTGGAACTGAAAATCCTGATGACATTTTGAATCTGATCCTACGGCAAGGTCATTGTTTAAACTACATAACCGGAAATGCAACAGATTTTCTTTGGGAGTTAGTTCCTTGTTGAGAACAGATTTTTGGTATCTTTTATAAACGGACACTGAAAGATATGCAGCCGTGACATAAGTTGTTCTGACTACGAATAGAGAAAACTGAATCAACTAGCGATGCTTCTACACAATACGTACTAAACTAAACAGATTTTTCCTGAACTAAACATAAAACTTAGTTTTGAGACAATTTAGGGTTTGTTTAGAATCAAGGTTAAAAAAAAAAATCATAGTTCAGTGAAGTTTGTTACTGTTTCGAGTCTAAAAAAGTTTCTTTTCTGAATTAATGACGTGAGTACTACAAATATTTTGAATACCTATTCTCAAAAAATACTAGTGTGGTGATGTAGAACAGTGTTTTCATTGAGATCCCATCTCTAGGTGATTGCCTACTAAGGCTGAAGAGCAGCCTGAATCAAAAAGCAATATCTCAAATGGAATGCATCTGTAAATGAACTAACTTTTTTCATGTTAGATGAATTGATATTGTCATTGGTGGAAATGATGTTGGAACTTTGTTCCCCTGTCAGTCTGAGAATACTGAAGACATTTCTAATCTGATTCTACCTTGACATGTTACCATGAATATATGTAATCAATAGATTATCTACCCATTCATATAGGGCGGGACGCTATAATTGCTACCCAAGAGAAAAAAAACACAAAAACTTTATTTTAAAACTTTTATTGAAAAAAAATCAATTCAGGTAACTTGATTATGTAGTAGAGCTGACATCTATTCAATGAGCCTTAATCATCGTCCAAAACTGGGAGCATGCCTTTTCCACAAGTGCTGGTAGGAGCTCAGCGAATACTCGGTGGATGGTGCTAATCCGGCTAGCTTTGGTGTTGTGGGAGGTCATGTTGGTGATGTTCTCGACATATGACCAAACGAAGTAGTTCAACGAGTTTAGGTTGAGGAAGGAGAGAAGGGTTCAAAGTCATAACACTCCTTTTGAAGCCAAGTGGAGGTCTCTTTGGACTTGTGGACCAACATCAAGTTCTGCGGCCACAGCCAGTCCCTGCCAGTGCCTGCCAGTGGCCACCTGATTGCACCAGGGGATCACCACACTTTTCAGCACATCCAGATACAGTTTGGTGTTAACTTTCAAGCCGACTTCGAAGATGTGAGGTGGCATGATTTGGCCCTTACTTGAAACCACACCAAAAGCCATAACCGTGTCCGGAAACTTTTTTTTCATCACACTGGACACGTCCCTATTATTTGTGGCAATCTAACGATGTTTCTACATACATACATACATTTAAACAGACAGGTGAGAGTTATATTGCAGATGAATTGTCATTGGT
The DNA here is from genome assembly GCF_053919585.1 of Euprymna scolopes. Classification (NCBI taxonomy): domain Eukaryota; kingdom Metazoa; phylum Mollusca; class Cephalopoda; order Sepiida; family Sepiolidae; genus Euprymna; species Euprymna scolopes. The sequence continues at coordinate 48,965,582 of NC_136523.1, read as the reverse complement.
GGAAATGATGTTGGAACTTTGTTCTCCTGTCAGTCTGAAAATCCTGAAGACATTTCTAATCTGATCCTACCTTGACATGTTATAAAGAAATGAAAATAATAATAAACAAACAAATTATGTTTTCTATATCATTAAATAGGAGATTGTAAAATAATCTTCATAACCGGAATAAGTATTTTTTGAGTGAAATACATAATTTCCTTGTAAAGATGGTCAAAGAAATACAAAAATATGTCAGTCCAAATTAAATATTCATATGGATTGCTATTTAGATCTGATTTTAAAAAATTCAACTGACTTCTTGTTATATATAAGATTAATAGCAACCAAAAAATAGGCTACCCTGAATCAAATAACGATATGCCCACTAGATTCGTATTTAGCTATGACTTTGTTAATCTTACTGACTTCTCATATTTATGAATTAATATCGTCATTGTTGGAAATGATGTTGGAACTTTGTTTCCCTGTCATCTGAAAATATTGATGACATTTTGAATCTGATCCTACGACATGTTACGAAAAATGTGTATAATAAAAAACTTAACTACTTATCCATGCTTTCTAAATCGTTAGAGATAGGTATGTTAACGTATGTGCTATAAAATGTATATGAAATAAAAACAATTATCTACTTATATATTCTAGATAGTAATGAAAATGAAATATATTTGTACTGATAACGTAAGTGATAAAACTAAAAAAAAAAAAAAAATAGGCTACCCTGAATCAAATAGCAATATGCAAGATAGACTGCTAATTACGAGTGACTTTGTAAACCTGACTAACTTTATTTTATGTATTAGATGAAGTAATGTTCTAATTTGTGGATATAATGTTGGAACTTTGTTTCTCTCTCATCCGAATATTCTGATGACATTTTTAATTTTATCCTACCTTCATGTGTTATGAAAAATGTATATAAAAGAAAAAAATATGTAAATATTTTATTTTTTTAATATTAATTGTCATTGGTGGCTAGCCTGAATCAAATAGCAATAGATGGACTGACTTTTCCTCATATATTGTATGAATTAATATTGTCATTGGTGGAGATGATGTTGGAACTTTGTTCTCCTGTCAGTCGGAAAATCCTGAAGACATTTCTAATCTGATCCTACCTTTACATGTTATAAAGAATGAATGTATTAATAAACAAAACAAAAAAATTATGCATTCATTTATGTTTTCTAGGAGAATGTAAAATATGAAATTCCATAAAATTATAATCTTCATAGGCAGAACAAGTATTTTTTGAGTGAAATACATAATTTCTTTGTAAAGATGGTCAAAGAAATACAAAAATATGTCAGTCCAAATTAAATATTCATATGGATTTCTATTTAGATCTGATTTAAAAAAATTAAACTAACTTCTTGTTATATATTAGATTAATAGCAACGAAAAAATAGGCTATCCTGAATCAAATATCGACATGCACACTAGATTAGTATTTAGCTCTGACTTTGTTAATCTTACTGTCTTCTCATATGTATGAATTTATATCGTCATTGTTGGAAATGATGTTGGAACTGAAAATCCTGATGACATTTTGAATCTGATCCTACGGCAAGGTCATTGTTTAAACTACATAACCGGAAATGCAACAGATTTTCTTTGGGAGTTAGTTCCTTGTTGAGAACAGATTTTTGGTATCTTTTATAAACGGGCACTGAAAGATATGCAGCCGTGACATAAGTTGTTCTGACTACGAATAGAGAAAACTGAATCAACTAGCGATGCTTCTACACAATACGTACTAAACTAAACAGATTTTTCCTGAACTAAACATAAAACTTAGTTTTGAGACAATTTAGGGTTTGTTTAGAATCAAGGTTAAAAAAAAAAATCATAGTTCAGTGAAGTTTGTTACTGTTTCGAGTCTAAAAAAGTTTCTTTTCTGAATTAATGACGTGAGTACTACAAATATTTTGAATACCTATTCTCAAAAAATACTAGTGTGGTGATGTAGAACAGTGTTTTCATTGAGATCCCATCTCTAGGTGATTGCCTACTAAGGCTGAAGAGCAGCCTGAATCAAAAAGCAATATCTCAAATGGAATGCATCTGTAAATGAACTAACTTTTTTCATGTTAGATGAATTGATATTGTCATTGGTGGAAATGATGTTGGAACTTTGTTCCCCTGTCAGTCTGAGAATACTGAAGACATTTCTAATCTGATTCTACCTTGACATGTTACCATGAATATATGTAATCAATAGATTATCTACCCATTCATATAGGGCGGGACGCTATAATTGCTACCCAAGAGAAAAAAAACACAAAAACTTTATTTTAAAACTTTTATTGAAAAAAAATCAATTCAGGTAACTTGATTATGTAGCAGAGCTGACATCTATTCAATGAGCCTTAATCATCGTCCAAAACTGGGAGCATGCCTTTTCCACAAGTGCTGGTAGGAGCTCAGCGAATACTCGGTGGATGGTGCTAATCCGGCTAGCTTTGGTGTTGTGGGAGGTCATGTTGGTGATGTTCTCGACATATGACCAAACGAAGTAGTTCAACGAGTTTAGGTTGAGGAAGGAGAGAAGGGTTCAAAGTCATAACACTCCTTTTGAAGCCAAGTGGAGGTCTCTTTGGACTTGTGGACCAACATCAAGTTCTGCGGCCACAGCCAGTCCCTGCCAGTGCCTGCCAGTGGCCACCTGATTGCACCAGGGGATCACCACACTTTTCAGCACATCCAGATACAGTTTGGTGTTAACTTTCAAGCCGACTTCGAAGATGTGAGGTGGCATGATTTGGCCCTTACTTGAAACCACACCAAAAGCCATAACCGTGTCCGGAAACTTTTTTTTCATCACACTGGACACGTCCCTATTATTTGTGGCAATCTAACGATGCATTTTGAGGTTACTGGCAATGTTCTGTTTTCATAATTTGGATCAGTAGAGAGCATGAGTTGTACAGCGGCGCATCTCCAATCTCACTTGTTGAACATTGTGTCACTTTCAGATATAATAGAAGGCTCCTATCGCTCCTGGGATTGGTTTGTTCACAACTGGCCAACTAGTAGATGATCTGCAATAAAAAAAAAAATAATAGTTTCCACGAAACGGAAATGGAATCATGTCACCATTTCTAGGGCGACAATTTTATCGTACCACCCTGTGTTTTCTAGATTGCTAGAAATAGGAATGTGAAATTTGTGTTCTAAAGACTGTATGCTTTAAAAGATTATGTACTTATGTTTTCTAGATCATTAACAGTAGAAATATGAAATTAGTATGTGTTATAAAAAATCTAGATAAAACAAAGATTATCTATGTATTCTAGGTTATTACATATGGATCTTGAAATTAAAAGAAGAAATGGCTAGTTAGAATCAAACATTGATTTGTCAGATTTATTGCTTTTTAGGTCAAACATGTCTGATGCGTTATAATAATAGGAAGTATTATCTACTTATGAACTGTACTTTCCTGGTGTTATCTGTGGATTTATTGTCATTTTCGTGTAAATTTTAAAAATTCATAAAATAGAGTAGGAGTCCTGAAAAGATGAATCAAAAATAGTAAAAAATGCAAGGGAGATAACTTATTACTTTTAATTAAGATAGGAATTATCTCTATCACATTTTGAACTTTTTAAGTTATTCTATAAAATTGCCTACGTTGTTTAAATATTCTAGAATAACTGTTTTTTTTTTTTTTTTTTTTTTTTACATAGACGTCACCACTTATCAAGGCCGATAGGCCACTCAAGGATAAGGGTTAAAGAGTGTAGAGTAGTCAAAAATACAATATAGTAATCGATAGTAATGGAAGTTCGGTAAATTTGTTAACCTAAGTGGACGGCTCATCAGAAACTTGTTCACGTTGGACTTGAACACAACCATATTATAGAAAGCTGGAAAGCAGGAAAACGGAAGAAAATTCCACAGGCGTGCAGTTCTAAGGAAGTAGCTTTGATCATGGAATCTATGTTTAGGTTTAGGCACAGATAAAGAGTGTGGAAAATTATTGATAATGTTTTCAGCTAGTCTAGTGTTTCTTGTGAAAATTTGGTGAGGGGGGACCATAGATTGAAGCTCAGTCGAACACTTTCCATGAAAATAATGATAAAGCAGAGACAAACTCGCAACATCTCTTCTGTGAAACAGAGGTTGCAGGGAAGAGAAAAGGACATCTCCCACCAGGCCCCGAAGTCTATTTTGGTGTTTGTTCAATTTCTATCTGATGGAAAATTAGCCTACAGTGATTCTGGTTATTGTGATAATAGTGGTAAAAGGAGATAGCACGTTCTCTTAATGAGTTCGGTTTGGAAGAGTCTGAGAAGCTGGAGAAAATATAATAAAAAGAAGAAATGCATGATTCTTTGAAACATTGGAGTGCGGAACAGATTAGCATTTGAAGAGTTTGTTTTGCTATTTTGCCACATCTGGACAGGAGCTGCTAGAAAAAACTTATCCTGCCTTGATAGAGTTCAAAATAGACTTTGTAGTCTAGTAGAGTATGCCCTTTTCTCTTCCCTGCAACCTCTTTCTCACACAAAGAGATTTTGCAAACCTGTCTCTACTTTATCGTTATTTTCATGGCAAGTGCTCGTCTGAGCTCCAATCTATGGTTCCCCCTCGCCAAACTTTCACGAGAAACACTTGGCTAGCTGAAAGCACTATCAATAATTTCTCCCACTCTTTATCTGTGCCTTAACCTAAACGTAGATTCCATGAACAAAGTTTCTTTCTTAGATAGAACTGCACTTCTGTGGAACTGTCTTGCATTTGCCTGCTTTCCAGCTGACTATGATATGGTTGTCTTCAAGTCTGATGTAAACAAGTTCTTGATGAGCCATTCCACTTAAGTTAACAAATTTACCAAATCTCCATTACTAATAATTACTGTATTGTCTAATTGACTACTGTACACTCTTATCCTCGAGTGACCTCTGGGCCTTGGTAACTGGTGAAGCCTATTTAAAAATATGTCTTTAGGTGGAGAGGAAAAAACAACTTTACTTTATTATTGAGATGAAGTATTATCGTCATTGTTGGAAATGATGTTGGAACTTTGTTTCCCTGTCATCTGAAAATCCTGATGACATTTTTAATCTGATCCAAACCTTGACGTGTTAACATATTCAGTTAAACATTAAAGTTTTATGTACCTGCATGTGTTTAACGAATTTAGATGTTTACTTTCAAACTGACCTTTAGCAAGGTCATTATTTAAACTACATAACCTAAAATGTAACAACTTTTCTTTGGGAGATAGTTCCTTGTTGAACACAGATTCTTGGTCTCTTTTATGAACGGGCATTGAAAGATTTGCTGCTGTGATGTAAACAATTCTGATTACAAAACTGAATCAACTAATGATGTTTCTACACAATACATACCGAACTAAACTGACTTTTTATTAACTGAATCCCAAACTTAGTCAATTTAAACTTGGGTTAGGGTAAAAAAAAAGTAAACAAATAGTTCCGTGAAGTTTGTGTTATGTTTGCCAGTCTAAAAAATTTTCAGTGAAACTTTAAATTAATAATGCAAGTACGTAAACTTCCTTGAATACCTATTCTCAAAACACACTCGACTTTTATGACATAGTGTGGTGATGTGGACTAGTGCTTTCATCGAATCAAGACATCATCTGGAGTTGATTGCTTATAAAAGCTAAAGAGCATCCTAAATCAAATAGTAATGTGTCAAATGGAATGCTATCTAGATCTGACTTTGTAAATCGACTTGTTTTTTCTTTATATGTTAGATGAAATGATATTGTCATTGGTAGAAATGATGTTGGAACTTAGTTTTCCTGTCAGTCTGAAAATCTGAAGACATTTCTAATCTGATCCTACCTTGACATATTAAGCAGAATTTATATAAAAAATGATTTTGTATTTATTTTATTTGTTTGCATTGTATTGTGAGATATGTGAATATTATGAGATATATGAATATTATGAGATATATGAATATTATGAGATATGTGAATATTATGAGATATGTGAATATTATGAGATACGTGAATATTATGAGATATGTGAATATTATGAGATATGTGAATATTATGAGATATGTGAATATTATGAGATATGTGAATATTATGAGATATGTGAATATTATGAGATATATGAATATTAAACTTGAAATTCCATGAAACAAAATTACCAAAGATTTATACATTCACTAATACCTTGAGTTAGTGTAGTATTTTGTAAAATGTATAAAAGGTTATCTTTGCATTCATAATTTCTAGATCCATTAGATGTTATAAATAAATTATATGATAAATAAAAGATTATGTACTTATGTATTCTTGATTATCTATTATATAAATCGCACCTGTCTGTTTAAATGTATGTATGTATGTTTGCCTAAAACTTTTGACAGGAGCAACGGATTTTCACAAGATTGGTTATCTTTTTGAAGCGTAACCCTTCGGACGACAAATAGTGAAAAATTGGCAAAAAACATTAGTTCCTTCACCCTCAATTGGGCAGTTTTCTACAAAGAGGGTCGGTTTTTCCGCTGACATTTTTTTAAGTCATTCAAACCTTGCATCGCATAAAAACCGTGGTTAGTGCATCGAAGGAGTATTTGCTTTTTCTTCACCTCTTTTTCCCCTGACGCGTTACGAGTTCGAGCTTGCTTAATACTTTTTTTTTTTTTGCTCAGTCAACACCCTAACACACACCTCCACTTTCTTTTCAGCCTTCGCGTGAGTTCGAACCTGCCTGTCTACTACACCTTTTTTTTTTTTTTGCTCAACACACACCTACAAACACTTGGGCAACGCCAGACACTCAGGCTAGTTAGATGTAAGAACAAAAAAATGTAAGCTGATCTGAATCAAATAGCAATATTTCAGGTGTAGTGCTATCTAGGTCTGACTTTGAAAATTCAATTGACTTCTTTTTATATATTAGATGAATTAATATTATCATTTATGGAAATGATGTTGGAATTTTATGCGCTTGTCAGTCTGAAAATTCCGGAGACATTTCTAATCCGATGCAACCATGACATGTTATCAAGCATTATGAGTTATTTATGTTTTCTAGACCATTAAACATAGGAATGTGAAATTTTAAAATTCTAATCTTCCTAACTAGATTAAGTATTTTTGGAGTGAAAGAAGACAATAGGAAAAAGACATTGGCTACTCAGAATCAGATATGGATTTGTATGCTTCATTGCTATGTGGGTCTAACTGCGAGAGATTGATTGACTCAAGTTATTATATTAAATTAATATCGTCATTGTTGGAAATGATGTTGGAACTTTGTTTCCCTGTCATCTGAAAATCCTGATGACATTTTTAATCTGATCCTACCTTGACGCAGAAAAGATTATGTACTTAATATTTTTTTTAATTATTAGACATAGGAAGGTGAAATTCAAATTCCACAAAACAACTCAACCAGAGTTTATGCATTCATTGAAATGTTGTGCTTAGAGTGAAGTACCTGTACAGCCATTGTTGCTTCTTTGCTTAACACAGAAACAGGAGTTCGTCTCACATAAGAAAAATATAATAATATCTATATGATATACTTCTCCCTCCGTTCTTTAGTTATTTCATACGTTATACTTTGAAAAAGGCAAGACTGCTTCAAAAAAAAAAACAAAATATAAACAAAATTTTGCTTTAAAAAAGCTAATCTTTCAACCCTGGACAAGCCTTTGGATGTAGCTTAATTTTCAAATATCAGTATAATAATATACGATCTTTGTTGTAATATATATTATTTAATTAAAATTCATTATTGAGATGAGTATTATTTATTAATTTATTTATTGCGGACTATTATCCTCATCTTTCATAGTTGTTGTTTTACAATGCAGTGGATAGAAACATTGAATCTTTACCGTTCAGTCAGCGAAACATGGCATAAAAATTTATTTTATTTTATTTTTTGTATTGAACTAGCACAATATTTCTTTCTGAATATTTATTAGTATGTGTTAGTTCTATGTTTAAAATACAATGGACACTATTTTCATAGAAATGTTAATAAACTCCTAGTTGCTGCAGGTTATTGATTTTTCTGTGCAAAAAAATTAATTTTTTGTGATATTCATAAAAATATCTGCTTTATCAAAACATTTATTGAGTAAATATCTTTCCCATTCTGTGAAATTTCTATGGGTTCTGCTAGTAAAGTAATATTGTCATTGGTAGGAATGATGTTGGAACTTTGTTTTCCTGTCAGTCTGAAAATCCTAAAGACATTTCTGATCTGATCCAAACCTTGACGTGTTATAAAGCAGAATTAGCACTTGTTATCATTGTGTCACATTGTATAATAGCTGCCTCCGTTATGTTAGGTGAATCACAATCTCTGCTTCGGTGTGGCAGAATCTGCATTGTTGTCATTACTGAGACGACACATCTTAAAAACATTGGTAATCATGCCCATGAATGCTTTTTATACATACCTCAAAAAGCCTAAATCAAATCACAATATACCAGATAGATTGCTATTTAGATCTTGTTTTGTAAATTTTGACTGACTTTTCTGTATATGTTAGATGCATTGTTTCAAGATATAATGGTGGTCATGGAACAAATTAAATTTGTATCTCAAAGTATTACCGTTGAGGAAAGATTATTGGTGTCTTTTCTGAACAAGTATTTAAAGATTTGCAGCTATGGTGCAGGCAGTTCTGACTATGAAAACTAAATTAACTTATGAGGCTTCTACATATTACGTACCAAACTAAACTGATTTTTGCTGAACTAAAACTGAAACTTAGTTTAGAATCAATTTAGGCTTAGTTTAGGGTCAAGGTAAAAAAAAAACAACATAGTTCAGTGAAGTTTGTTAACGTTCTTGAGTCTAGAAAGTATTTTTTGTAAAACTTTGAATTAATGACGTAAGTTGTGTGGTCATGTAAACCAGTGCTTTCATCGAAACTTCATCTCTAGGTTATTGTCTACAAAAGCTGAAGAGCAGCTTGAATCAAATAGCAATATGTCCAATGAAATGCTATCTAGGTCTGACTTTATAAATCAACTGGATTTTCTTTATATGTGTTAGATGAAGTGATATTGTCATTGGTGGAAATGATGTTGGAACTTTGTTCTCCTGTCAGTCTGAAAATCCTGAAGACATTTCTAATCTGATCCTACCTTGACATTTTATGAAAAATGTATTAAATAAAGTAAAGCTTATCTACACATTCATACTTTCTAGGCCATTAGACATAGGAATGAGAAATTTGTTATTAAAAAATTATATAATACAAAATAAAAGATTATGTACTCATGTATTCAAGATCATTATACATAAAAAATGAAATGAATTATGTTAGAACATTGTTTCCCTGTCACCTGAAAATTCTGATGACATTTCTAATCTGATCCTACCTTGACGTTTTATGAAGAATGTATATAAAAGGAAAAAATTATCTACATATTTTATTATTTTAATATGAATTGGTATTGGTGGCTAGCCTGAATCAAATAGCAATATGACTTTGTTCTTCTGTCAGTCTGAAAATTCTGAAGACATTTCAAATATGATTCTACCTTGACGTTTTATGAAAAATGTATTAAATAAAGAAAAGATTATTTACTCATTCATAGTTTCTAGACCTTTAGACGTAGGAATAAGAAATTTGTTATAAAGAAATTATATAATAAATACAAGATTATGAACTTGTGTATTCTAATTCATTATACATAAGAAAGGAAATGAATTATAGCTGTGCCAATAGCATAGTAGTTAAAATAACAAAAATAAATAGGCTAGACTGAATCAAATAGCAATGTCAGATGAACACCTATCTAGGTCTGATTTTGTAAATCTGATTAGATGAAATGATATTGTCATTTATGCTTTTATTTTTATTTTTTTTTTAAAACTAATCCTACCTTGCCTTGTCATGAAACATATGTATATATATATTTTTTTTGGGGTCACCCTATATATATATATTGTGTGTGTGTGTGTCATCCTTTTTTTTTTTGAATTTACATAATAAATTTGATTTAAAAACATATAGACATACCTTTTAGTTTTTCTTTTTTTGAAATCAGATGAATTTTAAAAGGGCGACGCTCGTGCAGTAAATTGTTTCCGTTAGCGTATTTTGATTTAAAGACGCTACAGTTAATATCTATAGAGAGAGAGTATTTATTTTGCAAGTTTTTAGGGGAGATAATTGTCATGGCTTTATTTATTATTTGATTTACGAGTCTAAGGGCGGTAATTGGTTTAATTTAATTTATTAAAAAAAAAAAAAAAAAAATATATATTTTTTCTACTCATTTCTATCTCTAACCTATACCAATTTTCTTATTAATTTTCTTATAAGTTTTAAATCCAAACCTTTTACTTCAATTTTTCAGATTCATCTGCCTTACTTTTAATGCTAGGTTTATTTTTGGTGTCTTTTCAATTCAATAGAAATCCTCCTAAATTTGCTGATGAGGAGACCGTGCTTACCAAAAAAACTATGTATAATTGTTCTACGTGACTTCATGTATACCACAAATAAAAAGCACGGATTTCCGAAACGATCGTACAGATAATTGACTTTGTTGTTGTTCCTTCTTATGAAACTGATTTTTAATTTAATTAAATTTTGATTTTTAAATTTAAAAAATTTTTTAAATTTTTAAATTATAAATCACATTACTTAATATTGAATTAGCTCTAGGACATTTAACTATCGAGCTTATTATATATCTAAATTACAACGAGCATTTCCTGTATTTTAATTAAATTAGTAATTTCACTATTACATTAAAATACACTTAGCTCTTTAGACTATTATTCTAATCTCCTTTAAATTATATATATATATATATATATATATATATAGTGTGTGTGTGTCACTCGACTCTTACATTCTCCTTTTTAACATTGTCCTTTTAAATGTCTTCTTAAATGTACTCATAAAACATGCTCTTTATTGGTGATTGTTCATTACGGTGTCATAATGATGACCTTCGACCTTCCAGTAATAGAACACGCAGCCTATAACCGGTAACAACTCTGCCACATAAAAATAGAAAAGATAATGTAGTTATTCATGTTTTCTAGGTCATTAGACATAGGAATGTGAAATATATAATTATAATCTTTATTCTTCACGCGTGATTTCTCATTATGGCTGTGACCTCACTTACGTCTCTAATATGATCCCGGCTTGTGCACATGTTCTTTTCTTTCTTACACTTGGCTCGGAATTTGCATACAGCCACTGTACACGTGTTAGCGTTCTGTTACCGCAATAAAACTGTCTAAGTATTGTTTAAGTATTATTAAGTGTTCAGTGTTTGTTTAATTATTATCCAAAGAAAATTAACCTACACTGATTCTGGTTATGGTGACAGTAGTGGGTAAAAAAGGATAGCACTTTCTTGTTTGGAAGAGTCCAGGAAGCGGGAGAAAATGTAATGAAAAACAAAGAAATCAATGCATGACTCATTCATAATAAATGAAACATTCATAAGTGCTTAATTCGAGTGCGGAGCAGATTAGCCAATGAAGGGTTTGACTATTTTGTCATAAGTTATGTGCTTAAGTGGAGAGACAAAAACAACTTTACTTTATTATTGAGATGAAATATTATCGTCATTGGTGGAAATGATGTTGGAACTTTGTTTCCCTGTCATCTGAAAATCCTGATGACATTTTTAATCTGATCCGAACTATGACGTGTTATCATATTCAGTTAAACGTTAAAGTTTTACGTGCCGCATGTTATTAACAAATTTAGAATTTTGCTTCCAAACTGACCTTTAGCAAGGTCATTGTTTTAAACTACATAACCGGAAATGCAACAGATTTTCTTTGGGAGTTAGTTCCTTGTTGAAGACAGATTCTTGGTCTCTTTTATGAACGCGCATTGAAAGATTTGCTGCTGTGATGTAAACAGTTCCGATTACAAAACTGAATCAACTAATGATGTTTCTACATACATACATACATTTAAACAGACAGGTGAGAGTTATATTGCAGATGAATTGTCATTGGTGGAAATGATGTTGGAACTTTGTTCTCCTGTCAGTCTGAAAATCCTGAAGACATTTCTAATCTGATCCTACCTTGACATGTTATAAAGAAATGAAAATACTAATAAACAAAAAAATTATGTACTCATTTATGTTTTCTATATCATTAAATAGGAGAATGTAAAATAATCTTCATAGCCGGAATAAGTATTTTTTGAGTGAAATACATAATTTCCTTGTAAAGATGGTCAAAGAAATACAAAAATATGTCAGTCCAAATTAAATATTCATATGGATTGCTATTTAGATCTGATTTTAAAAAATTCAACTAACTTCTTGTTATATATTAGATTAATAGCAACCAAAAAAATAGGCTACCCTGAATCAAATAACGATATGCGCACTAGATTAGTATTTAGCTCTGACTTTGTTAATCTTACTGACTTCTCATATGTATGAATTAATATCGTCATTGTTGGAACTGAAAATCCTGATGACATTTTGAATCTGATCCTACGGCAAGGTCATTGTTTAAACTACATAACCGGAAATGCAACAGATTTTCTTTGGGAGTTAGTTCCTTGTTGAGAACAGATTTTTGGTATCTTTTATAAACGGGCACTGAAAGATATGCAGCCGTGACATTAGTTGTTCTGACTACGAATAGAGAAAACTGAATCAACTAGCGATGCTTCTACACAATACGTACTAAACTAAACAGATTTTTCCTGAACTAAACATAAAACTTAGTTTTGAGACAATTTAGGTTTTGTTTAGAATCAAGTTTAAAAAAAAAAATCATAGTTCAGTGAAGTTTGTTACTGTTTCGAGTCTAAAAAGGTTTCAGTACTCTGAATTAATGATGTGAGTACTACAAATATTTTGAATACCTATTCTCAAAAATACTAGATTTTCGTAATACCACCATAGTGTGGTGATGTAGAACAGTGTTTTCATTGAGATCCCATCTTTAGGTGATTGCCTACTAAGGCTGAAGAGCAACTTGAATCAAAAAGCAATATCTCAAATGGAATGCGTCTGTAAATGAACTAACTTTTTTCATATGTTAGATGAATTGATATTGTTATTGGTGGAAATGATGTTGGAACTTTGTTCCCCTGTCAGTCTGAGAATACTGAAGACATTTCTAATCTGATTCTACCTCGACATATTACAAAGAATATATGTAATCAAATCAATAGATTATCTACCCATTCATATAGGGTGGAACGCTATAATTGCTACCCAAGAGAAAAAAAACACAAAAACTTTATTTTAAAACTTTTATTGAAAAAAAATCAATTCAGGTAACTTGATTATGTAGTAGAGCTGACATCTATTCAATGAGCCTTAATCATCGTCCAAAACTGGGAGCATGCCTTTTCCACAAGTGCTGGTAGGAGCTCAGCGAATACTCGGTGGATGGTGCTAATCCGGCTAGCTTTGGTGTTGTAGGAGGTCATGTTGGTGATGTTCTCAACATATGACCAAACGAAGTAGTTCAACGGGTTCAGGTTGGTGAAGGAGAGAAGGGTTCAAAGTCATAACACTCCTTTTGAAGCCAAGTGGAGGTCTCTTTGGACTTGTGGACCAACATCAAGTCCTGCGGCCACAGCCAGTCCCTGCCAGTGCCTGCCAGTGGCCACCTGATTGCACCAGGGGATCACCACACTTTTCAGCACATCCAGATACAGTTTGGTGTTAACTTTCAAGCCGACTTCGAAGATGTGAGGTGGCATGATTTGGCCCTTACTTGAAACCACACCAAAAGCCATAACCGTGTCCGGAAACTTTTTTTTCATCACATTGGACACGTCCCTATTATTTGTGGCAATCTAACGATGCATTTTGAGGTTACTGGCAATGTTCTGTTTTCATAATTTGGATCAGTAGAGAGCATGAGTTGTACAGCGGCGCATCTCCAATCTCACTTGTTGAACATTGTGTCACTTTCAGATATAATAGAAGGCTCCTATCGCTCCTGGGATTGGTTTGTTCACAACTGGCCAACTAGTAGATGATCTGCAATAAAAAAAAAAATAATAGTTTCCACGAAACGGAAATGGAATCATGTCACCATTTCTAGGGCGACAATTTTATCGTTCCACCCTGTGTTTTCTAGATTGCTAGAAATAGGAATGTGAAATTTGTGTTCTAAAAAGATTATGTACTTATGTTTTCTAGATCATTAACAGTAGAAATATGAAATTAGTATGTGTTATAAAAAATCTAGATAAAACAAAGATTATCTATGTATTCTAGGTTATTACATATGGATCTTGAAATTCAAAGAAGAAATGGCTAGTTAGAATCAAACATTGATTTGTCAGATTTATTGCTTTTTAGGTCAAACATGTCTGATGCGTTATAATAATAGGAAGTATTATCTACTTATGAACTGTACTTTCCTGGTGTTATCTGTGGATTTATTGTCATTTTCGTGTAAATTTTAAAAATTCATAAAATAGAGTAGGAGTCCTGAAAAGATGAATCAAAAATAGTAAAAAATGCAAGGGAGATAACTTATTACTTTTAATTAAGATAGGAATTATCTCTATCACATTTTGAACTTTTTAAGTTATTCTATAAAATTGCCAACGTTGTTTAAATATTCTAGAATAACTGTTTTTTTTTTTTTTTTTTTTTTTTTACATAGACGTCACCACTTATCAAGGCCGATAGGCCACTCAAGGATAAGGGTTAAAGAGTGTAGAGTAGTCAAAAGGACAATATAGTAATCGATAGTAATGGAAGTTCGGTAAATTTGTTAACCTAAGTGGAACGGCTCATCAGAAACTTGTTCACGTTGGACTTGAAGACAACCATATTATAGAAAGCTGGAAAGCAGGAAAACGGAAGAAAATTCCACAGGCGTGCAGTTCTAAGGAAGTAGCTTTGATCATGGAATCTATGTTTAGGTTTAGGCACAGATAAAGAGTGTGGAAAATTATTGATAATGTTTTCAGCTAGTCTAGTGTTTCTTGTGAAAATTTGGCGAGGGGGGACCATAGATTGAAGCTCAGTCGAACACTTTCCATGAAAATAATGATAAAGCAGAGACAAACTCGCAACATCTCTTCTGTGAAACAGAGGTTGCAGGGAAGAGAAAAGGACATCTCCCACCAGGCCCCGAAGTCTATTTTGGTGTTTGTTCAATTTCTATCTGATGGAAAATTAGCCTACAGTGATTCTGGTTATTGTGATAATAGTGGTAAAAGGAGATAGCACGTTCTCTTAATGAGTTCGGTTTGGAAGAGTCTGAGAAGCTGGAGAAAATATAATAAAAAGAAGAAATGCATGATTCTTTGAAACATTGGAGTGCGGAACAGATTAGCATTTGAAGAGTTTGTTTTGCTATTTTGCCACATCTGGACAGGAGCTGCTAGAAAAAACTTATCCTGCCTTGATAGAGTTCAAAATAGACTTTGTAGTCTAGTAGAGTATGCCCTTTTCTCTTCCCTGCAACCTCTTTCTCACACAAAGAGATTTTGCAAACCTGTCTCTACTTTATCGTTATTTTCATGGCAAGTGCTCGTCTGAGCTCCAATCTATGGTTCCCCCTCGCCAAACTTTCACGAGAAACACTTGGCTAGCTGAAAGCACTATCAATAATTTCTCCCACTCTTTATCTGTGCCTTAACCTAAACGTAGATTCCACGAACAAAGTTTCTTTCTTAGAACTTCACTTCTGTGGAACTGTCTTGCGTTTGCCTGCTTTCCAGCTGACTATGATATGGTTGTCTTCAAGTCTAACGTAAACAAGTTCTTGATGAGCCATTCCACTTAAGTTAACAAATTTACCGAATTTCCATTACTAATAATTACTGTATTGTCTAATTGACTACTGTACACTCTTTAACGCTTATCCTCGAGTGGCCTCTGGGCCTTGGTAACTGGTGAAGCCTATTTAAAAATATGTCTTAAGGTGGAGAGGAAAAAACAATTTACTTTACTATTGAGATGAAATATTATCGTCATTGGTGGAAATGATGTTGGAACTTTGTTTCCCTGTCATCTGAAAATCCTGATGACATCTTTAATCTGATCCAAACCTTGACGTGTTATCATATTCAGTTAAACATTAAAGTTTTACATGCCGCATGTGATTAATGAATTTAGACGTTTACTTTCAAACTGACCTTTAGCAAGGTCATTATTTAAACTACATAACCTAAAATGTAACAACTTTTCTTTGAGAGATAGTTCCTTGTTGAACACAGATTCTTGGCCTCTTTTATGAACGGGCATTGAAAGATTTGCTGCTGTGACGTAAACAATTCTAATCACAAAACTGAATCAACTAATGATGTTTCTACACAATACATACGGAACTAAACTGACTTTTGATTAACTGAATCCCAAACTTAGTCAATTTAAACTTGGGTTAGGGTAAGAAAAAAGTAAACAAATAGTTCCGTGAAGTTTGTGTTATGTTTGCCAGTCTAAAAAATTTTCAGTGAAACTTTGAATTAATAATGCAAGTACGGAAACTTCCTTTAATACCTAATCTCAAAACACACTCGACTTTTATGACAGTGTGGTGATGTGGACTAGTGCTTTCATCGAATTAAGACATCATCTCTAGTTGATTGCTCATAAAAGCTAAAGAGCATCCTAAATCAAATAGTAATGTGGCAAATGGAATGCTATCTAGGTCTGACTTTGTAAATCGACTTGTTTTTTCTGTATATGTTAGATGAAATGATATTGTCATTGGTAGAAATGATGTTGGAACTTAGTTTTCCTGTCAGTCTGAAAATCTGAAGACATTTCTAATCTGATCCTACCTTGACATATTAAGCAGAATTTATATAAAAAATGATTTTGTATTTATTTTATTTGTTTGCATTGTATTGTGAGATATGTGAATATTATGAGATATATGATTATTATGAGATATATGAATATTATGAGATATGTGAATATTATGAGATATATGAATATTATGAGATATGTGAATATTATGAGATATGTGAATATTATGAGATATATGAATATTAAACTTGAAATTCCATGAAACAAAATTACCAAAGATTTATACATTCACTAATACCTTGAGTTAGTGTAGTATTTTGTAAAATGTATAAAAGGTTATCTTTTCATTCATAATTTCTAGATCCATTAGATGTTATAAATAAATTATATGATAAATAAAAGATTATGTACTTATGTATTCTTGATTATCTATTATATAAATCGCACCTGTCTGTTTAAATGTATGTATGTTTGCCTAAAACTTTTGACAGGAGCAACGGATTTTCACAAGATTGGTTATCTTTTTGAAGCGTAACCCTTCGGATGACAAATAGTGAAAAATTGGCAAAAAACATTAGTTCCTTCACCCTCAATTGGGCAGTTTTCTACAAAGAGGGTCGGTTTTTCCGCTGACATTTTTTTAAGTCATTCAAACCTTGCATCGCATAAAAACCGTGGTTAGTGCATCGAAGGAGTATTTGCTTTTTCTTCACCTCTTTTTCCCCTGACGCGTTACGAGTTCGAGCTTGCTTAATACTTTTTTTTTTTTTTGCTCAGTCAACACCCTAACACACACCTCCACTTTCTTTTCAGCCTTCGCATGAGTTCGAACCTGCCTGTCTACTACACCTTTTTTTTTTTTTTTTGCTCAACACACACCTACAAACACTTGGGCAACGCCAGGCACTCAGGCTAGTTAGATGTAAGAACAAAAAAATATAAGCTGATCTGAATCAAATAGCAATATTTCAGGTGTAGTGCTATCTAGGTCTGACTTTGAAAATTCAATTGACTTCTTTTTATATATTAGATGAATTAATATTATCATTTATGGAAATGATGTTGGAATTTTATGCGCTTGTCAGTCTGAAAATTCCGGAGACATTTCTAATCCGATGCAACCATGACATGTTATAAAGCATTATGAGTTATTTATGTTTTCTAGACCATTAAACATAGGAATGTGAAATTTTAAAATTCTAATCTTCCTAACTAGATTAAGTATTTTTGGAGTGAAAGAAGACAATAGGAAAAAGACATTGGCTACTCAGAATCAGATATGGATTTGTATGCTTCATTGCTATGTGGGTCTAACTGCGAGAGATTGATTGACTCAAGTTATTATATTAAATTAATATCGTCATTGTTGGAAATGATGTTGGAACTTTGTTTCCCTGTCATCTGAAAATCCTGATGACATTTTTAATCTGATCCTACCTTGACGCAGAAAAGATTATGTACTTAATATTTTTTTTAATTATTAGACATAGGAAGGTGAAATTCAAATTCCACAAAACAACTCAACCAGAGTTTATGCATTCATTGAAATGTTGTGCTTAGAGTGAAGTACCTGTACAGCCATTGTTGCTTCTTTGCTTAACACAGAAACAGGAGTTCGTCTCACATAAGAAAAATATAATAATATCTATATGATATACTTCTCCCTCCGTTCTTTAGTTATTTCATACGTTATACTTTGAAAAAGGCAAGACTGCTTCAAAAGAAAAAAAAATATTAACAAAATTTTGCTTTAAAAAAGCTAATCTTTCAACCCTGGACAAGCCTTTGGATGTAGCTTAATTTTCAAATATCAGTATAATAATATACGATCTTTGTTGTAATATATATTATTTAATTAAAATTCATTATTGAGATGAGTATTATTTATTAATTTATTTATTGCTGACTATTATCCTCATCTTTCATAGTTGTTGTTTTACAATGCAGTGGATAGAAACATTGAATCTTTACCGTTCAGTCAGCGAAACATGGCATAAAAATTTATTTTATTTTATTTTTTGTATTGAACTAGCACAATATTTCTTTCTGAATATTTATTAGTATGTGTTAGTTCTATGTTTAAAATACAATGGACACTATTTTCATAGAAATGTTAATAAACTCCTAGTTGCTGCAGGTTATTGATTTTTCTGTGCAAAAAAACTAATTTTTTGTGATATTCATAAAAATATCTGCTTTATCAAAACATTTATTGAGTAAATATCTTTCCCATTCTGTGAAATTTCTATGGGTTCTGCTAGTAAAGTAATATTGTCATTGGTAGGAATGATGTTGGAACTTTGTTTTCCTGTCAGTCTGAAAATCCTGAAGACATTTCTGATCTGATCCAAACCTTGACGTGTTATAAAGCAGAATTAGCACTTGTTATCATTGTGTCACATTGTATAATAGCTGCCTCCGTTATGTTAGGTGAATCACAATCTCTGCTTCGGTGTGGCAGAATCTGCATTGTTGTCATTACTGAGACGACACATCTTAAAAACATTGGTAATCATGCCCATGAATGCTTTTTATACATACCTCAAAAAGCCTAAATCAAATCACAATATACCAGATAGATTGCTATTTAGATCTTGTTTTGTAAATTTTGACTGACTTTTCTGTATATGTTAGATGCATTGTTTCAAGATATAATGGTGGTCATGGAACAAATTAAATTTGTATCTCAAAGTATTACCGTTGAGGAAAGATTATTGGTGTCTTTTCTGAACAAGTATTTAAAGATTTGCAGCTATGGTGCAGGCAGTTCTGACTATGAAAACTAAATTAACTTATGAGGCTTCTACATATTACGTACCAAACTAAACTGATTTTTGCTGAACTAAAACTGAAACTTAGTTTAGAATCAATTTAGGCTTAGTTTAGGGTCAAGGTAAAAAAAAAACAACATAGTTCAGTGAAGTTTGTTAACGTTCTTGAGTCTAGAAAGTATTTTTTGTAAAACTTTGAATTAATGACGTAAGTTGTGTGGTCATGTAAACCAGTGCTTTCATCGAAACTTCATCTCTAGGTTATTGTCTACAAAAGCTGAAGAGCAGCTTGAATCAAATAGCAATATGTCCAATGAAATGCTATCTAGGTCTGACTTTATAAATCAACTGGATTTTCTTTATATGTTAGATGAAATGATATTGTCATTGGTGGAAATGATGTTGGAACTTTGTTCTCCTGTCAGTCTGAAAATCCTGAAGATATTTCTAATCTGATCCTACCTTGACATTTTATGAAAAATGTATTAAATAAAGTAAAGCTTATCTACACATTCATACTTTCTAGGCCATTAGACATAGAAATGAGAAATTTGTTATTAAAAAGTTATATAATACAAAATAAAAGATTATGTACTCATGTATTCAAGATCATTATACATAAAAAATGAAATGAATTATGTTAGAACATTGTTTCCCTGTCACCTGAAAATTCTGATGACATTTCTAATCTGATCCTACCTTGATGTGTTATGAAGAATGTATATAAAAGGAAAAAATTATCTACATATTTTATTATTTTAATATGAATTGGTATTGGTGGCTAGCCTGAATCAAATAGCAATATGACTTTGTTCTTCTGTCAGTCTGAAAATTCTGAAGACATTTCAAATATGATTCTACCTTGACGTTTTATGAAAAATGTATTAAAAAAAGAAAATATTATTTACTCATTCATAGTTTCTAGACCTTTAGACGTAGGAATAAGAAATTTGTTATAAAGAAATTATATAATAAATACAAGATTATGAACTTGTGTATTCTAATTCATTATACATAAGAAAGGAAATGAATTATAGCTGTGCCAATAGCATAGTAGTTAAAATAACAAAAATAAATAGGCTAGGCTGAATCAAATAGCAATGTCAGATGAACACCTATCTAGGTCTGATTTTGTAAATCTGATTAGATGAAATGATATTGTCATTTATGCTTTTATTTTTATTTTTTTTTAAAAACTAATCCTACCTTGCCTTGTCATGAAACATATGTATATATATACTTTTTGGGGGGTCACCCTATATATATATATTGTGTGTGTGTGTGTCACTCGGCTCTTACATTCTCCTTTTTAACATTGTCCTTTTAAATGTCGTCTTAAATGTACTCATAAAACATGCTCTTTATTGGTGATTGTTCATTACGGTGTCATAATGATGACCTTCGACCTTCCAGTAATAGAACACGCAGGCTATAACCGGTAACAACTCTGCCACATAAAAATGGAAAAGATAATGTAGTTATTCATGTTTTTTTAGGTCATTAGACATAGGAATGTGAAATATATAATTATAATCTTTATTCTTTATTTACGTGCCACATGTGATTAACAAATTTAGAATTTTGCTTTCAAATTGACCTTTAGCAAGGTCATTGTTTAAAGTCCATAACCGGAAATGCAACAGATTTTCTTTGGGAGTTAGTTCCTTGTTGAACACAGATTCTTGGTCTCTTTTATGAACGGGCATTGAAAGATTTGCTGCTGTGATATAAACAGTTCTGATTACAAAACTGAATCAACTAATGATGTTTCTACATACATACATACATTTAAACAGACAGGTGAGAGTTATATTGCAGATGAATTGTCATTGGTGGAAATGATGTTGGAACTTTGTTCTCCTGTCAGTCTGAAAATCCTGAAGACATTTCTAATCTGATTCTACCTTGACATGTTATAAAGAAATGAAAATAATAATAAACAAACAAATTATGTTTTCTATATCATTAAATAGGAGAATGTAAAATAATCTTCATAACCGGAATAAGTATTTTTTGAGTGAAATACATAATTTCCTTGTAAAGATGGTCAAAGAAATACAAAAATATGTCAGTCCAAATTAAATATTCATATGGATTGCTATTTAGATCTGATTTTAAAAAATTCAACTGACTTCTTGTTATATATAAGATTAATAGCAACCAAAAAATAGGCTACCCTGAATCAAATAACGATATGCCCACTAGATTCGTATTTAGCTATGACTTTGTTAATCTTACTGACTTCTCATATTTATGAATTAATATCGTCATTGTTGGAAATGATGTTGGAACTTTGTTTCCCTGTCATCTGAAAATATTGATGACATTTTGAATCTGATCCTACGACATCTTACGAAAAATGTGTATAATAAAAAACTTAACTACTTATCCATGCTTTCTAAATCGTTAGAGATAGGTATGTTAACGTATGTGCTATAAAATGTATATGAAATAAAAACAATTATCTACTTATATATTCTAGATAGTAATGAAAATGAAATATATTTGTACTGATAACGTAAGTGATAAAACTAAAAAAAAAAAAAAAATAGGCTACCCTGAATCAAATAGCAATATGCAAGATAGACTGCTAATTACGAGTGACTTTGTAAACCTGACTAACTTTATTTTATGTATTAGATGAAGTAATGTTCTAATTTGTGGATATAATGTTGGAACTTTGTTTCTCTCTCATCCGAATATTCTGATGACATTTTTAATTTTATCCTACCTTCATGTGTTATGAAAAATGTATATAAAAGAAAAAAATATGTAAATATTTTATTTTTTTAATATTAATTGTCATTGGTGGCTAGCCTGAATCAAATAGCAATAGATGGACTGACTTTTCCTCATATATTGTATGAATTAATATTGTCATTGGTGGAGATGATGTTGGAACTTTGTTCTCCTGTCAGTCGGAAAATCCTGAAGACATTTCTAATCTGATCCTACCTTTACATGTTATAAAGAATGAATGTATTAATAAACAAAACAAAAAAATTATGCATTCATTTATGTTTTCTAGGAGAATGTAAAATATGAAATTCCATAAAATTATAATCTTCATAGGCAGAACAAGTATTTTTTGAGTGAAATACATAATTTCTTTGTAAAGATGGTCAAAGAAATACAAAAATATGTCAGTCCAAATTAAATATTCATATGGATTTCTATTTAGATCTGATTTAAAAAAATTCAACTAACTTCTTGTTATATATTAGATTAATAGCAACGAAAAAATAGGCTATCCTGAATCAAATATCGACATGCACACTAGATTAGTATTTAGCTCTGACTTTGTTAATCTTACTGACTTCTCATATGTATGAATTAATATCGTCATTGTTGGAACTGAAAATCCTGATAACATTTTTAATCTGATCCTACGGTAAGGTCATTGTTTAAACTACATAACCGGAAATGCAACAGATTTTCTTTGGGAGTTAGTTCCTTGTTGAGAACAGATTTTTGGTATCTTTTATGAACGGGCACTGAAAGATATGCAGCCGTGACATAAGTAGTTCTGACTACGAATAGAGAAAACTGAATCAACAAACGATGCTTCTACACAATACGTACCAAACTAAACAGATTTTTCCTGAACTAAACATACAACTTAGTTTTGAGACAATTTAGGGTTTGTTTAGAATCAAGGTTAAAAAAAAAATCATAGTTCAGTGAAGTTTGTTACTGTTTCGAGTCTAAAAAAGTTTCTTTTCTGAATTAATGACGTGAGTACTACAAATATTTTGAATACCTATTCTCAAAAAATACTAGTGTGGTGATGTAGAACAGTGTTTTCATTGAGATCCCATCTTTAGGTGATTGCCTACTAAGGCTGAAGAGCAGCCTGAATCAAAAAGCAATATGTCAAATGGAATGCTTCTGTAAATGAACTAACTTTTTTCATGTTAGATGAATTGATATTGTTATTGGTGGAAATGATGTTGGAACTTTGTTCCCCTGTCAGTCTGAGAATACTGAAGACATTTCTAATCTGATTCTACCTCGACATATTACAAAGAATATATGTAATCAAATCAATAGATTATCTACCCATTCATATAGGGCGGGACGCTATAATTGCTACCCAAGAGAAAAAAAACACAAAAACTTTATTTTAAAACTTTTATTCAAAAAAAATCAATTCAGGTAACTATTCAATGAGCCTTAATCATCGTCCAAAACTGGGAGCATGCCTTTTCCACAAGTGCTGGTAGGAGCTCAGCGAATACTCGGTGGATGGTGCTAATCCGGCTAGCTTTGGTGTTGTGGGAGGTCATGTTGGTGATGTTCTCGACATATGACCAAACGAAGTAGTTCAACGAGTTTAGGTTGAGGAAGGAGAGAAGGGTTCAAAGTCATAACACTCCTTTTGAAGCCAAGTGGAGGTCTCTTTGGACTTGTGGACCAACATCAAGTTCTGCGGCCACAGCCAGTCCCTGCCAGTGCCTACCTGATTGCACCAGGGGATCACCACACTTTTCAGCACATCCAGATACAGTTTGGTGTTAACTTTCAAGCCGACTTCGAAGATGTGAGGTGGCATGATTTGGCCCTTACTTGAAACCACACCAAAAGCCATAACCGTGTCCGGAAACTTTTTTTTCATCACACTGGACACGTCCCTATTATTTGTGGCAATCTAACGATGCATTTTGAGGTTACTGGCAATGTTCTGTTTTCATAATTTGGATCAGTAGAGAGCATGAGTTGTACAGCGGCGCATCTCCAATCTCACTTGTTGAACATTGTGTCACTTTCAGATATAATAGAAGGCTCCTATCGCTCCTGGGATTGGTTTGTTCACAACTGGCCAACTAGTAGATGATCTGCAATAAAAAAAAAAATAATAGTTTCCACGAAACAGAAATGGAATCATGTCACCATTTCTAGGGCGACAATTTTATCGTTCCACCCTGTGTTTTCTAGATTGCTAGAAATAGGAATGTGAAATTTGTGTTCTAAAGACTGTATGCTTTAAAAGATTATGTACTTATGTTTTCTAGATCATTAACAGTAGAAATATGAAATTAGTATGTGTTATAAAAAATCTAGATAAAACAAAGATTATCTATGTATTCTAGGTTATTACATATGGATCTTGAAATTAAAAGAAGAAATGGCTAGTTAGAATCAAACATTGATTTGTCAGATTTATTGCTTTTTAGGTCAAACATGTCTGATGCGTTATAATAATAGGATGTATTATCTACTTATGAACTGTACTTTCCTTGTGTTATCTGTGGATTTATTGTCATTTTCGTGTAAATTTTAAAAATTCATAAAATAGAGTAGGAGTCCTGAAAAGATGAATCAAAAATAGTAAAAAATGCAAGGGAGATAACTTATTACTTTTAATTAAGATAGGAATTATCTCTATCACATTTTGAACTTTTTAAGTTATTCTATAAAATTGCCTACGTTGTTTAAATATTCTAGAATAACTGTTTTTTTTTTTTTTTTTTTTTACATAGACGTCACCACTTATCAAGGCCGATAGGCCACTCAAGGATAAGGGTTAAAGAGTGTAGAGTAGTCAAAAGGACAATATAGTAATCGATAGTAATGGAAGTTCGGTAAATTTGTTAACTTAAGTGGACGGCTCATCAGAAACTTGTTCACGTTGGACTTGAAGACAACCATATTATAGAAAGCTGGAAAGCAGGAAAACGGGAGAAAATTCCACAGGCGTGCAGTTCTAAGGAAGTAGCTTTGATCATGGAATCTATGTTTAGGTTTAGGCACAGATAAAGAGTGTGGAAAATTATTGATAATGTTTTCAGCTAGTCTAGTGTTTCTTGTGAAAATTTGGCGAGGGGGGACCATAGATTAAAGCTCAGTCGAACACTTTCCATGAAAATAATGATAAAGCAGAGACAAACTCGCAACATCTCTTCTGTGAAACAGAGGTTGCAGGGAAGAGAAAAGGACATCTCCCACCAGGCCCCGAAGTCTATTTTGGTGTTTGTTCAATTTCTATCTGATGGAAAATTAGCCTACAGTGATTCTGGTTATTGTGATAATAGTGGTAAAAGGAGATAGCACGTTCTCTTAATGAGTTCGGTTTGGAAGAGTCTGAGAAGCTGGAGAAAATATAATAAAAAGAAGAAATGCATGATTCTTTGACACATTGGAGTGCGGAACAGATTAGCATTTGAAGAGTTTGTTTTGCTATTTTGCCACATCTGGACAGGAGCTGCTAGAAAAAACTTATCCTGCCTTGATAGAGTTCAAAATAGACTTTGTAGTCTAGTAGAGTATGCCCTTTTCTCTTCCCTGCAACCTCTTTCTCACACAAAGAGATTTTGCAAACCTGTCTCTACTTTATCGTTATTTTCATGGCAAGTGCTCGTCTGAGCTCCAATCTATGGTTCCCCCTCGCCAAACTTTCACGAGAAACACTTGGCTAGCTGAAAGCACTATCAATAATTTCTCCCACTCTTTATCTGTGCCTTAACCTAAACGTAGATTCCACGAACAAAGTTTCTTTCTTAGAACTTCACTTCTGTGGAACTGTCTTGCGTTTGCCTGCTTTCCAGCTGACTATGATATGGTTATCTTCAAGTCTAACGTAAACAAGTTCTTGATGAGCCATTCCACTTAAGTTAACAAATTTACCGAATTTCCATTACTAATAATTACTGTATTGTCTAATTGACTACTGTACACTCTTTAACGCTTATCCTCGAGTGGCCTCTGGGCCTTGGTAACTGGTGATGCTTATTTAAAAATATGTCTTAAGGTGGAGAGGAAAAAACAATTTACTTTACTATTGAGATGAAATATTATCGTCATTGGTGGAAATGATGTTGGAACTTTGTTTCCCTGTCATCTGAAAATCCTGATGACATCTTTAATCTGATCCGAACCTTGACGTGTTATCATATTCAGTTAAACATTAAAGTTTTACATGCCGCATGTGATTAATGAATTTAGACGTTTACTTTCAAACTGACCTTTAGCAAGGTCATTATTTAAACTACATAACCTAAAATGTAACAACTTTTCTTTGAGAGATAGTTCCTTGTTGAAGACAGATTCTTGGCCTCTTTTATGAACGGGCATTGAAAGATTTGCTGCTGTGACGTAAACAATTCTAATCACAAAACTGAATCAACTAATGATGTTTCTACACAATACATACGGAACTAAACTGACTTTTGATTAACTGAATCCCAAACTTAGTCAATTTAAACTTGGGTTAGGGTAAGAAAAAAGTAAACAAATAGTTCCGTGAAGTTTGTGTTATGTTTGCCAGTCTAAAAAATTTTCAGTGAAACTTTGAATTAATAATGCAAGTACGGAAACTTCCTTTAATACCTAATCTCAAAACACACTCGACTTTTATGACAGTGTGGTGATGTGGACTAGTGCTTTCATCGAATTAAGACATCATCTCTAGTTGATTGCTCATAAAAGCTAAAGAGCATCCTAAATCAAATAGTAATGTGGCAAATGGAATGCTATCTAGGTCTGACTTTGTAAATCGACTTGTTTTTTCTGTATATGTTAGATGAAATGATATTGTCATTGGTAGAAATGATGTTGGAACTTAGTTTTCCTGTCAGTCTGAAAATCTGAAGACATTTCTAATCTGATCCTACCTTGACATATTAAGCAGAATTTATATAAAAAATGATTTTGTATTTATTTTATTTGTTTGCATTGTATTGTGAGATATGTGAATATTATGAGATATATGATTATTATGAGATATATGAATATTATGAGATATGTGAATATTATGAGATATGTGAATATTATGAGATATGTGAATATTATGAGATATGTGAATATTATGAGATATATGATTATTATGAGATATATGAATATTATGAGATATGTGAATATTATGAGATATGTGAATATTATGAGATATGTGAATATTATGAGATATGTGAATATTATGAGATATATGAATATTAAACTTGAAATTCCATGAAACAAAATTACCAAAGATTTATACATTCACTAATACCTTGAGTTAGTATAGTATTTTGTAAAATGTATAAAAGGTTATCTTTTCATTCATAATTTCTAGATCCATTAGATGTTATAAATAAATTATATGATAAATAAAAGATTATGTACTTATGTATTCTTGATTATCTATTATATAAATCGCACCTGTCTGTTTAAATGTATGTATGTTTGCCTAAAACTTTTGACAGGAGCAACGGATTTTCACAAGATTGGTTATCTTTTTGAAGCGTAACCCTTCGGACGACAAATAGTGAAAAATTGGCAAAAAACATTAGTTCCTTCACCCTCAATTGGGCAATTTTCTACAAGGAGGGTCGGTTTTTCCGCTGACATTTTTTTAAGTCATTCAAACCTTGCATCGCATAAAAACCGTGGTTAGTGCATCGAAGGAGTATTTGCTTTTTCTTCACCTCTTTTTCCCCTGACGCGTTACGAGTTCGAGCTTGCTTAATACTTTTTTTTTTTTTGCTCAGTCAACACCCTAACACACACCTCCACTTTCTTTTCTGCCTTCGCGTGAGTTCGAACCTGCCTGTCTACTACACCTTTTTTTTTTTTTTTTGCTCAACACACACCTACAAACACTTGGGCAACGCCAGGCACTCAGGCTAGTTATATGTAAGAACAAAAAAATATAAGCTGATCTGAATCAAATAGCAATATTTCAGGTGTAGTGCTATCTAGGTCTGACTTTGAAAATTCAATTGACTTCTTTTTATATATTAGATGAATTAATATTATCATTTATGGAAATGATGTTGGAATTTTATGCGCTTGTCAGTCTGAAAATTCCGGAGACATTTCTAATCCGATGCAACCATGACATGTTATCAAGCATTATGAGTTATTTATGTTTTCTAGACCATTAAACATAGGAATGTGAAATTTAAAATTCTAATCTTCCTAACTAGATTAAGTATTTTTGGAGTGAAAGAACACAATAGGAAAAAGACATTGGCTACTCAGAATCAGATATGGATTTGTATGCTTCATTGCTATGTGGGTCTAACTGCGAGAGATTGATTGACTCAAGTTATTATATTAAATTAATATCGTCATTGTTGGAAATGATGTTGGAACTTTGTTTCCCTGTCATCTGAAAATCCTGATGACATTTTTAATCTGATCCTACCTTGACGTATTACGCAAAAATGTATATAATAAAGAAAGTGTTACTTAATTATTGCTGTACTTTCCTAGCGGTACCCAGAATTCATTAATGTCATTTTAGTTTAAATTTTAAAATTTATAAAATAATCTATGCATCTTGAAGAGATGGGAGAAAAATAAGCTAAAAATATGTCAGGTGAAGTGCTATCTAGGTCTGACTTTAAAAATTCAATTGACTTCTTTTTATATATTAGATGAATTAATATTATCATTTATGGAAATGATGCTGGAATTTTGTGCGCTTGTCAGTCTGAAAATCCCGGAGACATTTCTAATTCGATGCAACCATGACATGTTATAAAGCATTATGAGTTATTTATGTTTTCTAGACCATTAGATATGGGAATGTGAAATTTAAAATTCTAATCTTCCTAACTAGATTAAGTATTTTTGGAGTAAAAGAAGACAATAGGAAAAAGACATTGGCTACTCAGAATCAGATATGGATTTGTAGCTTCATTGCTATGTGGGTCTAACTGCGAGAGTCTGATTGACTCAAGTTATTATATTAAATTAATATCGTCATTGTTGGAAATGATGTTGGAACTTTGTTTCCCTGTCATCTGAAAATCCTGATGACATTTTTAATCTGATCCTACCTTGACGTATTACGCAAAAATGTATATAATAAAGAAAGTGTTACTTAATTATTGCTGTACTTTCCTAGCGGTACCCAGAATTCATTAATGTCATTTTAGTTTAAATTTTAAAATTTATAAAATAATCTATGCATCTTGAAGAGATGGGAGAAAAATAAGCTAAAAATATGTCAGGTGAAGTGCTATCTAGGTCTGACTTTAAAAATTCAATTGACTTCTTTTTATATATTAGATGAATTAATATTATCATTTATGGAAATGATGCTGGAATTTTGTGCGCTTGTCAGTCTGAAAATCCCGGAGACATTTCTAATTCGATGCAACCATGACATGTTATAAAGCATTATGAGTTATTTATGTTTTCTAGACCATTAGATATGGGAATGTGAAATTTAAAATTCTAATCTTCCTAACTAGATTAAGTATTTTTGGAGTAAAATAAGACAATAGGAAAAAGACATTGGCTACTCAGAATCAGATATGGATTTGTAGCTTCATTGCTATGTGGGTCTAACTGCGAGAGTCTGATTGACTCAAGTTATTATATTAAATTAATATCGTCATTGTTGGAAATGATGTTGGAACTTTGTTTCCCTGTCATCTGAAAATCCTGATGACATTTTTAATCTGATCCTACCTTGACGTATTACGCAAAAATGTATATAATAAAGAAAGTGTTACTTAATTATTGCTGTACTTTCCTAGCGGTACCCAGAATTCATTAATGTCATTTTAGTTTAAATTTTAAAATTTATAAAATAATCTATGCATCTTGAAGAGATGGGAGAAAAATAAGCTAAAAATATGTCAGGTGAAGTGCTATCTAGGTCTGACTTTAAAAATTCAATTGACTTCTTTTTATATATTAGATGAATTAATATTATCATTTATGGAAATGATGCTGGAATTTTGTGCGCTTGTCAGTCTGAAAATCCCGGAGACATTTCTAATTCGATGCAACCATGACATGTTATAAAGCATTATGAGTTATTTATGTTTTCTAGACCATTAGATATGGGAATGTGAAATTTAAAATTCTAATCTTCCTAACTAGATTAAGTA
This sequence comes from Euprymna scolopes, assembly GCF_053919585.1. Classification (NCBI taxonomy): domain Eukaryota; kingdom Metazoa; phylum Mollusca; class Cephalopoda; order Sepiida; family Sepiolidae; genus Euprymna; species Euprymna scolopes. Next base: position 48,935,304 of record NC_136523.1, on the reverse strand, counting down.
TTTTTGGAGTAAAAGAAGACAATAGGAAAAAGACATTGGCTACTCAGAATCAGATATGGATTTGTAGCTTCATTGCTATGTGGGTCTAACTGCGAGAGTCTGATTGACTCAAGTTATTATATTAAATTAATATCGTCATTGTTGGAAATGATGTTGGAACTTTGTTTCCCTGTCATCTGAAAATCCTGATGACATTTTTAATCTGATCCTACCTTGACGTATTACGCAAAAATGTATATAATAAAGAAAGTGTTACTTAATTATTGCTGTACTTTCCTAGCGGTACCCAGAATTCATTAATGTCATTTTAGTTTAAATTTTAAAATTTATAAAATAATCTATGCATCTTGAAGAGATGGGAGAAAAATAAGCTAAAAATATGTCAGGTGAAGTGCTATCTAGGTCTGACTTTAAAAATTCAATTGACTTCTTTTTATATATTAGATGAATTAATATTATCATTTATGGAAATGATGCTGGAATTTTGTGCGCTTGTCAGTCTGAAAATCCCGGAGACATTTCTAATTCGATGCAACCATGACATGTTATAAAGCATTATGAGTTATTTATGTTTTCTAGACCATTAGATATGGGAATGTGAAATTTAAAATTCTAATCTTCCTAACTAGATTAAGTATTTTTGGAGTAAAAGAAGACAATAGGAAAAAGACATTGGCTACTCAGAATCAGATATGGATTTGTAGCTTCATTGCTATGTGGGTCTAACTGCGAGAGTCTGATTGACTCAAGTTATTATATTAAATTAATATCGTCATTGTTGGAAATGATGTTGGAACTTTGTTTCCCTGTCATCTGAAAATCCTGATGACATTTTTAATCTGATCCTACCTTGACGTATTACGCAAAAATGTATATAATAAAGAAAGTGTTACTTAATTATTGCTGTACTTTCCTAGCGGTACCCAGAATTCATTAATGTCATTTTAGTTTAAATTTTAAAATTTATAAAATAATCTATGCATCTTGAAGAGATGGGAGAAAAATAAGCTAAAAATATGTCAGGTGAAGTGCTATCTAGGTCTGACTTTAAAAATTCAATTGACTTCTTTTTATATATTAGATGAATTAATATTATCATTTATGGAAATGATGCTGGAATTTTGTGCGCTTGTCAGTCTGAAAATCCCGGAGACATTTCTAATTCGATGCAACCATGACATGTTATAAAGCATTATGAGTTATTTATGTTTTCTAGACCATTAGATATGGGAATGTGAAATTTAAAATTCTAATCTTCCTAACTAGATTAAGTATTTTTGGAGTAAAAGAAGACAATAGGAAAAAGACATTGGCTACTCAGAATCAGATATGGATTTGTAGCTTCATTGCTATGTGGGTCTAACTGCGAGAGTCTGATTGACTCAAGTTATTATATTAAATTAATATCGTCATTGTTGGAAATGATGTTGGAACTTTGTTTCCCTGTCATCTGAAAATCCTGATGACATTTTTAATCTGATCCTACCTTGACGCAGAAAAGATTATGTACTTAATATTTTTTTTAATTATTAGACATAGGAAGGTGAAATTCAAATTCCACAAAACAACTCAACCAGAGTTTATGCATTCATTGAAATGTTGTGCTTAGAGTGAAGTACCTGTACAGCCATCGTTGCTTCTTTGCTTAACACAGAATCAGGAGTTCGTCTCACATAAGAAAAATATTATAATACCTATATGATATACTTCTCCCTCCGTTCTTTAGTTATTTCATATGTTATACTTTGAAAAAGGGCAGACTGCTTCAAAAGAAAAAAAAATATTCACAAAATTTTGCTTTAAAAAAGCTAATCTTTCAACCCTGGACAAGCCTTTGGATGTAGCTTTATTTTCAAATATCAGTATAATAATATATGATCTTTGTTGCAATATATTTTATTTAATTAAAATTCATTATTGAGATGAGTATTATTTATTAATTTTTTTATTGTGGACTATTATCCTCATCTTTCATAGTTGTTGTTTTACAATGCAGTGGATAGAAATATTGAATCTTTACAGTTCAGTCAGCGAAACATGGCATAAAAATTTTTTATTTTATTATTTGTATTGAACTATGTAGCAAAATATTTCTTTCTGAATATTTATTAGTATTTATTAGTTTATCTCACTTGTGTTAGTTCTATGTTTAAAATACAATGGACAGTATTTTTGTAGAAATGTTAATAAACTCCTAGTTGCTGCAGGTTATGGATTTTTCTGTGCAAAAAAACTAATTTTTTGTGATATTCATAAAAATATCTGCTTTATCAAAACATTTATTGAGTAAATATCTTTCCCATTCTGTGAAATTTCTAGTAAAGTAATATTATCATTGGTAGAAATGATGTTGGAACTTTGTTTTCCTGTCAGTCTGAAAATCCTGAAGACATTTCTAATCTGATCATACCTTGACGTGTTATAAAGCAGAATTTGTGTCACATTGTATAATAGCTGCCTCCGTTATGTTAGGTGAATCCCAATCTCTGCTTCGGTGTGGCAGAATCTGCATTGTTGTCATTACTGAGACGACACATCTTAAAAACATTGGTAATCATGCCCATGAATGCTTTTTATGCATACCCCAAAAAGCCTAAATTGAATCACAATATACCAGATAGGTTGCTATTTAGACCTGCAATTTCCAGAAACCTGACAGCGTATTTTAGTCATTTCTGTAAGTCTGGTGCTTATAAAGGTTGCACTAATTGAACCCTGTAAGGATACATGTGCAAGTTTTTAGAAAACTCTGTGAGATGGTAAATTTTTGAGAACGCCTTCGAATGGATGTGGTTGGGTTCTCTTCAATGCTTGAGTTTTGTCAGATGTATGTATTGAGCGACCTCGTCCATGTCTAAATTTATCATTTACAAAGCCCTGCTCTTGAAAACGCGTCACTAAGTTCATTATTGCAGGCCTACTAGAAGGATTAAATATTAAAATGGCACATATAAGATCTTTGCGTTGCAACAATTGACCATACATTTCCAAAGTTAAATTCAATTATCTTCATTCCTTATTCTGTTGTAAACTTTTATTTTATAATTCTGAAAAGAGAAATTAAAATATATTAATAGAAAAAAGTTATTTAATTTTTAAAATGTAAAATGACTTATGGGCTACCCTGTATATAATAATCAGATTAATACGCATATCATTTCGTGCGGTTGAATATATACAGAGTGTCCAAAAAGTCACTGAAGAGTTTTGAATTTAAATCGATTATTTTTGATGATATCTTTCTGTAAGTTTAATCTGACTAAGACATTGGGAAAAAAAAAAAAAAAATGCAAAATTCAAACAATCTTTATTCATGAAAAATAATGTCTTTTAAATGTTTAAAAATTTGGTTTCGCAAGCTGGCAGACCTCAAAACATCACCCCCCAAAGCCTGCAAGAAAATAAGGGAGTTAAATCGCAATCCAGAGATTCTGCAATCTGTTATGAATAATGTTTTGGAAAGAGCACAAATATGCGAAGCTGAAAATGGCCAACATTTAAAAGACGTTATCTATAAATATAAAAGCGAAATTGTATGTATGTATGTGTGTTCGCTTTTCCTGTATGTCTACAAAAGGCTTCTTTCAGAAAAGTGGTCGGTCGGTTCACAACTTTTTAAAAGTTTTATATCACATATAAATCGTAATATCTCACAGTTAACAACGAAGCTCGCCTGTGTATTTAATTTGCTAGATTTCGGGAAGATAAATATTCAACATTTGTTGCTCGCCGCATGTGGGTTAGTCTTTTTCCTATAATATCTTGGGAAAATAAAAATCCCTCAGTGAAACTTGACCTCATTAACTCATTAAAACGAGCACCTGCCAAATCCAAGTAATTAAATAAATTCAAATGTGTTTCCGTTAGCATCTCGCGGTGGGGCAATGGTTAACGTTGCACTTTTTTTTTTTTTTCACACTTTAATTTACAACTTTACCTCAACGGTTCGGGTTCGGTCCTTACCTACCAAAACATTTTTTTTACCCCCCCCCCGGAGTTACACACACACACACACACACACACACACACACCTCCAAACACCTGGGTAACGCCAGGTATCGCTCGCTAGTTTTTAATAAATAAAGATTGTTTGAATTTTGCATTTTTTAAAATAATTTCTGAATGTCTTAGTTAGATTGTGTTAAAATTACAGAAAAATATAAAAAATGAATCTATTTAAGTTCAAAACAGTTCAGTGACTTTTTGGACACGTTATATATAGGGTGGGCCAAAATAAGGGTCCTATTTTTAAAAATTCATAAATTCATGTAAGTCTTAAGAAGTGTTTTTCGGCCAAAATTTGTTTTGTTTATTTCAAAAAAAATCTCGGAAGGGTCAGTCTACACACACATAAAGTTTGGTGAGTTTAACTTTTATTTTGTGGAAGTTATTCAAATTTAAAGATAGGACCCTTATTTTGGCCCACCCTGTATATATATATATATATATATATATATATATATATATAGTCAGGTCATGTCATATGCTACTGGTACCATGTAACCCAGTACTACCTGCCTCATGGTTGGGTCACCAGCGACTAAACTGGTTCCCCCACCAGACTAGTTTGGTGAGGAGGGTGGCTAGTCTCCCTGAAGGATTAAACGCAAGACCTTCCAAAGGGCGAATGAACCCTTTTTGGGGGTCAACGGCCAACTAGCACCATGTGTGCTTGTATGTATGTGTGTGATGGGGTAGAGAGGACTCCCGTAAGCCGTGGTGAAGGCAACCTTTCTAGGAGAAGCAAATCTCTGATTTAAAAAACCATAAAGTGGGAGACCAGTACCTGCATTAAGCTGGTCTGCAGTTTAACTTGTTGCTGGCTATCTTGCTCTTGCTTATTGCTGGATCTCAACATCTTGAACCGAGAGAGAGACTTAGCTGTCGTACAAAGCTAAGACTCTATAACATCATCTGTGTATGGATACTCCCTCAGGCATTTGTCCTGTGGCGATGGAAGTCATTTTCCGGCGGCTCATGAACTTTAAGTGTCTGAGGGAGTGGCACTCGTCTGACAAGACGTTGCAATCATCATATATATATATATATATATATACTATTGTAAATTGCTTGAAGCATTGTGTAAAGATAATTCATAGGAGGCGATTTATTATTAATTATTACTTGCTATATGTACAGATTGATGTAGGATCCATATCATATAATATTTCAGGGTAAAATACACTTCTTCAGAGTTACAATTTTCTCCCTAAAGACATTTCTAATCTGATACTACAGTGGCTTCTTGAAGACAGTTTTATACATAAACCGAAATAACTCTTTGTAAACATGCACTAGATGGTTGCACGTTTAGGGTTGCATGTTTTGTGCGCATGCGAATAGCATGCTTGCTATGAATGAGAGATGTTTGGCCAAGAGCACAAAACAGATTGAAAATATCTCTGATTTGGAGTCGGAGCACCCAGAATTTTATTTCACTTTGAAATAAAAATAATGTCGCTCTAAATAAGGATTTATACTGAGAGCAAACTACTTGATAAAAATAATGTTCATAGATTGTCTGCAGATAGATCCTTATCAATGGACATTGGCTGACTGCTATCTCTGGTGAATATCTTTAGTCGTCAGTTGTAAGGAGAGTAGAAAGCAACGCCAGGTACCCCTGCTAGTCTATTATATAAATCTCAGACGTAGGTTTTTTTGTGTGTTTTTGTGTGTCCGTATGTCTGCTAAAAACTTTCATCAGCTGCATCCGAACGGGTCGAAACCAGTATTATCAGAAAGAGCGATGTCTCGGACAAATAATATGTGAAAATTAGGAGAAAAAAAAAAAGATTAATTCTGTGGTAGTTAACTGGACTATTTCTTGCAAAGAGGGTCACTTTTCACGTCGCTATTTTCGCAAGTCATGCACACGTATCAAACTGAAACTGTTTAAAAAGCGTATTTTGCAGGGTCGAGTTGTCGTGGTCCAATGGGCAAAAGCGTTTGCCAGTAACATTTTTCCCTTCTTTCCCTCTTTCATGTTTCAGGTTCAAGCCTGCCAACCGCGGCTATTTTTATTTTTTGATTTTAATTTTTTTTTTGTTTTTGCGGTCGCACGGGTTATCGCTGCGATTTTGATGGAAACAAAAGTTGTTTTGATTATTTTTTATTTTATTGTTTTGGGAAGTTTTTCCTTAGCTCATGGACAACAAAAAGTGCTCAACATAGCTTATTTTGTCCTTTAATTCTCACGTTCCATGAATGATGTTTCTGACAAAGTAGAAGAATTGCTGCTTTCTAGGTTGAAATCTGTCAACACTTATCATTGGCATATTTAAATTAAAAAAATTTTTTTTTTTTTAGCTCCCTATATCGAGTGGCTTCATGCCTTGTTTTGAGCAATTTCTATTAAAAAAAAAAAAAAGTGGCACTGTGTGTCACAAAGAAAAATCATGGTGGAAATGATGTTGGAACTTTGTTCTCCTGTCAGTCTGAAAATCTTGAAGACATTTCAAATCTGATCCTACCATGACATGTTACGAATAATATAAGAGTGCGTGCGCCATATTTGAGAACAGTTTTTTATACATAAACAAACATAACTTTTAGAAATATATACTTTTACTTACCAAACGTTTTTAACTCTTTATGACCTGAATTATGATGTAGCTGATTAAAAAATATTTAATTTTAGTTAATTTAAAGGGTATGATTGTCTTCAAACTGGGAAAAAGTACATTTCAATAAAAAAAAACACTGAGCTAATACGTACAAGGCGTGTTTCAAATTCCCACTTTATTTATGCCGTTATACAGGGTGGGCCAAAATAAGGGTCCTATTTTTAAAAATTCATAAATTCATGTAAGTTTTAAGAAGTGTTTTTCGGCCAAAATTTGTTTTGTTTATTTCAAAAAAATCTCGGAAGGGTCAGTCTACACACACATAAAGTTTGGTGAGTTTAACTTTTATTTTGTGGAAGTTATTCAAATTTAAAGATAGGACCCTTATTTTGGCCCACCCTGTATTTATTTATTACTGAACGAATTAGTTCAGCCAGGTCATAAAGGGTTAAGCATAAAAATAAATATATCGTTTTGTAAGTTAATGTAGTCGCATTATGTAATGTGTATATTAGTGTTGGGACGATTAATCGGAATCGGAAAAAATTGGAACTTTTGAAGGAATCTGTATTGGAAAAAAAGTAGCCTAATTTCCGATTCCAAAACAATGTAGTTTCCTTGAAGCATTGTGTAGTGTGTATAATATAGAATTTATTATAGGAGGTAATTTATTTATTATAATTTTATTCGTTTTGATGCAGGATCCATATAAAATATTTTGGAGGAAAAAATTTACTTTCTCAGAAGAGGTCCTGGATATGACCTTAAACTATATCCAATGATGAGGCCCCAGCTTGTGGGCTTTGGGGAGTGTGGAGCCACCCTTTAATTACCATTGCTCCCAGGTCCACTCTGACCCGGAGTGGTAGTACCTGTTAGGGTCCCAACTATGGGTTAAATAGAAACTGATTGTAAAACAACAAATATATTCTATTAAAAAATTTTTCTTAAATCTTTGGATTCGGCATTAAATAACCCGAAAAGAGTTGATATGCCGTAAAACAAAAACAACCAACCAACCAATCCTCAGAAGAATTTTTTCCCCGAAATATATCATCATCTGGACCCTACATCAAAATGCACTGATAGTAAGGTTGTATTCTTTTACTTACTAAACGTTTTTAAGCAGTAAGAATAAATATATTGTTTTGTAGATTAATGTAGTTTACTTAAAGCATTGTGTTGTATATATATATATAAAAATAATCTATGGGAAGTAGTTTCTTGCTATCGGTGTGGTATGATGTAAGATTTGTATATTTTGTGGGGAAATTCACTTCCTCGGAAAAACATTCTCCTGAAATATCATTCACACCCTAAATTAAACTTCACTAAACTTGCAAATAAGATTATAATCTTACAATATAAGCAGCACTTTCTCTGTTTGTTTGTATGTTTGTTCATATTTTGGACAAACATACAAACTGGACGACAGATACTATGCTGCCAAGGAGCCATAAAAATAATATTTTTTTTTGTGACTAGGAATTTTTAAATGAATGAAATAAAAACTATTATCAATATATATAGTGCATCAACATATAGTTTTTAAAACAAGTAATATTACTTTTAAATTATTTATGCCGATAATATTGTGGAGGTCTGTGTTTGCACTTGACATTTATAAAAAGGAAATATGCTTTACTTTAATTTATTCATATAAATAATATTGTGAGGTCTGCATTCATACTTGGCATTTGTAAAAAGAGATATATTATATACTAGGATTTGGCCTCATATATATATATATATATATATATATATATGACAAACAAAGTGGTGACCTCCCAAGTAAATAAAAAAAGAAAACAAAAAAGTGTGTATTTGTGCAAAAACAATTTAATCTTCTACATATATAAAGAGCAAAATTTGTGTGTGTGTTTGTATGTCTGCCAAAAAACTTCCGACAGACGTGTCGGAACACAACGAAACCTGTATTGTTTTCAAGCTTGATCTTTCTGACGACAAATATATAAAAAATTGGCCAAAAAACATTAACTCCTTCACCCTCAACTCGTCAGTTTTCTACAAGGAGGGGTCACTTTTTTTGCTGACAGTTTTGCAAGTCATCGTCTCCTTCCGATTGACTACGCTTAATTTCGACTTTCGCGACTTCCAATTCTGTCATGGTCGCATCTGCAAAGACATCACGTTTTCTTTTTCACCTTCTTTTACCTCCTTCACATTACCAAGTACCCCCGCTAGTTTAATATAAGAAATGTAAATAAAAAGTATATTAAGAAAATTTTACTGTAAACTAGCAGGACCCGTTTCTAGGCATCGCCCTAGGAAATATAAAAGAATGTTAAGTCAACGAATATATTAAATATTCCTTTTGAATTGCTAACTACTACTTTTCGCTGGAAATATGGCACAAAGCCAGAACAGATTTGTGAAGTGAATCAACTCCACCAAAAAAATTAAATTGTGATGTGTGAGTCACAGAAAATAGTGACTTGTGGATAAATTGCTAAAAAATGTAAATGCAAAAGAAATGTTATGTATTGAAAGCAAAAGTAAATGAATGGTTTCTTAAGTATTTGTTAACCAGAGCATGTAATCTTTGAAAAAATAAATGAAAGTTATCTGTGGAATTGTTTTACTGACACATCCGAAAACAAATGAGCATATTATATAGTAAAAACAAACATGTATTCTTGAAGAAAACTATTTTTACCAGTAAAATTATTTCGTAGTTTGACTGAAATCTAATATATAAAAGGCTATATGTCTGTCTCTATATTTTAAAACTATCCCTTCCAAAACTAAAAGTTGCAGAGCGGCGCAAGGGGCCTCAAATGATTGGATTTTTTATGGACCGTTCTTTTATGGGTCTTTAAGCGGTTAAAATAGTTTTTAAGGGGTCAAAATTGAAAAAATCGTTATACATTTTGTGCATTTATTTTAAATTTTCAATCAGTTTATAAGTGTGTTACGTTGGTGCAGTGGTAATGTCACCAGCTTTAAATGTTACAGTTTTACTTTCGGTTGCGATTCTAGCTGATGGCACCCAAATGCTTTTTTTTTTTTACTTTTGAAATCGTGACTCTATAAAATCTGAACAAAGAAAAATATCGTATTTAAGCGTATTTTACGCCTGGGAAAATCTGGCCCTTCATTTCCCTGCTAATAGAATTTTTAAAAATTAGAACTGATTTTAAGTTATATATATATGGAAACTAGTAGGGGTATCCAACGTTGCCCAGGTTACAAAAAAAAAAAAGAAAATAAAGTTGCGTTTGACTACACTTGTTAAATGATTTTTTTTTAATTTAATTATTTTTACTGTACAATGATTTATATCAGTTTGAAGGGGCATGTGAGGGAGAAAAAAAAATATTAAGCAGTAACGGTTTAAAAACAATATTTGTGATTTACGTAAGTAATGATCATGCATTTAATAATAATCAACCCTTGATTAAATCAACCGCCGATAAAAAAAAAAAAATTCAAAATAAGAAAAATGATACAAAGTACAAAACAGAAAATATTTAACAAAACCTTTAAACCCTCTTTAAATGCAAAAGCTTACCGAAATAAGCGTTTTCAAAGATATGTGTAAAAAAAAAAAAAAAAAAAAAAAAAAAAAAAAGATGTCTGCCCTGTAAAATGGGTTCGAATGCAAAAACTAATAGTTATAAGACAACCCTCTAACCCATTTTGCTACGGCGAGGATCATAATATGACGTTGCAAATTTATGTATTTAAGGTATCCGAGAACTGAATGTTCCACGCATGCGCAGATGTTAAAATCGTTTAGAAAGAGATGATTTTACGTGACCCCACCTCCCCATCAGATTCTGCCGTCATGAATATTTTTTTTTCAGTACTTTTGATGTCACACGTCTGAAAGATTGATGGTTCTAACACTACCACATTTATGATGATCCGTTTTGTAGTTTTTAACTTTTAGCAAGACATACAAACACACACACACTAACAAACAGCGAGACATGATGGAGTATGCAAGTACCTCCACTGGATCATCTGTAAAAAATTAAACATCCAGTGTAGCAGCAAGTCCTGGGAACATCAACCTGAAAAAACAGTTGGAAATGATTTATATACCATACATTACGACCATGTAATCCCTACAGCCACCTACCTTGAAAATGCTGCTGTGAAACCTGACATAGTTATATGGAATAAGTCAGAGAGAGTTGCAACCTTGATTGAAGTGAGTGTTCCTAATGATGGCGGTTTTAACAGAGCTGAAAGAGAGAAACGGACCAAATACCAAGGTCTCATGTATGATATGAAAAGAAACTGGAACCTAAAGGGCATATCGATCATACCAGTTATCATAGGTGTCACAGGACTTATGAAGAAGAACCTGAAGTCCTACCTAACTAATATTCCTGGTGAACCAAGTGCAAAAGAGATTCAGACAATTGCACTTAAGGGAACAGCGAGGATACTAAAAAGAGCTCTCGGTTGGTTTCAATAAAAAAGCGGGGCAATGTTGGCAGCTGGTTTGGTTGCCCCATACCCAGCATTACAATCTTCAAAGGAAGAAAAAAAAAAAAACAACTTAAATTTATATAATAGAAGAAGAAGAAAATCTATATATATATAAAAGGCAAAAGTGGCGTGCAGGCTTTTTTCGGGAGGGGGGGGGTTCTAGATTTTAGAACTTTCCTTATATTCCTTAGATTATAATATCTCCGATTTGCGAACGGATGTCGTCTCTACATTTTTTTTGATCGACTTTTATAAAATTCCCACTATTCCGTCTTTTTGCGTGTTTGTTTGTCTTTTTCATATAAAAGCAAAACTAATCAGTGAAGTAGGCTGTCTTGCTTTCCTGCCAGGAATGTCTTGAAAGCAATTAGCTTTGATCAATATGGTGAAAACCGTTCATATCAGACAATTGCTATTCATTTGAGAGTTCCTCCGTTTTTGGGGGAGCTTGGTTTCCCCAACATTGTGTGCAAACAAATAAATGAAACAGCAGAAAGCTGAACTGGCCTTCAGCCAACGTTCATTTCTATGCTTGCGTGAACTCATTTCTGCAAGTTAACTTTTTAATCGTTAAATTTGAACGTTTTTCACTTCCCCTTGCCTCTTTTTTTTTTTTTGCGCTCACATGGGCACTCGCTGCTATTTTGATTGAAACAAAAGTTCATTTATTTATTTATTTATTTTTTTTAGAGCTGGGGTGGAGGGATTTGTTCAATAGGCTTAGTATACCACCTCTCTCCACCCGGGCAACGCTGGGTAGCCATGCTAGTATACTTCAAAAGAAAAATCCAGATTAAAAACAAAACAGTTGTTCCCTCCTCAACAGGGTCAATTTTTTGTTTTTTATACTTTATCTAAAACCTCCAACATTCAGACTCGTTTAGTCTGGCACTATTCGATAAACTGGAAAAAATCAAAATGCATTTCTTTAATGATTCTAATTGTCAAAAATTTCTTTAATTCATTATTTTTTTATTTATTTTTTTCAGGCTGGTAATCCTGTCGTTCACAATGGTCTGGAATTTTTAACGATTACAATTAAGGGCCAGAGTTTTATGCTGCACCACATCCGAAAAATGATTGGTAAGTATCCGATATGTCAAATGATATGTCATATATAATACTAATAGCAGGGAAACCTGATATTGCCCAGGATTGAATGAGGGTCAACGCATGTTCCACACCATATTGTTATTATCAGTGAAATCGCCCATTTTTCAATCAAATTGATTGGCCTACTCTAGTTAAGGACCCGTTACTAAGCACTGGGAGTAAACTTCACATCCCTTCTCACAATGATTTTGTCCATAGTACATTCTGTCTACATTGCACTGTAGAGAACCTACTGTTGATTTGATTAAATTATTTTCATGTAATGATTTAAATTAAAGTTTAAAATGCAAAAGCTAAGTATCATAGTTCAGTTGTGCTCTAAACAGAAACATTCATTTCAAACGAAACTCTGTTTTATCAGAGAACATGCTGTTGATTTTATATGCCAAGCCCTTCTGCTTGTGTGTTGATAACACTTCTTAAATGTACTTGTGATGTTAGGCTGTATAAGGTGTTAACTTTTGTTCAAAATAGAACTGTTCCTTCTTTAATCAGATTTTTTGAACCCTTTATTTAACCCTTTATGACCTGAATTATGATGTAGATCAGAGGAGCACACACATTTTTCAGCATGAGAGCTACTAAGACAACTCAATTAAGACTAAGTCAAAACGATCTACCACCTACTAAAAATGCAAAACACATTTCTAAATATATTGTAAATTATTTTTATATGTACAGTATTACTTCCAAAAATGTATACAATTGAGGGATGCTCACACCACTTTAAATACCAAAGATTTGAATAAAAACATAAAATTCCAAATTTTATATCTTCAAAAGAATTGTTTCATTTTATTAAAAAAAAAATTTTTTTTTTTTTTTAAATTTCCTTTACAAATTTCTAGGAGATAAAGGTAAAAAAAAAAAAAATCCCTGTTATCAGAAAAAGATGGGGGGGGGGCACATGGATGGGCTAGGAACTCAAAACTGCTTAACATTTTTAATCCATGCTCTTTTATGTGTTAATTTCCTTCATATTTCTGTTCTGTGTTGCCTTCAGATATGGCTTCTTTTTAACACATTTTAATCGAACAGGGAGTGTTTAAAGTAAGCTATTTTTTAATTTTTTTTTCTAAACTTTTATAAAGTGATATAATACTGAATTATATATACACACATACACACATTAAATATTTACATTTTTGATTTTATCAAATCAATGGTTTTATTACCAAGAAATGTACTTTGATTAAATATTTTACTCTTACACCTGTAATTGAGCATTAGTCAATATCACTTCCAAAAATGTATACAATTGAGGGATACTCACATCACCTTAAATACCAAAACTGGATGATGAGGATTACAACTCTGCATGTTTAAGCGTTGGATTTTAGACATTTTCTAGGATCAAAATCATGTAATGGATTTTGATTAAAACTGAAATATTCTAGACATAAGGTTTAGCAGGATTATATGTTGATTTTAATATTCGTAAGTAGATGTAAAAGTGGTGCAAAACTGGGATGATGTTCTTCTAGTATTGCCCATTCTACAGTACCTTAAATACCAAAATCCCCCATTATTTTAAGTCAGGGGGGCACATACATTTTTCAGCATGAGAACTTATGACATAAGTCTAAATGATCTCCCACATACTAAAAATGCAAAACATTATAAATATATTGAAAATTATTTTTATATGCGTGGTATATGCAGGTGCACCTTGCATTACTATATCTACCCATGTTGCACAGTGCAACGCTGTATATTTTTTTGTCATTACCTTACACTTGATGCCTTACATTAGGTAGAATCAATCGGGGACGCATAGTCCAGATAGTAGGTGCTAATAACCAGTCTCAAGCAGGCTTATGGATGCTCATTAGTCGTGATAGAGTGGTATTTGGACTTAATGATCTTCATGTGGGAAAAGGCTGACTCACATAAATACGGCCAAATAATGCAGTCAAGAAGGTAGCACATTCACTCATGTTGAAGTTCTCTGTAAGTAGTTCTGGAAATCAGCTGAATGTCGGCTTCAAGTGTCAGAATCTCATCCTACACTAGAGAAGAGTTCAGGTGAAACAGTGTTGCAATTTTCGATGAAAGTCAAACATCATCTTGCAAAGAGCAGCACATGAACGTAGCAATTAGCTCAAGTAAAGCGAAGCATTTGTCAAAGTTCGACAGACATTTGCACTCTCAAGCTGCACACATGACTGCTTGTGGCTCCAGCTCTGCCGCAAGGTTCTGAAAGTTTGTCAGCGCCAACAGGGTTTTTTTTTTTTTTTATCAAATCAATGGTTTTATTACCAAGAAATGTACTTTGATTAAATATTTTACTCTTACACCTGTAATTGAGCATTAGTCAATATAACTTCCAAAAATGTATACAATTCAGGGATACTCACAACACCTTAAATTCCAAAATCCCCCATTATTTTAAATCCGGGGTGCACACACATTTTTCAGCAGGAGAACAACTTATGACATGGCTAAGACTAAAAATACAAAACATTATTTATAAATATATTGAAAATTATTTTTATATGCACAGTATTTGCATTTGTATCTTGCATTACTGCTTCAACCCATATTGCACAGTGCAACGCTGTATATTTTTTTGTCATTACCTTACTCTGATGATTTGCATTAGATGGAATCAGTCGGTGATGCAGTCTGGACAGTAGCTGCTAACAGCCAGCCTCAAGCAGACTTCCAGATGCTCATCAGTCGGTATTTGGACTTCATGATCTTCATGTAGACAAAAAACTGACATAAATAAGTACACTTAAATGCTGCAGTGAAGAAAGTAACACATTTACTGATGTTGTGAGTAATTTCCATAATTGTCCATGAACTCTGCATCAGCTGAATGTCGGCTTTTAGTGTCAGAATCTCATCCCTCACTCCAGAAGAGTTCAGATGAAACAGTGTTGTAATTTTTGATGCGAGTGAAACAACTGCAGCATCTTCAGTGAAACTATACAGACACACATGTGTATACTCACCTTTGATAAACCATTAATACCAGAAGATATCAGGATTGGCGGTACAATAGAAAAGGTAAAGCAATTTATACCAGTTCCCCTGCAATGTTTCAAATGTCAGAAATTTGTTCATCACAAAAAACATTTGCAGAGGATGCCAAGTCTGTGGGAAGTGTGGTGAACGTGACCCAAACCACGAGAAAGAAAAGGAGAGATAATGTATGTAAAACATATCAAACATGTACTATTCCCAGAAGCAGAAAAATTGTTGAAAGCTATATGGGAACAAAAACATATGTCAGTGTTGTACAAAAAAACATTAAAAAAAACCTCAGGACACCGTTCAAACAGATAATTATTAAAAATCTTTTAGAAACATTAATAAATTGGAACACAAATGAAAAGAAAATAGAAAAAAAGGGTTTTTTTTTTTTTTTTTTTTTACAAAGATGGCATCCTTTATCAAGGCCCAGAGGCCACTCGAGGATAAGGGTTAAAGAGTCTACAGTAGTCTATGGGACAATATAGTATTCAACAGCAACAAAACCAACTGAGCCTATTATGAAAACAATATGACTGCTTTGAACATTATTTCACACGTACATATGTGTATGTATTCCCTACATTCCAAAACTTAGGCCAATAAGATGTGTGTTTGCAAGTCGGAGATGTGCAATTTATATATATATATATATATATATATATATATATATATATATATATATATAATTATTTACTATAATAATTATTAAATACCTACATAGACACTGGTGTTTCATCCTTTCAGGAATTATCAGTGCAGGGTGTCATGATTAACATAAGTTGATAGATTTGAACCCGGCGATATTTATAAAAGTGAAAATGTGTGTGTTTGTGTACATTTCCCTACACAATATCTCTGTCAATTTTCAGTCTACAGACTCGAAATTTGATATACAGGGTAGTAAGATTTGGGGAAATCTTTGTAATCCGTTTTCGGTGAGAAATTTGACTGTTAAGGGATCAAAGTTCAACGATTTGACCTTTGAGGACTCTACCAAACTCCTCCGACAATTTTGGGTCTAAACACTTGAAATTTTAGATATAGGTTTCTTGGACATGGATCTAACTTAATAACTTGATTTGAGCCCAAAACAATAAATGTTAAGGGGTCATAATAGGGGTCAAAGTTTAAAAAAATTTGACCTCTGCGGTCTCTATCAAATTACTCAGACAATTTCTGGTCTAAACATTTAAAATTTTACATAAAGGATATTCAGAGATAGGGCAAGCTTTTTAATCGGTTTGGGTTGAAAATTTGAGCTACCAATATATAAATGTATGTATGTATGTTTGCATGTCAGCCTAAAACTTTCGACAATCAGTATTGTTTTGTAGCTCGACCCTTCAGACAACAAATACTGAAAAATTGGCTAAAAACATTAACTTCTTCATCCTCAACTGGGCACTTTTCTACAGGAAGGGGTCGCTTTTTTCACTGAAGTTTTCAAAAGTCATCCCCTCTTTTCGATTGTCTAGCCTTAATTTAAACCCATGTCACTTCTGGTTTGGCGGTGGTCGTAAAAGCAAAGACGTCAGGTTTTTTTTTTCCCATTCTTTTCCTCCTTCGCTGTACAGGTTCGAGCCTGCCTTCCTACTACCACTATTTTTTTTTTTTTTTGCTCAACATACACCTCCAAACACCCGGACAACGCTGAGCTGAAATGCTAGTATATATATGATGCACGCAATATATATAACCTGAATTTGATTTTTAGTTAACCCATAGTGGTTGATATGCAATAGAACCTAAACAGCAAAATAAAAATTGTTTATAAAATGTATATGTATTGAAATTTTTTAATTTTTTAAATATATGAATTTGTTAGATGTATAAATCAGTTAAATGTATTGACTTATTGAAATTGTTCTTTACTTTTTGTACAACTTTTATAAAATTTTAGTCAGCATTAAATGACCCAAAATGGGTTAATATGCTGTAAAACAAAATAATCGACCAAATTAAAGATTGCGTAATATTTATATTTTCTCAAGCATTCCCCATGGTGTGTATGTGTGTGTGTGTGTGTGTTTGAAAAATTGTCCGATTATTTTAATATTGAATATCCAAGAGGCTGGATTTGTCTCTCTGTTGCCATGTCTACTTTCCATCATAACGTAACTTCCTGAACACATCAGCTTAATGTTCTAGTTTTAACTTCAGATGGAAAATTCCTTTTTACTTAATCTACCTTTGTGTAGACTTTTCCTCATGTTCAAATATTACTACACAGAAAACCCTTTCCATTGGCCAAGCATCTATCAGCAGCAACGTTTGCCATTCATATGCACTATAAAAAAAAACATGCAGCCCAACGCATGTTTACAGAAAGTATCCCACTTCTGCTTCTTTATACTAATTTCCCATGATAAAAGTATAATACAAAAGTAACAAATGTATGTTAATATTAAAAATTCATGTGAACTTTTAATTACTTTTCGTTTCTTCTTCATCTTCTAGGACTCACTATTGCTATCGTTCGTGGATTCTGTGGTGTTGATGTCATAGATTTAGCGTGGAAACCTGAAAGGGTATGTATGATTATTTTCTTGCGAGATTAACTTTTTTGAAACTGTTTATTTATTATTCTCTACGATTATATAAAAGGAACTTTGTTTTTGTGTGAGTTCGTTCCCTATGGAATCCTAAACGGCTGGGCCGATTTTTAAAAAATTTCACACAAATGTACTTTATGTGCCTGACAGTGTTCTTAGATAGGTTTTGTATCAGAATATCTCCATTAAGTATTGATAACCAAAAAAAAAATCGAATGAAAGAAGGACAAGCGATTTTGATTAAAGTTAATGTCTTACACAGCCTAACGTCATAAGTACAGTTGAGAAGTTTTATTACCTCACAAGCAGAAAGGTCCGACATATAAAATCAACAGTAGGTTCTTGGATATGATAGGGGCATGTTAGAAATGAATGTTTCTGTTTAAAGCAAAATTGCACCATAATACTTGACTTTTGCATTTTAAACTTTAATTCAAGCCTTAATATAAAATCCTTGTGAAAATTCTGTTTTTTTTTTTTTTTTGCGTGTGAACTTTGACAATAAATATTAATAAATAAAATAAATAAATGTTTAAAGGAATTTTATTTGGAGGTGGGGATAACATGAGAACCTCCTCCTATATAAAGATGTAAATATTTTAGATTTTCATTAAATTTAATTCATATGAGCGCTTAAGCAGGATTGCCTTAATTTCAATTTCTTTAGACTACTTGAGTATTATCCTCAATTTTAGACATTTTTTTTTTTTTCATAGGCATCACCACATTATCAAGGCCAAGAGGCCACTCAAGGATAATTTTCCAGAATCAAAATCATATACTGGATTTTTATCAAAATTGGAATAAGGATTCCAAATGTAAGGTTTAATAGGGTGATGTTGAGTACAATTTGACTCGTAGTTATTAGACACCAATTAAGTAAGATTCCTTGAATTTCGATTTCTTTTTTAAGCCATAAATATGAGACATTTTCTACAGTAAAAATCATTTAATGGATTTTGATCAGAATTGAAATAAGGATTCTAGACATAAGGTTCAGTATATCTTGATTTTAAGGTTCAGTATATCTTGATTTTAATCTTCATAAGAGAACATAAATAATGCAAAACTAATATTTTCAGGGAATTAGTTTTACTTATCCGGGGACAAGGTATTCTTTATATATTTTATTTTTTATTCCCTGACAAAGGAGGGATTGGACCTATTAATTCACTCTCGTTTATCTATTTGCACTTTTCTCAATAACCATGACTTAGATTTTTTTTTTTTAAATTTTACACAAACATTAGTCATGGTGAAAGTAAATTTTTGCCAGAACGAATTTTCCTAGATAACTCTAAATCAATCAATATTTATTATTTCATTATTACTACCAGCAGTGAAAGATTTTGTTTAAACAAAATCAAATAAAAAAAAATATAATTGAACAAATAGTTTTTGGCATTGGAAAATAGACACAAATTTTTCCGATACCAATTTCGATACCCCCAAAAGTCCTGATTTTTTCCGATTCCGGATTCCAATTAATCCCAACACTGGTATTATATTATTTTAAAAAAATTTATATATTAGTGAAATAACTAGATTGTGTCTATATTTTGTTATTGGGGAAGTGGTATTTTTCACCGGAGAGTCATAAATTTAACAGGCTTCTTGTATTTAAATCTCTGAAACAGCCTCATGGTAAACAGCTGACGAGCTCCGTTTTCTATTCAATTCTTTTTTTCATAATTGAATTCCTCTTTTGTAATTGTGATTTTTTTCCAGTGGTAAGTTTACTCAAATGCTAAGTCTGCGATCTATTGAATTTAGTATACCTCGGAATTTAAACAGCATATATTGAATTTAGTATAGCTCGGAATTTAAACTGCATTTATTTTATTTTTATTTTATATATAACATGCTCCAAGACTTCAGTTTTATCTTCTATTTCAGGTGGACATTCCTAAAGCACCGGGACTTGGACTCGTTTTGGAAAAGGTAATATCATCATCATCATTAAAATTACTATCCTTGTGATAGTTGGAAAACTAAATGTTTTGGTTTTGATTTTGGCCGATGGCACATAAGTCATTTTTCTTTTAACTTTTGAAATCACTATATATTGGGTGCAATATAATAATCAATAGGGGTGGCTCTATGATAATAAATACAAAATCTGCATAAATTAAAATGTGAACCGATGGGGGCCGGGCGATGCCGGGAGAACCTTGCAAGTTGATTAAGAGACAGCCTGTTGTCTGGGTGGCCCCATTGACACGAATTCAGGGGAATTCTAATGATGATGATGATGATGTTTTAAAGAATAAATCTGGTTCTTGATAGATAATCAAAATGATCTCCCCCTCCCCCAAGGATGAATAGCCGAGAAGTATTTACGCCGGAATGAAAGTCATAAAAATAATTCCTAAGCAGAACAGCCAGGACACTTATGTTAATTGACAGACCACCAAGGGTTAATAGTCGTCAAGTAGCTGAGCTTAATGGAAATTGTCTATGAGAGGAATATTAGTTGTTAAAAAATCCGGTCTAAGAAATGTGACAGCCGACGGGGCCTGGTGTGTGTGGCTTGACCGAAATAATGATTATCTGTTGATAAAAGACCACCACGGAAACGTTGAGTAGCAATCGACCGTGACAACCCACCCTTCCTGGCGTGTGGACATTTACTGCCTTACTGACATGGTAATTTAGTCTGAGATCGTGGCAGGAGGAGTGGTGGAGGTGATGAGGCTCGTTAAAACCTGAAAACCTTTTTTTCTCTTCAATAATTGTAAAGGTCGTTTTTTATTATTTTCTTTTCTTTTTCTTCTGCGACTGGGCGTTCAGAGTTCAACGGGACATTAATTGGACACTGCAACAAAGAGCAGCGACCGCTGATTGGTTGGCTGCCAATTGTGGACATATTGGGACAGGTGGGGGTCGCAACTAACCGATATTGATAAAAAAGGGTGAAGAAAAGATCGAGAGATTTTTTACCACGTGCCTTGGTGGCACGCACTTATCCGAACACGCGCCTTTGTGAACTTATTCTTCCCTGTATACTGACGATAGAAAAACGAAGTACTTTGTTAAAGAAACCGCCAGCCCCTGTTTGCATAACTAGGCCAGTTGTGTATGTATTGTTTGTAAAGTTGAAAACAATAATTACTAAATTAAGCTTTGACGTTTTTCTTTGTTTGAAAACGTCGTGTTGAGTGCAGTCTATTTTTCAGACAGCCCAGTTGACCGTTTAGAAGCTGATTCAAAGGTGGAAACAGTGAGCGGGTGACGGAGACGAATTCGACCACTAGACGAGAACACGGGCAAAGCCACAGGGATCGGCATCAGTTGCATCTTGCACCCAAGTCTGTGTATCTTAGCTGCCCTGGATGAGCTACAAATATATTTAAGCATATTTTATGATTGGGCAATGCCAGGCAATCTGCTAGTATTATATATAATATTAATATTTATTAGTCCCCTGAGAAAATTCACTCTTGTCCGTTCGTCCGTCTGCACTTTTCTCAATTACGCCTTAGAATTTTAAAAAAATTGTGCACAAACATTAAACATGATATGAGTAAAAAAGTAACAGAATGGATTTTCTGTGAAAACTCTAGTTGCCCTTTTGGGTTAAAATGGCTAACATTGACACTTTTGTGCTTATTAAAAAAAATTGATGCCTTGGATTTTTATAAAACTTTTTGAAAAGTTGTAACTAACCGATTTCTATCTATATATCTATAAAAGTGAAAGTGTCTGTCTGTACATTTCCCTACACAATAACTCTGTCAATTTTCAATCTACAGACTCTAAATTTGATATATAGGGTAGTGAGATTTGGGAAAATCTTTGTAATTCGTTTTCGGCCAGAAATTTGGCTATTAAGGGGTCAAAGTTCAACGATTTAACCTTTGAGAACTCTACCAAACTCCTCCGCCAATTTTGGGTATAAACAATTGAAATTTTAGATATAGGTTCCTTGGACATGGATCTAACTTAATAACTTGATTTGAGCCCAAAGCAATATATGTTAAGGGGTCAAAATTAGATTGCCTACATTTTGTCTTCTCCTCCCTTCGCTTCCTGAAGGAGCTCAGGCTAACTCTTTCTCTCCAACTGAAACTGAATTCTGACTGCCCTGTGTCTCCTCTCTCAACTGTTGAACTTTGTTTGAACTCTTACTTAACTGTATATATTGAATTTATATTTCTCTGTGACGTCAGAATGTAGCCAAACAAGTGCATGTTTTGCACATGGATATGGCATATGCTTCCAACACGTGTCCCAGCGACACAAAGAACATTCCTTAACTTGATTTTTCATTATTCTTCTGACCTAACTTTATTTTTATAGTTATTTTTAACAACAATGGATAATTCCACTGCATTCCTGGAATTGCATCTAAACAATAATATGTATTCATTTTAACTTTTGATTTCGATTCCAGCATTCTCCTTTAATAATAATTGTCTTCAATCCTAATTACTTTGTTTCTCTAAATACCGGGAGCTGTCCCCTTCAATATGCAACAGTCTCAAAGGCATTGCAGCCAGAGGAGATTACTTCGAAGGGGACTAGAGTTTCATGTGTGTACTATCAATAAAAGTGCCCACACTAAAAAAAAAGTCTGGAAACATACTGAAGGCACCTCGTATGCCACAAACTCTTATAAGGATATTGGAGATAAACCGTAATAACCAGATATATTCTGACACTACATTAACCAGATTGCTTAGATAAATAATTTTACAGTTTTAACAAAAGGGCTACAATAATATTGCAGGGGTCTCCATTCATGCTGAATGTCTACAGAATGCCAAGCAGCAATATATCACGTATGAAAGAATGGAATTTCGTAGGTCCGACTAGTATAATATATTTTATTATTTATATAATATACATATTAAATATATATTTTCGTATGTATATTAGATATACACATTTTATATATTATATATATTAAATAGATTTATTTATATATGCATGAATGAACAAAAGAAATAAAACTGGTACCATCTCAATTTTCTGGTTATAGTCAGCTAATGTACTTCCTAATTTCCAAGTGTAGCTACTACCGGAAGTGGTGACAAGGCAAATCAGTTCTTTCACTTTTATTGTTCTTCTGTATTTCTATTGTGAAGTTATTTATTGAAATAAAATAAAATACAATAAAAATTAACACAATTAGTCTTTATTTGCACTTTTAATAACTAGATTTTAAAAAAAAAGAAAGTTTTTATTTTATTCAAAATTTTATAAGGAATATGTGTTTAGGAAATTATAAAAATTCAAGTTTTTTTTTGTTTTTTTTTTTAAAAATAAAATCTTTTTTTTTTTTTAATTTATATGATAAATATGTTTATAAAAATAAAAAATTTTCTTACTAAATCCTTTTCCATTAAAAAAAAAAAGAAGAAGAATTTTCCAACTATTTTCTGAGGACTATACTTTTGTCTCTGATGAGTTGTTTAGTGGGTTTCTACTATTCAACAAAACACGTGTAAGACATTCGTCATAAAAAAATATTATGAGTGATAATTAAATTCATCTTCTAGTTTTGGAATGTTGACTTAACAATAAAAATATATATATATATATATATATATATATATATATATATATATATAGGAGCAAACAGTTAATAAAACATGTTAAAAAACACTTTGAAAAAGAGTTAAAAACATATTTAATCTGAAAAGGAAACACTTGATAAGTGGATAGTCCTTAATCCGTGGAGTTTCAAAGAAATACTTTCCTTCTCATCAGAGGGTAGGAATTAGCAAAATGCGGGATCGGATTTTGCATACAAAAGTATTTGATGAAACAACAAGTAAGTCAAAGATCTTACTTGATAACAAAAAGTGGAGCAGAGGGTATATGGTATATATTATATATATATATATATATATATATATATATATATATATATATTTATTGTTACTTAAGTTTAAATTATTTATCTGTTTTTTAAATTTTTTCCTATGTTTCTAGTTACACTATGATGGTTACAACAAACGTTTTGGAAATGATGGATTCCATGAATTATTGGAATGGGATGAATATCAGGTAAGCTATTGTTTACTTCTCTTTAAACATCGGCAACATTGTTTGGCCTTTGGGCCAAGATCACTTCAGTTTTTTGTTCTCGGTTAGTAGAGGAGAAATCCTTCACGACTTAGACAATTTTTATTTTTGTTCCTTTTCCCCACATTAAAAACCGACCCTGCCCTCGTGGGGAGGCAAAATAAATAGGAACACTTTAGTTTAGAGCAGAGCTCTCTGGGGTTGCAAATCAGAAAAAATTGGGTTTTTATAATGTAATGTGAATAGACATCTTGCTGCTCAACTTTTTATATAGTACCCCTGCAAATTATGTCCTAGATAGTAGCCCCCTATGTTAAAGTGGCACTGTGCCTTGTTTGGGGTGAAAATGCAATTTTACAAAAAAAAAAAAAAAAAAAAAAAGCACCAAAAGTTATTAGTGTCACATATAGTGAAAAAATATAGCCATTATAGCTTTGTTTAATGGTATGTCTATTTCTGTAAAATTAAAGTGTCATTGATGCTATGGCCTTGTTTTATTTATTTTTGTTTTCTATTTTTAGGAGGCAATGGACAAATTCAAAAAAGATTTTATTCTTACAAATATCGTCCAGAAAGAGAAGGATGAATTAGTGTATCCTTTTAAGAAAGCAGTTTTATTCCTGTCTTTTATTTTTCTTTGATTCCGTTTTTTTTTCTTTTGTAATTTTTTCTTTTTAATTAGCTCCCTTTGTACCAACCTTGGTCCCATGTTTTTCGGTTCTTCGTTATTGTAGCAATATTCGAAAATTGAAATATTGAATTTCAAGTGAAACCAATGGTATCTACTGAATTGTCACGTCACAGTAATAAACATATCCAAAAATAATGAAAAAACGATAAGGTAGAAAATTAATTATTAATGAAAATAGTTTTGGAGACAATTAGCGAAAATCGAGTTTTGAAAAAAAAAAAAAAAAAAAAAAAACAAACAAAAAAAAACAGAGTTCTTATTGTAACAAAAGGGAGGTAAATATTTTCTGAAAACCGAAATTCTTTGGTCAATTTAGCAAAACTTAATTTTCACTAATTGTTTTAGAAAACTTTTGATTAATAATAATTTTCCTACCTTATTGTTTTTTGTGTTTTTTGTAATTTTTGGATATTTTCATGACTGCAAGGTGACAATTCATTCTTTCGACACAGCCAGATTATCGAAGTTTCCTGTTCTGTACATGTGCACAGATTTAGAAGGTTGTCCCAAAAGTTTGTAAACACTTGCAAAAAATTGAAATTTTACTCGCTAAGTAATAACTAGGGCTGTGACAACAGTGTATTCTTTTCATTGTTTTGACTCTCAAGTGTGTATTTGTTGATATCCTATATGCTTTTATATAGAGTGATGTGGTTCTTGACTGATTGTGTCTGTGTCGGATATATACTCTAGAGTCAAAAGAATGAAAAGAATATTCTGTTGTCACAGCCCTAGTAATAACAAAAAAAAAAAAAAATAAATTATCAAGATAAAGACCATAATTTTCCAAGACCGTCTGCCATCTATCTACAAGCTTTCGGATCTGGTCAAAGTACCATTCAGCCGGCTTCGAATCAAAGAATTCTTGACACGCTTGCTTAACGAGTCAAATCAGCAGCCCTTCAAAAAGTGTTGCATTGAGCGGAAAAGGTCGTAATCTGATGAAGCATAGTCAGGGCTGTAGGTTGGATGTGGTGGAACGTCAGCACCAGCAGCACAAATCTCTTCTGCGGTTTTCCTGGTTGAAAGACTTCGCTTTCAGCAGTAACAAATCAAAACTCGCAGTTCAATTTTATCAATTGCCATCTTGAATAGAAAGATGAAGATCATTATATATATATATATATATATATATATATATATATATATATAATCCCAGAAAAGTAGGTCCTGACTATGACCTTAAACTATATCTAGTGGTGAGGCCCCAGCTTGCGGGCTTTGGGGAGTGTGGAGCCACCCTTTAATTGCCATTGCTCCCAGGTCCACACTGAACTGGTGTGGTAGTACCTGTTAGGGTCCCAACTATGGGTTAAATAGAAACCGACTTGAAAACAACAAATACATTCTATTAAAAAATTTTTCTTCAAAATCTTTGAATTCGACATTAAATAACCTGAAAAGGGTTGATATGCCGTAAAACAAAAACAACCAACCAACCAACCAACCAAGAAAAGTAATAAGGCAAAAGTGGCGCACGCATTTCTGTATGTCCAGCAAAGGCTTTTTTTGCAGGGGTTCTTGGGGGGGGGGGTACTATGTTCTAGAACTTTTTATCTACTCCCTGGCTTATAATATCTATGACTTGTGAATGCACGTCGTCTCTAGATTTATTTTTATCGACTTTTATAAAATTCAAGTTATTCCATCCTCTCGCATGTTTGTTCGTGTTTTTCGTATAAAAGCGAAATTAAAGCGAAAGCGAAGGAAGCTTCCCAGCCTTTCATACCGGGACGTCCAGAAAGCAATTAGCTTTGATCCATGTGGGGGAAACCCCTCATATCGGACAATTGCTATTCATTTTGACACTCCCTTTTTATGGGGAGCTGGTTTTCCCCCCAACATCATGGGGAAACAAATAAATGAAACAGCGGAAAGCTGAACTGGCCTTCAGCTGACCTTCATTTCTGCACCTTCGTGAACTCATTCACTTAGCAAGTCAACTTTTTGATTTACATCGCTAAGTTTGAACGCTTTTCACTTCTTACGGTCTTGTAGATAGCGGTAAGATGTCACGTTTTCTTTCACTTTCTTTTCCGCCTTTGTGTCACCGCATCACGGGTTCGAGCCTGCCTGATTACTAACTTTTTTTCTTTTACACCTCCAAACTCCCGGGCAGCACTAGGTACCCCTGCTAGTAGTATAATAAACACAAACATTTTTCAATATATTTATATATATATATATATATATATATATATATATATATATTAAATTTATTTATACAAACATTAATATACCTGCTCTGTTCACTCATTGAGCACTCTTTGGTAGACACATGTTGTTTCATTGGATGTACTTCTAGGAAACTAAACTCTACTGGCTATATATATATATATATATATATATATATATATATATATGTTTAAAAAAATTTGTCTACCAAACTCCTGTCAGTCAGTTTTTGGCCTACAGATATGAAACTTACCCCAGTAACAATATAAACTCAAAAAAAAAAAAAAAAAATTGAAAATTGCACAAAAATTCAAATCTTCACAAGTGTTTACAAACTTTTCCATCCATCCATAGCCTTGAACCTCTAAGGGGCATAGGCCCTCTACAACTTTGTAGATACTTCTGTAGCGACCGAGTTCTTTTTACGGGGTGAGGGTGCTGGCCCCACGCCCAACATTCTCAGGAGATACATACAGCGCCTAGCTTTCCCAAATGGTAACCCATCTGGTACTGGCCAGGCTCAGTGTTGCTTAACTTTGGTGATCTGGCGAGAACCGGTGTGTCAACTTGATTGTGCCATACTCTTACAAACTTTTGGGACGACCTAATAATAATTTATCCTCGCAGGTCAAAGTCTATCATTCCTCTCCATGCAACGACTGTCCTCAAGATTTCACTTTCATACATCATCACACTTTGTAGACATGCCTGATAGATTCTTCCTTTGACGTTACTATAAAATAATTTTACAAATCCCCAATATAAAGTAATTTTACAAATCTCCACTTAAAAAAAAACAAACGTTTATTATATTATTCCTATATTCCTTGACTTTGTTGTCTCAGCATGTTCCAGTGGGGTACAACTCCACATTACCACAGGTTTCAGGCCTCCTCGGATGGGATCGCTCGTAAATCATCGTTAGATTACACCATGCGAAAACTTATAAAATTACGAGCAGAATTATCAAGATCAGGATGATGTGGGAGAGTCGCAATATTTTTACGATCATAAATCGAACAAATTAACTATTGCATTGTAGAACATTTTACTTAACCTATTACTATGTAGGACAAATAACTTGGAATATTGTATTATAGGACTAAGTACTTGAATTGTTGCCCCGTACGTCTAATGACTTGAGCGGTTGCCCTGAAGGTCTAACGGCTTGAGCGGTTGCCCTGAAGGTCTAACGGCTTGAGCGGTTGCCCTGAAGGTCTAACGGCTTGAGCGGTTGCCCTGAAGGTCTAACGGCTTGAGCGGTTGCCCTGAAGGTCTAACGGCTTGAGCGGTTGCCCTGAAGGTCTAACGGCTTGAGCGGTTGCCCTGAAGGTCTAACGGCTTGAGCGGTTGCCCTGAAGGTCTAACGGCTTGAGCGGTTGCCCTGAAGGTCTAACAGCTTGAGTGGTTGCCCTGAAGCTTGTAACAGTTGGCCTTAAGGTCTAATGACTTGAACAGTTGTAGGGATATTACACCTTAGAGATAATGATTTGAGCTATTGCAATATAGAGATAATAACTTAAGAAATTTTCTTTTTAAAGTTTATGTCAGAAAAAGTTTGTTCTATTCCATATGACAAACTGACTTTTCTCCATTTCAAATTAGAAAATGGTAGATTGAGAATAGACATTTTTTGTAAAAAAAATATGTCTACATCTAAAAAAAAATATGTCTAGTAGATTTACTACTTGATCAATTTTTGTAATTTTTACTGATTTTGACATAACACGTATGTACGTAATGGTATTTGACTTAAAATGCATTATTTTGATTTTTTTTTTTAGATATACACTTATAATATATAAACACTGGAGAAAGATACTTGTTATTTAAACAATATTTTATTTATTTAAACAATTATTTTTACAGAAGGAAGAGTCATATTTTTTATTCATATTACTGACCCTAAAGAAATTTAGGTAATTGTGCATAAAACCAGACCATAACTTTCAAACATGCCGGAAGCTGGCACCTGTGTCTCTCAATTGAGCTATGGAAGCACAAAATAGATACAATTTTCAAATATATTTTACGTTTTTTTTCTTTTTTTTTTCATCCCTTTATAATAAAAATATATAAAAATATGTAAACGTTTTTTTATCAATTAATTTTTTAATCACATATTTGACCCTAAAAGAAATTTATTTCAAAAGGATTGTTTTTTTATAGAAATCGCTCTAGACAAGACATCATCATTATATCATATGAATCTGAGGATTCTATTGCTGGCATAGGTTTCCCCGTTATTTTTATAGTCAGAATTATTATTAGAAAGACATTGGGGATTACCTGAGGGACAATTTGAAGGTTGCCAACATCCTAAGTGAAAGTAATTTTTGTAGAATGAACTGGATTCGAACTTGGAACATCTAGGTGGTCAGTCTGTGTTGTTAACCACTGAACCACTGAGACAAGACATGAAACCACTTAATGTAAGGAGCTAAAAAGATAATAATTATCATTTCAAGGTCAAAAACGAACCAAAGATAAATTTTAGATGGAATAGATTCAGACCCCAAAAATAGCAATTTTCCCCCTCTTTGTCAGAAACATCACTTGGAATGTGAGGACTAAAGGATAAAATAAGGGAAGCAAGGTTTACTTTCAGCAGCGTTATTACTAATAGTATATCAAATTGATGTAGAAAATGTGAAATTTCCACAGAGTACTACTAATTTTTTTTAGATTATTAATATAACATTGTTTCTGTTTCAATATCCATAGGTATTAGTGTTGGGACAAGTGGAATCGGGAATCTGAAATATCGGAACTTTTTGTGTGGTCAGAATTGGAAAAGTTTGTCCCCATTTTCCGATGCTCAAAACAATGCTTTTTCACTGTTTTGTTTTTTGTTTATTTTTTATTTATTTTTTGTTTTTTGTTTAGTTTTGTTTTTGTTTATTCTTTTTAAGCTATTCTTGGAGTACTGTTGTCATGTTTGAGCTGGTGAATCTGTGTCCCATTTGAAAGTTCTTGATAAATTGCAGAAACGTATTTGTAATTTGATTGGCTCCACATCACTGTAACCTTTTTCTCTCTCACAGACGTTATGTTGCTAGTCTCAGTCTTTTCTACAAATACTATAATGGTGTGTGTTCCTCAGGATTACCTGATCTATTTCCTGCTTCCTTTGTGTCAGCTTGTTTGACTCATTCGTCTAATGGTCTCCATCAATTCACTGTTTTAATACCTTATTGTAATACAGCTTCCGATTCCAAAGACTGCAAGGTTGGGGAACTCTCTTCCTGCTCACTGTTTTCCTTCTATCTACAACCTTTGTCTTTGTCTTTTCAAGACTATGGTCAATAGGCATCATAATTTAGTTCTTATTAGTTCCTTACAACAAGTGGCTTTGTGCCTTGTCTCAAGCGATTTCCATAAAAAGATAAATATTGTAACAATTTTTGTTTCTTTAAAGTATTTTAAAGGGAGTATACTAGGAGGTACAACTTCCTATTTGTAAAATCAAATATTTCAGATTTACATTCATAGTCATTACATCAATTAAGACTCCCTGAATTTCAATTTCTGAAGATCCCTTAAGCTTAAGCCTTAAATGTTAGGCATTGTCTAGAATCAAAATGGATTCTGATCCAAATCAGAACAAGGGTTCTAGACATAAGGTTTACTATCATTACAGTTATATAATTATAAAACTGTGAATCATCTCGACATCCTTGCTTGCTTGAATTTTGTATTATAATAAAGTTGTATTCTTGTCTGTTTGTTCACAATTTAATTAATACTAGCCTGGGTGCCCGGCATTGCCCGGGTGTTTGAAGGTGTGTGCTGAAAAGAAAAAAGAAAAAAAAAAGTGGTTATAGGCAGGCGGATTCAAATCCGTACCGCGAAGGAGGAAAAGAACGTCAATAAAAAGAAAACCGTGATGTCTTTGCTGTTGCACCCATCGCCAAACCGGGAGCGACGTAGGTTTAAATTAAGGCTAGTCAATCGAAAAGAGGGGATGACTTTCCAAAATATTAGCGAAAAAAGTGACCCCCCCCCCTGTAGAAAAGTACCCAGTTGAGGGTAAAGGAATTAATGTTTTTAGCCAATTTTTCAATATTTGTCATCCGAAGGGTTGAGCTTCAAAACGATATTGATCTTGTGAAAATCTGTTGCCTCTGTCGAAAGTTTTTGGCAGACATATATACATACATTTAAACACTTTCATTCCAGCGTGATTTCTATATATTCAAATGAAACCTACATTCTAAAAGTTACCTCATTTGCATATTACATTAAATAAAATTTATTTTAATAATTAGCTCCATCTTATTAATCGTTTCCTTTTTTTTTGTAATAGATAATAGAATTGTTTTAATTGTTCTATTTAGAAATATTATTTCAAGTTGATTTATTTAATTTAGTTCATATTAATTTATTTTTAATTATTATTACCGACACCAGTTATCTTTAAAAACGGAAGTAAGTTTATTCAAGCTGTGAGAGCTATTCCCCGTTTAATTTTCATAGATGAAAATGAATGTTCTGTATGCTTTCAAAATCCAACATGCGGTTCACTTTCAGGAAAATCATACGAACAAAGGATATTTAGCGTATCTTAAATAGTATGTGACTAAAATTTCCGTTTGCCAATGTTTCAACCTGGCGACGCTGGGTATATAAGCTATATATATATATATATATATATATATATAAAAAGAAATAAAAATTACAATAAGTTTACCAAGGTAATCAAAATGGTAAACTTAAAATATATTATAAATATTAAAGAGTTAATATTTACAAGTAATCTCAACCAGATGTAAAAGCTCAATAAAACCGAAAAAAAAAAATGAGCAAAATGCGGGATCGGATTTTGCATGTAAAAGTATTTAGTGAAACTACAAGTAAGTCACAGATCTTACTTGGTTAAAAAAAGAGTGAGGTAAGGGGAGTACCTCCTACTCCTCTTACCTCACCCTTTTTTTAACCAAGTAAGATCTGTGACTTACTTGTAGTTTCACTAAATACTTCTACATGCAAAATCTGATCCCGCATTTTGCTAATTCCTGCCCTCTGATGAGAAGGACAGTATTTCTTTGAAACTCCGCGGATTAAGGACTATCCACTTATCTTGTGCTTCCTTTTTAAAATTACATGTTTTTAACACTTTTTCAAGATGTCTTTTAACATGTTTTATTAATCATTTGTTCATATATATATATATATATATATATATATATATATATATATATATATATATATATAATGTCTAAAAAAAAATAAAGCTCTACATCATTCAACCTATAAAAAAAAATCATTATTTTGATTATTATAAACTAAAATAAACAAACAAAAAAACTGAACATCTTTTAATATTCAATGAAAATCTTACTCTAGCCCCCATCTCCCTCTGGAAAATAAAAACCGAAAATATAATTTCAGACAAAAATATATACAAGTGAGATTTATATAACAGATGTACAAAAGGTGTTTCACAAATTCATTTTCGTACTGAAAACGGACGTTTACACACTTTCGTTCCAGCATAATTTCTATATATACTATGTATTCAAAGGAAATCTACATTCAAGAAGTAACTTCATTTACATATTACATTAAATAAAATTTATTTAAATAATTAGCTCCATGTTATTGTTTGTTGTAATAGAATTGTTTTAATTCTTCAACGGTGATATTTTAAAAAATATTTTGGAGAAAACGTGTGGCACGCAATAGTTAAGGTTGTATTTTCCGTGATAAACAATGCTTATATTATTGAGAACACAACCATAACTATAAAAGACAACTAATGTTTTCTTCTAAAACTTAAGAGCAATGAAAAAATTATTCCTTCATCTTTAATGAGATGGACGCTTTAGTATATATATATATATATTAGTGTTGGACCGATTAATTGGAATCGGAAAAATTTTAACTTTTTGAGGAATTGTTATCAGAATCAGGAAATTAGTGCATATTTTCCGATGCCAAAAACGATTCCTTTAATTATCTTTTTTTTTTAATTTGTTTTTATTTTAGACAAAATCTTCCACAGCTGGTGGTAATAGTAAAATTATAAATCTTTATTAATTTTAAACTATGGGTAACGCTAAAGTCTATAGACACCCCCTCCCCAAATGTGTTTTTACGTTTGAGAAAATATATGCACATTTAACGTGTTTTTACGGTAATCGAGAAAAAAAACAACAACTTTATAGTTAAATATGTAGAAATTTATAAAGAATTGGAATTGGTAATTGTATCGGGATTAGGAAAAATATTGGAGTCGTCCCATCACTAGTATATATACGTGTGTACATTAATATGTGTATATACAGATGTGTGATGTGTGTTTTTATTTTTTTTGTGTGTGTTGTATGGCGTATGAATTGTATTCCTTAATGTAGTTTACTAGTATGCAGAATTGGCTTGTCACCCTCCATAATCATACCTACAGTTACGTTGAAGACGAAGAAGAAAGAGTAACAACAGGATGCAACAGAGCGGCACGGAATCTCATTGGTTTACGGAAAAGCAATACGGTAAGATGACCCACCATATTTTTTTGCTTTGTATTTTTTTTTTCTTGTCAAATTTTAATCTCTGTTATAACTAAAAAAAAACGAAGACAAAAGAAAATCTGACTCTGGCTATGACTCCTAAAAAACATTTCCAAATGTAGAGCAAAGATAAAGATCAGTTGAAATTGTAAGGAGTTGCTGTGATAGCGGCCAGATTTATAGGGGGCAACCTAGGTGGAAAGTTGGCATTAAGATGTTTGTTTAAATTTTGTCATGCAAATGTGTGGAAGGTAACAAGATTTTATTTATTTATTTATTTATTTATTTTTTTATTTATTTTTTTATTTTTTATTTATTTATTTATTTATTTTTTTTTTTTACAAAACCGAAAACAAGAATAAAAAAAATAATTAAAACATTTAAAGATTTTTTTTTTTTATAAATTATACTTTAGGCACCCCAAAATCAGAAATGACCCCCCCCCCCAATTTTTTTTTTTTTTTTTACACTAGTTTCTTTTTCTTTTACTTCTGTTTGAAGTATAAACTATTTTTTGTTGCTGTTTAGACTTGTTTCATTTGTTTATATATTTTGTTTGATAAAAAATTTATTATTTTTATAAATCTTTAAAGTTGGATAAACAAAACGTTTTGTAAAAATTCCAAAAAAACAGCGTCAAGTCAAAACGTTTCCTTCTAATTTGTGATTTTTTTGTTGCTTCAAACAAAATTGATCTCATTATTTTATTTTATTTTTTTTTTACATTTTTAAAAAATTTTCTTTCTTCAAATATATCAAATAGGTTTTAATATTACTTTTTAATTTTGCTTTTTAATTTTTGTTCAAGAATTGAAATATAATTTAAATTAAGAATGTAGACTGTTTTTCTTTTTTTTTTTTTTTTTAAATGATAAAAATGGAACACTAGAAAAAAATTATTACTTCATTTTTAGTGAGATAGATACACTAACATATATACATATGTACATACATTAATATGTGTATGTGTCATTGAACAGCAAGGATAATTCCTTTTTTTTTTCTCTTGCAATCAATCTTTTCCATTTTTGGGCCAATGTTTGGACGTTTTGTTAGAGTGTAAAAAGAAATTTGCCATAGTTGGGAACGTTTTCAACCCCTAATGAGTTGTCTTCAGGCATGTGATGAATTAAAAAAAAAAATGTGTATTTTTTTAGGAAATAAACCATTAAATTATTTATTGCAGACTATTATCCTCATCTTTCTTTAATTGTTTTTTCGCAACGTTTCGGCCAACTATTCCTCTGGCATTCGTCAGATGGTATCCGTGACGGGATAAGAACTCCGAATCTCCTAACTGCATTCTCAGCAATTACTGCCATCCATAGTTGTTGTCTCACCTAGTTTTTGGTCAAGTAAGCCAACAAAACAAACTATGGATAGCAGTAATTGCTGAGAATAAAGTTAGGAGATTCGGAGTTCCTATCCCGTCGTAGTTACCACCTGACGAAGGCCAGAGGAATAGTTGGCCGAAACGTCATGAAACAATGTAAAAAAAAAAAAAGAGGATAATAGTCCGCAATAAATAAAATTGATAAATAATACTCATCTCAATAATGAATTAACTAATTAAATAATAAACCATTTATTGTCTTCCGTTTTGTATGAATTATATTCCTTAATGATTTATGGAAAAAGCAATGAATTAAAATACTGTAAAATGACTCACCATCTTTCTTTACTTTGTTTTTTTTTTTTTTTTGGTTGAATTTATGAAATTTTTGTTATCATTCAAAACAAAAAAGAAAATCTGACTCCCCCAAAAATTGTCAACTTCAGATTTATTTTAACAAACATACGTAAAAGATCAGTTGAAACAAATCATTTGACTCAAACTAATGATGCGATGATGCCTTGTGAGGCAAGGGTTGTGCAATCTCCAACCACACCTCTCCTGAATCTGCACTGCTTGAGTCCAGTGGCAAGGAGATGTCCAGGATTACTGGAAACAATGCCGAGATAAGTGGAGGGCACATACAGCACCTAGGAGTCTCAAATGGTCACCCATTTAATACTGACCAGGTTCAGCATTGCTTAACTTCTGTGATCCAGCGGGAACCAGTGTGTAAACGTGATTATGCCGTATGTAAATTCAACTAAACTGTTGCAAAAATGTGCTAATTTTGAGTCTTTTTTTAATTTTTTTTAATTCACCTCTAATTGTAAGGAGCTACTGTGATAATGGCCTGATTTAGAGGGGGTGCACCCAAGGTGGAAAGTTAGCAGGATGATGTTAATTTACATTAAATTTAAATTTTGGCACAGTTTATGATACAAATGTGTGGATCTTATTTTTTGACAAAATAAAAATGAAATGAGGCATGTTTTTTTTTTTATCAATTACCAACTTTAGAAATGACAAAAAGGACACATTTTTATCTTGGCACCAGTTTCTTTTTCTTTTCAAGTATAAATTCAAGTTTTGTTTGTTTAAATTTGTTTCATTTACACATTTTGCTTAATAAAGTCTGCAAATTTTCCTTTTTAATTAAATTTAATTCTTTTTAAAGACTAAATCTCTAAAATTTGAAAAGCAAAGCACCTATACTTTAACCGGAAATCAAGTCAAAATATGTACTTTAGGAAGAAAATAGAGGAATACTATGGATTTGGCTTCAGACTGAAAATAATGCTATGCTTTGACTGCCTCATGCTTTGCAGGATGAAGGAGTTCCTAAATCTCACATGACTTCCAAATTAAACCAATTGCAATTCACGTTATGAAATTTGAATAATTGTAATGTGGCCGTTACACTTTAACCATGTCGTTAAATTTCAATCACTCGGACCGGCACATTGTCTAAGACTTTGTTGCAAAGGAACAAACTAAAAAACAAAAAACTGCTGAGTCGGATTTTTATTTATTTTCTTTTTTTAAGTGCACACTTGCTTAATTTACATATAGCTAAAAAGGCTGCTGCTAATATTTTTGCTAGTCAGCTATCCTACGGTTGCTGCTGATTTTCTCACACGCCCATACATGCTATGTTACGAAGAGAGTGCACCACTTTGTTACGTAATAACTTGGTCAAACATAGATTAGTTTGAAAGAAGTCAATTACTTGATGCTGTTCAACATTTACTAGAAGGAAAAAATGACATTAAAATCAAACGTGATGATAGTTAGTCTCTGGCAAAGGATAGTTATACCGCATGCACCAACTCATTTGTGATCTATTTGTATTAAAAACAATTTGATATTTAATCTATATAAATTTAACAGTAGATTTACATGTATGCATGTAAAAATATAAACCGATAAACTACTGGTCACATAATACTGAAATTAACAGGAAATAACAAGTAAAATCTTTGTATAAATAAATAACGCTTACAGAAATGTCGACAAGTT
This sequence comes from Euprymna scolopes, assembly GCF_053919585.1. NCBI lineage: Eukaryota > Metazoa > Mollusca > Cephalopoda > Sepiida > Sepiolidae > Euprymna > Euprymna scolopes. Next base: position 48,898,876 of record NC_136523.1, on the reverse strand, counting down.
AAAATGCAAAATGCTTATTCGAATTTGCTGACATATTTCTATTATTTTTGTGCATATGTAAATTTATTCATAACTTTAAGTAATTTAATTTTAAATCTTTCTTATCTGTTGATAGCTCAAATGGTAGGAAATGTGATTGGAGCGGTTTATGTTTTGGTTATCGATTCTAGCTGATGGCACCCAAGTCATTTTCTTTTAACTTTTTAAAACTGTAGTACATACATTAGGTATCTGAAATAATATGAAATCTGCGAGAATTAAAATATATTTACTGTATATACTTGTGTATAAGTTGGTGTTGTGTATAAGTCGACGTGCTACATGAGATAAATACTTTTGCAGTTTTAACAAAAAAGCTACAATAATATCAGAACGTTTCCATTTACACTGAACAAGTACAGAATGCCATCATCAATATATTACATATGAATGAGTCATCATTAATATATTACATATGAATGAGTCATCATCAATATATTACATATGAATGAGTCATCATCAATATATTACATATGAATGAGTCATCATCAATATATTACATATGAATGAGCCATCATCAATATATTACATATGAATGAGTCATCATCAATATATTACATATGAATGAGTCATCATCAATATATTACATATGAATGAGTCATCATCAATATATTACATATGAATGAGTCATCATCAATATATTACATATGAATGAGTCATCATCAATATATTACATATAAATGAGTCATCATCAATATATTACATATGAATGAGTCATCATCAATATATTACATATGAATGAGTCATCATCAATATATTACATATGAATGAGTCATCATCAATATATTACATATGAATGAGCCATCATCAATATATTACATATGAATGAGTCATCATCAATATATTACATATGAATGAGTCATCATCAATATATTACATATAAATGAGTCATCATCAATATATTACATATGAATGAGTCATCATCAATATATTACATATGAATGAGTCATAATCAATATATTACATATGAATGAGTCATCATCAATATATTACATATAAATGAGTCATCATCAATATATTACATATGAATGAGTCATAATCAATATATTACATATGAATGAGTCATCATCAATATATTACATATGAATGAGTCATCATCAATATATTACATATGAATGAGTCATCATCAATATATTACATATGAATGAGTCATCATCAATATATTACATATAAATGAGTCATCATCAATATATTACATATGAATGAGTCATCATCAATATATTACATATGAATGAGTCATCATCAATATATTACATATGAATGAGTCATCATCAATATATTACATATGAATGAGCCATCATCAATATATTACATATGAATGAGTCATCATCAATATATTACATATGAATGAGTCATCATCAATATATTACATATAAATGAGTCATCATCAATATATTACATATGAATGAGTCATCATCAATATATTACATATGAATGAGTCATCATCAATATATTACATATGAATGAGTCATCATCAATATATTACATATGAATGAGTCATCATCAATATATTACATATAAATGAGCCATCATCAATATATTACATATGAATGAGTCATCATCAATATATTACATATGAATGAGTCATCATCAATATATTACATATGAATGAGTCATCATCAATATATTACATATGAATGAGCCATCATCAATATATTACATATGAATGAGTCATCATCAATATATTACATATGAATGAGTCATCATCAATATATTACATATAAATGAGTCATCATCAATATATTACATATGAATGAGTCATCATCAATATATTACATATGAATGAGTCATCATCAATATATTACATATGAATGAGTCATCATCAATATATTACATATAAATGAGTCATCATCAATATATTACATATGAATGAGTCATCATCAATATATTACATATGAATGAGTCATCATCAATATATTACATATGAATGAGCCATCATCAATATATTACATATGAATGAGTCATCATCAATATATTACATATGAATGAGTCATCATCAATATATTACATATGAATGAGTCATCATCAATATATTACATATGAATGAGTCATCATCAATATATTACATATGAATGAGTCATCATCAATATATTACATATGAATGAGCCATCATCAATATATTACATATGAATGAGTCATCATCAATATATTACATATGAATGAGTCATCATCAATATATTACATATGAATGAGCCATCATCAATATATTACATATGAATGAGCCATCATCAATATATTACATATGAATGAGTCATCATCAATATATTACATATGAATGAGTCATCATCAATATATTACATATGAATGAGTCATCATCAATATATTACATATGAATGAGTCATCATCAATATATTACATATAAATGAGTCATCATCAATATATTACATATGAATGAGTCATCATCAATATATTACATATGAATGAGTCATCATCAATATATTACATATGAATGAGTCATCATCAATATATTACATATGAATGAGTCATCATCAATATATTACATATGAATGAGTCATCATCAATATATTACATATGAATGAGTCATCATCAATATATTACATATGAATGAGTCATCATCAATATATTACATATGAATGAGTCATCATCAATATATTACATATGAATGAGCCATCATCAATATATTACATATGAATGAGTCATCATCAATATATTACATATGAATGAGTCATCATCAATATATTACATATGAATGAGTCATCATCAATATATTACATATGAATGAGTCATCATCAATATATTACATATGAATGAGTCATCATCAATATATTACATATAAATGAGTCATCATCAATATATTACATATGAATGAGTCATCATCAATATATTACATATGAATGAGTCATCATCAATATATTACATATGAATGAGTCATCATCAATATATTACATATGAATGAGTCATCATCAATATATTACATATGAATGAGTCATCATCAATATATTACATATAAATGAGTCATCATCAATATATTACATATGAATGAGTCATCATCAATATATTACATATGAATGAGTCATCATCAATATATTACATATGAATGAGTCGCCATCAATATATTACATATGAATGAGTCATCATCAATATATTACATATGAATGAGTCATCATCAATATATTACATATGAATGAGTCATCATCAATATATTACATATGAATGAGCCATCATCAATATATTACATATGAATGAGTCATCATCAATATATTACATATGAATGAGTCATCATCAATATATTACATATGAATGAGTCATCATCAATATATTACATATGAATGAGTCATCATCAATATATTACATATGAATGAGTCATCATCAATATATTACATATGAATGAGCCATCATCAATATATTACATATGAATGAGTCATCATCAATATATTACATATGAATGAGTCATCATCAATATATTACATATGAATGAGCCATCATCAATATATTACATATGAATGAGCCATCATCAATATATTACATATGAATGAGTCATCATCAATATATTACATATGAATGAGTCATCATCAATATATTACATATGAATGAGTCATCATCAATATATTACATATGAATGAGTCATCATCAATATATTACATATAAATGAGTCATCATCAATATATTACATATGAATGAGTCATCATCAATATATTACATATGAATGAGTCATCATCAATATATTACATATGAATGAGTCATCATCAATATATTACATATAAATGAGTCATCATCAATATATTACATATGAATGAGCCATCATCAATATATTACATATGAATGAGTCACCATCAATATATTACATATGAATGAGTCATCATCAATATATTACATATGAATGAGTCATCATCAATATATTACATATGAATGAGCCATCATCAATATATTACATATGAATGAGCCATCATCAATATATTACATATGAATGAGTCATCATCAATATATTACATATGAATGAGTCATCATCAATATATTACATATGAATGAGTCATCATCAATATATTACATATGAATGAGTCATCAATATATTACATATGAATGAGTCATCAATATATTACATATGAATGAGTCATCAATATATTACATATGAATGAGTCATCAATATATTACATATGAATGAGTCATCAATATATTACATATGAATGAGCCATCATCAATATATTACATATGAATGAGCCATCATCAATATATTACATATGAATGAGTCATCATCAATATATTACATATGAATGAGTCATCATCAATATATTACATATAAATGAGTCATCATCAATATATTACATATGAATGAGTCATCATCAATATATTACATATAAATGAGTCATCATCAATATATTACATATGAATGAGTCATCATCAATATATTACATATGAATGAGTCATCATCAATATATTACATATGAATGAGTCATCATCAATATATTACATATGAATGAGTCATCATCAATATATTACATATGAATGAGTCATCATCAATATATTACATATGAATGAGTCATCATCAATATATTACATATGAATGAGTCATCATCAATATATTACATATAAATGAGTCATCATCAATATATTACATATGAATGAGTCATCATCAATATATTACATATGAATGAGTCATCATCAATATATTACATATGAATGAGCCATCATCAATATATTACATATGAATGAGTCATCATCAATATATTACATATAAATGAGTCATCATCAATATATTACATATGAATGAGTCATCATCAATATATTACATATGAATGAGTCATCATCAATATATTACATATGAATGAGTCATCATCAATATATTACATATGAATGAGTCATCATCAATATATTACATATAAATGAGTCATCATCAATATATTACATATGAATGAGTCATCATCAATATATTACATATGAATGAGTCATCATCAATATATTACATATGAATGAGTCATCATCAATATATTACATATAAATGAGTCATCATCAATATATTACATATGAATGAGTCATCATCAATATATTACATATGAATGAGTCATCATCAATATATTACATATGAATGAGTCATCATCAATATATTACATATGAATGAGTCATCATCAATATATTACATATAAATGAGTCATCATCAATATATTACATATGAATGAGTCATCATCAATATATTACATATGAATGAGCCATCATCAATATATTACATATGAATGAGTCATCATCAATATATTACATATAAATGAGTCATCATCAATATATTACATATGAATGAGTCATCATCAATATATTACATATGAATGAGTCATCATCAATATATTACATATGAATGAGTCATCATCAATATATTACATATGAATGAGTCATCATCAATATATTACATATGAATGAGTCATCATCAATATATTACATATGAATGAGCCATCATCAATATATTACATATGAATGAGCCATCATCAATATATTACATATGAATGAGTCATCATCAATATATTACATATGAATGAGTCATCATCAATATATTACATATGAATGAGTCATCATCAATATATTACATATGAATGAGCCATCATCAATATATTACATATGAATGAGTCATCATCAATATATTACATATGAATGAGTCATCATCAATATATTACATATGAATGAGTCATCATCAATATATTACATATGAATGAGCCATCATCAATATATTACATATGAATGAGTCATCATCAATATATTACATATGAATGAGTCATCATCAATATATTACATATGAATGAGTCATCATCAATATATTACATATGAATGAGTCATCATCAATATATTACATATGAATGAGCCATCATCAATATATTACATATGAATGAGTCATCATCAATATATTACATATGAATGAGTCATCATCAATATATTACATATGAATGAGTCATCATCAATATATTACATATGAATGAGTCATCATCAATATATTACATATAAATGAGTCATCATCAATATATTACATATGAATGAGTCATCATCAATATATTACATATGAATGAGTCATCATCAATATATTACATATGAATGAGTCATCATCAATATATTACATATGAATGAGTCATCATCAATATATTACATATGAATGAGTCATCATCAATATATTACATATGAATGAGCCATCATCAATATATTACATATGAATGAGTCATCATCAATATATTACATATGAATGAGTCATCATCAATATATTACATATAAATGAGTCATCATCAATATATTACATATGAATGAGTCATCATCAATATATTACATATGAATGAGCCATCATCAATATATTACATATGAATGAGTCATCATCAATATATTACATATAAATGAGTCATCATCAATATATTACATATGAATGAGTCATCATCAATATATTACATATGAATGAGTCATCATCAATATATTACATATGAATGAGTCATCATCAATATATTACATATGAATGAGTCATCATCAATATATTACATATGAATGAGTCATCATCAATATATTACATATGAATGAGTCATCATCAATATATTACATATGAATGAGCCATCATCAATATATTACATATGAATGAGTCATCATCAATATATTACATATGAATGAGTCATCATCAATATATTACATATGAATGAGTCATCATCAATATATTACATATGAATGAGCCATCATCAATATATTACATATGAATGAGTCATCATCAATATATTACATATGAATGAGTCATCATCAATATATTACATATGAATGAGTCATCATCAATATATTACATATGAATGAGCCATCATCAATATATTACATATGAATGAGTCATCATCAATATATTACATATGAATGAGTCATCATCAATATATTACATATGAATGAGTCATCATCAATATATTACATATAAATGAGTCATCATCAATATATTACATATGAATGAGTCATCATCAATATATTACATATGAATGAGCCATCATCAATATATTACATATGAATGAGTCATCATCAATATATTACATATAAATGAGTCATCATCAATATATTACATATGAATGAGTCATCATCAATATATTACATATGAATGAGTCATCATCAATATATTACATATGAATGAGTCATCATCAATATATTACATATGAATGAGTCATCATCAATATATTACATATGAATGAGTCATCATCAATATATTACATATGAATGAGTCATCATCAATATATTACATATAAATGAGTCATCATCAATATATTACATATGAATGAGTCCCCTGTGGAATTTCCACAGGTCCCACTAGTCTATATAAATGTAACAGTGCATTTACGTATGTGTGTGTGTAAAAATATTTAACTGATAAACTACTTGTCACATAATATTGAAATGAACAGGAAATAGGTTGGTTTATAACGAGTAAAATCTTTGTATAAATAACGCATACAGAAATGTCGACAAGTTGAAATGCAAAATGTTTATTTAAATTTGCCGACATATTTCTATTATTTTTGTGCATACGTAAATTTATTCATAACTTTAAGTAATTTAACTTTAAATCTTTCTTATCTGTTGATAGCTCAAATGGTAGGAAATGTGATTGGAGCGTTATATGTTTTGGTTATCGATCCTAGCTGATGGCACCCAAGTCATTTTTTAAAACCTTTTTAAATCTGTAATATATATATTATATTTAATAAATATATATATTAGGTATTAAATAATATTCAGTAGAGAATTCTCTCTGAAATAATACGAAATCTGCGAGAATTAAAATATATTTACTGTATATACTTTATTTTTGTATTTTACTTCAGTAAGTTTTAAGAGATCAAGGGGCTCCTTCCTGGAGCTAACACTTGATTCCGTTATGATTTATGATTTAAATTCATATCTGAGGGCTCTTTTAAGAATAGATGCTGTTCCCTTTATGGCTGCTATCTGTATTTCATTACAGCTTGGTCTTCCAGGGATTGCTTCTAAGTATTTATGAAGATTCTTTTTTATTAAGCCAGTTGCTCCTATCACAACCGGTATAATGTTTATTTCTTTCAGAGACCATGTCATTTTTAGGTCCTGATATTTTGTTATCTTTTCCCATTCAGCTCTGTTAAGGCCAAAATCATTTGGGACTGTGACATCGACAATGAGCGCAGTTCTTTCAGGCTTGTTCCATATAACAATATCTGGTATGATGGCCTTGTCTTTTATGTATCTGCCTGCCTGTATGTCTTTGTCATAGAACACGGTCACATTTCTGTTTGATGTTATTGGTGGTGGTTCATGTTCCCAAATGTTCTAGAAGTTAATGTGGATTTTAAGACGAAAATTACGTATTACTGTGCATAAGTCGACTGTAGATTCTAGACACAATTAATTTCCTTTTTGGTGTTTTTTTTTGTAAAACATAAATTGTTTCTTGGCATCTGTGAGCGATAATGTGTGCATTCACACAAATGTGGTCTATTCGATTTTCATATATAGAACCAACCCACTGCACACTTACATGCAACGAACACAAATGTTGCTAATCAGATATTCTGATCAATGACATCCTGTAGATTCCAGACGCAGTCACTGTTTTTAGACATAATTCATGTCACGTACCATAATAACGTAAATGCATACATTGCACGAGCCGTAATATACGGTCATTTTTTTTTTTTTTACAGAGTGATCACCACTTATCAAGGCCCGGAAGCCACTCAGGGATAAGGGTTATTTCAAGTACATTACATTAGTGTGGAGATTTGATGAAGTGTTTACTTAAGGGGGCGGTTCATTAGAAATTTGTTAACATTGGACTTGAAGACATCCAAGTTATAGTCCGGTGGGAAGCAGGCAGACGGAACAGAGTTCCACAGGCGTGCAATTCTAAGAAAGAAGCTTTGTTCATGGAATCCGCGTTTTGATTTAGGCATAGATATAGAGTGGGGGAAATTTTTCACAGTGGATTCAGCTAGACGGGTGTTTTTCGTGAAAGATTGGTGAGGGGGGGGGGCAGAGATTGGAGTTCAGACGAGCCCCTGGCAGGATAGGCTGTTTTTAGCAGCTCCTGCCCAGATATGGCAGCAGTATTCCATCCTTGGACATACTTGGCTTTTATATAGATAGAGAATTGCATCAGTAGTCATAATGTGAACGCATGCGTTAAGTGCCATTAAATGGTTTCATTTAATAGTTGTCATTTAATTATTAAAACTTGTTGAACTTAGGGGAGAATGACATATCGTAAAACACTACATTTTCTACCCTACTAAAAAAAAACGTCATATCATCACCCAATACAACATATCGTCAAACTTAGGCCTATAGCCACATCTAGAGAGTGAACATTGTGTGAGCTATTCCAATTATTACTAAGCCTCCCACTGTAAAACTGTGCATGTGCTTACATGCTGGCAAACACACTGCAGTGGGGTTCGGAAGGAGTGCGATTAATTACTAGGATTACTGGTATATAGCGTTTTCTATGTTATGATTGAGCACCGAGTTGCTCTTTAACAACATTTCTAAAAACATTACCTATGTTTAAGTTGACTCCCAAAAAATAACCTTAAAATTGTCTCTCAGAAATTCGACTTATACGATCGTCATCGGGTCAATATTTTGATTTAATTATTTTTTTTTTCTTTAATTTTTTAGGCTGCAAGTTCATCGGAAGCAGAATTATCTGATACGGAAATGCCGATTCCGGTAAAGACGGAAACTGTCACTGATTTGGAGTCTGTTACTCCTGAAGACAAACCCCGAGATGTTGCTCCTAAACCTCAAAATAACAATGGTATCACTCCAGACGTGTCCTCGTTGGAGAATACCGATTCCAAAGACGAGATAACAACAGATAAAATAAAAGCTACAGGAAAATGTTGATAATAAATTGTGTTTGTCTTTTTTATTTTGTGTTTTTATTTTTCAATTTGTAAAGATTTAAAAAAAAAACTTTTTAACCCCCCCCCCCTCTCTCTTGGTTTTGCCCTCTTCTCTTACTTTGATGGCTTCTTGCATGCAAAAGCCAGCTTCTGTATTTACCCCAATTCCACACCAGCGGCGAACTTTCAATTGGCAGAGGAGGGAGGGAGGTTCATGATCTGATGATGCAGGTATAGAGATATAGGAGGTGATGACGTCACGCATGAGAGGAAAGAAACAAAAGGATTTTAAAAAGTTATTCCAAGCTGAGAAGCAGGACCTGACAATGTAGTGAATGTTGCCTCCAGACTGCCTGTGCGCATTTCAGGTGAAAACATTACCTACTCAAGTGTCATGTCGAAATAAGTAAAGTCATAGTGCTTTTGGTTATTAGGGATTTTTCAAGTATCCGCATTTCGGGTGGGAACATTATTACCTACTCAAGTGTCATGTAAAATAAGTCAAATCATATAGTGCTTTTGGTGATTACGGATTTTTCAAATCTCCGCATGTCAGGTGGAAACATTAAGACCAAGTTAGAAAAACAATTATTTAATTAATTAGATCTTGATCTCTTCCCATGGGCGAACTTTCTCCATCTAAGTAAAACCTTTGAAACTTCATTAAATCTTCAAAGCAGTTTCATGCAAAAGTAGATCAACAACTAGAAAAGGACTACTATTCTCATCTTGGTGTCATTTTCAAAATGTTTCAGTCACCTCCGACCTTCTTCAGGTGTATCTTGTTGAACTCGAGAATGTTTCTGTCTGGAATTTGGACGGAATTTCAAACGAAACCCTTCACGGGGGTAGCATGCTCTTGTTCCGTCAGCCATAACTGGATAGAGGTCCTAAATAACTCGTAATTGTATTTTTCGGTCACCCAAACTGAGGATTGAACCTTCAATCTTCAGGAGAACATAACTTTTTACAATCGATTTTTCCAAGTACTCTAATCACTGCACCACGTTTCCCTGCGGACAATTCTGGTACAAATTTTAGGAGCCTTAAACCTATTTTTTTTTTTTTTTCTGGTTGTAGATATCATTATTTATTATATAATTATTGCTATATATTAACATATATCTCTCTATATAGAGAACAATAGTCCAATGAATCCAAATAATATGAATAACCAATTGTCATCTCAACAATTTAGAAAAGAATCGTGCCCAACACATAGAAAAACGACGACCAAAAGAATGGAAGACCAGCAACCATGCATGTATGTATAAAACATTTCAAGGTAGTTCTACTAAAATAGTCATACTTCAGGAACCAAAATACCATTTTGTTCATTGGCTTTTCTGAATTAAACCATGACGTTCTGTGTGGAACCTCATGGTCAATAATTCCTTACATCAATTAATAACTACCCCATAATTACATTTCATTTGACAATCTTCCAATTCAAAATTCAAATATTTCAGATTTGCATTGAATTTGAGTTAGACACCAATTAAGCAAGATTGCCTGAATTTCGATTTCTTCTCAGATTTTAAACAGTATAATTGATTTTGATCAAAATTAGAATAAGGATTCTAGACATAAGTTATGTGATCATTATATCTATTATTTGAATTTATCGGACTGGACCTCTATCCAGTCATAGCTGATGGAACAAGAACATGCTACCCCCATGAAGTAAATAAAGGATTTCATTAGAAATTCTGTCCAAATTCTCGAGTTTGACAAATATTCCCGAGTTCAACAAGATACATCTGAAGAAGGTCGGAAGTTACATCGAACGAAACGTGGAAATGACACTCAAGATTAGAACAATAGTCCGATGAATCCAAATAACGCGGATGATGAATCCTCATCTAAAAAATTCAGAAGCGTTGTGATCATTATATGCTGGTTTTAATTTTTGTAAACAAACGTAAAACTGGTGCAACTCTTTTCCATTTGCCTGCTTTCCAATTGACTACAATATGGTCGTCTTCAAGTCCAATGTAAACAAGTTCTTGATGAACCGTTCCCCCTTAAGTAATCCAATTAACCAAATTTACACTTCTAACGATTATTATGATATTGTCCTTTTGACTACTGTACACTCTTTAGCCCTTATCCTCGAGTGGCCCCTGAGCCTTTATAAGTCCTATATATATTTAAAAAAAAAAAAAAAAGAAAATTTGTTCTGTTTAGAGAGTGCCTGGCAATTCTCAAAAAGTGACATTTCTTGGTCTTCTAGGCAGAAACTTAATAGAAGATTAATAAGGAGGGAGCTGATGACCTGCCCATTGAGTGGTTTGGGTAGTCACACGAGGAGATCCGTTCCGAATGTACACGATGGAATGATAAAATTGTCGCCCAAGAAAAGACATGATTCCATTTCCGTTTGATGGAAACCGGTTTTCTTTTTTTTGTTGCAGACCATCTACTATTTGGCCAGTTGTGTACAAATCCTGAGAGCAGCAGGAGCCTTCTATCATGTTTTAAAATGACAATGTTCATCAAGTGAGATAAGTGATGCGCCACTGTACAACTCATGCTCTCTACTGATCCAAGTTATGACAACAGGACCATTGCCAGCACCCTCAAAACGCAGCGCTGGATTGCCACAAAGGAGTGTTACAACTTTGTATCCTTCTCTCACTGGCCGTCCTCCTCCCCCGATCTGAACCCGCTCGACTACTTTGTTTGGTCATACGTTGAGAACATCACCAACATGACCTCCCACAACACCAAAGGCAGCCTGATCACCTCCATCTACCGAGCTTCTACCAGCACTTGTGGAAAAGGGCATGCCTCCAGTTCTGGACCCGTATCAAGATGGTGATTGAGGCTGAAGGTGGCTACATTAAACATGTCAGCTCTACTACATAATCAAATCATCTCTATTACTTCTCTCTGACCTGGTGATTGACCTGGAACACATTACCTCTCAGTGCCACATAACACTGTCCGTGAATGGAGGTCTCACTCAAGTATCCCCTCTGTGATATGCACAAGGAAGAAATGCCTGATCACATTTTCTTCCAATGTTCGGAATGAATATCTGTTCCAGGCCACAGAATGTGGGAAGTTGTCGACAGTAGTTGCAGCTAGATATGTATTTGTTGTAAAAGTTTTATGGGTAGGGACCATAGATTGGTGTTAAGCCAAGCACCTGCCATAAAAGTAATGGTAGAACAAAGACAGGCTTGGTCATTTGCATATCTTTATGCACCTGCTATCCACCTCAACAGCTTTATTACATACCTTCATATGCTAAAAAAATTCCCTACAATAATTTTAATAAAACCTGCGCTGAGGTAAAAGAAAATAAAAATAAAAAAATGAAGAAATAAATCCAAATAAAATGTCTTAGTGTATAGCTTGTTCAACCTTTTTTCTTTTCCTTTCTTTTCTTTCCGAAGTAAATATTCTGGGAGTATGTCAATGAAGTGATGGCTCGATTTTGAGCATTCTTTGCCGCTAAGCCTATCATATATAATCGTTATGTCAAGCCGCCACAGACAGGGAGACACGAATGGTGTTTCTTGCGACCCTGATTTTAGTATGAGTGGTGGTTGGGATGTCATGTTGAGATAATTATAGGGTTGAATCTTTTCCTGATCAGGATTTGATGACATTCTTTAAGCACTAGCTTCAGGTAAAGATCAGATGTGCCAGAAAAAGATTACATTCCTCAATGGATACAAGTGTAACGATTTATCTATTTATCGCTGTTATGTTTGTTACTAATAAATATATACACGCTGGCTTGTACTAGCCATTTTGATAATCAAACACGGAGACGGTTTCATAACAAAACTGTATTTTTTAATTATTGGAATTGATATGAGTAATTTGTATATCTTTATTTATTTATTGCGGACTATTATCCTCATCTTTTTTATAGTTGTTGTTTCACGACGTTTCGGACAACTATTCCTCTGGCCTTTGTCAGGTTGTTAAATGCGACAGGATAAGAATGCTGAATTTTCAACTTTATCTTCAGCAATTACTGCCTTCCATAGTTGTTGTTGTCTCACCACGTTTGGTCAACTAATCCTCTGGCCGGCTTTGAGTAGGATTGAAACCTGACAAGACCAGAAGAATAGTTGGCCGAAACTGGAACAAATACATAGAGGACATTGCAAAGATTGCTGCAAAGAAGGTGGGTTCCCCCTATCGAGCTAGAAGTCTATTCACACCTGAGAGTATCCTGTACCTCTATAAGGCCACCATTCGCCCATGCATGGAGTATTGTTGTCACATGATAGGGTCCAAAAAGAGTTGTCAATCTAATATATCCCACTTTATCAACTAAGCTCTAGCCCTTGTCCCATCCCCGCAATGTTGCATCACTGTGCCTGTTTTACAAGACCTCTCTCCCACAGAAGAGACGTTGCGAGCCTATCCTTGTTTTATCGTTATTTCCATGGCAGGTGGTCGTCTGAACTCCAATCTCTGGTCCCCCCTCGCCAATCTTTCACGAAAAACACCCATCTAGCTGAATCCATGGTGAAAAATTTCCCCCACTCTATATTTGTGCCTAAATCAAAACGCGGATTCCATGAACAAAGCTTCTTTCTTAGAACTGCACGCCTGTGGAACTCTGTTCCGTCTGCCTGCTTCCCACCTGACTACAACTTGGATATCTTCAAGTCCAACGTTAACAAATTCCTAATGAACCGCCCCCTTAAGTAAACACTTCATCAGATCTCCACACTAACGTAATGTACTTGCAATAACCCTTATCCCTGAGTGGCTTCCAGGCCTTGATACGTGGTGATCACTGTGTAAAACAAAAAAAAATGTGTTCTGATAAACTTATTGCACTTATACCTCCTCGCCATACGTATCCCCAACAAACCCTCTTAGCAATAACATCTCCCTCCTTCACTGTTGTTGTCCTTAAATGCCAGAAAGCTTTCTATTCTAATAGTTTCTTTCCTCAAACAACTAGACTTTGGAATTCCCTTCCTACTTCTTGCTTCCCTGGTCGTACTGATATGAAAAAGTTAAAATGTTACATAAATCAACATCTTGTTAATCTTTCCACTACATGGTCCCAAACAACAACTATAAAAAGATGACGATAACAGTTTGCAAATAAATAAATAAATAAATAAATTGTATTTATTTAATTATTATTTTGCCTGTCAGTGGTTGTAGGATTTGTCGAGCAAAGGTCGTGAAAGGTGGAGATTGGGGTTGATAAACTAACGACGTAACGATCATGCACCTCTCCATGTCTCTCTTTTTGTTCATCGTCTTACTTTTATTGACAACTTCTTCCTTTGTTCCATCAGAGGTCAATATGTGTGTAAAAAATCCGACCTGGTATTTTCTTTGCTTTCTACTAACCTGAAATTTGTATGTGTGCACGATCTCCAAGTTCCTTTATCCAATACAAGTAACGAGCTTGTGGGTACAAAAGGAATTGAGTATATGTGTTCCAGGCACGAGCATGGCGTACTTGGTTCCTGGTTCTGCTCATAGAGTTTTCGTTTAGTTTTAGGCACATGTAAAGAATGCAAGAAGTTTTGTGAGATAATAATATGGTTAAAAGTTTAATTATTATCGATTTATCTATCTGTCTAGCTATCTATTTATCTATCTATCCGGTGATATTGTTAAAATAGCTTATATTGGGAGTTAATTATTGTTTATAGAATAAAGTAGCAATGGGTTTTAGCTGAGGATGTTTACATAAATTAGCTAGGTTAAATGAACAAAATGACCTTGGGCAGGCATGCGTGCAAAAGTCACATATTGAGAGATGTGTGCTTTTTAACGATGACGTAATGGAACTGGTTGGGAAGGTTAGAGAAAGGAGGAGTTTGAGTTTGGTAACGAAAGTGAATGGACGTGCTTCAAAAAGCCGGGAAGTGAGGCTGTAAGGAACAAGCATGTAGACCTGTAATGCAGACTCCTTGTGAAGACCACTTGAGACAGCTGAAATAAATTTATATTTTAAAAATATAAAGTGTTGTTCTGTGATTTCACAAAAGAAGGAAGAACAGAGGTCTCAATTGGTTATGGTGTTGGTCATTTCATGTTTCATGACAGAGACCAGCAGTAAAGAACTCTGGAAGAAAGAAAGGTATGAAGCATATATTATTCTTCTTATAAAAAATGATGCCTTCATATAAATATGAACTGTAATATATATCCGTGTGATAACTCTGTGATACAACATGACTTGTCTAAAATTAAAGTTTTAAATGTTAAAAATTGAGTCAAGCTAAAATCCAAGTGTCATTGAATAGTCTTTGTTGCCTGTTAACATTGCGTCTGCAAATTCTCCAAACTATCCAGCCTTGATAGAGTTCAAAACCGGCTTTGAAATCTAGTAGGTAATGCCCTTTTCTCTTCCCTGCAACCTCTTTCCCACAGAAAAGACCTTGCGAGCTTGGGACAATACATGTAAACAATATATATATATATATATATATATATATATATATATATATATATATATATATATATATATACTAGACTACCCGTGACCCGTTGGGTCAGTATGTTATATTAGCTATGGAATTCATGTATGAGCGTAACACTTGTGACGTAAAGAAAATATTTTTTGTGACATAACAGAAACATTTCTATGAAAGTATATTAAAATGAAAAAAGAATATAGATAGATTTCTATGAGTCGTTCTGTTTATAATTGTTTAATCTTGAAAAAAAAAAACCAAACTTACAGCCATTGAATTATAAGTGGTTTGCCATACTTATAGGTAAATGTTCACTGAACAGATACCATAATACTTAAAGTTAAATTACAAATTTTGAAATATCTATTAATTTAAACGTAGAAAAAAAATTTGGGGCACCGAAAACGTACACAGTTAAACAATACATTGTAAAATAGAAGATTTTTTTGTAAGAAAATTGCGTTAAAATAACTTAAACGTAATACGGAAATGAACGATGTAAAAAAAAATGCAGAACGTATTAACAATTGTTTATTTGGATAATTTAAAACGCAAAAAAAAAAAATTAGGCCGCTGAAAACGTACACAGTAAAAAAAAAAATGTTGTAAACAGGTCAAAGTTGATTTATTTTTGAGAAAATTGCGACAGTATAGTTGTAATATAGAATAGTTGCAAAACATTCCCTAAGGGGTCAGTATGTTATATTAGCTATGGAATTAATGTATGAGCGCGACACTTGTGACGTAAAGAAAATAGTTTTTTGTGACATAACAGAAACATTTCTATGAAAGTATATTAAAATGAAAAAATATAGATAGATTTCTATGAGTCATTCTGTTTAGAGTAGTAGTAGGAAAATACATGTCAACCAGTAGTAGTAATAGTAGGATAAGGAAGAGGAGGCGTAGTAGTAGTAGTAGTAGTAAGAGGAGGAAGAGGAAGCGTAGTAGTAGTTATAAAGAGCAGAAGTAATAGTAGTAGCAAGAAGAGGAGGCATAGTAGTAGTAGGAGGAGGATATTGCGCAAGCAAACAACCAAGAACGACAGAGTTTTGGTATTATATATATATATATATATATATATATAAATATATATATATATATATATATATATATATATATATATATATATATACGCTACACATTAACATATATAGACAATATAAACAATAAGAAACCTTGCGAGCCTGTCTGAACATGAGATTTGAAAAAAAAATCACTCGATCGCCGGTCGAGTGCAAGAGAAAATATACTCGCATCAAAATATTCTTACTCGTCCGACTTTATGTCTTTGTTTCAGTCAATAATAGTAAATAATTTTACAACAATTCAAGAAATTACTGTGTGTATAATCTAACAAGAAAATATTTGTTTATCTCTTGTAAATCGACTATTTTATTACTACAAACATTTCAGTAAATATTCAACAAAACGTTAAAATACGACACCAGTTTCTTTATATAGCATCATTCATATTATTGTTCCATAGAAATAAGAATCATTTCTTCGGATGTTTGACGGAACGATGCGCTTTTCCCCTCTTTCAAATGTTCTTTACTTTTGTAAGCATGAAGTGTATGTAGTTGTAGCGTCGAAGAATTTTTTTTTCACAATGAATTTCAAAATCAGAGAGCTAAATGAAGGCAACATTTTGACTACACGCCGAATGTGTAAATTTGACCTCATTTTGAACTTTAGCGTGACCACTCTTTTTTCAATACGATATTCCAACGGTCTCACAGCTAGAGATGAAAGAATCCACAAATGATGAGACATAGGTCATTTTAAGTCATCGCATATTTGAGGGTCGTAAAATAAATGAGTTTTCCCGTTTCTTTATTTAAAGAAATTTTATCGACTTTTAGTCGCCCCAAGGAATTTTCAATCGACTGTGGCGACCGGCTGTGTAAAGTCTCAAAGGCTATATATATATATATATATATATATATATATATATATATATATATATATATATATATATATATACACGCTACATATTGACATATATAAACAATACAAACATTATATATAAACATATATATGAACAATATATGCAAACCATATATATGCAAAAAATATTTTTTAAACTATGTGTGTGTGTGTTTTACTATTTTTCTGATTCCAATACCCTAAAAAATTATGATTTTCTCAGATTTCTAATTAATCTTCCCAACAACGCTTTTAGCTTTAAATTCTGATCTCTGATAGGATTTTTTTTATTTCTGAATTTCTCAGATTCCGAATGTCGCCGTGAAATCATTTTTCATTATAATTTTTTTTAACGTGTACAATTTTTTTTTTCATTGTTCGAATTTAACTTTCATCTTTCAAAAAAATCAAAAAGTAATCGGAGACTTACAAAAAAAAAAAAAAAAAAAAATTGATAAACCGGCTTTCAAAACTATGTCCCCCTATCAGATTTGCGCCATTATTGCTTGTACCTAGATATATAATTTTCAACTAAAGTTTTAAGACGTGCAACAAAATGTACATAACGTAATTAAATAGTTCTTAAATAAGAGAAAAATCCAAGTTGTCCGCGGCGGTCGTACATCTAAACAATATGATATAAATGCGGGAGTACCCCAGGGGTCTATCCTTGGACCTTTATTATTCCTGATATTCATAAATGAACTCCCTGATAAAATCGTCTGTGAGATGGGTATATTTGCCGATGATACCACTCTCTATAACAGGCATGGGGAGAAAACAAATGAACACATATCTAAGGAAATGGCAGAAGCACTAGAGGATGACCTTCAATCTGTAGTGGAATGGAAATACAAATGGTTGGTCACATTCAATGCTGCCAAGACTAAGCTTGCTCCCTTCAATAACTACAAGAAACCTTCTCTACCACCAATAGCAATGGCCAAGAACACATTTCCTGAAAGTACTTCTTTTAAACCCCTCGGCCTAACGTTTACAGGGAACATGGACTGGAATATATACATTGAGAGCATTGCCAAGGCTGCTGCAAAGAAGGTGGGCTCTCTCTACCGTGCTAGAAATTTACTTACGCCTGAAAGTATTCTGTACGTCTATAAGGCCACCGTTCGCCCATGTATGGAGTACTGTTGTTACATTTGAACTGGTGCATCTCCTGCTTGTCTCTCACTCCTGAGCAGCGTTCAAAAGAGAGTCGCCAACCAGATAGGTCCTGAACTGTCATCTAGGCTTCAGCCTCTGTCCCATCGACGAAATGTTGCATCCCTCTGCCTGTTCTACAAATACTTTAATGGTGAATGCTCTGACGAACTGCAAACACTTGTACCTCCTCGACGTGACTACCCCCGACAAACCCGACAAGCAACTCAGTCTCACCCCTTTACAGTAGAGATCCCTAGGTGTAAGAAAGCCTTTTACTCCAATAGTTTCTGAAAGTCTTTGGAACTCCTTTCCGGGATTCTGCTTTCCCAACTGTACTGATATGAAGAAAGTTAAAGTGTAATGTGAACAAACATTTTTCAACTCATCTCCCTTTATAATGCCCCCGGAAATTATGTCCCCGATAGTAACCCCCTACTTCAAAGTGGCACTGTGTCTTGTTTGGGGTGAAAATTGAATAAATAAATAAATAAATCCTAGATAATTTTTAGATTTAATTTAAATGAAATTTTTATATATAATATAAGTTTATAAAAGTGCACTTTAAAAACTAAAGCTTTTACCTTTAAATTCTGATCGATGATAGGATTTTTTTTTTATTTTTCTCCTGTGGAAAATCCTGATTTTAACATAATTTATCTAAGTAACTAACCCTAACCCTAACCCCCCTCCCATTATCTAAAGACACGAGACAATCCCGATGTTTGGTATGTGGATACACCGTGATCGTTTCAAAATGGCACAGTCTGAGTGAATAAACATTTGACCCCTTTTTTTGTCCACGAGTCACCAAGCTGACCTGTCACCAAGTTGGCAGAACGTGACGTCACCAAGTTGGCAGAACGTGACGTCAACGAAAAAAAAAATTTTTTTTTTTTTTCTAGAAACAAGACTCATCGTCATTTCTTTCAGCTTTATTTTCAAAATCAGGTAACAAAACGGTTGTATCCTGACGAATTACAAACCTGACTTGTAGTGCGTAGAGCATAAAGGTGAGTTTTTTTTTTCTATTGTATGTTGACGTTGCCCAGGAATAAATATTATCTATATATACATTGAATGTTATTTATAGAGAGATCCTTAAAAATGCTGTTCAGCATTATTTCAAAACACCTTATCTAATTATATATTATTTTTATTGGAGATGAGTAATTTGTGTATTTTTTTTTTATTTGTTTTTTTTTTTTGCGGACGGTTATCCTCATCTTCATAGTTGTTGTTTCACAACGTTTCAGCCAACTTATCCTCAGGACCCGTGGCGCAGTGGATAGAGACCCGTAGCGCATTGTCTGAAGATAGCGTTTTCAATCCCAAAGCAAGTCAGAGGATTAGTTGGTCAAAACATGGAGAGACGACAACAACTATGGTAGGCAGCAATTACTGGGAATACAGGTACAAGATTCAGCATTCCTATCCCTTAACCACCTGAAGAAGGCCAGAAGATGAGTTGGCCGAAACGTGGTGGAACAACAACAACTATGACAGTCCGCAAAAAAAAAAAAATGAATTTTTTAGATGAGGGTTAATAATTCAGATTATTTGGATTATTCGGACTACTGTTCTCACCTTGAATGATATTCTCACGCCGTTACAGGTGATGTACTCTCTACTTTCCTACTTTTTACCAGCCTTCACACATACTCTATCTCGGGTATTCAGCACTGTTCAATTCAACATAAGACTTAAGAGTAAAATTATATTATAACTTGAACCACTCCCTTAAGTAAACCAATTCACCAAATTTCCGCTACTAACGATGACTACGACATGTTCCCCTTAACCACTATACACTCAGTAACCCTTATCCTCGAGTGGCATCCGGGCCTTGATAAGTAGTGACTCCTTTGTAAAAAAAAATACGGACTGTACTTAGAGTATTGAGTACATTTGGATTCAGCATCAGCCATGTTCCAAGTAGTCTACTCCATTATTGTACGCATCTGTTACATTTATGGAATTGAGCACTATTTTATGTCGCATATACTATATGCCGAATGTCCTACTGTATTTGCTCTAGAGTTAGTTTCAAAATATTGACCGGGCCCATAAATAACAAAGCAGTATTAAAAAGCTTTCTGGCTTTCTGTTAAAACTTATTTCTTTATCTCGCATTATCCTGGAACTCATTTGTTTTGAAACCAAGTTTATCTACCACTTTTCAGCAAAATATAAATAGAACATAAACAATTTCACAAGTGAGAAGTGAAAAAAAAAACAAAAAACAAACAAAAAACTCCGAAGGCCCCCGGAGCACTACTGAAAGCACTAAATAAAATTAAGGAGGTCTCCAGAGCACTAATAAAAGCAATACTATTTTTTAAGCGAGCAGTGAAAAAAATAAAACTCAGAAGGTCTTCAGACCGCTACTGAAACCACTTCAAACCACTTATGAATGAATTTGGCATGCGCAAAACTAATAGAAATATGTCGGCAAGTTGAAATGAACATTTTGTATTTCAACTTGCGGGCATATTTCTGTACACATCCATCAAAACAAAGATTTTACTCATTATAAACCATCCGTTAGTGTATGATTACTATTTCCTGTTAATTTCAGTGTTATGTGACCAGTAGTTTAAGAGTTTATCGGTTAAATATTTTCATTCAGACACATACATACATCTACTGTTTTATCTGTATAGAAAAATTATTGTCCAGTTTAACTGACGACCATTCAACATACTCATTATTAATACTTGTTTTTACGTGCTTTTTCACATAAACGTTTTACGCTGGTGATGCATTATTGTTAATGTAAACATTATCCTGTGGCATGGTCAATGGCTTTGGTAGAGACCATCTTTAGACGATGATAGCGTCTTTGTATATGACTAAGAACCATCTTTAGACGATGATAGCTGGGGTGATATGATCTTTTGCCCGGGAGAGTTACTTGGCATAACAGTGTTGTGAGGACGTCTGTATTGTTTCTTATTTTGTCTTTCCGAATCACACACACACACACACACACACACACACACACACACACACACACACACACACACACACACACACACACACACACACACACACACACACACACACACACACACACACACACACACACACACACACACACACACACACACACACACACACACACACACACACACACACACACACACACACACACACACACACACACACACACACACACACACACACACACACACACACACACACACACACACACACACACACACACACACACACACACACACACACACACACACACACACACACACACACACACACACACACACACACACACACACACACACACACACACACACACACACACACACACACACACACACACACACACACACACACACACACACACACACACACACACACACACACACACACACACACACACACACACACACACACACACACACACACACACACACACACACACACACACACACACACACACACACACACACACACACACACACACTGGAATTTATTCACACAGAAGTGTTTCTAATAATTAATTTGCGCGGCAATTACCACATTCACCCACACCAAACTCCCTTGGGGTAAAAAAACAAACAAACAAACAAACAAACAAACAAAACAGGAGTCTTGAAAAAGGATCGACATTGTAGAAAACACTCTCCTTGCCAAAAATCTGAATTTTTGACCAATCAGGGCTTGATAAAAAAAAAGCTTATTTCTGCCAGTTTCTCATTTTCGTGGCTAGGAATTTCTAAGTTCGCACTGACTTACTACATTCACATATAAGTGTTACTTTTTGAGGTTTGGTTGAAACACCTTCGTGTTAAGAACTTGCTAGCTTCAGGAAGTGTCAAAGAGAGCGTGTAGAAATAAGCAGGAAAAACGTTATGCTCGAACCGTGTCCGTTATAGTTCAAACCTCTCTCGAATCCCTACACCAATCTGGTACCATCGCAAAGGAACAAACAAACAAAAACAAATAAATCTGACTCGGCTTTTTTTTCTCTTTTAACAAAACACATTTATTACCATTCCTGTCCAAACAATGTCGTTTTATTATTATTGTTTTTTGTTTTCTTTACTGTTCATTAACAAAACCCTGCCATTTCGACACCAGCTTAAAAGTCTCTCACCGCCACCATGGGGCCATGTGTCCATTTCACTCGAAACCTGTTTTTCTTTCTGCTCCTCGCCACGTGGTGTCCTTTTATTCTTTTTTCTTGTGACGAAAGACCGCGCATAATTGTTCATTTGCATAGTGCTCAAACGGCTGCTGCTGATGGTAAAACTTTCGCTAGCCATCTATCGTTCGGCTTCTGCTGATATTTTCACACGCGCTCATACATGCTCTGTTACAAAAAGAAAGGAGGTAAACAATTAGAACCATTTACGTTTTAGCGTTTATTTGAAATCGAAAGGTTCTATTGTTGGCATTGGTTTTCCTAATATTTTCTAGTCAGAATTCTTTCTAGAAAGACATCGGAGATCACAGGATGGACCACGTGAAGGTTGCCAACATCCTAAGTGAAAGCAATTTTTGTGGAACGAAATGGGTTCGAACTTGGGACACTCAGGTTGTCAGTCCGAGTCGTTAACCACTAGACCACCATACCCTCCCATTATTTATCTGGTCGGGCTCCGGACCAATATTCCTCTTTCTCTCCAGATATTTCTGTCTTCCATTAGCTGCCTCAGATCCCCAGGATCACAGGTGGTGTCATGTGCAATTTTCTGGATATTCGTGGATATAGGTCGTCCTATGCTCGTGCCGTGAAGTACACAGTAAAACATTTCTCGCCAGCTCTTGCTTGCTCGTCTGGCTGTGACCGGCAAATCGTAGAAGTCGCTCCCTGATAGTAGTAGATATGGCAGGTAGGTTGCCATAAAGTTGTTGCTTCGTGGAATGATTTTGCCAAGATATATTTAACACTGTTAGTAGCATACGGGTGTACGTGCCATCTAGCTTTCTTTCCAATCTTCTGATGAGTGTCCAGGTTGTACACCGTAAACAAGGACAGACTTCACGACTGCTCTGAAGAACTGCCTTTTCAGTTTGTCAGTTAGCCTTGAAGTCAATACCGACCACAGCTTATCTAATGCAGCCCATGATTTTTAGACAGACAATGAAAAGACAAAGGGCTAGAATGTCTCCTTGAAGAACCTTAGCACGAATGTCAAAGAATTTGTAGCAGAAACAAATGGAACTTTTTTCTTTCACGAATCAATGTCTCTCCTCTGTGTTATTTGGCCACATACTGACCAATCAGGGGTACGGTGCATTGATCCTTTCTATCCCCTAAGGAATTCAGCCAGCATCCGGTTTGAAGAATAAGAACTCTTTCTTACTGAGAGAGACACCAAACGGAACGAACCCTTTTTCTTCGCTCTCTCCACCTCGGTGTTATTTCAACCGGTATTGACGATTCCACTGGAATAACTACCGTGATAGCACCAGGTAGCCGGAGTCCAACTTTTAACCAGGAACATATCACTCGGTACACATTCTCCTTAATAAACCTGTTATATGTTATCTTTTATGAAGTTGTTGTGTTCGTCATTTCAGAAGCTTGTATTGAATTGTTTATTTGATTAGGTTATGCCCTTAAAGCATCTAAACCCTAAAATGGTGACTCCCACGTTATATACAAGCAATTCTAAATGGCGAACCTTTTTTCTTCATTTTTTTTTTTGTAAAACGGGACGCATCAGAGAAAAACCAGCGAGCTAAAATTCGGCCCCAAAAAGCGAACTTTTCAACAAAGAAAAACAAGTGAACTACTACCGACAAGAATCTCAACAAGCAACAATGGCATTGGACCCCCTTTTTCCTCTTTGCGCTAACGGACCTCGTTTTTCCAGAACTCTTTTCCTTTTCAGACAACCGGCACATCACCCCGTTATTTGATTAAAGACAAGCAACGTTGGGTATATAGACGGTGAGGAAAAAGAGAATTTCGCCAGCAGCGGGCGAACAACAATGTCAGACTCGCCAAAGAA
Source organism: Euprymna scolopes (assembly GCF_053919585.1). Classification (NCBI taxonomy): domain Eukaryota; kingdom Metazoa; phylum Mollusca; class Cephalopoda; order Sepiida; family Sepiolidae; genus Euprymna; species Euprymna scolopes. The sequence goes on along the minus strand of NC_136523.1, from coordinate 48,873,535 downwards.
AAGTAAACACGGAGCTGTCGACTTCATATTAAATTTAAAAAAAAATTCGAGCTCGACAAACTTGTATTGAATTATTTATTTTATTAGGTTGTGCCTTAAAAGCATCTAAACCCTAAAAATTTAGTGTCACCATCTAGCGATCTGATCATTGCTCGAGCGTGTTTGTATAGCATCATGATAGCGTTAATAACTTCGTTTGGAATGCCATATACCTTTAAGATGCTGGCCATGTTTCCTCCGTATACAGAGTATCTCAATTTAGTGTCACCATCTAGCGATCTGATCATTGCTCGAGCGTGTTTGTATAGCATCATGATAGCGTTAATAACTTCGTTTGGAATGCCATATACCTTTAAGATGCTGGCCATGTTTCCTCCGTATACAGAGTATCTCAATTTAGTGTCACCATCTAGCGATCTGATCATTGCTCGAGCGTGTTTGTATAGCATCATGATAGCGTTAATAACTTCGTTTGGAATGCCATATACCTTTAAGATGCTGGCCATGTTTCCTCCGTATACAGAGTATCTCAATTTAGTGTCATCATCTAGTGATCTGATCATTGCTCGAGCGTGTTTGTATAGCATCATGATAGCGTTAATAACTTCGTTTGGAATGCCATATACCTTTAAGATGCTGGCCATGTTTCCTCCGTATACAGAGTATCTCAATTTAGTGTCACCATCTAGCGATCTGATCATTGCTCGAGCGTGTTTGTATAGCATCATGATAGCGTTAATAACTTCGTTTGGAATGCCATATACCTTTAAGATGCTGGCCATGTTTCCTCCGTATACAGAGTATCTCAATATCTAATGTCGCACAGTCAAAACTATTGCATTTCATATTTGTTTATTTGCAGACTAGTCACGAATTACAGAAACAACACCGACGACAACAACAAGAAAAACGACAACAACAACAAAATGACACCATGTTTTCTACGCCTTGCAGCGACAAGTTTATTTATTTACCTGTTTCTTGTTGCTGCGGAAGAAAGTAAGTCATATTTAAACACATGTCACGAACAAAATATAACTCCGATCTTCTTCATGCTGCATTTGTCGAACCCGGGAATCTCGGGCGATGATCAGAATACAATCTGTTTAATGTAGTATACATCTCATCCCCCTTAACTAGTCCTTATTTCTTAGGGAGTTTCACTCCAGATTCATCACCAGTGACATTTCTTCTCATATCTGCCCTGAGAAAAATTCTGATACTATGCGCATGATTCGTTTTCACCTGAGAGAAACCTTTTCTGTTTTCTTCATCAAGACTTCAATGTTAATGCCGATGGGGTTGTCCAGGCACTTTTTGCAGGAGTGCCCCTCAACCCGCAGGAGCACTGACTTCTCAATCTCACTTTCCGACCTTGATGTCACAGTTCTTGCTGTGGGAGCGTACTAAATAGTTCAATTTAAGGCGATTATGACGTCATTGTTTGGGATGACGTCACAATTAGTTGATCAGTGGTTTCCATCCCTTTTTTTTACATAACGGCATACTATTGAATTTTTTTTTTTTTTTTTTTAATTTCGCCGTACAACAAATTAAATTTTTCCTACTCATAAAGCTTTTTCGCAAAAAAAAAAAAAAAAAAAGAAAATTTTTATTCACACAAATAAACATCCTGTAGTCGATATCTGGTATCGTTTTGATACCAAAATCGGGTCTTAATTATTCAGCTCCGAAGTATTGGAGTATTGTTGTGTTAATGATACGTAGCAGATGTTAAATTTTCTTTTATATTCCTTTTCGTTGTTCTCTGTATGTGTAATTGGGATTATTTGGACTACTGTTGGCATCTCAGATGTTATTTTTACAATGTTTCGACCGATGTGACACGTCTTTCCATGTCGTTCCTGGGCCACGTGTTTAACACGTCCATTTTTCTCTTTCTTGGGATATGTTTTTCTTTTTTTTTATAATCTTGTTCTTTCCTTCTTCCTCGCTGTGACGTTACCTCACAAACAGCTCGGTCATTTGCATATATTGGTTGTCGTACAGCTGCTACTGCTACTGCCATACGCGTGTCTGCGCTCTGTTACAAATGTCCGCGACACATCTACCAGAAAAATAAATAGTTTCTACTCATAAAGCTTTTTTTGTTGTTAAAACTTTACAACATGCTTGATAATTATGTGTTACGATCCAGCAATCAGTTTAATTCTGAACCCGAAATTCTTAGACCTGGAAGTATTTATTTCAAACTCCTCGGCTTAACGTTCACAGGAAACATGAGTTGGAACAGATACATCGAAAGAAATTGCTCAGATTGCTGCGATTAAGGTGGGCTCTCTCTACCATGCTAGAAAATAACTTACGCCTGAAAGTATCCTGTACCTCTATAAGACCACCATCCGCCCATGTATAGAGCATTGTTGTCACATTTGGGCTGGTGCATCTGCTACTAGCCTCTCACTCCTGGACAGGGTTCAAAAGAGAGTCGCCAACCTGATAGGTCCTGAACTGTCATCCAAGCTTCAACCTCTGTCCCATCGACGAAATATTGCACCCCTCTGTCTGTTTTACATTATTTTAATATTGGATGCCCTTGTACCTCCTCAACGTAAATACCCCCGACAAAACCGACAAGCAGCCAAGTCCCACCCCTTCACAGTAGAGATCCACAGATGTAAGAAAACTTTCTACTCTAATAGTTTCTTCCACAGAACTGCTAGACTTTGGAATTCCCTTCCGGGTTCCTGTTTCCCCAACTGTACTGACATGCAGAAGTTCTAGTGTAATGTGAACAGACATCTTGCTGCTCAACTCCCTACATAGTATCCTGTATAAAGTTAGATTAGCTTAAAATTGATTTTTTTGTCTTACAACTTGTGTAGTTAGCAATCGTTTAACTATATGAGCCTAAACCTAAACGTTGATTCCACGAACTAAGTTTATTTCCTAGAACTGCTCGTTTGGCGTTATGGTCCGACGTTATGAATTTTTGGGATGAAATTGATTATTAGTATTATTTGAATTCATCGGACTACTGTTCTCATCATGAGTGTCATTTTCACAACGTTTCGATCGATATAACCTTCGACCTTCTTCAAGTGTATCTTGGAATGTTTTTGTCAGAATTCCAAGTATTCTAACCACTGCGCCATGGGTTCTTGCGGGCAATTCTAACCGTACTACGCGGAGAGATTGAAAAATCGGGTCTAGCTGACCATATCTGGAAGGAAAAGAGAAACCATCTACCATCATGGGACGAAGTGAAAATTATAGACAGAGAAGAACGATGGAGAGTAAGACGACTCAAAAAAAAAGCAGCGCATCTGCTGGGAGACAATCGAATATTAAGTAGACCTAGTATAGAATTTAATACGATATGGGAACCATTAATTATAAATAATAGATAAAGTAATATATAGTAATATGTAGTAATAATTAATGATATTTACTGAGATTTACAACTAGAAATAAAAATAGGTTTAAGGCTTCTAAAATTTGCATTAGAATTGTCCGCAAGTACTCGGAAAAATCAATTGTAAAAGTGATATTCTCCTGAAGATTGAAGGTTCAATCCTCAGTGTGGGCGACCGAAAAATACAACTGCGAATTACTTACGACCTCTATCTGTCTGTCTATTCCGGTCGGGTTAGGGTTCCGTTTGAAATTCTGCCCAAATTCTTGCATTCAACAGAACCATTCCCAAGTTCGATAAGATATACATGAAGAAGATCAAAGGTTACATCGACCGAAATGTTGCAAAACTCACACTCAAGATGAGAACAGTAGTCCGATAATCCAAATAATACGAATAATCTATCATCATCTAAAAATTCAGAAACGTCAAAATAAAATAAGCCTTTTACACATACATACGGGATTTTATTATTCTCTTGATCATCGCCGTTTGTCTTCGTCATTTCATGAGTAGTAGTTGAAAAGAAAAGTCAGCGGCATTTACTTTACCCAAGACGGGTTGAACCGGCTTTCTTCGAAGGAGGAAGTTTCATGGAGATATCAAGTTCACAAGTGTTCCCCAGTCGTATGTGCATCCCGATTAAGGGAAATGACGATGTAATTAATTTTTTTGTTGTAGTTCTTGTATGGAGGTGTTGACGTCCTCCTACATACAACGCCTGATATTTTCAAATGGCCACTCATCTGGTGCTGACCAGGCTCAACGTTGCTTAACTTGGGTAATCCAACGAGAACCGTTGTGTCAACGTGATTATGGCATACATTGGCCGTTGATCGTCTTGTCTAAACTAAGATGAATACATCTCGCAGGAAAGACATCAGGAGACGTTCACAGCATTCTCTTCAAGGTTTTATTTGGAGAGAAAGACTAATGTTATTTAGTAGTTATTTACTCCTTAAACTTAACTTTTTGACTTAACGATATGAGTGATGCTGACTGACAGAGATGTCGAAGTAACCTTCGCTTAAATTATTTTTATATTATTAAGAACCCAAGTTTGCCCAGTTGGGCAAACTTGGGTCCTTGTACCGGAAAAATATCCAGTAAATAAAACGTTGTTTAGTAAATCGTTATTCTTCTTTTGCATTTTTTTTTTTTTTTTGCATTTCCATACACCAAAAATGTATATAAATATCACTAAAACATCCGCTGCTTCATTTCGGTACCTTACTTGCCTGGGTGGGTTGTCGGTAGGCTGAGATAAACTGCGTCACACACACACACACACACACACACACACACACACACACACACACACACACACACACACACACAGTAAATCGAACTTACTAAGGGAGATAATAACTTCCGGTGAATACCGAAAAAATATCCAGTAAATAAAACGTTGTTTAGTAAATCGTAATTTTTTTTCGCATTTTTTGCATTTTTTTTTTTTTTTTGCATTTCCATACACCAAAGATGTATATAAATATCACTAAAACACCCGCTGGGTTATAAGCTTCATTTCGGTACCTTACTTGCCTGGGTGGGTTGCTTGTAGGCTGAGATAAACCGCATCGCACACACACACAGACAGACAGACAGACATTAGGAAAATTTATAATAAGATTTACGATTTCTCGTTCACATGGCTTCCACCAAGAGACTGATTTGAAACCCTTCGTTCCCTCAGCTGAAAAACGTGACGTCATTCGTCATCGGTCGACTATTTTGTCTATCCTTACACATCTGTTGCGCTCCGTAAACTTTACGTCACTCGTCTCTGAAAACGATTCCATTCTACGGATATGGATGTACTCAGTGTGACCCGTATCAAAATCCCCACTAGCTGACTATTCACATAGGGCCCCTAATATCTCTACTTATATATAAAAGGCACTTCGTGTGTATGTATGTGCGTGTGAGTTTATTCCCATGGACTCCAAAACGGCTAGGCCTAATTAAAAAAAATAAATATACTTTATGTACATTGGGATTATTCTTAAATAGATTTTGTATCGGAATGCCTCCGATAAATATTGAAAATCGATAATAAAAAATCCAATTAAAGAAGGAACAGTGCGATTATCATACAACCTAACATCACGAGTGTCTTTGAGAATTTTTTTTATCTCCGCACAAGCAGAAAGATCCAGCGTATAAAATCAATAGTAGGTTCTTTGATAAGATAAGGGCGCGTTCTAAATAAATCTTTCTGTTTAGAACATAGTTTAATCATGATACTAGCATTTTGTGCTTTAAACTTTAATTCAAACCATTATATATAAAAAGAATTATAAAATCAACAGTAGATTCTCTACAGTGCAATGTAGACTACAATGCATTGTGAAGTTACTGCGGAGAGGTATGTTAAGCTTCTTTCCCGTGCACTGCAGTGGGTCACCGACTAGAGTAAGTAACCAATCGATTTGATTGAAAAATGGGCGATATCAATGACAATAAAAATTTGTGAATGTTGAACATTCATTCCCGGGCAACGTCTGATTTTCCTGCTAGTGTAACATAATAATGACGTATTATGTTATTTTTCATCGTTCGACTGTTTTGTCTGTCGTTCGCACCTGTTGCTCCTTTCTTTCAACTTTATGTCACTCATCTCTTATAACGATTCCGTTCTACCGATTTGAGTTATCATGTCATGTACTTAGTGTGACCCTTGCCAGAATCCACACTAGCTGACTTAATCACTATTGACACAATGTCCCTAATATGCGGCATAATGATGATGCGTGTCCCTTTTTTCTTGTTTGTTCCAGATTGTATAACAAAGAAGATGAAAGCTAGAGCTCCTAATATATTCAAAGTATTCCACGCGGTGTCCCCAGGTTTGATCCTTAGCAACATGTCGCTTAAAGAACGACACTCCTTCTACATGTGCGAACTTGAAGAGGGGTTCGGTTTCAACGGCAGCCATTGGTGGGTGAGCAAAGGATGTGCCGGCACTTTCGTTTTGACGGAGTGTCGTTTACGAGGTGCGTATATTTGATTCTTTTGTCCTAAAAAAAACAGGAGATTTTTTTTTTTTTTTTTACAAAGAGGTCACCACATTTTGGGGAGCTGGATTTTCTTCACATTAAAAACCGACCTTGTATCTAATTCTGCCCTCGTGGGGAGGCACGTAAATAGGAACATAAGTGTGTATATTTGGTTCTCTCGGCCTTAAAAGCAGAGGATAGTGAGAGTAATGTCGTGCTCGTGAGTGTCTTATTGCTACGCAATTAATAAACAAATAGTATTTATACGAGTAATGCCCCCTATTTTCTATTCTCCTGAATGGCTCAGAGCAGACCGAACTTATTCATTTATGATCTGAAAGATTCATCTTTCTGCTGCAGATGTTGACAGTGTGAGACTCCAAGAAAGCAACCCCTGTCATGGAAGTGCTTCAGAAGCAGAGATGTATCATTGAATACCTAGTAAAGTACATTGAGAATGGTGGTGACTATGTAGAAAAATAAATCCTGGAGCACTGAAGGGCCCCCGTTTTAATGGTACAATTCTTGTCTTCGTAGCTCTTCAACTTTTGAATTGAAAAATAAAAGGCTTTAATTTTGGAACAACCCTTGTATGACAAAAGCGCTTAGGACGCCCATGCCCAGCCATCGTTCATCGCCGGCAAATGTGCATTGAGAATGGTGGCGACTAGGTAGAAAAATATATTCTGGAGCACAAAAGATCGCCCGTTTTAATGGTACAACTCCTGTCTTTGTATCTCTTCAACTTTTTGAGTAGGAGGCTTTAATTTTGAAACAACCCTCATATGACAAAGTGTGTTCCGGACACCCATGCGCAGCTATCGTTTATCGCTGGCAATAGTGCACTGAGAATGGTGGTGACTATGTAGAAAAATGAATCTTGCAGCATAAAAGGTTACTCGTTTTAATCGTACCACTTCTTTCTTCGCAGATCTTCATTTTTTTTAGTTAAAAATAGGAGGATTTACTTTTGAAATTATACTCGTATTTACGTTGCTTATGCTTTGTCTTTTGCCACTTATTTTCTACGGGGCTCCCCCAATGTTCACATATGCATGCATGTGACGTACCTTAATTCACTGTCTTTTCTCTTCTCGTTCAACGTTGCAGTTTCTCTTCGTCTAGTTTCACTGCCGCATCGATTATTTGTTTAGTGGTCACTGCATTCCATGGGTGGCCGTCGATCCTCTCATCAGTTTAGTTGGACAAATAAGACTTCTAATCTGCATAGAAAGAACTACAGAAACATTCACTGAGAGTTCCTAAGATTTTATGGTACGTGCGCATTGCTGTTACGGAACTACTTTCTTTTGTTTCATTTTAAAGATCGCAGAACAAGGGAAGACAATTCAATTTCAGAACAGGAAGAAACAATTTTAAGTATCCGAAAATGTCAATACAAATAACACGAAATAAGACACGAATTATATGAACCTTTATTGAATTAAAATAAAATTAGCAAAATTTTAATAACACAAAATAGAAGTTTTTTTAAAGGTTTTGTTACATAAAATTTTAAATTCTGAAATGAATGCATTTGAGTTTTTGTTTTACGAAAACATTCTAGTTTTTTTGTTTTTTTTTTACAAAATCTTTATTTCTGAAATAAATAAAAGTTGTCTAAATGTATGATTTTTTAAATTTATAGAGTTTTGAACATTCTTTCCGCTACACTATAAGTGTTTCTCCTAGTTCTTAAATTGAATTGTATCCCCCTGTTCTGCGATCTTCAAAGTTAAAACAACAACAACAAAAAAAAATTGTTCCGTGATATTAATGCCGTTTTTTCTAGGTACAGGCTACACAACAGATCGCTAATTGGAATACGTATCTACACGCACGCACGCACACACGCACGCGCGTGCGCGCAATTGCACGCACGGACACACGCACTCACACATACACGGCTATGCAACATTATTTCGCTCTTGGCGATATTCAAAGGTTTCTTTTAGCGTAGATTATTGGCCAACTGCCATGCGCACGTTCCACGACAGACTCGCATTATTCGATATCTCTGGTTCGCCTCCTATGAACAAACTCGTTTGAAAGCTTCATTTTTTCCCCAGCGATTATACTGACGTCATTCCCTCTCGACTCATACCTCTGTTTTGTCTCCCAGCAAAGGGCGGGGAGCGTAATGCCGTGTTCTGATGACACTATAGATACATTTCCGGCCAGAGCCAAGGCCCCGACATTGGGAAGAAAGTGAGATTCGTAAAAATATAATGGGATGCTACTGAGAGATCTTTTTGAACACTCGAGACAGAAAGATGCTTTATGGTTGGTGGTTAGTTTCTGAATAATCAGTTTCAGAATAATCATTTTGTATTGTCAACTAGAACGCTGATATTACAAAACCTGGAAGTAGTCAGTTTCTATTGTGACTATTAGTGACTAAGACAAAAGACAGAATATAGGATTTCTAATTTTTTTAGTCAATAAATTTAGGAGTCTGAGTTAGTATTATAGACAGTTTTCAGTTTTCGACAGTTGACGACAATTTGGGACTCAAAGCAGATCAGGAGAGTTTTAGAAAACGCGAGATGAGCTGATTTCAACTGAATGATAGTGATAATATCGACAGCCAAATAATCTAAATTGAATCTTAGTTGATACACTGGAACTTCACTAAAATGTGGACGTTAACGTTTCAGTCTTTTTTTTCCACGATGGAACCAGATTGAACAGAGTACAACTGATCTACACGCTATGTGTCGAAATCGATATTCTTTCCCGTGAATTTACGTTGTTTCTTTTACTTGAGAATCGGTACTTTCGCCGTCGGAAATATCCTATATAAGAGACGACGACACGGGCAGAACGAGAAAAGAATATAAACGAGAGAAAAATAAAGCCCGGCAAACAGCACATGGTTAGGACTTTTTAAATTTCTGAATTTTTGAGATGAGGGCTGATAGTTTATATTACTAATATTGAACCGACTATTGTTCTCGCCTTGAATGTTATTTGTGTAACGTTTTGGTCGGTTTGGCCTTCGACGGTTATCAGTTTTTTTTTTTTTTACATGGGGGTCACCACTTATCAAGGCCCGAAGGGCACTCAGGGATAAGGGTTATTGCATGTACAGTAATCAATGAGATAGTGTTGTAGTAATCATTAGTATTGGAGGTTTTGATAGAGTGTCTTACTTAAGGGGGCGGTTTGTCAGGAGTTTGTTTATGTTGGACTTGAAGACGTCAAAGTTGTAGTCAGGTGGGAAACAGGCAAGCGGCAGAGAGTTCCACTTGCGTGCAGTTCTAAGAAAGAAGCTTTGCTCATGGAATCTACGTTTGGATTTAGGCACAGATAAAGAGTGGGGAAAATTATTGACAGTTGGTTATTGCTTGGAAAAGAAAAGACAAAGTTACTGGCTCCGTAGTTATTTTCGTATTCTTTGAGTTCGTAAGGTAATTTTAGAGGAACACCGTAAAACTGTGACATGGGGAGAGGTCGAAAAGTCGGGTCTAGCTAATCACATATGGAAAGAAAAAGGAACACACATCCCTTTATGGAACGAGGTCAAAATAATTGACAGGGATGCGAGGTGGGGGGGGGGGATTAGGCGACCCAAGCAGGCAGTACATATGCTAAAAAGAAAAGAGAAGAAAAATTACTAAGCAGACTAAGCCTAGAGATTAATAGAATTTGGGAGCCTCTAATTGTAGACCCCCCCCAAGTTTTTTTTTTTTAATTAAGAAAACCAAATTTTATGATCACGCGAGAACGGTCTGTCTTGTTCTGTCATATTTAATAAAGGGAGGCAACTGAATTCGAACTACTAAGTTTTTAAAATCAGCCTTATAATGGCTACAAAATACTAACAATCATGAAAAATCGTGAAAAAACAAACAAAACAACAAAAAAAAACGATTTTCTATATAAAAAATCTACTTGATCAATTTACGTGATTTTTGGAATATAACATTTTTGTTCAATGACTGGTACGTACATCATAAAGATTTTTCTTTTTTGTTTTGTTTTGTTTTTTTTTTAATTTTTTTTCTTTTAGGTAAGAACCGAAATATAATGCTTTCTAGGTTTGAGGTTTTGTAGAAAAAAAAGTTGTTACCCTTAAAGTTTCGGCGATGGAAGGGAGATAATCCCCTGACGATCTTTATTAGAATTGCCTCCATTTTGTCAACCAATTTTTTTCACATATACAAAACCATAGCCATAAAATAGATACTAACTCAAAGAATACGAAAATATTAAGGAGCCAGTAACTTATCTCTTTTCTTTTCCAAACAACAGCCAACATGCCTGAGGATGGTTGAAGGACAAACCGAGCGAAATGGTGCTCAAATAACACTCAAGATGAAAATAATAGTCTAATTAATACACTATTGGACTTTTTTGCTATTTTTAACTTTTTAAAAACTTAACAAAGTTTATTTACGTATCGTTATTTTTCTTTCTGGCTTCCCCTCACCACTCCAACAATTCCTTTCATTATTTATTTTTTCAGATAACAACTGACGATGAAAAGGGATCACACTACAGGATGCCAGAGAGAAAATATTTGGCTAGAGAGATAAATCCAAACAGCCAACGCAAACCAGATGCTTTGGTGAACGGACGTTTTGGGCCGGTTCTTTTGTTCCAAATGTTCAGACATTTAGCCAGCTTTGTTTGTCAATGTAAGACATTTTGGCCAATGTCGGAAATAAATAATAATAAAAAAAAAAATTTAAATCAAACGATTGATACAAAATTTAACTTGTTTATTTTGCATCTAATTTAAATATTTTTTTGAACATCTTAACGTTAAGGATGATTAGCAGGTTGTCCGGAAAGTTTTGACGGAAAAGTAAAACTATAATGTAATTCCATGTTTTAAGATATGGGAAGGAGTTATTTCTTACGACAAGATTTTGGATCTTAAATTTCGCATTTCTATCTCTGCTATTATATAAAAGTAACTGTGTGTGTATGAGAGTTCCTTCCTTATAGGTTCTGAAACGGCTGAGCCTATCCTTTGCAAATTTTACACAAATCTAATTTATATGTCTGGCAGTGCTCTTAGATATGTTTTGTACAGGAATTTATTCGTTAAGTATCGGAAATCGAAAAAAAATCCGATCTTAAAAATAGTTTTTTTTTTCTCTTATAGCTAAAAAAAACAAACAAAAAAACACTTTTTACAAAGGGAATATTTTACGTTGCACGGGCGAAGGGAGATAATAACATTCAAGCGAATCATTTCTTCTATAAAACAGATTTATTATAATTATTTTAATTTTTTTTTTATTAATGAGTTCAATGGACGATAAAAGAAGAGGTATCGTTTAAAATAGTCGCGAATCATTTCTTCATTTGCATATTCTAAAACATCAGTCAGAAGTGACTTTTCCAGGGTATTCATCAAGTCTAAATATCAGCTGACGTGATATTGTAAACAAATACAGACGGATTTTGTTGAACGACATTATCATTATTATTTGTTTATTAAAATTTTTTTTTTTTTTGCGAATTACTCCATCGAGCAAATTATTCGTCGTTAATATATAATAATCAATAGAGGATTGATTCTATAAAAATACATACGCAATCTGCATAAATGTACATATGTTTAAGCGTATTGTACAACTCGAGAACGCTGAGCTGAAAAAATAAAAAGAATAAGTCTAATTTTTTTTTACTACGGTGTCATCACTTATCAAGGACTGAAAGCCACTCGAGGATAAGGGTTAATGAATGTAGGGTGGTAATTTAATAATCTATAATATAAGTCTCACTTGTCTGTTTAAATGCATGCATGCATGCATGTATGTATGTATGTATGTATGTATGTATGTCTGCATGTTTGTCTCCCTAAAACTTTCGACAGAGGCGACAGATTTTCACGAGATCGGTATCGTTTGAAGCTCGACCCTTCGGACGACGAATATCGAAAAATTGGCTAAAAACATTAATTCCTTCACCCTCAACTGGACACTTTTCTACAAGGGGGGGCGCTTTTCTCGCCGATATTTTTGCAAGTTATTCCCTTTTTCCGATTGACTAACCTTAATTTAATCCTTCGCCACTTCCGGTTTGGTGGTGTACGCAACGGCAAAGACGTCACGTTCTTTTTTTCACGTTCTTTTCATCCTTCGCAGTATGGGTTCGAGCCCGTCTGCCTACTACCACTTTTTTTTTTTTTTTTTTTGCTCAACACACACCTCCAAACACCCGGGCAACGCCGGGCAGCCAGACTAGTCGTTAAATAAAATGCAATAGTCAAAATACTTGTTCGGTTTTGCTCTAAACAGAAACATCAATTTTTAACTCAATTAGCAATAATAATTTTTATTATTATTGTTAATTGAAGATATGTCTTTTTTACAAGACCACTTGAGGATTAAGATTAATGAATATAAGATTGTAGTTTAATAGAATCTGGATTATTTAAAAGGACGGCTCAACCAGAACTTGTTTACATAGGACTTTGAGGCTACCATGTTGTAATCGGCTGGAAAACAGGTATATAAAACAGTGTTCCACGTGCGGGCAATTTTAGGAAATAAACTTTGTTCATGGAATCTGTGTTTAGAAGTAGACACAGGAGAGTGTTGATAGTGGATGTAGCTAATCGAGTGTTTCTGTGAAAATTTTTCAAGTATCATATCTTGTGATAGGAGTCATATTGTGTGGCGATGTCTAGATGTTTATTCACATTTTGTTTTTGTTTTTAACGTTTGCTTAAATGAAAAAATGCTGCATATATACACACATAATTTATATATCTCTACTTATATATAAAAAAAGTCACTTTGTGTGTGTGAGTTGTTTCCCTATAGACACCAAAACGGCCGCACTAATATTTTTTATGAAATTTTACAGAAAACACTTTATGTGTCTGGGAGTGTTCTTAGACAGATTTTGCGTCGGAATGCCTCCGATAAGTATCGAAAATCGATAATCAAAAAATTTCATAAAAAGGAACAGTGCGATTAACACTTTTATACAGCCTAATATTACAAATTTCTTTGGAATTCTAATCATCGCATCAGTAGAAGGACCCGGCGTATTAAATCAACAGTAGGTTCTTTGATATGAACGGGACGGATTAAAAATGAATGTTTTTGTTTAGAGCACAACTGAATCATTATACTTGGCTTTTACATTTTAAAATTTAATTCAAGCCATTATATAAAAATAATTTATGAACTCAACAGTAGGTTCTCTACAGTGCAATGTAGACTACAATCTATTGTGGATTAAGTCACTGCGGAGAGGCATGTGAGTAGCTTCCTCCTTGATCGATTTGATTAAAAACTGTGCAATTTCATTGGTTTCAATGATTTAAAAATATGGTAGGGTGGAACAATATATATATATATATATATATATATATATATATATATATATATATATATATATATATATATATAGAAATATATATATATATATATATATATATATATATATATATATATATACTAACATTTCAGCCCGGCTTTGCCCAGGCCCTATGTACTGTTCGTAATTTTATGTACACATGTATATATACATTAAATAGTTTTACTCATGTCCCGGTAACCTACATCTAAAATTTCAAGTGTTTAGACCTAAAATTGGCGGAGGAGTTTGGTAGAGTTTTCAAATGTTAGATCGTTGAACTTTGGACCCCTTGACAGCAAAATTTCTGGCCGAAAACCGATTAAAAAGATTTTCCCAAATCTCAGTACCCCTTATGTCAAATCTCGAGCCTGTAGACTGAAAATTGACAGAGTCGTTTGGTAGGGAAATGTGCACAGAGGCACAGACAGACAGATAATTTCATATATATATATATATATATATATATATATATATATATATATATATATATAATACTAGTAGGGAGAGCCAGCGTTGTCCGGGATCAAATTATGATTAACAAAAGTTCCACCCTCCTATACTTTTATACTTTTATTGCCATTGAAATCGATGGAATCGCACATTTTTTAAAATCAAATCGATTGAATGCCTGGTCGTGTTAGCCACTCTTTTCCCTAAGTGCATCGGGAGGAAGCTTTACATAGTTCGCCACAATGACTTAATCCACAATACACCCATGAGCAAAAAAAAAAAAAAAAAAAAAAAAAGTGCCAAGAATGAAAGAAGGAAGTATCGATTTTTCAATATTTTTCCATTAACTTTTGTTAATTTTAACGGAAAATTTGCAGATCATTATTATTTTAGCATATAATAATAAGTGAAAAAATTAATCCTAAAAATGGTAAGACTGCATCTTGGCGAGGATATAAAAACCAAACTGCAGGATTAAGGCAGTTCAAAATGACTTACAAGCAGATTTTTTATATTTTAAGAAAAGAAAATGTGAAAATATCTCATTCTGCAATGAAGCGAATTGGTCAAAAGTTCGATATTGAACTCTGAATCTGGTCGCCCCAGAGCATCTACTTTGAAGGACACCCACATGCTTAGATTAACTGTCTTGAAGGATCGAAAGAAAAGTTATGTTGACCATAGCAAAGAATTCAAAACAGGGACTGGAAATTCTCTTTCTAGATATACGAATTAAAGAAATAGAAATTTCTTCTAAAAGGTGTATAAAGAAGCTATTTTTACCTAAGAAGAACATCAATGATAGAAAGAGACTTTTCTCGTGTTATGGCAAGAAAGATACAAACGGTTTCAGGAAAGATTTTCGCCAAGTTGCAAAAACAAAAACGACAGTTAAACATAGCAATGAAAGGATAATGATATGTGGAACTTTTACTGCAGCAGTAGTTGGGGAATTTATTAGATGTGAGAAGTCAATCAATGCAAAGGAATACATTCGAATATTAGAAACAGGACTGTTACCAAGTATCCAGAAGCTGGGAATATCCCAGAACATTATTTTTCAACATGATAATGCCCCTGCGCACACTGCTAAAGTCGCAAAAAATGTTTTTTTTGATAATTCAATTGATGGGATGTTTTGGCTAGATCAAAGTCCTGATTTGAACCCAACCGAGAATATTTGGTTCATAATATCCCGTGCATTAGCCAGAAGAACTTTTTTCGAACAATGGCAAACTGTGGGAAGCTGTGCAAAGCGAATGGAATAGCATCTCCTCTTCACAGTGTTCCACTTTGGTTGAAAGCATGCCTAAAAGGATTGATCTTTTAAAGAAATCAAAAGGAAATGCGATTCCGTACGAAGCATTTATTAAAATAAATGTCTTGTTCTGTGTTATTAGTCTCGTTTAAGTTACCTTGTTCAATTGTTATTTGTTCAATATAGCTTTTAGTGCAAGAAAATATATAAAATTTGTTTGGCCCATTTTTTTTTTTGCTCACGAGTGTACATTGTAGTCTACATTGCACTGTAGAGAATCTACTGTTGATTTTATAAAATGATCTGTAAGTAATGGCTTCACATAAAGTTTAAAATGCAAAAGTAAAGTATCATGGTTTAATTGTGCTCTAAACAGAAACATTAATTTCAGACGCGATTTTTTCATATCAAAGAACCAACGGTTAGTTTTATGATATAATGTTTACATGATCACGCTTTGAAGTTACACGTACAAATGTAAAGTATCATGGTTCAATTGTGCTCCAAAAAAGAATTTTCATTTCGAACGCTTCCCTGTTTTATAAAGGAATATACAGTTTATTTTATCGGTTGGTCCTTTCAGTGTTAAAAATTCACGAATGCACTTGTGATGTTAGGTTGTATAGAATTGTTAACTTTGGTCAAAATCAGACTCCCTTCATTAATCGGATTATTTTCGATACTTATCGGATGCATTCCGATAAAAAATCTATCTAAAAACACTCCCAGACACATGAAGTATACCTTCGTGTAAAATTAAAAAATCGACCCAGCCGTTTTCTAGTCCATAGGAAACTCTCTCTCTCTATCTATCTATCTAACTCTCTCTCTCTCACACACACGCACACACGCACACACACACACTCACACACGCGCACACACACACACACACACACACACACACAGACAAAGTACTTTTTATATAATAATAGGTGCAGAGATAAGATATGCTTGGAAATTACGGTGGTTCAGTAGTTAAAGACACGGACTTATAATCTGGTGTTCCAAGTTCGAATCAAGTTCGTTCCACAAAGTTACTTTCACTTAGGATGTTGGCAACCTTTTAATGGTCCCTCCCGTAATTACTCGATGTCTTTCTAGAAAGAATTCTGCCTAGGAAAAAGACTGGAGAAATTAATGCAAACAACAGAATCTTCGGATTCATACGATGATGATGATGATGATGATGATGATATATCAAGAAGAGGCCGGGATATCATATTCTAACACTGGTTTATTCGCTATCTATTCCGTTGTCCCCCCCCTTTACATTAAAAAAGAAATCGACACAAGAATAGAGAATAAAAGAAATACAAAAATTTCCCACGTAAATCATTTGCGACTCGAATATAAATTCTTATTAATCGCCTTGATGACGTCATGAGCGCGCTTAATAAAACTGTCAGCAAATGAAACCTTTAACATGAAATATTATTTCTTTCCGTAATCATTGGATCGGCCTTTCGTTATTAATGACATTTTGTAAAACCGTTTTAGTTACGTCATTACATACGCCCGGATGTAATCACGTTGACACAACCGATCTCTTAAGGTCATCGAAGTAAAACAACGTTAAGCCTAGGGACCGCCAAAAATGGCCGAAAAATCAAGTTGTTGTTGTTTTTTAAAACGAAATTACATTTATTAAAATCCATTATTTCTGGGTAACTTTCTTTTTCCAGAAAGCTAAAACCCTGAATTTTATCATATAGAAAACAAAATAATGTAAAACTTTTTCTACTATTTTTAATTAAATTTTAAGTGTTAAATTTTCCCCAAAAGTTAACAATTGACATTTTTTGTCTTGCACAAAAAACGTACATAAATATTAAAAAAAAAAGGTTTTTGAAATAATTAATTTATTTATTTGTTGTCTAACTAAGATTTAGGATGATTTTCTAAGAGAATATGCAAAAATATTATAATATAAGTACCTGAATTTCAAATAATTCCACTTATTCATATAGGCAACCAGTTATTTCGCGTCGATCTAGAGTCTAGATCGTCAATGTTTACGTTTGCATTTGATAAAAAGCAAACTATGGAAGACCAAACAGGCCAAAAAAAACTTATTTTTCAATGACGAAAATTTCAATGTATTATTAAGCTGAGGCTGGCCAGTACCAGATGGGTGACCATTTGTATGAGTTTGGTTTTTAATGTGTATGTGTGTGGGGACCAGGCTCCCCAAAATGGGGGGGGGGCAATTTAAAGCAGAATAAAAAAAATTATTTCAGCGCGTTTGGTCCACCGTAGTCGAAAGGCGGCAAACGTTTTCAAACGGGATCGAAAAAAAAATGATGCTATTTTTAACACAAAGGGCACAATATTTATCGAATTTTTTTTTTGTATCGATTCTTCAAAGCATGCCCTGTTTAATAATGGTCATGCATTATTCGGCTCGCTCAAAAAAAAAAAAATTGTTAATTTATTTATCAAAGATTTTAAAATGGCTTTTTTCGTATAAATATTAAAAAAATTTTTTTTTTGTTTTGCTTAACTTAAATTAATTATTTTACTTAACATATTCACCGAATTTCACACTTCAAAACTCAAAAGCGGGATAATTAAACACAATCGAAGTTCTGATATTCAGACGTCAAAATAAGGTATGCAAACATTTTTTTTTTAATCTATAATTCTTTCCCTTACAAGAACACAATATGTTGTGTTCAGTTTCAGATGATTATTTTAAGCATATTTGTTCCCACTTCAAAACAAGGGGGGTTTTGTAAGGAAAAAAAAAATATATAAATATCGTTTATGAAAAATAAGTACACTGTTATAAAGTTCATTCTTCTCTTAATAATCGCTGAAAATTTCGTATTGATTGGATAATTACCTGATTTTTGGTAGATTTTTAAAAAGACGATCCGTCAAAAAGTACTGACCTGCCCCCCCCCCCAGTTTTCGCGGTGCCTAGAAGCCTAATCAGTATCAGATGGGTGACCATTTGAGAATACCAGACAAGGACGTCAACATAACTGAAAATAAATAAATAAATAAATAAATAAATAAATAAAATAAAATAAAAATAAAATAAAATAAAATAAAATAAAATTAAAAAAAAAACTTAAAAAAAAACTAATGTCGTTATCTCCCACGACGATGATATGCAAACGATTGGGGACCGCTTGTGAATTTAGCATTTTCATGAAACTTTCCCTTTCGGCGGAAAGCGGTTCAATCCGCCCAGTGTGAATACCGCCTTCAGACATTTACGTCCAGACATCTCTATGAAAAGCCCCGTCTGTTGGTCGGTTGATCTGTCACGATTTTAACCACCAAACACGCTGATTGACCGGATGAAATCTACGCATCTGTAAGAGATTCACGCTTAAGTTTATAATACCATTCCGGAGGTCTGTCACGATTATAATTGAAATAGCGACATCGTTAGTCTGTCACGCGTTACATTTGAAAAGCATTTTCTTTGGTCTGTCATCTGTAAATTGAAATAACATTATAATTTGTCTGTCATGCTAATATTTGAAATAGCATGTCCGTTTGTCTGTCACGCGTTACATTAAAGAAGAATTATCTTTGGTCTGTCAACGGTAAGTTTGAAATGCATTATAGTTGTTCTATTAGTTTTATATTGGAAGAAGCATTTTCGTCCGTTTGTCACGCTTACGTTTGAAATAGTATTTCCATTGGTCTGTGATGCTTACGTTTGAAGTAGCATCATAGTTGTCCAGTCACACGTTACATTTAAAAAGAATTGTCTTTGGCCTTTCAGTCATAGTGTTAGAAATAGCATTATAGTTGATCTGTTATGTAACATTTCAAATAGCATTTTTGCTGGTCTGTCATAATTATCTTTGAAATAAAAGTTTCATTGGTCTGTCACCCTTACGTTCTAAATAAAGGGCGGAACGATAAAATTGTCGCCCTAGAAAAGACGACATTATTCCATTTCCGTTTGTATGAAAATCATTTTTCTTTTTTTGTGGCAGACTATCTACTAGTTGGCCAGTTGTAAACAAATCCCAAGAGCATTAGTAGTCTTCTATCATGTCATGAAAGGGACACAATGTTCAACAAGCGAGATCGGAGATGCGACGCTATCCAATTCATGCTCTCTACCGATCCAAGTTATGAGAATTGGATCATCGTCAGCACCCTCCAAAAGCAAATATGAGGTTTCGACGCTTGAGGGCAGAGCTCAACAAAGTTTTCGACCACAGTTATGATCTTTGGTGTGGTTTCAAGTGAGGACCACATCATGCAACCTCACATTTTCGAAGCCGGCATGAAACTCAATACCAAAGTGTACTTGGATGTGCCGAAGAGTGTCGTGATCACGTGGTGCAATCAGACCCTGGGTGTGGCAGTAGGACTTAGTGCCAGCCTACAAGTCCAAAGTGACCCGGGCTTGGCTTCAGAAGGAGTGCTACGACTTTGTACACTTCTCTCACTGGCGCCCTCATCCCCTAAACTACTTTGTTTAGTCATACGTCGAGAACATCACCAACATGACCTCCCACAACACCAAAGCCAGCTTGATCGCCACCATCCGCCGAGTATTCCCCGAGCTCCCGCCGACGCTTGTGGAAAATACATGCTCCCAGTTCCGGACTCGTATCGAGGTGGTGATTGAGGCTGAAGGCGGCTACATTGAATAAATGTCAGCTCTATTACATAATCAAGTTACCTTAATTGATTTTTTTTCAATAAAAGTTTAAAAATAAAGCTGTATTATTGTTTTCTTTAGGGCGACAAAATTATCATTCCATCCTGTCCTCCTTACGTTTAAAATAGTCAGTTTAAGATATCATTTTCCTTGATGTGTCACGTATCTGTATGATATATAGGCAGGGCTGTTTCATTTATGTTTGAAATATCACCTTCCTCAGCCTTTTGTGCTTAAGTTTGATCAACATTTATTTTTATCGATCCGATCGGTTTATTACAGTTCTGAGTTTTTTTAGATGAGGTTCGATTGTTTGTATTACTTGTTTTGATCGGATAATTGTTCTCATCTTGATTGTTATTTTGTGCAACATTTCGGTCGGTGTAGCTCCCGAACATCGTCAGGTATATTGGTCGCCATCTTGGAAAAGAAAGAGAAAAGTGATTGGCTCCGTATATGGTGTTGTATTCTTGAAATTGTTTTTGTTTTTTGCGCCGTGGTTTCGAAGTGTGAAAAAGTAGTTGACAAGGGGAGGTAACTTAGATAAAGTTTCACGGTATTATCTCCCCTTTACGTTGAACACACAATTTTAGTTTTTTCTTTATAATTAGAGGTTCCCATATACTGCTGATATCTATGCTCGGTCTGTTTAGTAATTTTTCTTTTCTTTTCAATATATGTGCAGCTTTTTTAGTCGCCTAACTCCCCATCTTGCATCTATGTCAATTATTTTGATCTCGTTCTACAATGGGAAGTGTGTTTCTTTTCCAAGACGGCGACCAACATGTCTGACGAAGATTGGAGGCTACACCGACCGAAACGTTGCACAAATAACAGTCAAGTTGAGACCAATAGTCCGATCAAAACAAGTAATACAAATGATCGACTTATGACTGAAATACCATTTTATTTGGTCTGTCACGCTTAAATTTGAAATAGCATTTTCGTCCTTCTATGACGCTTATATTTGAAATAATTTTTTTGCCTGTCATGCTTAACTTAAAAATAATATTTTTATCCGTCTGTCATAATTAAGTTTGAAATACTATCGCAATCTGTTATGCTTACGTTTGGAATAGCATTTTTGTCGGTCTGTCACGCTTAAGTTTGAAATAGCAGTTTCATTTCGCGCTTACTTTAGCAATGATATTTTTTTTTATCGTCACGCTTAATTTTGAAATAACGTTCTGTGTTATCTGTAACGTAGCCGCGTCAACATTTGGGGGTGTGGCGTGAGTGTGACGTCACGGACTCAAATTCATTCATAGAGATTGAGATCGGAAGGAAGACGGAAAGAACAAAGGGAAGAAAGATGAAAAGACGCGTGGTGATTGGCACGTGACCCCCGACGAGAGCGTGAGTCTTCTCTTCCACATTACGCCTTTCAAGAGTCGGACTTTGTGAAAATTGTCGCCGTGTCAAAAAGATTTACGACATAAGTTTGTCTGGTGTCATGTTCTGAGAGCCAGGTGTGTCTAGTGCCGTGTATTAAGATCCAGCCGACGTGGCGGTCCTATAGAGGTCACGCTTAAATTTGCAATAAATTTTTCATCGGTCTCTCGTGCTGATGTTTATTTTTCTGGCAAGTTTAACATGTAAATACGATTTTCGTCAGTATGTTTATCATTTTTTTTTACTATAGTGTCACTGCTTATCAAGGCCTAAAGCCACTCTAGGATATAGGTTGACGAGTGCCAGATAGACGGTGTTCTTCGGTCTTTTGTGCCTACGTTTAAAATCGAATATTCATTGGCCTGTCACACTAAAGTTATAAATAGCATTTCTGTCGGTCTGTCACATTTAAAATCGCATTATTTTGTGCGTCACGTTAAATTTGGAAATAGTATTTCCATTGCTGCACGTGATTTCTAATGATGGTCGCATCTTAAGATTCCTTATGCACGTCGAAAGAATTAAAAAAGGAAAGAAGATGGATGAAAGTTGTTAAGCTTCTAATGCTTTGTTTCCATTTAACTTTGAGTTATTCATACATTTTCTTTTCTCATTATTTTATGTGGACAAATGCCAAGAACGATTATTTTCGTTAAACAGTTTCTATTAAGTAGTTCTCATCCATTTGCATTTACGACTGAATCAAAACGACATTTTATCTAACGTATTTGTTTGTTTCCTCTACTTTTACCGAACGCTAAAAAGGGATGGACATCCATTATTACGTTTTTCTCATTGTTGGGTTCACTGTTCTTCCAAGATCACGTGTTGATGCGGCGAACGCGCATTGGTTGATTTATCCATCTTCTATTAATATTATTATTACTATCGTTAATCATCAATTTATTTATTTATTTATTTATTATTATCATTATTATCATTATTATTATTATTATTATTATTATTATTATTATTATTATTATTATTATTATTATTATTATTATTGCTGGCATGTGTCAGATTAATGTGGATAAAAATACCACTTAACTCGAAGAAAATAAGACGTCGTCCACGTTTGCATTACACGCGACTTTGTCAACTATTTTTTCTTGGGGTTCAATGAAAAGTAAAATATGGCGGTCGCTTTGTATTAAAAAAAAATGAAAACGAGGCAAGATTTCAAAAAATGGAGTAAAAACAAAAAATAAAAACTTATTTGAATATTAAATTAGTATCGCATTACAAATCAGTTTATTTATTTTTTATTTTTGCCTGTTGAAGATTAATTTATGGTATTTCGTTTGAGAATATGTTTTACAGAGTGTGAACGCGACATTCGTTTTTCTGTAACGAGACTAGAAGTAGAAGATCCGGGAATCGTGTGAGTGAAAGCATCAAATCACACGGTTATCCGAAAATTAAAAAAGAGTTTCTGGCTTTATAACGGATTAGAACTAAAAGGTATTAATAATTCAGAACCCCGTAAAAACAAACAAACAGACAGACAAACAACAACAACAACAACAACAACAACAACAACAACAACAACAACAACAACAACAACAACAACAACAACAACAACGACGACGACGACGACAACAACGACAACAACAACAACACCAACAAAAAGAGCAACAAGAACAACAAGAAGTACAACAATAACAACAAAACAACAAGATCAACAACAGCAACAACAACAATAGCAAGAAGAAGAAGAACAACAACAACAACAGCAACAATAAAAAAACAAAATAGAAGAAGAACAACAACAACAAGAACAACAATAACAACAACATTAAGGGCAACAATAACAACAAAAACAACAAGAACAGCAATAATAATAATAATAATAATAATAAGAAGAAGAAGAAGAAAAACAACAAGAAAACAAGAGGAAGAAAAACAAAAACAACAACAAAACAACAACAACAACAACAAAACAACAGGAACAAAAGCAACAATAAAAACAGCAACAACAGCAATAAGAAGAAGAAAAACAACAAGAAAACAAGAGGAACAACAACAACAACAACAACAACAACAACAACAACAACAACAACAACGCACCAGCAAAACACCACCAACAGCAACAAACAAAAAACAACAAAGATAAAGAAACAAGAACAAGAACAATACACAAAAATGAAGTTAATATTCCTTCTATGAATTCTATAAAAACGATACGCGATTGAAAAATCTTTTTTATGGAACTGGAACTCGCAAGTATCATAAAAAGTATATGATTTTAAAATGGATCCCATGGGTTGCATGAAATATGAGCATCGTTTATTCAAAGTAAAATGATTACATTGCCAATATTCGTTTCTTTACAGAATAAAGTAATAATTTGAAAAATGGACTTGAGCGGAACATTAACAATATGGAGACTCATGAAAATGTGAAAACTTTTCAGTAAAAAAGTAAAATTCATTTTTGTTTTTGCTCTGGATACACAAACGTTTGAAATTCGAAGCCTATTTTTTTTAGTTAATATTAACTACTGTCGTAAAAAAATTATAATTAAAATATATTTCGTAAAAATCAACAAAAAAGCAAGGAAAAATAAACAACAACAACAACAACAGGAATAATACACAAAAATGAAGTTAATATTTATTCTGTCAAGTCTGAAAGAAAACGATGAGCTATTGGGAAAAAAATGTTTTTGACAAAACCAGAACTATCTAGCATCATAAAATGTATCTGATGTTAAAATGGATCCCAAGAATTTCATAAAACAAAACCATCGTCTTATCAAAGGAAAATGATTACACCACGTGGACTAACAATATTCGTTTCTTTAGGAATGCAGTAATGATTTCAAAATAGACTTGTGGAACATTAACAATATAGAAACTCATAAAAACGTGAAAACCTTTTAGAAAAAAAAAGTGGATTTTTTTTTTCTCTGGATACATGAACGGTTGAAATTTGAGGCTTGTGTTTTATAGCTAGCATTTACTACTGTCGTAAAAAATGTATATTAAAATATTCCTTAAAAATAAAAAAAAAACTTTTTTTTCCAAAATTACTGGATACGGCATAAAAAAACTTAAAAAAGGGTTGATATGTCGTAAAATGGAAAACAGTCAAACCAAACCTAACTCTAGGAATCAATATTTGAAGATATAAAGAACTCAGAGCATAAAACCTTTTTTAAAAAAATTACATGATACAACATCTAATAATCTAAATAGGGTTGATATGCTGTACAAACAAACTAAACAAACAAACTAAAACAAACAAATTAAAACAAACAAACTAAACAAACAAACTAAACTAAACAAACTAAAACAAACAAACTAAACAAACAAACTAAACAAACTAACAAAACAACCAAACTAAACAAACAAACTAAAACAGACAAACTAAACAAACAAACTAAACAAACTAAATAAACAAACAAACTAAACAAATAAACTAAATAAACAAACTAAACAAACAAACAAATTTAAGAAAAAAACGTCTAAAAGAAGTGAACACTGCAAAAACGATTACATTAAAATGTATTTCCTGGACTCCTAAGTGGTGTAAATGGTAGGATTTATTACGATTTTGAAAAGTCAATGTCTCACCAATAGATAGGCTTTAAAAATACCGAACTTAAAAAACAAAAAACAAACAAAAAAAAAACAAAAAAAAAATAAACAAAAAACAAAAAACAAACAAAAATAACAAACTTGACACTCAAATTTATTCTTTAAACTAACGGGCGATTGAAATTAGAAGGGTATTACAACATCGGTTGTTACCGTCGTGAAAAGCGGTGAGGAGACGAGGCACCCAAGAAACAAAAATTGGAGTTGGAAGGAGTGCAGCAGAATGAGTCAACCCGCATTGGTCATCTGTCCAGAGGAAGTGTGTTAATCATTTTTATCAATTGTAGTCACGTGCCCAGCTCGCATGAGAGATGACCTCTCGTTAGACAAACCAGAAAGGAAGCTGAATGCTTGCACCATTAATAGAAAATAGAAAGTATAGAAAAAGAAACTGAACTTCGTAAACAGCGTGAAGTTAAAATATACTTTTCTGTGCATACACAAGTCGGAGAACTTTTTCAGCGCCAGGATTTATATTTTTAAAAAGTACATCTTTAATATATATATATATATATATATATATATATATATATATATATATATATATATATATATATATATATATATATATGTAAACTTGACGTAAAAATTTGGATGTTAAAATTTCCTCTCTTGAAAAAAAAAAAAAAACTTGACGTTAAAATTTCCCCTCTTGAATCACAAGCGATTGAGATAGGATGGTACTTTTACGGCTGTAAAAAATATCATTTTAAACAATATATAAAAGAAAATAAATTTTGTAAGAATCGGTTGAGAACACAAAAGAGCTGTTGCATCACTAGCGCTGCTATTGATGCAAAAGATACTGCCTTAAGTCAGGCTGTCAAGATACGTGAAACAATTACAGAACCGATGCTTGCTAATTACCTTAAAAAAAAAGTTTCAAAATAATTTTTTTATAAAGGTAGTGTCAAGCAAAAAAAAAACATAAAAAGGGAAAATGCCATCAAATGGTATTTGAAAAGGTGTTTGGAAAAAAAAAGATATTTAAAGGGATATTTAGAAAATGTTTGAAAAGGGTATTAAAAACAACAAAAAAGGCATTATAACGGATATTAAAAAAAAAGATATGTAAAAAGTTATTTAGAGAAAGAGGAGGTATTTAAAACGGTATTACGAGACAAAAAAGGCCTTTTAAAAGGTATTTAAAAACAAAAAAGGTATGTTAAAGGGCATTAAAACAAAGTTTGTTTTAAAAAGGTATTAAAGAAACAAAAAATCATTTAAAAAATAGCATTTAAAAAGGCATTAAAACAAAAACATTTAAAAAGGCATTAAAACAAAAACATTTAAAAAAGCATTAAAAACAAAAGCATTTAAAAAAGCATTAAAAACAAAAGCATTTAAAAAGGCATTAAAAACAAAAGCATTTAAAAAGGCATTAAAAACAAAAATACTTAAAAAGGTATTAAAAACAAAAGCATTTAAAAAGGCATTAAAAACAAAAATATTTAGAAAAGCATTAAAAACAAAAGCATTTAAAAAGGCATTAAAACAAAAGCATTTAAAAAAGCATTTAAAAAAGCATTAAAAAAGCATTTAAAAAAAGCCATTAAAACAAAAACATTTAAAAATGCATTAAAAACAAAAGCATTTAAAAAGGCAATACAAATAAAAATATCATTAAAAATAAAACTAGCATTTAAAAAGGTATTACAAACAAAAAAATGCTATTTAAAAAGTATTAAAAACAAAAAATGGCATTCATAAGATAAAAATACATTTAAAAAATGCATTAAAAACAAAAAAAACATTAAAAAACAAAAGGCATTTAAAAAGGCATTAACAAAACAAAAAAGAGCATTAAAAAACATACTGAAAAGCAACAAGTACATTTAAAGATCATTTAAATTGTTATTTAGCAAACACAAAAACAAAACAAACAAACATCTAAATATATAAAAACCTAAAAGATACAAAATACCCCCTTCACCTAACAAATCTGGATTTTAAAATGGCGTCTAGCAGAAAAGAATCTTTGAAGATTGAAGAACACGAAGAATTAATAAATCAGCGACAACGGTTGCGATGTGAAAGTGGAATACCAGACTCGTATCAGATGGAATCGGAAGAACAGCGTCGATGCAGCTCAAAAATGGTTGAAAAGACAAGAATAATCCCCAATGTGAATTCCGTCATCACAATAAGCCTGAAAAATAGTCACATTTGCCGTGGTAATTCTCGCAGACGAGCGTCAACTAAACTGCACTCTTGCAGACTTTTCGGCCGGGATCACGGCATTAATATGCGTCGAAAAAAGAACAAATGGCTCAACAGTAACAGGAATTCTAGATCAGAGCTGTCAACCGGTTCAGAGGAAGAGATTTTGACTCTGAAAAAGCCGCGTTCCATGTCAGAGTGGAAGTTGGAAAACCCTGGTGGGAACAGTGGTTTGCGCTCTCGAAAGAAACAGTTTGACAGAATAACATCGAGGAGACTCAACCAGGTTCTCTTCACGTTTATTAGCGAGACATCTCTACATGGAATGAAGCAGATGTGGCACGGACCACCATTCAGAAGGTATGTGATCCTTTTGTTCTTATTGTGCATATCTCTATTTATATATATATAAACGGTATTTGTGTGTGTGTGTATGTGTGTGTGAGAGCGAGAGAGAGAGAGAGAGAGAGAGAGAGAGAGAGAGAGAGAGAGAGAGAGAGAGAGAGAGAGAGAGTCCCCTATGGACTCCGAAATTTCACACGAACGTTCTTCATGTGTTTGGGAGTGTTCTTAGATAGGTTTTGTATCGTAGTGCCTTCTATAACTACATTGTGAAACGATAAAAGTGTCGCCCCAAAGAAAACAATACTACAGCTTTATTTTAAAACTTTTATTGAAAAAATCAATTCAGGTAATTTGATTTTGTAGTAGAGCTGACATATATTCAATGTAGCCTCAATAACCGTCTCAAGACTGAACCGGAATTGGAAGTATGCCTTTTCCATAAGCGCGGGTGGGAGCTCGGCGAATACTCGGTGAATGGCGGCCATCAGGCTGTCTTTGATGTTGTGAGAGGTCATGTTGGTGATGTTCTCAATGTATGACCAAACGAAATAGTTCAGGTCGGGGGATGAAGGGGGCCAGTGAGTAAAGAGTACAAAGTCATGGCATTCCTCCTGAAGCCAAACCTGGGTCTCTTTAGACTTGTGGGTCGGCGCCGAGTTCTGCTGCCACACTCAGGGTCTGCCAACGGCCATCTGATGGCACCAGAGGATCACCACTCTCTTCAGCACATCCAAGTTCACTTTAGTGTCTACATTCAAGCCGATTTCGAAAATGTGAGGTTGTATGATGTGACTCTCAGTTGAAACCACACTAAAGACCATTATCCTGTCCGGATACTTTGTTTTCATCATCCTTGGCACGTCCCTATTATTCGTGGCAATCCAGCAATGCATTCTGAGGATGCTGGCGATGGTCCTGTTATCATAACTTGGATCGATAGCGAGCATGAGTTGTAAAGCGGCGCATCCCCGATCTCGCTCATTGAACATTGTGCCACTTTCAGACATGACAGAAGGCTCCTGTCGCTCTTGGGATTTGTGCATAACTGGCCAACTAGTAGATGGTCTGCAAAAAGAAAAAAACAACCTCCCTCCAAAAAACAAAAAACAACCCCCCTCCCCGGTTTTCATCAAACGGAAATGGAATTATATCGTCTTTTCTATGGCAACAACTTTATTGTTCCGGCATGTATCAAAAATCAATAATCGATAAAATTAAAAGCTACACATAAATAAGCCAAAAACTATATGGTCCCCCGACGGATACTTTAAATTTTAAGAGA
The DNA here is from genome assembly GCF_053919585.1 of Euprymna scolopes. Classification (NCBI taxonomy): domain Eukaryota; kingdom Metazoa; phylum Mollusca; class Cephalopoda; order Sepiida; family Sepiolidae; genus Euprymna; species Euprymna scolopes. The sequence goes on along the minus strand of NC_136523.1, from coordinate 48,844,715 downwards.
AAATAAAAATTAGCCTCAAAAGGTATGTTTTTACCCCTAAAACACCCTGGGGCTCAAGTTCCAGAATTTTCCCAGGGTCAAATATTATGTTTCCAGATGTATATCTATGTGGTCTTACTTTTGGGTACTTTTCAGCAAAATCTAATAATCGGAAAAGATTGTATGTCTTGGAAAGTGCTATTTTGGCCATTCCTACCCCTTTTGACCCCCTGTGGACGCAACCAGAATTTTTCCAGGGTCAAATATTACGTTTTTAGATGTATATCCTTGTGATCTTGTTTTGGGTAATTTTCAGCAAAATCTAATGCTTGGAAAAGATTCTATGTCCCGAAAAGTGCTATTTTGTGACATGTTGACCCCTTTTGACATCCTGGTGACGCAACCAGAATTTTTATAAAAATCCGAAAATGTTACATTTCTTACCTTGGGTAGTTGTAACTTAATGCAAAATTTCAGAAAAATGTACTGAGTACTTATTGAGAATTTTGGGAACGAACGGACGAACAGACGAACGGACGAGGGTGAATTCTAAGGTCCAAACCGACAAAGTCGGTGGGTCAAAAAATGATGTGAATGTATCTTATTTGCCCCCTGCCCTAAAAAAAACAAAAACAAAAATGAAAATAACTAGCGGGTGGGGGAAGGGGGCACTCGGCCTTGCCCGGGCATAAAATACGCTTAAATATGATATTTTAATTTGTCCAGATTTCGTATATATTATTAGAGAGTTGTGATTTCAAAAGTAAAAAAAAACAAAAAAAACAAGTATTTAAGTGCCAGCGGCTAGAATCGAAACCCAACCATTCAAAGCTGGTGATGTAAAAATAAACTTAGATGAATGTACAAAATATTTAACAGTTTTTCAATTTGACCCATTTTGACCCCTTAAAAACAATTTTAACCGATTAAAGACATATAAAGGAACGGACCGTAAAAATCTAACCATTTTAGGCCCCTAGCGCCGCTCTGCAACTTTTAGTTTCGGAGGAGATGCAGTTTGAAAATATGGAGACAGACAGACAGAAAGACAGACCGACAAACAGACATATAGCCGTTTATATATTAGATTAAATGTTCTTGCCCGGTGCATCAGCATTGACAAACTGACCAAAAACTTCGGTGAATTAGTGGACTTTTAGACTTAAACAAAGCTCCACGACACTTCCCGAAGCCAAAGTTACACCAAAAGAAGGTCATGCTGACTGTTCGGTAGTCTGCGACCGGTCCCATTCATTACAGTTTTTTTGGGTGCAGGCGAAATCATTACGGCGGAGAAGTACTGTCAACAAATAGATGAAATGCATCAGAAACTTCGACAACAACACCCAGAACAACAGAAACGGCCTAATTCTCCTCCACTAATGCTGGGTGTTGTTTTCGAAGTTTCTGATGCATTTTATCCATTTGTCGAAAGTACTTCTCCGCCGTAATGGTTTCGCCTGTATTAAAAAAAAAAAAAAAAAAAAAAAAACTGTAACGGATGAGACCGGTCGCAAACCACCAAACAGTCAGCATGACTTACACCATAACAGAGTTACACAGCATGACTTAACACCATGATAGAGTTACAACCTGGATGTCTTCAAGTCCAACATAAACAAATTCCTGATGAACCGCCCCCCCTTATTAACACACTTTATCAAATCTCCAATACTAACGATTACTACGATACTATCCCATTGATTACTGTAAACGCAATAACCCTTATCCCCGAGTGGCTTCCGGGTTTTGATAAGTGGTGACTACTTTGTAAAAAAACAAAAAAAAAAACAAAAAAAAAAAAACACCAAAACAATTTTAGTGTAACTCTGACTTCGGGAAGTGTCGTGGAGCTTCGTCTGAGTCTAACCAATGAGCTGAGCTTCGCCGGTTGTCGCAAAGAAGCCACTTTTATCGCAAGCCACAACCCAATAAAGAAACGGGTCGTTCTTGTTACGTAAAAGAAAAGAAGATTGACTTCGACTAAGGCTCTTTATTGAGCGTTGTTAACATCCGATGACCGACATTTACGATCATCTGAAAGACTCTCGTCGCCGCCATGAAATTTCTTAAACCACCATTGTCATGTGCATTCAGTAATGGTTCCTAGGCCAAATGTTTCGTTGATATCGCTGGCTGTTTTAGCAGCTTTTCGACTTAGCTTGAATTAAGAAACATGTGCGAATTTTCTCTTTTTCATCTTGTATTCAAAGTTATAAAAAAACACAATCTTTTTAAAACGATAGTAATTTAAACGATTAGTTAGAGCGAAAAACGCTCTTTAAAATGAAAGCTAAAGTAAAGGTATTATAAAAAAAACATTTGAAAATACATCATGTGAAATCAAAATTAAAAATTCCGCAAGAACTTTTTTCTCAAACTAATATATATATATATATATATATATATATATATATATATATATATATATATATATATATATATATATATATATATTCTGCTCTTCTCGCATCCCTCCCCTGACATCATTCACTCTTTCATCCCATCATAACGAACATTTCTGTAAAAGTCTGAGGAAGTTACAGACGGCAAAATAAATAAATAAATAAATAAATAAATAAATAAATAAAACGGCCGGGTAGCTGAAACAATAATGTAACTTAACAGAAAGATACGGTAATAAAAACAAAACGCATATTTGCTCTACAACAGTATTGAGCACTTTCTTCAGTTTTTATTAATTACCATTTCTACTAACTATATATATATATATATGTATATATATATATATATATATATATATATATATATATATACTTCATTTCCTCACATAAAATTAATATACGAAAGTATGAATTTATGCGTAAACTTAGTATTTACTTCAAAAGTGCTCAATACGTAGGCAGAGCTAGTTAGTAAGTTATAAAATATATATGTCGATTAAGCTACGCTGAAGAGTCCTAGAGTGGATGAAACGCGGAATATTCAGTGTAACTTAATCGCCATATATAGCTCAGACATTCAAGTAAAAAAAAAAAAGTAAATCGTAAACTAAATGTTTTAGTTTCGATTCTCGATGGTGGCGCATAAGTAATATTTTTAAAACTTTTTAAATCATTACTATATATTGGGTTCAATATAACTATATATCTATAAAAGTGAAATTGTTTGAGTGTGTGTGTATGTGTCTGTGTGGGTACATTTCCCTACCAAACTACTCTGTCAATTTTCAGTCTACAAACTTGAGATTTAACACAAGGAGTATTGAGATTTGGGAAAATCTTTTAAATCAGTTTTCGGACAGAAATTTGGCTGTCAAGTGGTCAAAGTTCAACGACTTGATTGCTGAAAACTCTACCAAACTTCTCTGTCAATTTTTGGTCTAAAACCCTTGAGATTTTAGATGTAGATCACTTTTTAATTTGATTTGAGCCCAAAACAATAAATGTTGAGGGGTCAAAATTGGGGTCAAAGTTAAGAAAAAATTGACCTCTGCAGCCTCTACCAAATTACTTAGCCAATTTCTGGTCTAGACATTTGAATTTTACATAAAGTGTATTCAAGCATTTGGCTGATAAGAGGTCAAAGTTGAAAGAAGTTGACCTTGCAGACTCTATCTGAATTTTGGGTCTAAACACTTGAACTTTTAGATGTAGGTTACCTGGACATGAGTCAAACATTTTAATATATATATACATATGCACATAAAGTTATGGACAGTACATAGGGCCCGAGCAATGCCGGGTTGAACTGCTAGTATGATAATAAATACGAAATCTACATTAATCAAAATATTATATTTAAGCGTATTTTATGACCGGGCAATGCCGGGCAACCTGCTAGTATACACCAGGCTTCAATTAATGTATGAAATATTGTTTTTTCTTCCACTTTCTCCCCTGCAGGTTCTTCTATATCTGTCTCGTTGTGTCAATGGCCTGCTTCCTGGCGTATGTCCTGATCGAGACGTTCGTCGATTACCGTCGGTTCCCCTACACTCAGCAATACACGGCCAGCATCAAAAGTGAGTTGAACTTCCCGGGCATCACCGTGTGCAACGTCAACAACAATAGATACGAGAAAAGCATGCATAAAATGAGCAACTGGACCGCCGAAGACTATTACAATGAATACTACGATAGCATTCACCTGCACCGGTGCACCTTGGGCGAACGCAACTGCACACAAAACTGGATGAAAAAATTTATTAGAATCCGCGACGAAGAAAACCTCTGTCTTGTATTTAATGTCGTATTGGACCCGTTCCAAAAAGAAATTGTTAATATTACAAAGTTGGGAATTCTGAACGGTCTGTCGGTTGTGTTTTCACTGAAGCCGCAGAATGCAGACGAGGTCTCCTATGGGGTGATTGTAAGTAGAATTTTTTTTTTCTGTACTATTCGTAGTGTTAAAATGATGAATTTTTATGTGATGACAGGGAGACCAGGCATCACCCGGGAACATGAATAACAAAATAGAAAGATTAAAAAAAAAAAAAAAATTAGAAACATCTTTCTGTAAATTGTTTTTCTTCAAGTGCCCGCTCTATCTATCTATTTCTCATCGACCGTCTCTTAATCCCTCTATAGCTTTACCTCCCATTTTTTTTAGTTACTAAGAGTAGTCCAACAGGCCATTATCAAATATTTCTCTTCGAGAACAACTTGCGGTGTTCTCTGGAGTCTAAGTGATAACAGATCTTCCCAGATTTCCAGTACTCTCCATTTCTCTCAATAACATTTGCAGATGAACTTGCGTTATCGCAACAGCCGCTTACCTTTGATTTTTCGTTGGCGGTGACCGTTGAGTAATTACTCCCCCAATTCTTCTTCTTCTTCTTCTTCTTCTTCTTCTTCTTCTTCTTCTTCGATAAATAATATAAATTATGAATGCAGTCGAAACATTTTAAAATATTTAGGTTCGTAAATTTTAAATAATATGTATATAAAAAAATGTACCTGTAATTCGACTTGATGTAAATATTAATGTAAACCTTTTCGCCTTGTTAAAAATTGTCCACCCACTTAATTAGCCACCACGTGACCATCACAATATGTATATTGTCCCTCTCTCTATACTCTTCCACCGACTCTAATAGTTTCTTCCCTAGGACTGTTAGATTTTGGAATTCCCTTCCGGGTTCCTGTTTCCCTGACTGTACTGACAAGCAGAAGTTCAAGTATTGTGTAAACAGACATCTTGCTGCTCAACTCCCTACATAGTACCCCTGCAAATTATGTCCCAGATAGTAGCCCGCTATACCTCATCCTCCGACTTATTATTATTATTATTATTATTATTATTATTATTATTATTATTATTATTATTGTTTGTAGTCTCTATAAATTTTCACACAGATGACTATCAGTAATTAATCACGGTATTCCATGGAGACCGAGTGACAAAAATCTCACCAGATTTCCAGTACTCTCCACCCCTTTAGATAACCTTTGCAGACGAATTTGCCTTATTGCAACAGCCGCTTGCCATTGACTTCTCGCTGGCAACGACTATTGGCCTTCACCGAAATTTAGGTTGCAGTAAGCCTTCCAAGGTCCCAGTCCGTTCACACTTTTCAGTGGAGGTCTGATTAGTGCTTTCTCTCCTCGGTATTTCCGTCTTCCTTGACCCTACATGAATATTTAGTCTGATGCCTGTCGATGTCGAGATTCTAATTTTAGAGAAGAGGACATCGTTAATTTAATATTTTGCAGTTTCAGTTTTCTTGGTTCTATGTTGTGTTCCTCTCTCTGTTTTGTTTTATTTCTGTTGCAGATTCTATATTTTTTAACACTTCTTTTGTTTATCCCTTTCTTTATATCCCTTCTCCGACCGCACTTCTCTGTATAGTACTTCCTCTAACAGCCTCTATCTCTAAAATAATATAATAATAACCTGTAGACTAAGACGTTGTCTAAGTTGTTAACAACACAGACTGAAAACCTGATCGTGCCAAGTCTGAATCCAGTTGAAAATTATCTCGGAAAAGTTACTATTCCTTTGTATCAACACATCCCACCCCTTCACTGTAGAGATCCCTAGATTCTGAAAAATTTCCTATTTTAATAGCTTCTTTTCTAAGAATGTTTGCCTTTATAATTCACTCCCTGCTTCCTTGATCGTATCAATGTGCAGAAATTTATATATAATGTGAATTGCTGCACAATTCTGGCCCACGTTACCCAGCTTATAAGTCTGACTCCTATCACAGAAATTATACCTTTTGTCTTGTTTTAGCACTTTCCAACCTCTCTTCCCCCAAATAAATGTTAGGTCCTGTATATGACCTTAAACTATATCCGATGGTGAGGCCCCAGCTTGCGGCTTTGGGGAGTATGGAGCCATCCCTTAATTGCCATTGCTCCCAGGTTCACCCTGACTCGGAGTGGTAGTACCTGTTAGGGGTTCCAACTATGGGTTAAATAGAAACTGACTTGAAAAAAAAAAATCAAATATATTCTATTAAAAACTATTTCTTCAAAATCACTGGATTTTTTTAGCACTTCTTTTGTTTATTCCTTTCTTTATATCCCTTCTCCGACCGCATTTCTCTGTATAATACTTTCTCTAACAGCCTCTATCTCTAAATTCTTCACCTGTCTATCTCTTTCGCTATATCTTATCATCCGACTATATCTGTCCCAGCGACGAAATGTTGCATCCCTCTGCCTGTTTTACAAGTATTTTGATGCTAGGTGCTACGACGAATTAAAAGCCCTTGTACCCCCTCGACGTAAATACCCCCGACAAACCCGACAAGCATCCCCCCCCTACACAGTAAAAATTTCCCTAGGACTGCTAGATTTTGAAATTCTCTTCCGGGTTTCTGCTTCCCGGACTGTGCTGATATGCAGAAGTTCAAGTGTAATGTAAACAGATATCTTGCTGCTCAACTCCCTACATAGTGCCCTCTGCAAATTATGTCCCAGATAGTAGCCCCCTACATCAAAGTGTCACCGTGCCTTGTTTGGGGTGAAAATGCAACAGTAAAAAAAATCTCTATGTATAGCTCGCCCTTCGACTGCCGCGTTCTTTATAACTTTTTCCATCTGCCCCTCTTCACTATAACTCTTCCTTCGAAAGTCCCTCTTTGTACCTAAATCTGAACGAATCCATGAAGTTTCTTTTTCTCCCACTACCCGCCTATAGAACTCTTCAAATCCGATGCAAGCAAGCTATAGATGTATCGCCCCTTTATACAATAAAATTATACTCAACTACCACCAACAACCATCACTAAGCTGTTGCCTAAGTGACCACCTTACACCCATTAACCCTTATCCACGAGTGGCCTTCGGGCCTTAATAAGTGGTGGCTCCCTGGTAAAAAATATAGCGCTTTCTCCAACTGCTCTTTTCTCTATATACCTCTCTTCCGTCTGCCCCTCTCTCTATATCTCTCTCTGAATAGCTCTTCCTCCGACTGTCCCTCTCTCTATATCATTTTATGTGACTGTCCCTCTCTTTATATCTATTCCTCCAACTGCCCCTCTCTATATATTTCTTCAGCCGACTTTTCTTCTGTTTCTATCTCTTCCTCCGACTACCCCTCTCTCTATATCTCTTCATCTGATTGTCCCTCTCTCTATAGCTCTTCCCCCAACTGCCTCTCGTTTTATATATACCTCTTTCCCCAACTGCACTATACTTCTCTGCGATTGCACCTGTCTGTATAGCTCTACTCCGACCGCTCCTCTCTTTATAACTACCCCTCTCTTTATAATCCCACTGACTTCCTCTCTGCATAGCTCTTCTCCTAACTGCCCCTTCTATCTCTACCTTGCAACCTCTCTCTCTCTCTCTCTCTCTCTCTCTCTCTCTCTCCCTCTTTCTCTCTCTCCGACTGCACCCCTCTCTGGAACTTCTTTTTTCTTGGCTTTTTGGCCAAGATCAAAGTGTAGTATCTGTTCCAGCAGATACTGCAAGCAAAGATCATATGTGGGGGCAGCCTTACATATAAGACCTTGGTCAATGTAGGGGCAACCCTTCATACCAATTGTCACTATCCAGCTCCCCTACTCCCCGGGGAGTTGGTCCCCATTTCCCCTTCACTCCTCACGTTAAAAATCGGCCTTGTGCCTTATTTGCTCGGCGGGGGAGCAAATAAATACCCTCTCTGGAACTTCTTCCGCCTGTCCCTCTCGCTAGACCTCTTCACTTGACTGTTTCTATACATCTTTCTTTGACTGCCCTTCTCTATATAATTTTGTTTTGTATTTAATGTTCTGTTGGGCTGGTTAAAAAAAAAAAAAAAAAAAAACGTTTAATGTTACAAAGTTACGAATCACGAACGGTCTGTCGATTGTATCTGTATGTCGATTCGGGTGATTTTAAACAGAATTTGAATTCGAAACAAACAAATAACTTAGTTTCAAATCTATTTCTATTACTGTTAATTGCTCTCGCTAATAACGGCCCGCATATGCACGTGTAAATTAAAGTTGAATACACACCTGGAAAAAATTCCCGAAATATCATATCTTACGCAACTGTAATCACGTCACAATGACGCTAGTAAGAATATAATCTATCTATCTATCTATCTATCTATCTATCTATCTATCTATCTATCTATCTGTAAATATACAGAGTGCAACGATAAAAGTGTTGCCCTAAAGAAAATAACACTACAGCTTTATTTTAAAACTTTTATTGAAAAAATAAATTCAGGTAACTTATATATACAGTAGAGTTGACAGCTATTCAATGTAGCCGCCTTCAGCCTCAATCACTGCCTCGATACCGGTTCGGAACTGGAAGCATGCCTTTTCCGCAAGCGCCCGCGGGAGCTCGGCGAATACTCAGCAGATTGCGGTGATCAGGCTGGCTTTGGTGTTGTTGGAGGTCATGTTGGTGATGTTCTTGGCGTATGACCAAACGAAGTAGTCTAGCGAATTCAGGTTTGGGAATGAAGGGGGGGGGGCAAGTGAGAGAATGGCACAAAGTCGTAGCAGTCCTTCTGAAGCCAGGCCTGAGCCTCTTTGGATTTGTGGGCCGGAGCAGAGTCCTGCTGCCACACCCAGGGTCTGCCATGCTGATTGCACCAGGGGATCACCACACTCTTGAGCACATCCAGGTGGCCGTCACTTGAAACAACACCAAAGACCATAACCAGGGCCGGAAACATTGTTTTCATCACCCTGGGCACGTCCCTGTTATTCGTGGTAATCTACTGATGTATTTTGAGAGTGCCAGAAATAGTCCTGTTATCATTAACTTGGATCGGTAGAGAGCATGAGTTGTACAGCGGCGCATCTCCGATCTCGCTCGTTGAACATTATGTCACTTTCAGACATGATACAAGGCCCCTATTGCTTTTGGGATTTGTACACAACTGACCAATTAGTAGATGGTCTGCAAAAAAAAAAATAAATAAATAAAAAATAAAATTAAAAAAAATGTAAACCGGTTTTCATCAAAAGGAAATGGAATCATATCTTTTCTCGTACGCTGTACAATTCATGCTCTCTACCGATCCAAATAAGGACCATTGCCAGCATTCTCAAAATGCGTCGCTGGATTGCCACGAATAACAGAGACGTTCCCAGGGTAAAGAAAACAAAGTTTCCGGCCATGGTTATAGCAAGACCGTCTTAAAAGACAAGATGGCCGGTGGGCAAAAATAATTTAATCTGCTGACGTCATCACGGGTAGTCCATTAGTTGCTTCTTGACACCGGTAAACACCGGTAGTGACTCGTGGATATCTCCATTCAGCAAAGTAAGTTTTAACGTGCTCCCCCCCCTGTATTTAACACGATGTAACTATAATTTAATTCAATATTATCATCCTAAGTTTTTTACCATTCAAAAGAAGCTTCAAATAAATTGCTAATATTAAAAAAAATTTTTTTACAGCATACAAAACTAATGAAAATGCGAGACAACATCGACTCTTTTGAAGAGACGATTTTTTTTAAGCTGTTGACACATGTTTTAAAAATTTAGCAAAGATTAATTTTCCTGAAATTTTCAATATTTAAAAATAAATTATGCCGGCTGATAACATTTTTAAACTTTTTTTTAAAGCTAGAAAGATAAAATTTAAAAATACTTATATATATATATATATATATATATATATATATATATATATATATATATATATATATATATATATATATATATATATATATATATATATGAAACTTAAAAGTAAAAAAAAAAAAATAAAAAAAACGCGCGTTCATTTCGGGTTTGTATTACTGTAAACATAGATTCGAAAAAGTTGTCAAAAAACAAATATATAACAAATAAATGTTACCAAAGGCAAGATAAGTTACTTTTCTACCAAACTAGATATATTTTTCGTGTTTTTATTCAATGGAACATGTTTATTCAGCTTGAAAAACAAGGTGTTATAAATAAAAAAACTAGAAAAAATATGTCAAGCTATGTCACGGTAACATATATTGAACGAGTTTTTAACAGTATTTTAACCAGTTTTTTATTTATAACACCTTTTCCCAAACTTACCGTGTTAAAGAGGGAGTCAGACGGCATCTTGAATTTTCCGGGTTTGTATTACTGTACACATAGATTCGAAAAAGTTGTCAAAAAACAAATATATAACAAATAAATGTTATCAAAGGCAAGATAAGTTACTTTTCTACCTAACTGGATATATTTTTTGTGTTTTTATTCAATGTAACATATTTATTCAGCTCGAAAAACATACAGTGTTTACCGATGTATTAACACGGTAAGTTCGGAAAAAGGTGTAATAAATAATAAACTAGACAAAATACTCTTAGAAATTTGCTAAATATAAGTTACCGTGACATAACTTGATATATATTCGGTGGTTTTTTAATAGTATTTTTTCTAGTTTATTATTTATAACACCTTTTCCCGAACTTACCGTGTTAAATAGAGAGTCGGCCGCCATTTTAAATTTTCCAATACATCGGTAAACACTGTATGCTTTTTGAGCTGAATAAGCATGTTAAATTTAATAAAAACACGAAAATTATATCCAGTTTGGTAGAAAAGTAATTTATCTTGCCTTTGATAACATTTATTTGTTATATATTTGTTTTTTGACAACTTTTTCGAATCTATGTATACAGTAATACAAACCCAATTTTCCAATACATCGGTAAACACTGTATGGTTTTCGAACTGAATAAACATGTTAAATTGAATAAAAACACGAAAAATATATCCAGTTTGGTAGAAAAGTAACTTATCTTGCCTTTAATAACATTTATTTGTTTTTTGACAACTTTTTCGAATCTATGTTTACAGTAATACAAACCCACGTATTTTAACAAACTGAAAATATGGATATAAAAAAATGATTTTGCGTGTTATTTTTGTTATGTGGTAAAATAATCTTAAATAAGAAACATGATTTTTTCTTTAGGTTAATTATTTTTTTTACTGTGCAATATTTCATGAATTTATTAAAAATATTGTTTTTGATTTTGAAAAAATATTGTGGTTCATTTGCATTTAAAAATATTGTGGTTCATTTTGATTAAAAAATATTCATTTTGATTAAAAAAAAATATTGTTAATTTTGATTAAAAAATATTCATTTTGATTTAAAAAAAAATATTGTTCACTTTGATTAAAAATATTCCTTTTGATTAAAAAAAAATTCATTTTGATTTAAAAAATATTGTTCATTTGATTAAAAAAATAGTTTAATGTTAATATTTCAAATGTTTTGCTTGTGTTCTGCTTCAAATATTCATAATCTTACATGCATAATTTTCATTTAATTATATTAAATAAACTTCAAGTTTACTACAAATCAAATCGTGTTCCTTCACTTTTTTAAAATGTAATTTATAAGTAATTAAAGAACGCATTCTAATCTTTAAAATCTATAATACAACGAAATATTCAATTGCTTATAATACTTAAACAAACAACTTGTGTTTTATTATTTTTTTATTATTTTTTTATTATTAATATTAGATGAGTTTCAGTATAAATCATCGTGTTCTTTCTTTATTTCAATCCAATTTTGAAGTTTTGTAACGCTGTCTGTAAAAATTACTAGTTATTATTGACAGTCTAAGAGTTCCACATATCTTGCTTGTTGGGACCTCGGCGATGACGTCATTTTTTCAGCTGGCCGGCCATCTTTATAACGAAGGCCACGGTTATAGTCTTTGGCATGGTTTCAAGTGACGGCCACATCATGTCCCCTAGCCTCTTCGAAGTCAGCTTGAAAGTCAACACCAAAGTGTACCTGGATGTGTGGTGATTCCCTGGTGCAATCACGTGGTCGCTGACAGACCCTGCGTGTAGCAGCAGGACTTGGCGCTGGCCCACAAGTCCAAAGAGACCCAGGCTTGGATTCAGAAGGAATGTTACTACTTTGTACCCTTTTCTCACTGGTCCATTCCTCCCCTAACCTGAACCCGTTGGACTAATTCGTTTCGATATACGTCGAGAACATCACCAACATGACCTCCCACAACACCAAAGCCAGCCAGCTTGGTCACTGCAATCTGCCGTGTTCGCCGAGCTCCTGTCGGCGCTTATGGAAAAGGCATGCTTTCAGTTCCGGACCCGTCTCGGGGCGGTGATTGAGGTTGAAGGCGACTACATTGAATAGATTTCAGCTCTACTAAATAATCAAGTTACCTTAATTGATTTTTTCAATAAAAGTTTTAAAATAAAGCTGTAGTGTTGTTTTCTTTATGGTGACACTTTTATCGTTCCACCCTGTATGTTGCCGTACGACTTTATTTTGTGGTCTTTTTTTGATCGAAATAACAAGATTTTTGGACCATCCAGTATGTATACTTAATTGAATATATGGAAATTTATGTACAGGTATGAACCTCGAGCCGCTGCGGGTTCAATCCATGTCTTATCGCATGTTGCGATATTGTTTTTAGGTTTATTTGCACGAACCAAGTCTACTTCCGACGGAATACGAATCCACGTTCGTCGCAGCGCCCGGTTATTCGACTTACGCAGTGATCAATCCGGAAAAGGTAAGGAAATGCTTGTCTTTTTTTTTCTTTTTTTTTTTTTGCAAAGGAGTCACCACTTATCAAGGCCCAGAGGCCACTCGAGGATAAGGGTTAATGAGCGTACAGTAGTCAATGGGACAATATCGTAGTAATCGTCAGTAGTGGAAATTTGGTAAATTGGATTACTTTAGAGGACCGCTCATCGAGAATTTGTTTACATAGGACTTGAAGGCGTCCATATTGTAGTCAGCTGGAAAGTAGGCAAACGGAAGAGAGTTCTACAGGCGGGCAGTTCTAAGAAAGAAGCTTTGTTCATGGAATCTATGCTTAGGTTTAAATTATTGATAGTAGTTTCAGATAGACGAGTGTTTTTCGTGAAAGTTTTGCGATATGGGACAACAGATTGGAGTTAGTAATTAGATTACCGAGCACAAACATGATCATAGTCAACATCATTATTCTCGTCGTTATCACTGTTATTGTCATTGTCATTATCACCTACGCCATCGTTGTGATCATCATCATTATCGCTGTCGTCGTAGTAGTAGTAGCAGCAGCAGCAGACTAAGTGATTTTCAACTTCAGTTATTGTTTTTCTATAGCCCCTTTCCCACTTTCAGGGCTGCTGGTCGTTGATTATTATGATTATTCAACCAGAAAAAAGATTTCCCGGCTAAATTATGTAGAATAATAAAATAATATTTAAAATAAATATTTATTTACATTACTCAGAGATGTCTAATTAACAATGTTATCATAACAATTTAGTTGACAACTTAAAAATAATGACATGTAAAAACATCAGGTGATTATCTTAGTGACGTATACTAATGACGTCATTTAGAGGAGGGGATGGTCTTTTTGAGAATACGTGGAAATTAGTTAGTGTCCAGAGCTTGATGCGACAAACAGATAATTATTATGTGAGTTTTTTAAATTTATTTCGCCCTTAACTCATCAGAGCTTATTCATTTTAAAAGGAAATAAAGGAATATGAACATGATTACAAAATCTGAAAATTGGAAGAAAAGTTACAATTGTTTTTCAATGTATTACGCCATCATTACATGAATAATTCTGCGCTACGAAACAGATGCTGTCAAGAATTGTGCATGTCAATGTACTTAAAGAAATAAACAGTAAGATAGTCAATATCTAAGAATTTGGAATATAGACTTTTTTCATTTACTTATATATATATACATACATACATACATACATACATACATACATACATACATATAAGTAATATATATATAAGAGTAAGTATATATATATATATATATATATATATATATATATATATATATATATATATATATATATATATATATACTAGACTACCCGTAACCCGTTAGGTCACTATATGTTATAGCTACCTATGGAATAGTGAGTATACAGAAGTAATGTGTAAATGCGTAAAAATTGAACGCACGCGCGCACGAAAACAAACATGGCGAGCAGCCCAAACAATACGGAATACATTGGATAATAAAGGTCTTAACATCATTGATTAAATGAAAAATTATTTATATAAGAGGATGTAATCCGTTGGAAACAAAATTGAAAAAAAAAAGAAGAAAAGAAAAAATACAAGGAAGGAGTGTGCATTGTACATAGCCATCTTATTTTGTGTGTGTGTATTTGTGTGCGTGAGAGAGAGAGAGAGAGAGAGAGAGAGAGAGAGAGAGAAAGAGAGAAAGAGAGAGTCAACACCCTTAAAAATATCAGGAAATAATAATTAATTAATATTTAACGGTGAGACCTTTTCAAAGCAAATCTTTAAAAAAAATGTCCCCCGCACGTTTGGACGTATTTCTACGTATTTTAAAAATGTTTGGAACATGATCCATCCCTATTCCGTTCTCTCTTTTTGCCTCCCCTCCCGCAACCAAACTTGAAAAAATGCTAACGATTACACGTTTCATTTGCCTATACGTGTCCAAGAAGTGGATACTCATTTTACGTTAAATATATATATGAAAAATGATCCTTCACTCTAAATTGTAAATTGTCTTTCCCCGTATAATGAAAAACATCTGTGAACAATATTTGTTAAAAAATATCTGTTTTATATTGTTTAAAATGATAAAAAGTTCTATTTATATTGTTTAAAATTAAAAAAAAATTATATTTTGTAAAATTATAAAAACTTCTATTTATATTGTTTCAACGACTAGGCAAGCTGATTTTTTATAGTTTTGTCGTTTGTAAACTGTCAATTACAGAATATATAAAAGACATTATATCATAACTTGTTTTGTTTTTGTTGGAAAACGATTCCAACTTGCAATGAAAAAAATTCGTTAAATGCTGATGAAAAAAAGCAGAAGAGATTTAGTTTTGTTTTATTTTCATATTGTAAGCGCCCCCCCCCAAAAAAAAAAATTGTTGATTAAAAAAGCTTTCATAGCTTAGTTTTTATGTAATTACGCATGTACAGAATTTTTCAAACCGAGAGTTTTAGACCACACACACACACACACACACACACACACACACACACACACACACACACACACACACACACACACACATATATATTTGAAGGATTTGAACAAAAAAAAATATATATATATTGTTATATTTGAAGGATTTGAATTACATATATATATAAATATATATATACGAACAAACAGTTAATAAAACATGTTAAAAAACACTTTGAAAAAGAGTTCAAAACATATTTAATCTGAAAAGGAAATACTTGATAAGTGGATAGTCCTTAATCAGCGGAGTTTCGATATATATATATATATATATATATATATATATATATATATATATATATATATATATATATATATATTGTGTACAGAAAGTTGTTAGTTGAGACAGGTCATTGGTACCGTCGGTTTCAAGCCCGATAATAAGGCCCGTTTAAGGTATCCTTATCAAGCTCTCTTCAGCCAATATTCGTCTCCATATATATATATATATATATATATGAGGATTTGAATAAAATATACGGGAATTTCTCGAGAGCTCTTTCGGCTATCATCTCGTCAGGAGAAATCAATAGCATACAAAAACAATATTATTGGCGAAATTAAAGAGCACGACGGGGGAATTGAAATGTGCCAGAAATAAGACCCCCCCCCTAAAAAAAAATAATTAAAAGAAATATTTAATCTGAAATTGCGGTTAAAAGCGATTAAAACTAAATCTTGGCAAAGCGAGGGGAAGGGGGAATGGGGTAAAAAGGATCAAAGTTCCCCAAAGACAAATAATGTTTTCATATATATATATATATATATATATATATATATATATATATATATATATATATATATATATATATTATAATATAAAGCTCAATGTGTGTGTGTGTGTGTGTGTGTGTGTGTGTGTGTGTGGTCACGAATAGGCTCCTATATGGTTGGCTATTTTAAAAAATACTGATTACATATAATGATAGAAGATTATCGAGACACAGGAATGGGTATGTTTGATCTGGCAGAACGGTGGTTCATTAAAATTGTGGGGTCAGCGTTCGCGCCTGGTCCACAAAGTATGGAAATAAAAAAATTAAAAAAAAAAAAAAAAAACGTTTACAAATGTTTTTGATATAGATGTACATAAGAATACTTTGATAAGTATGTTTTAACTTAAATAGGAATGGTATAATAAAATTGTGGGGTCTGCATTCGCGCCTGGTCTCCATAAAATGGAAATAGGCACAAACGTTAATAAAGACTTTTCATATCTATCTGCGTAAGTATACTTTTATAATTATGTTTCAGTTTGAAGAAATATGGTATAATAAAATTATGGGGTGTTCGTTCACGCCTGACCTCCATAGAATTGAAATATGTCACAAAGTTTAACAAGGTTCTTTAATATAGATCCACAGAATATTGTGATAAGTGTTTCAGTGTGAACAGGTATGGTATAATAAATTATGGGGTTTATCTATTTCATTTTTACTTTCATCATATTTTGCTTTGGTTTTGATAACCCAAATTCGAAGCTATCTCTTTACAACCCTTCCTTTTCATAACCTATCATACTTTCATAAATCAGAGTCCATTTTCTGTAGGCTGTTTTTGAACCCAGTCAACGATGGGTACTTTTGCTGATATATATATATATATATATATATATATATATATATATATATATATATATATATATATATATATATATATATTAGGTTCTTACTCGCGTCAGCATGGTCATATGGAAGATCCGTATTGTAATATTTCGTGAATTTCTCTTCATCAAACATGCGTTCGACTCTGTTACGTGTATATTATTTATATGTATATTATTTATTACGTGTATATTCATCATTATATTAAAGTATTAATAACACATTTTCGATTTTACGTATATCCCTACGAGAACCTTAAAAATCAGGCGCAAGGTTCTCCTCAATTATAGGGAACTCCAGCTCCCACCAAAAGGGCGCTCATCACTGTGTCACAGTATGTTTTAAAATGTTCACGTGTTGTTCTGTTCAAAGAAATTGTGCACTCAATCTAGTGATGCAGTATTTATACAGGGTGAGTCGCAGAAAAAGGGTGAGTTACGGGAAACGGATATTTTAAGAACGCTCCTTGCTCTCATTGCGTAAGGGATCAGGAGTGAGAAAAGTACTCTTTAAACCCTCTTAAGATGTAGTTTTGTTTGTAGTTATTTGTTTGTCTTTTGTGCTAAATTATTGATTTTGAATTGCTTTTCTTTAAAAAGCATCGGTTTTCCGTGACGTCATCCTGTATTTTATATTTTTAGATGACCGTTCTCGGAAATCCTTACCGATCAGAAGTCTGTATCGAATCTCCCCCATACGGATACAATTATGCTCAATGCGAAAGGAATTGCGCTTACAAATATGTGGAGTCTCGCTGCAGGTGTCAGCTACCGTTTAAGACCGGTAAGTATGTTAGTTAAGTCATTTATTTTCCATCCTGATAATTACTGCTGGTAGGAAGATTTGAACCCAGCCATAATATCACCCTCCAGACCACCGGTAATTAACACAAGAATTCAGAGAAATCAAACACCTATAAATGCCAAATCTCGGCACAACGTATTAAATGCTCTAGAAGCATTCTACGACCGGATGTCGAAATATTGCATATTGCTAGTTGATCAACGTTTCTTAATTCTCCAAACAGGACTCAACGTTAATTTCTTAAAGAGCTTATAACTATAATATTTAAATAAATATTAACAGTAATTTTTATACCAACTTAGTGTAACTTATATATATATATATATATATATATATATATATATATATATATATATATATATATATATATATATATATAAAGCTGAACGTTTGTGTGTGTGTCTGGTCACGAATAGGCTCCTATATGGTTGACTATTACAGAAAACTGATCACATAAAATGATAGAAGATGTATCGAGACACAGGAATGGGTATGTTTGATCTGGCATAATAATGATTCCTTAAAATTGTGGGGTCTGCGTAAGCGCCTGGTCCACAAGGTATGGAAATACAAAATTGAAAAAAAAAAAAAAAAAGGTTAACAAGTGTTTTTGATATAGATGTACATAATAATACTTTGATAAATATGTTTTAACTTAAATAGGGATGGTATAATAACACTGTGGGGTCTGCATTCGCGCCTGGCCTCCATAGAATGGAATTAGGCAAAAACTTTAATAAAGACTTTTCATATCTATCTGCGTAAGTCTACTTTGATAATTATGTTTCAGTTTGAAGAAATATGGTATAATAAAATTATGGGGTGTTCGTTCGCGCCTGACCTCCATGGAATGAAAATATGTCACAAAGTTTAACAAGGTTCTTTAATATAGATCCACAGAATATTGTGATAAGTGTTTCAGTGTGAACAGGTATGGTACAATAAATTATGGGGTTTATTTAATTTTTACTTTCATCATATTTTGCTTTGGTTTTGATACCCCCAAATTCGAAACCATCTCTTTACAACCCTTCCTTTTCATAACCTATCATAGTTTCATAAATCAGAGTCCATTTTCTGTAGGCTGTTTTTGAACCCAGTCAACGAAGGGTACTTTTGCTAGTATATATATATATATATATATATATATATATATATATATATATATATATATATATATATATATAACTACTTCATTTATTCACATAAATTTAATATACGAAAGTATAGATTTATGCGTAAACTTTAAGTATTTACTTCAAAAGTGCTCAATACGTAGGTAGAGCTAGTTAGTAATTTATAAAATATATATGGCGATTAAGCTACACTGAATATTCTGCGTTTCATCCAACTATAGGATTCGTCTGGCTTATGCGCGAATTCTGTTGTTGCTTCTTGTTTTTATATATGTTGAGGATTTCTAGTTGGCCAATCAGCTTTCTAGTATCCACCGCGCCCCTTCCTATCAGCCAATGGGCATGCATTTTATCAAACAAAGGATCTGTTTTAGAGCTAGGTTAGTGGTTTTAGGTGGCCGTTCTTCTTTTTTTATATACATATAAATATACCTATGTGTACACAATAATGCACACATATATACATATATATATATATATATATATACATATATGTGTGTGATCGTTTATGTATATTCATGCTTATTTAATTTATTTATTTGTTTGTTTTCTATTGGTATTGTTAGTTTTAAAGCTATTTGGTATCGCTATCCTAGGGTAAGTTTTATTTTGTGAACACAGTTGTTTGCTATTTCCCGCCTACAGTTTAATAGATTTTGAGGTTCTTTAAAGTACAGGATAGAAAATTTTTCATGGAGGCATAATTTACATGGGTCGTCTAAATGTCTGCATGTGGTAGCTTGTCTCATTATTTTCCAGTCGACTACCGGCGAATGTCCGCTTTCTTTGAGTTCCCAGTATTCATTCGCTAGTGTTGTTTTTATACGGTGTTTTTTATTTTTGAATGTGCTTTTGTGGTCATAGTATCGGGTTTTGAAATCTAAGGAAGTCATGCCTATGTAATATTTCTTGTTATTCGGGTTTTCTTTCGCAAATATTGTTGCTTGATAAACTACGCTTTTTGTAGTTGACATTTGTTTTGGACTGGGCAAAGTGTGCGGTGTCTACAATTGCATTTATCTTGTTCGTTATTAGTATTTTTATTTATGGTATGGTTGTTCTTGTCCGGGGTTGGTTTGTTATTATTATTATTATTATTATTATTATTATTATTATTATTATTATTATTATTATTATTATTGTTATTATTATTATTATTATTATTATTATTATTATTATTATTATTATTATTATTATTATTATTTCTGCTAGTGTTGGTTGTATTTCTGTCATGGTGTCTACTTTTTTATTGTTTATTTTGTTGTTGTTTACATTGTTTTCATTTAGTATTTTGTTATTATGTGCCTTAATTATCATCTCTAAATTTTCGCAACAACTGTAAGATAACTTCAAGGTATTTTTATTGAAGATTTTGTGTAAGGGGTTGGTTGCGGGAAAGTGTTTTTCAATAAGATCTAGAAATTTCTTGCCAAGTTTTGTTTTTAACATTTGATTGTATGTGGCCGTATACCAAATTATAGTTCTTTTTCTTCTGTTTTTAATTTTATTATAGTTGTTGGTGTTTTGTTGCTTATATTTGATATTGATATTTTTGTATCCACTATTTTTTAGGGCTGTTTCGTAAATATTGGATGACCTGTTAAATGCATTTTCATCGCTTGAGTTATTACTGAGTCTACTTACGATCGAGTTAGGAATATGTTTTATAATTGATGGTGGGTGGTTGGACTTAGGGTTTACGTAAATTGGAGTAGCGTTATCTTTTAAGTATGGTTCATATGTGTTTTTATCTAAGTTTAACGTGACGTCCAGGAAGTTTGTTATTTTTATGTTAGCTGATATGTCCGCTTTTAGGCCTAATTTTTTCATTTCTTTGTGTATGATTTTCTTAAAGTTTTCTCCCTTGACTTTGGTGGAGTTTTTTTATTATAGCTAGTCGGTCATCTCTATATAGGCCGATATCCGTAGTATCGAATATGTTTGTAAGGGTATATAGAATGAATAATCCCACAAGATCTGATGCCTCTGCAGAGTCTCTGGCACCCATCGCCAAATCGAACGAATTTTTCATTTTATTTTTTATCCATTGGTTATTGTTATTTATTAGAACTGATTTTCTACATTTTTTAATTATGTTGATTTCTTCTGAGGATATATCAGTGTATGCCTCGGCAAATTCTAGGGCAATGTTAAAAAGTTCTTCGGATATCGAGGGATAAAAGTCTATGATGTCAAACTGTATGAACGTACATTTATCTTTGTTTTCTATATTTTTAAACCAGGTGATTGCTTCGGTAGTATTTGCCCACTGGTTTAGTTCTAGGTCCTGTTTGATTTGTTTGTTTACTCTAGAAAGTATAGTTTTGCTAATTCTACCTATTTCTGGTTTAGTTGGGTTTATCAGGCGGGTGCTGGGATTATTATTAAAGTCCCATTTGTGGTCTTTAAGCAGAATGTATGACTCTCTAGGTTTCAATTTGCCAACTTTATCGCTAATTTTTAGTTTATCGGTAATTTGTGTACTTTCAGTATTTATTATATCTATGTAATCGCATTTGTTTGTGTCTAGTTTTTTGTAGTTTTTTGTAATGTTTTCCGTGATTAGTTTGTTATATTCTTGCTTATCTATTTTATAAAAGTTTCTTGTTTTATCTGCTTTTACAAAGATTTTATTAGAGTTGTTTATGTTTCTAACGATTTTGTGAAGTTTCCGTTGGCAATTGTTAGGTTGATTGTGGAATTCTAGGTTTTTATTACGTTTAAAAGATCATTTTCAAAGTTTATCAAAAGGTCTACTGTTTTCGCATTTTTAAGGGTTTTAAAACCATAAAATTCTTTTTTGTTTACGTTTTCATTTTTAAGGAAGAAATTTTCTCGCCATCGCATTCGGCGTATTAGTTCATCTCTTTTTTGGATTAATTTAATAATATAGCTATGCTTGCTGGGTGTGGGGATGTTTTTTAGCGCTGTTTCGAAATCAACTCTTCCCATATCTATTTTTAATGTGGTGAAATAAATTCTTTTGAAAGTACTCGACTGTTTTAGGAGCTAAGTATAACTACTTCATTTATTCACATAAATTTAATATACGAAAGTATAGATTTATGCGTAAACTTTAAGTATTTACTTCAAAAGTGCTCAATACGTATGTAGAGCTAGTTAGTAATTTATAAAATATATATGGCGATTAAGCTACACTGAATATTCTGCGTTTCATCCAACTATAGGATTCGTCAGGCTTATGCGCGAATTCTGTCGTTGCTTCTTGTTTTTATATATGTTGAGGATTTCTAGTTGGCCAATCAGCTTTCTAGTATCCACCGCGCCCCTTCCTATCAGCCAATGGGCATGCATTTTATCAAACAAAGGATCTGTTTTAGAGCTAGGTTAGTGGTTTTAGGTGGCCGTTCTCCTTTTTTTTTTTTTAAACTCCAACAAAGTCAAGGGAGAAAACTTTAAGAAAATCATACACAAAGAAATGAAAAAATTAGGCCTAAAAGCGGACATATCAGCTAACATAAAAATAACAAACTTCCTGGACGTCACGTTAAACTTAGATAAAAACACATATGAACCATACTTAAAAGATAACGCTACTCCAATTTACGTAAACCCTAAGTCCAACCACCCACCATCAATTATAAAACATATTCCTAACTCGATCGTAAGTAGACTCAGTAATAACTCAAGCGATGAAAATGCATTTAACAGGTCATCCAATATTTACGAAACAGCCCTAAAAAATAGTGGATACAAAAATATCAATATCAAATATAAGCAACAAAACACCAACAACTATAATAAAATTAAAAACAGAAGAAAAAGAACTATAATTTGGTATACGGCCACATACAATCAAATGTTAAAAACAAAACTTGGCAAGAAATTTCTAGATCTTATTGAAAAACACTTTCCCGCAACCAACCCCTTACACAAAATCTTCAATAAAAATACCTTGAAGTTATCTTACAGGTGTTGCGAAAATTTAGAGATGATAATTAAGGCACATAATAACAAAATACTAAATGAAAACAATGTAAACAACAACAAAATAAACAATAAAAAAGTAGACACCATGACAGAAATAAAACCAACACTAGCAGAAATAATAATAATAATAATAATAATAATAATAATAATAATAATAATAACAAACCAACCCCGGACAAGAACAACCATACCATAAATAAAAATACTAATAACGAACAAGATAAATGCAATTGTAGACACCGCACACTTTGCCCAGTCCAAAACAAATGTCAACTACAAAAAGCGTAGTTTATCAAGCAACAATATTTGCGAAAGAAAACCCGAATAACAAGAAATATTACATAGGCATGACTTCCTTAGATTTCAAAACCTGATACTATGACCACAAAAGCACATTCAAAAATAAAAAACACCGTATAAAAACAACACTAGCGAATGAATACTGGGAACTCAAAGAAAGCGGACATTCGCCGGTAGTCGACTGGAAAATAATGAGACAAGCTACCACATGCAGACATTTAGACGACCCATGTAAATTATGCCTCCATGAAAAATTTTCTATCCTGTACTTTAAAGAACCTCAAAATCTATTAAACTGTAGGCGGGAAATAGCAAACAACTGTGTTCACAAAATAAAACTTACCCTAGGATAGCGATACCAAATAGCTTTAAAACTAACAATAACAATAGAAAACAAACAAATAAATAAATTAAATAAGCATGAATATACATAAACGATCACACACATATATGTATATATATATGTGTATATATATGTGCATTATTGTGTACACATAGGTATATTTATATGTATAAAAAAAAAGGAGAACGGCCACCTAAAACCACTAACCTAGCTCTAAAACAGATCCTTTGTTTGATAAAATGCATGCCCATTGGCTGATAGGAAGGGGCGCGGTGGATACTAGAAAGCTGATTGGCCAACTAGAAATCCTCAACATATATAAAAACAAGAAGCAACAACAGAATTCGCGCATAAGCCAGACGAATCCTATAGTTGGATGAAACGCAGAATATTCAGTGTAGCTTAATCGCCATATATATTTTGTATATATATATATATATATATATATATATATATATTGTTTAAAGGAAATCTTCTACTGCTGATAGTAATGCTAAAATAATAAATATATTTATATTTAATATGAATAATGATTTTAAACCATCACTAATATATATATATATATATATATATATATATATATATATATATATATATATATATATATCTGTTGTAAGCTTTGGTTATATATATATATATATATATATATATATATATATATATATATATATATATATATATATATATATAACCAAAGCTTGCAACAGAAATAAAATAAATAAATTACCCCCAACTGACCCGCTGCAGTCCGGTCGCGTTCTTTTCCGACATCTTGAATCCACTTTTCTCTTTTGAAAAAGAGAGGTCCCTTTCTCTCGAAATTAATCAAAGTTTCATACCAGCCACGGACTTTACAAACACCGGACATACCAGCAACTTAGTTATAAATAATTATACATTGAGGTGAGGAAAGATAGACGAATAAAGGCTAGACAATCCTCTACTCAAGCATACCTGTCTGCATTTGTTTGTTTTTCTTTCTTTACTTTAATAATTCCGGTCTTTCCCCGCATTGTCTTTGGCTTAAAAACAAAATTATATATATATATATATATATATATATATATATATATATATAGAGAGAGAGAGAGAGAAAGAAAGAAAGAGAGAGAGAAAGAGATAGTTAGATAGATAGATATAGATAGATAGATAGATAGATAGATACACACACACATATATATACACGTGCATATATCTTGAAAACATCTATAAATTTGTTGTCATTTTTTTTTTCAGAGAGTCAGCGCCGAAAATGTCTTGTTAGAGATATTCCTTGTATCAGGCGAGAACACAGTAAGTAGGCTAATTTGAATATTTTTCAAAGCTATCGTTTTACACGTGAACGAGTGTGTAGGCAGTTTCCCGCCTTTAAATATATATTCTCGTATATACAAATACAGCTTAGTCAAGGAGTCGCCGAAGAATTTTCAACTTGAAATTATTTTTATATATACAAAGGAGTCACCACTTATCAAAGCCCGAATGCCACTCGAGAATAAGGGTTAATGAGTGTGCAATAGCCAATAGGAAAATGTCGTAGTAATTGTTAATAGTGTGAATTAGGTAAATGGATAACTTAAGGGGACGGCTCATCAAGAACTTGTTCAAGTTGGATTTGAAAACGACCGTATTGTTCCTATTTACAATGCCTCCCCAGGGATAAAAACAAAATATTGTCTCAGTCGGGAAGGATTTCTCCTCCACTGAGAGAGAACAATAAATTGAAGTGCAGTATCTGAAGAACAGATACTACACTTTGATCCATGCCCGTATTCTAGTCAGTTTGAAAGCAGGGAAACGGAACAGAGTTCCACAGGCGCCCAGTTCTACGAAAGAAGCTTCATTCATGGAAGATTCTTTATAGATGGGATTTCAACATAGAATATGAAAGACAACGGAGACTTGTTTTTTTTTATATAAGCGTCACCACTTATCAAGGCCGATAGGCCTCTCAAGGATAAGGGTTAAAGAGTGTACAGTAGTTTGCAAAAAACAATGAAAATTAACAAAAATATTGTTGTGGAGTACAAATCACCCCTGTTTCAGAACTAAGTGGAATCAACCAGTCCTATGAATACCACTGGTTTCAGAGACTAAATGCAGACATTCATACCATGTTTAACCGCATGCTACGAACACGTTCCTCTCATACCACTTTAGTGGTTCCTGTATTCTTTATGATAAATTAGTCCTCGCGCGAAAGAGCAGGACACAAAATGTTTTAAATAATAATAATAATAATAATAATAATGATAATAATAATAATAATAATAGAATAACAATAACAAAGACTTTCGCTGGCGAGGACTACTATTGACCGTAACCACTTATACAGTCCTTTTGAAATTTTAATCTCTATTTTTCTCGTTATGTACTGAATATTTGTTAATGAAACCCATATGAAATATGTTCCTTATTAAATTTTAAATATTTTCTATTCTGAAAGAAGTTTAAAAAAATTTAATCTAAAAAAGTTATTTTAAAGTTTTTGCTAAAAAGTTTTGGATTTTCTCATTCTGACCTGTATTACAAAGAGGGAGTTGCAAAAAATGAGCTGTGGTGTGAGGAGAAATACAAACTGAAACAGAGAGAATATTCAGACCTGTAATAATACAAAGAGGGGGTTGCAAAATGAGTTATGGTGTGAGGAGAAATACAAACTGAAATAGAGAGAAGGAGAGTTTTAAAATATAATCTTAAAAAGATAAGATACAAGTTAGAAAAGCATTTCATCCAAGGCATGAAAATTGTTAAACAAAATGTTTTTACTATAGGCTTTAAAAATAAAGGTACAAGATTCAATTTGAAATTTATTTATCTTCAAAGTGCACTTTTATAAATTTTACAAAGTAAGGTATAAAAATTTAATTTAAATTGAATCAAAAAATTACCTTGGATTTATTTTATGTAATGTACATTCTGTTGCACCTTTAAAAACATTATCTTTAATCTAGCAATTAATGATATAGATATAAAATTTTGAATGACTTTTTTAAAAATTGTCACTTATGAAACCTTGTCACTTCTGAAACCTTGTAATTTTTTTTTTTTTAACATTATCACTTCTGAAACCATGTCATTTTTTTTTTTTAAACATTATCACTTCTGAAACCATGTCTTTTTTTTTTTTTTTTTTTAACATTATCACTTCTGAAACCATGTCTTTTTTTTTTTTTTTAAACATTATCACTTCTGAAACCATGTCTTTTTTTTTTTTTTAAACATTATCACTTCTGAAACCATGTCACCTCTGAAAGTTTGTAATTTTCGGAATCTTGTTACAATTTAAAACATTGTCTGTAATCTTGCCATACCTTTGAGATGTCTGTTCCTTTCTTTCTCATTTCAGCCATTTTCCTTGCCAAGCAAAGTTCACTAAACAAGTGCAAATGTCTCAAACGCTGCTCCTCGATGCTGTACAACACGCAAATTTCGACGGCATATCGACCAAGAAACAAAACAATGTGAGTATTTTTTTTTATTTTATTTTCGGTAACCGTCAGGAACACCTTTCCTTATGGTGAGCCCACCTCCGCATCAATACTAAAATTAAAATTTCCCAGTTCTTTCTAAATATATTCATTTTTTTAGTTATTGTTTTTTAAATTAGGAGTCACCACTTATCAAGTCCCTATAGACACTCGAGGATAAGGGTTAATGAATGTAAGTTGGTAGTGTAGTAATCGTTAATGGTGTAAATTGGGTAGAATTTGATTATTTATGGCGACGGCTAAACATGAATTTGTTTACATTAGATTTGAAAGCTACCATGTTGTATTCAACCGAGAAGCAGGTCAGCGGAGCAGTGCTCCACAGGCGGGAAGTTCTGGAAAAGAAGCTTGTTCATGGAATCTGTACTTAGGTTTAAGCATAGGTAGAGAGTGGGGAAAATCGTAAATAGTGGTTGTAGCTTGTCGAGTATTTTTTTTGTAAAAGTTTTGCAAGTGGGAACCACAGATTGGAGTTCAGTCGAGCACTTGTCATAAAATAACGACGGAGCAGAAACAGGCTCGCAACGTCTCTTCTGTGAGAAAGGCTACAGGGGAGAAAAAAGGCATCACCTACTAGGTTTTGAAGCCGGTTTTGAACTCTGTCAAGCCTAGATAAGTCTGTAATTACTTGGAGTAATTGTAATTAGAACCGCGCTTCTGTCGCATATCAGACGTCACATCCGACCAAATATTATGGACTTCCGTTCTCACGATTTATAACTCATATCAAACGTCTGCAGTCGTTGTGATCCCCTGATGAGAATTTTCTTGTTTACGAAAGCAAATATATTTTAACAAATATTAATACTACTAAACATGCTAACTAATATTTAACGCTTATACATATTAAATTTAATCTGTAAAATATATTCACTCACCGTTGCCGAGCGGAGATATATTGCTAGTCAGAAATAATTTAAGATATATTAGCGGGGTGGACCGGGCGTAAAATACGCTTAAATATGATATTTTAATTTGTCCAGATTTCATACATACTAGCGGGAGAGGGGCAGCTTTGCCCGGGTGTAAAATATACTTAAATATGATATTTTAATTCGTCCAGATTTCGTATATATTATTATCGAGTCGTAATTGCAAAAATAGAAAAAAAAAAGTATTTGGGTGCCATCAGCTAGAATCGAAACCGAAACTGTAGCATTCAAAGCTGATGACATTATCACTGTACCAAACTGATAAAATTAAAAAAAAAAAAACCTAAACTTTGTATGTACAATATGTTTAACGATTTTTTCAATTTTTACCTATTTTTTGACATTTTTAATCGGCTAAAGACCCATAAAAGAACAGTCCGTAAAAAATTCAATCATGCGACTTTTAGTTTTGGAGGAGATAAAGTTTGAAAATATGCAAACAGACAGACAGACAGAAAGATATATAGCCGTTTATATATTAGATTTATGTTTACAATGTATTTTTAAAGAAAATATAAAAATAACATTTGGAATATGAGGTCAAGTAATAAAAAAAAAATATTAGTACAACGGTGTGGTGTTGTGTTAAAAAAATACTTTTCTTGTGAAACGGCAAATAGCACCACAGAATCGAAACGAATTCGCTATAAATACGGTTATGTTCAAGTTTATCCCGGCTGTTGCTTCGCAGAGGGGTAAACGGTAACAAGGCAGAAAGTGTTCCCTAATATAGTTCACATCAGAAAATAACATTTTTTAATACGGTATTTTTTGTTTATTAAATTGTTAGGTGAAAATACAGAATCGTTAACAAGTCTTCCTTCCTCATGTTAAGAATGGCTTTCTAAATAATAACGTGTTTATTTCAGCACGGTCTGTATTCTGCAGAAGTACCGTTTTTTTTTGTTTTTTGTTTATTTTTACAAATATGCAAATTATCGCACATTTATTTATTTATTATTTTTTTTACAAATACTCATTATCTGGGTGGTACCGTTTTACCGTATGCGAAACGACATCCGGAACTGAATTTAAGCACCTAATCTTGAACTTAACTAAAATACCAATGAAAATAATTATTTAGATGTTTACCTTTTGTTTTAAAATGCATTATTTACTTAGATATTCTTTGTTTAATGCTAATTTAATTGTTTTATGAAGAAAATTGTAACAGTCAAAAAATGTAACAGAGTGCGGACGCGCCTATGCAAATACCGAACCGTGTGCGGAATGACGTCAGGGCAAGGAAACAGAAAAAAGATATGAAAAGAAGACAGGAGTCAGAGAAGACAATCACGTTAGAAACGTGGATGACGTTTGAGAGGACAGAGGTCAGAGAGAAGGAGCACGATCACGTTTTATTCGAGAAAGTATCCGGAAATAAATGTCGTTGTTACAAAAAAAAAAAAAAAAAAAAGGAGTCTAGTTATTACTTGTCCTATGTTGCTTGCGACGTACTCTGCTACAACGTGTTGGGTCTACGTGTGTAAATGTGGGTAAAACGTCTTAATATGGGACTTACTGTACGATGTAAAAATACAATAAGATTTGTTTTCGTATCCAAATTAAGATTACTGTTATATTGTACCAAACCAACATATGTTGTATGCTTTATAATGGGGGTTGAGTGTGCGTACGTGTCACTCAATGTCTATAGTGCTTCTTCACTTTCTGAACCATTTGCTGTCTTTGTGACCTATTTGGGTTCGTGATGTGCATATACGTGTTCAGTATATTTATGTTCCGTGATCAGCTTAAGTGTTCTTATGCGCGCACGAGCGTGTGTGTGATACATGTATTTCGACATACCTTTATTCTGTGTCGTTGGCACTTTCTCTTTTGGTCCACCTGAGAATTTCATCTGTTCTTGGAAGGAAGCTGGAACATATGAACGAAGGCATTTCAACTCCAAGACTATGATTGATTTTATATATTTTTTATTTTTATTACTTTCCATGTTTCCATCGCTGAAGAATGGCAAGTAGAATATTTGCCTGTGGGGTTCTCTTAGTTTCATTTTGAGACACGTCAGCTCCCCCCCCCCAGGTGGGGGGCACAACCGTTAACCCATCCGTCCTGCTTAACGTCCGAATTCCAACTTCAACTCTATGTCCAACTACTAGAACACATGACAGACAGACACGCCCTTCCGGTCAGCTATTTTTAGAGCTTCCGCTGCAACTTGTCCAGTTTACAGTTTTGACAACTTTACCAAAATATTGTTCCAGTTAGATAGATCGATACTAACGGCTAATTTCTCTTCTGTTCATTAACTATATAACACTACTAGTTTTGCATTAGCTTTCCTTAGCACTCTATCTCTATCTCTCTTCCTTCCCAACACTCAAACTCATCGTCTTAATATTCATATGGAACATGAACTGGAACAAATACATTGAGAGCATTGCCAAGCTTGCTGCAAATAAAGTGGTCTCTTTCTATCGTGCTAGAAAGTTACTTACGCCTGAGAGTATCCTATACCTCTATAAGGACACCATTCGCCCATGTATGGAGTATTGTTGCCACATTTGGGCTGGTGCATCTGCTACTGGTCTCTCACTCTGACAGGGTTCAAAAGAGAGTCGTCAACCTAATAGGTCATGCACTGTCAGCTAGGATTCAAACTCTGTCCCATCGACGAAATCTTGCATCCCTTTGGCTGCTTTGCGAGTATCTTAATGATTGGTGCTCCAGCGAACTTCAAGCCCTTGTACCCCCTCTTAGTAAATATCTCCGACAAGCAGCAAAATCCCACCTCTACACTGTAGAGACTCAAAAGAGCTAGAAAAACTTCTGCCCTAATAGTTATTTTTTCGTATGACTGCTAGATCTTGGAATTCCCTTCCGGGTTCCTGCTTTCCTGACTGTACTGACATGCAGAATTCAAGTGTAATGTAAACAAATAGTAGCCCCATACATCAAAGTTGCATTGTGCCTTGTTTTGGGGTGAAAATACAATAATAATAAAAAAAACTGGCTAGTTGGTAGTCAGTAAAAAACAAAAGTCTCTCCGTTAAAGCTTGTTGGTAGATATAATGCTTACAGCAAAATAAAATTATTAAAATACCAATTTTCTTATTCTTGTTAATGCAATAACGGCGAAACTTCAACAAGAGGAAATAGAACAATATATATTTTAAAAATTAATTTCCTTTCTTTGCGCTCTAATTGTTTCAGTTATTTCATGGACCTAACCGTTAATTTCCCTAAGTGACCTCATATTAAATCAAAAGTAAAATTTCAATGGAGTCCTTAGATTCATTGACAAGTTACATCTTTCTGAAACTTATTTGAAAATCCTAACTATTAACATATCGATTATTAACAGGCTGTCCGGCATTGGCCGGTCGTAAAATACGCATAAATATTATATTTTAGTAAATGCTGATTTCTTAGTTATTATAAAGAGAATGATTTCCCCCACATATCTGTGCCTACACCTAAACGTAGATTCCATGAACAAAGCTTCTTTCTTAGAATTGCACACCTGTGGAACTGTCTTCTGTTCGCCTGCTTTCCAGCTGGTCGACTTCAAGTCCAACGTAAACAAGTTCTTGATGAGCCTAGAACACATGATAGACAGACACGCCCTTCCGGTCAGCTGTGTACGCGTTACTAAATGTCTATTGTGTGGTTCTTCACTGTCTGAACCCTATCAGAATAACCCCTTAAGTAATCCAATTTACCAAATTTACACTTCTAACGATTGCTATGATATTGTCACATTGACTACTGTACACACTTTAACCCTTATCCTCGAGTGACCTCTGGGCCTTGATAAGCTGTGACTCCTATGTAAAAAAGAAAAGAAAAATACCGTAGGTATTTAACGTAACGTTAAATTCCTTTAAAAACTGAAGTTAAAAAACGGAAAGAAACTGAGACATGTGCATACGAGTATTGTTTTTTCTAAACAGTCCACTTCTCGTGAGTAAAAAAAAATATACTCGAACTGAAATTGAAACCAAAACCTAAAGAAAGTACAGTAACCATTAGACCAGCTTGCCACGATCTTTCAAAAGTGTTCTCCACGTCATAACATAAAAAAAGCTATCATGTTTCATAACCGCGCACTCGATGACCCCCCCAAGTGTTATATAGTCGGGCTTGAGTGTGTGTACGCGTTACTAAATGTCTATTGTGGGGTTCTTCACTGTCTGAACCTTATGTTATCGTGTTGCAGTCTATTTACGTTCCGTGATCGTCTCAGTGTGTTGCGTGTGTGTGTGTGTGTGTGTGTGTGTGTTGCGTGTGTGTGTGTGTCAGACTTAAGATAAATACATATATGTATTTCGACATACCTTTTCAACTTTTCAACTGCGTCATTGGTCTTGTGGTCTACCTGGAATTCATCTGTTCTTGGATGGAAGCTGGAAACTGTGGATGAATGCATTTCACTCTAAGACGATTTGATTCATTTTCCAGGTGTCGATCGCAGAAGAATGGAAATTGAGTATCTTTGCTTGTAAGGTTAATTCTAGTCTCCACTTTTGAGACACGTCGACTCCCTCCCCGGTGATGGGGGGGGGCGACCTGTTAAACCGTCCGTCCTGCTCAACGTCCAAATTCCAACTCGACTCTATGTCCAGCCAACCTGAACACGTGACAACAAACACATCTTTTCGGTCAGCTATTTTTAAAGCTTCCGGTGCAACTTGTCCATTTCACACCTCAATATGTTTTGACAACTTTTATCAAAACATAGCTTCACATTTCATTTCTTGTTTACCTCGCCAGTTAGCTAGATCGGGATAGATACACATAGATATATAGATAGACCAACAGACAGATAAATAACACATAATTTCTCGTGTTTCACAACTATATAACACAAGTACCAATTTTTAATTTTGACTCCTCAGCAGCACTTTTCCGGATGAAAACTAATTAGAATGTTTTCCACACTTCTGAATACCCTATATACAAAATTTCAAGTCTGTAGATCAAAAATTCGTTAAGTATATAGGTTGTCCACACACACACACACACACACACACACGCACACACATTCTCACTTTTATACATATATAGACTATAACACACAATTTGACTTTTATATATATGTGACACTATGATAAGCGCCTCTGCCGTTAAAAGATTTACGCCTGACTTTTATGGTTCTCGTGAGAAAACGTGTAAAACAGAAATTGAATTAAAAAATGGATTCAATTCAGGATTGGTATAGGTCGCCTTGCGCTATCGGAATAACAGTTTTAAATAGCAGCAACCTGGGTTTCAATTTTGACCCCTTTTACGGATGAAAATGGATTAGAATGTTTTCCACACGTCTGAATACCTTATATACCAAATTTCAAGTCTGTAGATCAAAATTCGTTGAGTATATAGGTAGGGAGTTGTTCACACACACGTGCGCGCACACGCACACATTCTCACTTTTATAGATATAAAGATTATAACACACACACACTTTGACTTTTATATATATGTGACGCTATTAAATCGAAATTGCACTAAAACAATGCGTCAATTCATGATTGGTATAGGTCGCCTGGCGCTATCAGAATAACAGCTTTAAATATCAACAACCTGAGTTACGGACTGCCAGATTAAAAGTCAGATCAAATGTCATCTTGGAATTGTTAATTAAGTTCTTCACCGCTTTCTTGGTCATACCCTTTTATTTCTCTCCCAATCTCTTTCACTTTTATCACCACAAGAGAGATTTTGTAGTTGGATTTTCAACCCCATCTTAAGCATCTTGCAAACTAACCAACTCTCCGATAAATAGATTTTTTTTTAAATAAAAATATGTGTTGCTCGTTTTTTTAGACAAGCGTTCAATTTTTAGTTGATGGTCCCAGTTCAGATAATTAATTCTCTGCAGAGAATTAATAACGCCGAAAACCCGACCAAAAGAGCCGCCCAGTCTACGAACGGGATTAATTCTTTCTTTAACATTTCAATAAACAAACAAGAATGTTTAATAAACAATGCGCTAAACGATGGACGCACATCGGCCACAACATAGTCTTTCACACGCACGTATGTCTGTGCGTTACCACAACCACGTGCTTGTGCATTATCGCTGGCGAGCGATCAACAAACAATTTTATTAAATAAAAGTGTTTAATACATACGTGTGGCCTTCGTTATTTCCATTATCGCTTCTCCATGTGTGCGGCCGTGTGTCTGTGTCGTTGGATCGTCCAGTGGCTTTTGATCTTCTGCTAATTCAAGACGAATAAAATTCGTGCATAAACGCACAAGGAGACTTGTTGATGTTTTTTAAGGTTTAATTTCGGGGAGAGATTTATTTACCGGGGAGAGACCAAGATTAACACTTTATAAAAGATATGTTACTATCAGTTTGTTTTCTTAGTAATTTTCTCACCTAATTAAAACTTGATCGACGTGTAACATAGCGCAGACGGCTACATGAAAATACGTAGCCGTGAGCGAAATGGTGACATAGTAAGAAAAAAAAGAGACTATAAAAAGGAGAGATCACGTTCGAGAAGACGATCATGTGACAGACGTCACAACCGTAAAGAGAAGTCACGCGTGACGGGAGAATGAGAAAATAAATTTCGTTGTAAAAATCAAAAACAAACAAACAAAAAAAACAATACAAAAAACAAACAGTTCAAGTTCTTTTCTATTTTTTGTCTACTTTTCGACTGAGATTACAACGTGTTGGGTAACGTTACAGACTGAGGGACAGCCTTAGCTGCTTACATTGTGAGTAGTGTCTCATAATTCAACACACGTTATTTCATTTTACTTCAGTTGAAGTTCTCAAAAATCAAGTGACCCATTTCCTGAGGGGGGGGGCTACCACTTGATTCCTATTTGAGATACATAGATGTTCGAATATTCAATTAAAGTTCTCCTTGACCTCTCGAACACTGCGCTAGTAAAGGAGTTCGGACTATAATTTTTATCTCCTCAATCGACCATTTAGATAAGTTATTAGTATACGTTTCTTGTGATCTTTTAATCTTAATGAATTCCAGAGCAAGAATTCAGCTTGTCTAGTGGAATATCCTGCTTCGTACTGTTACTTGAGCTAACATCGCTTGGAGAAAGTGCACTATTCCTAAAAAAATAGTATGTGTTAGCCATACCGAGGAGATTTGCCGTGAATACTGTGTGATTTTGAATATTTAGTCCGGGTTTACTTGTAGACAAAAGTATCATCATGTCAGGTGAGAATAGTGTCTAGTAGGCATTCAAGTTCTCCTCTAGCATGTTATGTCTAAGGAGGTGACCCTAAACCCTATCGCCTAACTCGCTAGAGTCCATTTCCGTTCGCCGCCAGGCCGTGCTGACATGAATGATCAACCCTTTATGACCTGGATTATGATGTAGATGATTAAAAATATTTATTGTCAATTTAAGTTTAAAGAGCAATGATACTATAATTGTCTTCAAATTAGGAGGGGGGAAATCTGAAGTTGAATAGTTAAACTATCATTGGGGATTTTTGCATTTCATAAACTTACCTTGATTGTTATTAACAGAGCTTGAATAAAGTGTATTTATTACAACAAACTAAATTCTCCATTCTCTGAGGCAGATGGCGGTATACTGAATGTAAGCAATGGAAAGTTGCAATCTGGAGGTATCTGGCATGTACACGGATACTGAACTAATACGTACAAGGTGTGTTTGAATCTATTCCTACTTTTATTTATGCCGTTATGTTCATTTATTTACGGCTGAACGGATTAGTTCTACCAAGTCATAGAGGGTTAATGAAACTCTCGGTATTAATACTAGTTGACATAATCTCTACCTACTAGCGTAGGGGCACAATATATAAAAAAATAATTCTCTATTGCTTATCTCATGTAAAAATTACACGTAGGAGATTCATGAGATAAATTTTTTCAATGTGTTATTTATATACGTTTTATTTTGTTTTGCAGACCGGATCACGTTGAGATTTACATGTATTACCAGAGACTCGTCATGAAAGAAGTGAAAGAAATTCCCAAATATTCACTAGACAAAATTATA
The DNA here is from genome assembly GCF_053919585.1 of Euprymna scolopes. Taxonomy (NCBI): domain Eukaryota; kingdom Metazoa; phylum Mollusca; class Cephalopoda; order Sepiida; family Sepiolidae; genus Euprymna; species Euprymna scolopes. The sequence continues at coordinate 48,808,812 of NC_136523.1, read as the reverse complement.
TGTGAGTTTAATTTCTTCCTAAACTGCGTACGATATTTTAGTATTTCAGTACATTTCATCTATACTATATAACAATTTTTCAATTTTTACCCCTTAACAGTCCATTTTTCCGGATGAAAACCAATTAAAATGTTTTCTACACGTTTGACTACTCTATATACTCAATTTAAAGTGTGTATAAAAAAAACCCGTTGAGTATATAGGTTGAGAAGTGTCCTCACACACAGCCTTACTTTTATAGATATACTAGCAGGACGCCCGGCGTTGCTCGGTCATAAAATATGCATGAATATTATATTTTAATTAATACAGAAACTGAGAGATGTGCATGCGAGTATTATGTTTTTTTCTAACGGTCCACTTTTATTTTATTTTGTTTTATTTACAAGCACTAAAAAAAAAATACTCGAGCTGAGATCGAAACCAAAACAACATAACAACTCGGCCAGTCTGACACGCTCTTTAAAAAAGTGTTTTCAAACCGACTTATATTTAATATAATGAATCTGTAATGTGAACCATTCACGCATGCGCAATCGTGAAACAGTTAGCAAATAGAAAAACCCGATGACTCCCAAGTACCAAATTTTCAAATTTGGTCCCCTTAGAAGCTCTTTTTTTCCGGATGAAGACCTATTAAAATGTTTTCCACATGTCTGAATAACCTATATACCAAGTCTGTAGATTAAAAAATGGTTGAGTATATATCTAGATTGAGAAGTGTCCTCACACACGCACATTCTCACTTGGAGAGAGAGAGAGAGAGAGAGAGAGAGAGAGAGAGAGAGAGAGAGAGATTACATTTTATTAATTTTCTTTATTTTTCCGGTTTTTCCAGCTCAGTTCGGAGGTCAAATGGGAATCTTCCTTGGTTCCAGCATCGTCACAGTCTATGAAATTCTGGAAGTCGTTCTCAAGTTGATCTTGCAAAGTCTGCGACGTACCATTTCGAAACATATTTTCTTCTCCAACACAGACTATCCGTGAAAGAACACCCTAACCTCGTCTAAAGAAAGACTAACTCGTTTCAAGTAAAGTGACTTCTTATCCCCCCCCCTCCCACCAAATATTTCCAAATAAAATAATGTTATTAAAAAAAAGTAATTTGCCTGATCTGATTTATTTTATCAATCATGTGGTTAAGTAATCAATTGTTAACTATTCTGCACTTTCAACTAACAATTTCCGGGGTTAAACACCGATATCAAAGCTCGCTACTTCAAAACCGGAATCTCCTGAGTTTCTGAAAACCCATTCCGAAGATTTTGTAGAAAAGCCAACAAACGAAAAAAAGGGTAAAAAAAAAAAGGAAAAAAAAAAGAAAAAAAATCAAATATACCATATATAAATGTTACTTTTGTACTTACCTGGCTCATTGTTTTTGCGTTTTAAAATAGTCTTAAATGCTATTTTTAATCTCAAATATTCGTTTTTTTGCGAGCGGTTTTTTAACAATATGGCGGCAGGTTTATCTCCCAATGAAGAAGACTGTGGGTCGCCATCTTGTTTGCAAAACCGCTCGTAAAAATTGAATATTTGAGATTTAAAAAAACATTTAAAACTACTTTAAAACACACACACACACACACACACACACACACACACACACACACACACACACACACATGGTAGCATTTATTTATTGTACGTGATGCCTTCAATAAGTTTCCAGACTTTCTTGTACAAGCATTTAAAATTTTCGTAGACTTGAAAATTCAATATGTTTTGTTATACATCTTATGGGATGACTTATATCGGATTTTGCATGCAGAAGTATTTGATGAAACAACAAGTAAGTCAAAGATCTTATTTGCAAACAAAAAAAGTAAAGCAGAGGGTAAAGAAAAATGTGATTACACACGAATGGATAGTCTGGTAGAAGATAAAAAATCCAGTGACGGTAAAATCCAAATGTAAAACTTCAAGAAAGTTAAAAGAATTTCCATTTGTACAAGTAAAATCCAAGGAAATCCCGTAATTGGAAGAAGATGGTCCATAATAATCCAAAGGCAGAAACCATGGAATAATTCACAAAAATGTGTACAAGGAAAAAAAAGAAAAGATTCCAATAATATTAATAAAAGAAAAATAAGATGTGCTTTTCACTCTACTTCCGAGACATAAATATAAATAATAAAGATCTGGGAAGAGAAAGAAGAGAGAAAAAAAATGATGATAAAGTTAAATATAAAATAAAATAAAATAATATAATATAATATAATATAATATAATATATATATATATATATATATATATATATATATATATATATATATATATATATATATATACCCACCGCTACACAACACAACAAGCTGATTTATCTTCTTAATTAAAATTCTACTCGATCATTTTCCGTAATTTTTGGTGTAACGCATAAGAAAGAGTTTTCCTGTTAATTTATTTTGAACTGTCATATTTCAGCTGCATATGTCTACCTGCAAACAGCTTTATAAAGGGAAGTTTCATTGACTTCTCACAAAGCACCTTGTATTCCCAAGACGTCGTCTATCTGATGCTGGACAGGCTTAATGTCGCTTTGTTGTATCGTGGCTTCTAGTGGTTAAACTCTTCTATTTGTGTGTGTGTGTGTGTGTGTGTGTGTGTGTGTGTTTCACATGTACTAAAACAGTTCATTTAAATTCAATATGTGTAGCACGCAGGCAAATAACATACCTCTCTCCGTTGTGTCTTCGTCTCTTCTCATTATTCAAATTCATCTCTCTCCGAAGGAAACCAAATAACAATAGGTTATATATTATTCTTGACTTACCATCGGAGCTACAAGACGTTGTAATTTTCTACATTATTCTAAAGTCGCATGTCATCCAGCTTCTAAAACGCGGAGACAATATCTTTCGTGTTAACTTGTTCCGTTTGACTGAAAACTTTAAACTAAAGTGATTCTGTGTATTACGAAGCTATCTCGTTACGTCATTAATATCACGTGACAAAGACACAAAGCGGATGATCTACCTTCGTCACGTATTTTGTTTATGTTCTAGCATATTTTTCACCAAGTTAACATTTTGGGGTACTATCTTAACATTCGCTTTGATAATATTCTTTTTAACATTCTGCTTTTATAACCATCAATAACGATCCTCATGATAATCGTCCAGCTAACTTGGCGTCGCCCGGTCAATATCAAACAAATTAACTTCGGTGAACTAACGAAAACCATTCTGTCAATCTAATTATGACGTAGTAATCGACGCGCCTTAAGAACATCCGTTCTCGTTTCGGAATATAACCGGAAGTTATCGAAACCGGGTACCCATTATTACAATGACACCTTCGACGAATGACACTTACTTATAATCACACAGTGTAAACATTTGTCACAAGGTTTTTTGTTGCAAGAAAAGTCAATAAGGGAAAGATTCCAATAATATAATAGAAAAACTTCTATTGTTTCGTTAAGTGCCTGGACTCTCCCATCCAGTTTACCGAGTTCATCTTTTCTCCTATTTGCATTGTGGGCTAAATTGACCAAGATGGCCGTCAGTCAAGCACGGCTTGCCCACACCTGTTGAACCAAACCGAAAGGAACCAATGTAATAAAATAAAAATAAATATAAAATACCAATCCTTTATAAGTTGCTTAATAATTATTCTTATTCAACCAACCAGAGTAACCGACCCCAAAAAACATGATACTCAAACATACACAAAAGCTGAAAAGAGCCTGAAATACACAGGCACCCAAATATAAGTTTCCTTTGATTGGATTTGAAACCGACGGTACCGATGTTATTCCGCTGTTTTAGAGCACATATATATATAAAACAAAATCTCTCTCTCTCTCTCTCTCTCTCTCTCTCTCTCTCTCTCTCTCTATATATATATATATATATATATATATATATATATATATATTATATATATATATGTATATATATATATAATATATATATATGTGTGTGTGTGTGTGTGTGTGTGTGTGTGTGTGTGTGTGAATATATGTATATATGTATATATCGATATACTAGCAATAGCCTGGCGTTGCCTGGCCGTAAAATGTGCTCAAATATATTTTAATTTAGGCATATTTTGTATATATTATTATAGAGCCAATTCTTTATTGATTATTATATTCTATTCAATATATAGTTGGGACCCCCAACGTAAAATACGCTAAAATATGATATCTTAATTCATGCAGATTTCGATGACAATAAAAATATGGGAAGGCGGAACATCTGTTGATCTTCATTCAATCCCGGGCAACGTCGGGCTTCCCTGCTAGCATTATGTAGATTGAATAATATGCGTTTAGTTTTTGGCACCGAATTTTCACTGATTTTATTAAGAATGGCTTTCTAAAAATGTTATTATTTCAGCACAGTCCGTATTCCGTATGTTATTTTCCACACCTTCTGTCTTCAAAATATATATGAAATCAAGTAAATATGAGATCTTAAAAAGAAGATATATGTGTTTGTCTTCGTATTTAAAAATTCCAAACCGCGAGTAAAATTTACGTATTATTTCATTTTTTTTTACTAATACAAAGACAAAAAAAAAAATAAGTTATTGTCATCAGCTAGCATTCAAGTCAAAATATCTAGCGTTCCAGTCTAATATTGTTTTCTGTATTAAGTGTGCGCATGCGCATAAACGCAAAAAAAATATCGGCTTGTGGTTATTGTACATTTTACATGTAAAATTGTAGATGTCTGTACGCGTTATTCATGTATGTAAACCAAGATATTATTAGCTATAAACCATCCTTGGTGAATAAATATTATTTCCTGAGAATTTCAATGCTATGTGACCAGTAGTTTAAGAGTTTAATTGTGTTATATATATATATATATATATATATATATATATATATATATATATATATATATATATCTAGGTTTGAATGACACTTATATGGCGCTAAGTAAACATTTAATATATATTGGCTACAATATAATAATCAATAGACGTTCCATTTCTAATCTGAATCGGTTTTGTCTTTTCACCTTTAATTTTGTATAAATTGCTGGCATTTTCTCATCTTCTGACGAGAAGCATTTAACTTCGAAATGTAACCCTTAATGTAATAAAGTTTCTATGTAACTTTACTCTTACGAAAAATGTACTAAAAGTCATTAAGCGTCACTAAAACAGGTTAAAAGGTTATGTGCTTATTGTTTCGTAAAGTATTTTTTATGATTATATTTGAGTATATTCCTTTTGTTTTGTCCGTGGGTGGCTATATCTATCTATACTTCTACACATTTAGGCTTTTGTGCATTAATATTCATATATAAAACACTTTTTTCTATTTATTGGCATTTATTTGCTTCCCCACGAAAGCAAAATGTGACACAAGGTCGTTTTTAATGTGGGGGGAAACAGCACCTAAAAAAAAAGGGCAAAATGGACACTCTGGTAAAAACCAAAAATAATAATTGTTTCAGTATAGAGCGGTTCCCCTCCATTGACCGAGGACAAATTAATTTAAGAGTAGCATCAGAACAGACACTGCAATTTGATCTTGGCCCGAAGGTCAAGAACAATAGAAAAAAAAGCAAGCCTTTTTTTCTATTTATTTAATTATTTATTTGCTTCGCCACTGAGCAAATTAGGTACAAGGCCGTTTTTTAATGTGGAGAGTGAGGGGAGAGAGACCAGTTCCCCCGAGAGGGAGCTGGATAGTGACAATTGGTATGAAGGGTTTCCCCTACATTGACCAAAACTGATTGCTCAAGAGCAATGGTCTGATATGTGGGGTTGCCTCCACATATTACTTTAATTGTAGAAGTTGCCGGAACAGATGGTATTTATTTGCTCCCCCACCGAGCAAATTAGGCACAAGGCCGATTTTTAATGTGAGGAGTGAAGGGAGGGGGAATGGAAAAAGGGGACCAGCTCCCGAGAGGTGGGAAATGGAAGCTGGTTAATGGTCAGGCGTGTGGGGTCGCCCCTACATCTGGTCCTTGCTAGTCATAGCTAGTCATAGCTTGCAGCATCTGCCGGAACAGATACTACACTTTGATGACAGAAAAAAGATCTTGGCCCGAAGGCCAAGAAGAAAAAAGGCGAACCCCTTTTCTGTTTATTTAAAAACAATATACAACGTTGTTATATATGGGCCGTGGAATTGCATTCACTAGCAAAAGATCTAGCTAATTTGCATATTCTTTTAAACATTCATTTTAATTAATTCCCTATTAATTTTTTCGGTTTTCTTATGAGATGATCATCTTTAGTAAACTATTACGTGTAATTATATTCATGCAGATATTCTACAGGAGTTATACTTGCGTAATATTTGTGTAAAAAGGTTATAGTAAACACAAACCTCTTCATATATATATATATATATATATATATATATATATATATATATATATATATATATATATATATATATATATATATATATATATATGCTTTAAATGTGGCGCCATTTCAATGTCTGGGTCATTTTGACATTGCCTTTTCTATTCTAAAATTAACTCAATCACCATTCAATTTTTTTTTCTTCACTCATTTTTCTTAAAATAGCGCAGCCTGGAAAGTCGTGTTTTAAATTCTTCCTTTTCTTTTTTCTACGCAAAACTTATCTTTCTTTTAATAATATTATTTGAACCCATTCCCCTGTTCCTTGTACCCATTTGTGAATTATTCCACGGATTATTGCCTTTTGGATTACTTTGGACCATCTTCCAATTACGCGTTCCCTTGGATTTTGTCGAGTGCGTTAACCGTTACGCCACGAGGTCCTAGATGACTTTGCGCGTTATTTTTATCGCTTTTAAACTTATGTCGATTTTTCTTTGATTCTTTTTTAACGATAATACTGTTATTAGTGTCTCCAGCCTTGTTATATATATGTGTGTGTGTGTGTGTGGGAGAGAGAGAGAGAGAGAGAGAGAGAGAGAGAGAGAGAGAGAGAGGCAGACAGACAGACAGACAGACAGACAGACAGACAGACTGATAAATTAATCGATTTGGGTTGGGTTTCGATTGCAGTGACTATACAAGAGTCTTTGTCTTCGGTAGGGCAGGTGTCGGCGCGTGGAAGTCCAGAGCGTGAACGGAGGTTAAAAAAGAAGTGCATGTCAGCAACACAATAGACTTTGGACATCGTTGTAAAGTGGGTATAAAATGACAGGAAACACATATAAGCAGTTGACCGTTGCTATGGTCAGTGGTCAAAGTGAACTGGTCAATAGCATCAATCGGTTTCTGAAGCTCTTATTTACTGTTGATAACAGAATTAGAGATTCTGACTATTGACTGGACTTTTCTCTCTTTCTGATTGAAACGCACATAACCCGTATATATATATATATATATATATATATATATATATATATATATATATATATATATATATATATATATATATATATATCAGAATTTATTTCGAAGTATATATATATATATATATATTTAGTAAGGTGATTGATAATTTAAAAATCAAATTATAATTAAATTAAAAATCCGTTTCATAAGAAGGAACAACAACAAATCAATTATTTGTACGATCGTTTCGGAAAACAGTGTTTTTATTGTGGTAGACATCAAGTTACGGACAATAATTATTACATATAGTTTTTTAATAAACAAGGTTTCCTCGTCAGCAAATATTGTGAAGGGTTTTTATTAAATGTGAAAGACACCATAAATAAATCTAGCATTAAAAGTAAGGCAGATGTATCTGGAAAAAATTAAAATAAAGGTATGGATTTAAACTTGCTAAGAAAATTAATATGGGTTAGAGATAGAAATAAATAGAGTAAAATATAAATTTGGTTTAAGTACTATATTATACATACATACATACACAAATATATACATGCATATATATGAAAAATAGACACATATATACATATACATAGATATACAGATATATACATAAAAACATAGGTACAAATATTTACCTTTTAATTTTCCGCCTTTTGAAATCAGGAACTATGGCTAAAGTACTCATATAGATGTTTGCTATAGCTTCTCAGCTTATGAAAGGATAAATTTTAAGAAGAACGCCCGTGCAATAATTTATTTCCGTTAGCATACTTTTGATTTAAAGACGCCACGGTTTATAATTCGAAAGAAATTTTAGGTTAATGTTATTTGTATAATTGAATAATGCAAGGGGGATAATTAGTCATATTTTCTTTAATTAAAGGATGTAAGGGGGATAATTAGTCTAACTTAATTTATTACAGAATAATAAAAAATTGTAATCTATTTTTACTAATAAGTAATTTTTAATGATTTAAGGTGGTTTATATTTATTAAATTTAAACCAACGTTTATGACTGCATCTGAAGATTAGTTCCTGTCTTGAATTTAATAGGGTGGTTGCATTTTTTATATCTTCATGTTTCAAAATTTTTAGGGTCTCTTTTGTACATAGTGCACATAATTTATCTCCTGGTTTATATGGTTTGCAAGATTCAATTACTCGCCATTTCAAGTTGAAAGAAATATTGCTATTTTTGAGTTGCCAAATATAGTTGGATAGAGTAGTTTGGTTTGACAGAGAGTTATTTTTAAAAGAATATTTGTGCGTTGAAATTCTGTTTTATTAGGCCAGATATGGAACCAAAATATATTGCCTCTTGCTTATTGTGATTATTTTCCGTTAGGTCTGGTGCTGGATTATTATATGGTGGGTTGGTTTGTAATTGATCGGTAGATTTGGTTTAAGTTTGTGTCATTATTTAATCTGGTAGTTGAGTTATGGCTGTTAATAGATTCATGTAGATTTGGGGTTTGATACTGTGCAGCTTTAGATAACATTTTTAATTTTACATGAGCCTTGTAGGGGACATTTATTTTTTCTTCTACAGTTACAGTCTGATATATTTTGTATAGTTGTATTTTGTAGCTTATTAATTTTCTTACTATTAGAGCTAATTATTTTTTGATGAAGGTTAGGCATAGTAGAGTCAGAGACTTTGATTGTATTGTTATTGAAAATTTTATTATATCTATGGGGGGATTTAAAGTTCTTATCTAATATTTTAAAAAATTCTCTGGCTATGTTTGTCTCTAGGTTTTTAGAATATGGAGGGTTGAACCATAGGGTCTTCTTATGTCTATTCTTACATTTACGGGTTTTGGTTTGTTGTTTATTTGTATTATTATCTAATATTTGTGGTTTGGTTTTATCTTTTTTTGTCTCTTGGTCATTTTTCTTAACTCGCATACGGGAAGACATTGCCATATTATATGTTATTACGCTTTTAATAGGTTTATTTTCAATGCAGTTTATGTTTCTATCATTTTTATTTATGAATTTAATTTGCGAATTGTATCCCGAGTTTTTAAGGGCTTCATTGTAATATTTTTCATTTTCGATAAATATGGATTTAGTAGAAGACAGTCTAGAAATTCTTAAATCAATATTGGGAACTATTGATTTTAATATTGATTTAGGGTGGTTCGATTCATTGTGAACATATAGTAGAGATTGGTTAGGTTTATGGTATGGTTCAAAGGTAGAATTTTCAAGATTTAAGGTTATGTCTAAGAAATTAACAATTTTTTTATTAGGGTCGATTTTTATACTAAGTCCATAATTTTTAAATAATTTATGTAGAGCTTTAATTGCATTTTCATAATTTTTATTAGTAGAATTCGTTATGAAAAGTGCATCATCTCTATATAGCCCTCCTTCAAGTTTGAATTGTTTATGGAGTATACAATGTATTTCATTTAAAAGGAAAAGGCCAACTAGATCAGTGACCTGAGTCGAGTCCGTCGAGCCCATTAAAATGTTGAAGTGGTTAGGGGTATTTTTCCTGGTCCAATACTTATTATCAAAGGTTATTAAAGACTCTCTAGCTACAAGTATTAGTTTAATTTCGTCTTGAGTTATATTAGTTAATTTTCGTGCCATTAATAGAGATTTATTTAGTAGGATAGGTGATATAGATTGGTAGTATGATTCAATGTCAAAAGAAAGAAATTTAACGTTATTCTTATTTTGAATGTTAGAAAACCAGTCGATTACTTGGTTGGAAGATTGCCATAGTGGGTATTTTATTATAGATTTAATTTTGGGGATAATTCTATCTAATATTTTTTTACTAACTAGTCCTATATCTGATTTTGAGGGGCAAATGAGTCTAATAGTAGGGTTAATATTAAAGCTGTGTTTGTGGTCTTTTAAAGTAAATCTCGGGGTACCTGGTACCGTTATTTCCGTGTATTTATCTATTTTAAGTTTAGTTAAAATGTTTTTTGCGTCATTATTTATTCTATTTAGTGCTGATTTATTTGTTGTTTTGTAATTTTTATTAAGTTCCTTATATATTAGATGTTTATACTGTATATAATCCATTGTGTAAAAAAAACGACCGTACAAATAATTGATTTGTTGTTGTTCCTTCTTATGAAACGGATTTTTAATTTAATTATAATTCGATTTTTAAATTATCAATCACATTACTAAATATTACATTAGCTCTAGGATATTTACCTATCGAGCTTATTATATATCTAAATTATACCGAGCACTTTTTCTTTCCTGTATTTTAATTAAACTAGTAATTTTACTATTACATTAAAATACACTCTGCTCTTTAGACTATTGTTCTAATCTCCTTTAAATTTATATATATATATATATATATATATATATATATATATATATATATATATATATATATATATATATATATATATATGTATATGTATATACTTCGAAATAAATTCTTATTATTCCAAGTCAGACAAAGAATACTTTAGAAATTTTATCTCCTTATCCTATAGGGATTTGAACCCCTATAGGATAAGGAGATAAAATTTCGAAATTCTTTGTCTGACTTGGAATAATAAAAAATCCTTGATTTGAATAAAGGTTTTTTAAATTTCATTGAATCACTATAATTTGCTATATATATATATATATATATATATATATATATATATATATATATATATATATATATATATGCTTTTTTGTGTCCCTTAATAACGTTCATCCAGCCCTTAAGTTTACGGTAGACAAGGAAACGAATTCTGCTCTTCCGTTTTTGGATTTTTTGTGTTCAAGACATCCTCGTGTTTTCTTACTTCTGTTTATCGTAAACCAACTTTTACCGGTCTCTATACACGTTGGGACTCTTTTTGCCCTATAAACCAAAATATAATTTAATCAAAACATAGGGCCTTGATGATTTGTTCTGAAGTTAATTTGGATGACGAACTCAAATTTATCACTAAGACCCTCTGCAATAATAGTTACCCCTTGGATATTGTTGAAACTACTATCAATAAGAAAGTTTCAAATTTTCATAAACCCAAAGAAATTATAGCTAATAGATACCATGTGTACCTACGTCTACCTTGGCTAGGTAACATCAGTGACCGATTTGCTAAGCAAATTTCTTTGTGCAACGGTGTTATTTTGCATCGAATCCGCGTGTTGTTTTTTCAACTAGGCCTATGTTGCCGTCTATTCGCAAAGATGTTCTCACCCCCACCATAATAATTCTATTATTTATTTATTTAAATGTAGTTGCAGTGCGCACTATGTTGGGCGAACATCACAAAGATTAGATTTTCGTTTGAAACAGCATGTGCCTTCAAAGATTCGTTATGCAAATTTTTCACCCTCGGATGTTCTGAGTAATACGTATGGTTCTGCGATTTGCGACCATCTTATAAATAACCATGCGTGTGCCACGAATTTCAATGCTGACATGTTTACGATCCTTAGTAAGTCGCACTCTCCCTATCATTTGAACATTTTAGAGACTCTTTTTATTAAGTCTTTGAGACTTTCTCTTTGCAAGCAAAAAGAAAATCTTCTTGGACTTAATTTAGTCTCTATGTAATTTTCCCCCCGTTTATCTCTGTTTTTTTCCTACTCCCGCCATATTCATGACTTTTTTGTTTGTTTTATATCTATATATATATATATAAATATATATATACATATATATATATACATATATATATATATATATATACTAGACTACAAGTGACCCGTTGGGTCAGTATGTTATATTAGCTATGGAATTCATGTATGAGCGTGACACTTGTGACGTAAAGAAAATAGTTTTCTTTTTTTGACATAACAGAAACATTTCTATGAAAGTATATTAAAATGAAAAATCACGGACGGATCGCTCAAACGTGAAAAAAAAATCCTCCCTATTCGTGTAAAATTACCTATTTTTCCGAATAATCGCTCAAAAATCGAAAATTAAAGATGATTTTCCTACGAATTGAACGCCGACGAAAGTCATTTAGCAGCAAAAACGCACATGAACCTACCGATGAGAAATATAAGAATGAAAAACCCATATTGGAATCCTTCAAACAAGTTATAGAAACTTAAAATCTAAAAAAAAAAAATTAATAAAACCTGAAACAAAAAATAAAACCTAAATAAATAAAATAAAATAAAACTAATATTGAAACAGATTAGTAAATGTGTCCACAAATTCACCGTTCTCACACAACTATTTTGTATCTAGAAATGTAAACAAAAAATAAAAAAGAAGGAAGGAAGGAAAAAGGACGGATAGACAGTAGTAGTAGTAGTAGTAGTAGTAGTAGTAGTCTTGGCTTTATTACAATAGTTCTTATGTATGTCAACGGGTTAAGGTTGTTTAGTTGTAAGAAAATAGCGACAGTATAGTTGTCATAAAGAATAGCGCAAAACACCCCTATTCTTCCCATGTTAAATAATAATTTTGAAATAATAACGTTAATATTTCAGTGCGCAGGTCAAAATCTGCAAAAGAAGCGATCTGTGTTTATTTGTTTACGTTGTTATGGGTTAATGTTTATGCGCGCATGCGCAACCGGATGTCGTTACAAGGTAATTTAAGTTTTATAATTATATATATATATATATATATATATATATATATATATATATATATATATATATATATATATATATACATTTCTTTAGAAATATATTTCCTTATAATATATACCAATCCTTATTTAAGAAGCTCAATGTAATTACAGAGCTATATAGTGAATAAATGACAAAAAACTATATTCCAAAATTCATGATGTTGACCATCTTATAATTTATTACTTTAATTCAGTTGACATTTACAATTCTTGACAGTATCTGTTTTGTAGCGCAATAATTATTTATTTTGCGCTACAAAATAGATACTGTCAAGAATTGTAAATGTCAACTGAATTAAAAGAAATAAATTATAAGATGGTCAACATCATGAATTTGCGCGCGCGCGTGTGTTTGGACAATTAGTATTCATTTATACAAATGTTGAAAGGAACAGACAACTGATAACAGTAGCGTGTTGTCAATTATAATGGATTACGTAACTGTAAAATAGATAACTTCTTACACACATACGCGCGTGCACACACACGCATATTTATTTATCTTAATTATATTTATATATATATAGAGAGAGATAGATAGAGATAGATAGATAGATAGTCATCCATATACAGTACTATTTCGCTGTTTCACAGCTCATCGGTCGGCTAGACAAACTACCTCTAGCCAGGATCGAAACCCGACCACCCACACTCGGAGCTTCTAACCGTTGCTACTATGCGGGCAATGAATTAACAATGTTTTGACATTGTCCAAATACCTAAGCTCAATTTGTTTACACAAAGAGCGATGGTATATATATATATATATATATATATATATATATATATATATATATATATATATAGTGAATAAATGACAAAAGTCCTTTGACATTTACAATTCTAGCATAAAATCAATCACTTAATTATTACATCAATTAGTGAATCTATTTTGCCCTTAACTCTTCAGAAGAAATAGCAACAATCAATCCATCAATAGGAAATAAAGTGCGCTTTCACATGATTAAAATCCGAAAATTGGAAGAGAAGTTGTAAATACCTTATATGTTTCCATTACGCCATTTTGAATTTAGAAATAAAGTCATTAAACCCATCTATTCGTACTAACAAGTTCTGTTAATTTAGATATATTCTGCCAAAAAATATTTTATTTAATAATTAGTAAATTTATTAATTATAATTAATGTATCCACATTTATGAAAATAACATCAATAACTATAATCTATTACACATGTTGGCATATACGAAACTATATATGTGTGTGTGTGTGTGTGTGTGTGTGTGCGTGTGTAAATATATAATGTTTATGTATATATACAAGAGGACAACGTAAGTTGTACGTTTTCTGACCACATAAAAATTCTAGTCAAATACAAGCATTTTATGACTCGATAACCTCGATTAAATCTGAAACCTCTTTTAGCATAGATATATCAAATTCATATCCCCCTACTAATTGAACCTATACACACTAGTATGTTTAAGATTTGGAGCGGCCATCACACACGCATACGAATACCATTCTTTACCCCCTCCCCCATCCTTTCCCATATCTCAACACAGACTCAAATCCGCACCCCTTTTTGGATCTTATTTACATACAACCAAATCTTATTTTTCACAACATCTGACAGAGCCCCCTAATTTTAACTTCCTGTTACGAAAAAGACCTGATATTTTCATTGCAAACTTTCGTACAAGCTGTATCGCTTGAAGAGGTATCCAGTTAGTGGTAGTTAGCTGACCGAAACATGCTCATTACTGTGTAGCAACATATTACTGCTTATGTAAAAAAAAAATAAAGAGTACATATATATATATATATATATATATATATATATATATATATATATATATATATATGTTTTTTTTTTTTAAATTTTTTTTAAATTTTTCTTCCTTTGAAGATTGTAATGCTGGGTATGGGGCAGCCAAACCAGCTGCCAACATTGCCCCGCTTTTTTATTGAAACCAACCGAGAGCTCTTTTTAGTATCCTCGCTGTTCCCTTAAGTGCAATTGTCTGAATCTCTTTTGCACTTGGTTCAACAGGAATATTAGTTAGGTAGGACTTCAGGTTCTTCTTCATAAGTCATGTGGCACCTATGATAACTGGTATGATCGATATCCCCTTTAGGTTCCAGTTTCTTTTCATATCATACATGCGACCTTGGTATTTGGTCTGTTTCTCTCTTTCAGCTCTGTTAAGACCGCCATCATTAGGAACACTCACTTCAATCAAGGTGTATGTATGTATGTATGTATGTATGTATGTTGTGTGTGCGTGAAAGTCTTGTCTAAATATTTAAAATCATCGTCAAATTGATTGTCAGTATTGAATGATTTGTCAATAACACAGGGCATAAACATGGTCATATATTTGCTTTCTTACCAATCCGTACATATGGCCATTTAAAACAAACGGATCACGGGAAAAGGATGGGAGGGACGTACTACATGATCTGGGGGTGAGATGTGCAGCAGACGATATCTATTATTATACTAATGCTGAGTATGACGTTTCTGAATTTTTTTGATGAGGATTGGTTATTCGTATTACTATTTGTATTCATCAGACTACAGTTCTCATCTTGAGTGTGATTTTCACAATGTTTCGGTCGATGTAACCTCCGACCTTCTTCAGGTGTATCTTGTTGAACTCTGGAATGTTTCTGTCGAATTCGGGAATTCGAGCGGAATTTCGAGTGGTACCCTTTATGTACTTCACGGGGGTAACGTGCTCTTGTTCCGTCATCCATGATTGGATAGAGGTCCTAAGCAATTCGAAATTGTATTTTTCGGTCGCCGACACAGAAGATTGGACCTTCAACCTTCAGGAGGATACCACTTTTTACAATTGATTTTTCCAAGTAGTCTAACAACTGCACCACGGGCCATTGCGGACAATTCTAGCACGAATTTTAGGAGCCTTAAACCTATTTTTTTTATTTCTAGTTGTAAATATCACTATTTATTACTATATATAACGTATCTCTATCCCCCCCCTCTCTCTCTCTCTCTCTCTCTATATATATATATATATATATATATATATATATATATATATATATGTCTCCGCCTCGGAGAAAGTCGCCTAATTTTATTTGGACGTATTATTTATTTCTTATTTTAAAAAAATGAAAAAAAGCCCTACTCCTCTTCAGCGTAGCTTGACTGCTGGTAGGATTCGAACCTTGGACCTTATGCATTTCAGTCCAGCGGCCTAATACACTGCGCTATGCTGCCACAGACAATTACTGCTTCGTTTTTATCGTTCATCTGTTTAAGTGTTTTTTTTATTTTTATTTTTTAAACGATAGTAATGTTTATGTCTCCGCCTCGGAGCACCGGTGTTTTTCTTAGAAAGTCGCCCATTTTTATTTGGACGTATTATTTATTTATTTATTATTTTTAAAAACAGTAATCTACGGACACGCGTGTTTCGGAACCCAACTCCTCTTCAGCGTAGCTTGACTGTTGGTAGGATTCGAACCTTGGACCTTATGTCTGTATATATATATATATATATATATATATATATATTAATGTTTTTACTTATTACTTGTATATATTATCTATTGTTTATAGTCATTGGTTCCCATATCGTATTGAATTCTATACTAGGTCTGCTTAGCAGTTGGTTATTCCCCAGCATATGTGCTGCTTCCTCCAGTCGTCTTACTCTCCACCGTTCCTCTCTATAATTTTTACTTCGTCCCATAATGGTAGATGGTTTCCCTTTTCTTTCCAGATATGGTCAGCTATACCTGACTTTCTGAGTAAATCAGCGTTTGTTCACCTTTTCCCTGTATACTTTAATCACACTAAATGATAGCTAAAATATTCATTAGTTCTGGAAATATGTTATATTAAAAAAAAAAAAATTGTTGTTATTTTCATTGGCAGTAATGTATTGATCAGAATTGTCTACTTTGCGTAAAGGGAGAAAATTGATCTTCCGTTATGTTACGAAGCATCGCTCGTTGTAAGAAGACTATGGAAACTGGAGAAAAGTTCAATGTTTGTCCCGCTGACGTGGGGTTGAGCCAATAATTAGATTATACCTGGACTATATCATCATGTACTGAAATTCCGGGAATTTTCGGAATTGGAGGATTATTGCTTTTGAGACATTCTATTTTATTAGTACGCAACATGTTTGCAGCAATTTTATTGCGGACTATTATCCTCATCTTTATTAGTTGTTGTTTCACGACGTTTCAACCAACTATTCCTCTGGCCTTCGTCAGGTGGTAACCGCGACGGGATAGGAACTCTGAATCTCCTAACTGCATTCTCAGCAATTACTGCCTTCCATAGTTATTGTCGTCTCATCACGTTTTGGCCAAGTAAGCCTCTGGCCGGCTTTGGGTAGGATTGAAACCGCTATCTTCAGACAATGCTCACCTGGAATCATCGAGATTCAATGTCTCTATCAACTCTACCACGGGTCTCGTTGACCAAGACGTGGCGATACGACAACAACTATGGAAAGCAGTAATTACTGAGGATGCAATTAGGAAATTTGGAATTCCTATCTCGTTGCGGTTACCACCTGACGAAGGCCAGAGGAATAGTTGGCCGAAACAACTAAGAAAAAGATGAGGATAATAGTCCGCAATAAATAAAATTAATAAATAATACTCATCTCAATAATGAATTTCAATTAAATAATACATGTTTACATCAGTTAAGTATTTTGTGGTTATTATTCTCATTTCTTTCCCAAATCCTTTCCATCTCCAATGAACAGCCGAGTTCATTTCTAAGGAGATTTACGTTTAAATGTGTTTCTTATTTGGACTTAAGTAATCATTTCGCATCATAAAAAAAGGATATTGTTTTGCTGACTTCTTTTTGTTCGACCTTCCATTGGCCCGTTGGGTATTGTATGCAATTTTTTTTTTAATCTTGAATTCGGATGTCTCCTCTACGCGACGTACTTCCAACGGAATGCAAACTGCAGCTACATTTGAACAAACAATAGAATTATGATGTGAGGGGAGATATCTTTTCGAATAGACGTTTGCATCGCTCTGGTGAAAATCACAACTAGTATTCGATGCAAAATAACATTGTTGTTCAAAAAGATTCGTTTTGCAAATGTATCAATTTTATATTCTGCTTATTCCTTCCAAGAATATGAGAGTGACCCTCTTTTGATGTAGCCTCGTTTTGGAATATCATTATAATAACATATAACCATTGTTGTAGTGGTGTGAGGAAAGAACTCGTAGTAAGTTCGACGTGCAGTAGTTCTTCACCAAAGAAAAAAGCCAGCAAAACGTTAGTTTAAAAAAAGAAACATTCGAAAAAAACAGGGCAAAAAAAAAGAAAATTATCTGCCAATAAGTATTGAACTGAAGGAGTAAATTAAAGATTGTTTCACACAATGTGATTTTATTATTTATATTGAACTATGTATAACGTAATATTGTTCTGTCGTTAAAATGGCTGTGCTGAGTAGCATTTTAGGTCGTGACGAGAATGTGACGTCACAGAATATCATGCAAATATAGCCGTAGAGATCGGAAGGAAGGCCGAAAAAAGAGAAGAAAAAGAAAAAGACGCGTGGCGAGTGGGAAATTACACGATTTTGCAATTACGTGATCCATTATAATTGGCAACACGTTACTATTATCAGTTGTCTGTTTCTTTCAACATTTATCTAAATGAATATTAATTGTCCAAACACACACACACACACACACACACACACACACACACACACACACACACACACACACACACACACATATGTATATATATAGTGAATAAATGACAAAAAACTAGATTCCAAAATTCTTGACAGTATCTATTTCGTAGCGCAAAATAAATAACTTAATTATTGCGCTACAAAACAGATACTGTCAAGAATTGTAAATGTCAACTGAATTAAAGTAATAAATTATAAGATGGTCAACATCATGAATTTTGGAGTAAAGTTTTTTGTCATTTATTCACTATATTGCTCTGTAATTACATTGAGCTTCTTAAATAAGGATTGGTATATATTATAAGGAAATATATTTCTAAAGAAATATATATATATATATATATATATATATATATATATGTACATATATATAAATATAATAAAATAAATGAACTATATATATATATATATATATATATATATATAATCACAAAATATCAGGACATTTTTTTAATATTAAAAAAAAAGCAAAACATTTTTATGTCCACGCGGAAGTATTTTCACGCTAGAAACTTATTTAATTTGGTGAAGAGGAATACGTGTATATATATATATATATATATATATATATATATATATATATATATATATATATATATATGTTTAAACACAACCGAATTCGTCTTTTTCCAATTTTGCTGGTAATCTTTTCTTATTCGCCGAGCGATATCTCCTGTTGCGACTGATAGATTATATAGTATAGCGCCCAGTGATTGTTGTTCGGACATATGCGCTAGCGCTTTCCATCAGTATTTCTGATCACCATCAGGAGTGGAAATAAGTAAGATCGCTCGACGAATAGAAAAGATTACTAGCGTTGGGACAAATAATATTTAAGCAAATGTTAAAAAAAAGAAGACAACTAATTACATAAATGGATTACATAACTAAGCTAAATTTTTCACACATTTATATATATATATGCATACACACAGACGTATATATATATATATATATATATATATATATATATATATATATATATATATATATATATATATGCATATAAGGGCCAATATTTTCTGAGTGAATTCATTCAGGACTATATAGATAAAGACCCTCTTGAGGATCAATATTAAATACTAATAATTGATTCTGCGTTACGAAACAAGTGCTGTAAAAATATGGAAATTTTGACGTGTTGAAAGAAAGAAATGGTAAGAAAAATAAAATCTTGGAATTTGGAATATAGCTGCTTGGTAATGCACACACACACATACACACACACACACACACACACACACACACACACACACACACACACACACACACACACACACACACACACACACACACACAAACCCCACCCCCGCATATATATATATATATATATATATATATATATATATATATATTTAAATAAACGTTATTAAAGACAACAGAAAGCTTCCGTTGGATTAGACAGACCTGACCACGGAACTGGGCACCTCCTCTCTCCCACACTAGGCATCACAGCTCGCACACATTCCCCGCTACTACTATATATAAAAAAATCTGCCATCCTACTCGAACTAATACTCACACAGCCCTCCTGAAGGTGTCTTCCTAAGAAAACGAAAAGCAACACCGCGGCCAACTTAGAACTACGCACGGAACTTATATCAATTGTTTCGATCCACAGACGGAAAAAAATCACCACAAAAAATTGCAAAAATAAAGAAAAGCTTTAATCAAACGAAAGCTCTCTGTTCTCTTTAACAACGTTTGTTTAGATGAAAGAATGCTGCCTAAATACGTACAATATATATATATATATATATATGCATGCGTATGGACGTGGCTCATAGGCTAAGAGTGGAGAGTTGTATGTTTTGGTTTCGATTCTAGCTGATGGCACCGAAGTCATGTGTGCGTGTATATATATATATATATATATATATATATATATATATATATATATATATATATATATATATTGCATCTTTGGCGTGTTCTACAAATAGTTTTATCTGTTTATTCAAGTTATTATATAGTTTTGCACCAACCTAATAATTTCAATATGATAATTAATAGAGAATTGTGTCTATAAAATTAAATACGCAATCTGCACGAATTAAAATATGATATTTAGCGCATCTCACGACCGGGCAGCGCCGGGCGGCTTGCTAGTATTCTAATAAATTCCAATTGATCTATTTTATAAAGTGGACGAAATATTTTTTGCAACATTTTTTAAAGTCAGGTGACAAAAAGCATAATTACGGAGGACTTCAGAACGCTTCTAAAAATGGCGTCTCTGGGCGTGACTCTTCCTTTCTTAATCAGTAAATCGATTCCCTGCCTCAAACTGCTAGCTTGATATCTATTGCAAACCGGCGCCGGCCCTGTCATCGTGTTAGCGGGAATTACCGAACGGATCGAATATAAAAATATAGAAACGCTTCCTATTTGTTTTTCTATTATCTTACATATTTTTGCTGCTGCAACGTGAGTTCTCGAGACTTTGCGAGACTTTATTTTGGAACGCCGGGACTAATTATTACATATTAACGTGGAGTCACAAGCATTTTGCATAAAACTAAACGAGACTAAATATGGCACACATTTGAACCGCTTACAGCCATGATTTATAATGATGAGTTAATTAGTTTAGGAGTAAATCTTGTCCATAGAAATATAGAAATATACAAATATACCTAACTGCAAAAAGATGAGGATTCATATGCAAATACATGCACATTGGCCTTTATTATAGAGTGGAGGATTATTTTTCCTGTACCGTGTTTTTAATTCAAGTGACACAACTATATGGTTGCGAAACTTTGTTTTAGAACGTTGGGATGAATTATAATTACATATTAACGTGGATAATAACAGCAGGTCTGATACACTTTCGAGTAACAAGTTACTATATTTTAATCTTGTTTCTTTCCGGCGTTACACTGTCAACAATTTCCTATACTCTCTGCAACCATTCACAAGTATTCGTCTAACTACCACCACTGTCAACAATTCCCTCCTCTCCACAAAAACATTCACAACAAGCACTTGTCTAGTAACAACCACTGTCAACAATTTTCCCTACACTCTATCTATGCCTAAAGCTAAACGCACACTACATGAGTGAAGTTTCTTTCTTAGAACTGCCCACCCATGGAACACTGTACCACGAGACTGCTTCCCAGCTAACTACAGCATGGTAGCTTTCAAGTCTAGTACATGTTGAGCATTTCCCTAAACTGCAACCTCTCTCTCTCTCTCTCTCTTACGGACGTGATGTTGCTAGTCTCAGTCTTTTCTATAAATACTATTATGGTATGTTGTTCTTCAGAATTGTCTGATATATTCCCTGCTTCTTTTGTTCCAGCTCGTTTAGGGTCTAGTGGTCTCCATCAATTCGCTGTTTGGATACCTCATTGTGAATACGGCTTCCTATTCCAGTAATTTCTTTCAAAGAACCGCATGCTTGTTAAACTCCCTTCCCGCTGACTATTTTCCGCCTACTTTTAACTTTGGTCTTTTCAAGACTAAGGTCAATAGGCATCTCGTGTCTTTGCGATGATCATTATTCGTTCTTGTTAGCGTCTTACATTAAGTGATTTTATGCCCTGTTTGGAGATATTTCCATAAAAATTAAATTCTACTCAATTTCCACCACTAACGAATATTACGATGTTGTCTTATCGACCACCTGGCATTCATTAACCCTTATTCTCGAGTGGCCTCCTGGCCTTGATAAGCGGTGCCTTGCCTGTATATAAAAATTATCTTTTTTTCTAATCTCTAGAATCACGTATTCACAAAAGGGACCACGTTTAGAATGCTAATAGCACCCCTTAATTATATTGCGAGATAGATCGTGTACCAAATCTGCTTGTTTCTTATTTGGGATTGAATACTCTTATGACAAGCGACGTGGAGATTGATGAAATAGCTGAGATATAACCGGGATACGTAAAATCGAACAAGGTGAACGCACAGGCGTCCACTGGACGTTTCCGTTAAAAAAAAAAAAAATAAATAAATAAAAAAAAAGACAGAAAGAAAAAAGAGAAAAAATAACATGGAGGCTAAGAAAGACGCGTCCATTTTTTCCGTCATCAGGACTCACTGGCGTCGGAACCCCACTTTGGTGACCAGGCTGGACACCCATGACCAACAGAAGGAACACAATGGCGCTTATCAGAACACGTATAGTAACTTTTGGTCCAAGTTGGACCCGGCTCGACAAATACTTCCAGGAACAGCTGAGGAAAAAGAGCCAGCTGATCCAACTATCCAGGACATTGCGTTCCACTACTGCAACGAGGCGACCATTCACGGGATACGGCACCTCGCTCCTTCCACAAATAAATTACGAAGGTAAGTCAATTAAAGCAATGCCAATCTGTAATCAATTTATTTTTTCAAGCTTCAGAAAATGTCACCGGCCATTGCCGGAAATTCCCGAAAATCCACTAAACGACTTATGCTAAAATTTCACGATAATATAGTATTACCACTACGATTGATGTTAATCTAAATACCGCAAGTGTAACTTATTAAATAAAATGCAATTTTGTTAGCTACTAACAAACAAAGTACGAGTAGAAACCCATCCAATAAATGTGACCAATCGTGCAAAAATATACTGTTCTACCTGTATTTTGTTTATTTTTCGATTTTTGAGCGATTATCGGGGGGTCTAAATGGTTTCAACAAAACCGCCATTTTTGTTCTAAGTCAATAGATTTGACACTATATTTGTTTCAACGTAAATAAACGCTTTAAAATAAGTTAAAACACAAAGAATACTTATCCAAGTCGGCAGAAGGTTAACTTATCTTGCATTTGATAACATTCATTTGTTATTTAGTTTTTTTGTTTTTTTTTAAATCTTTTTTGTTGTTTTGTTGACTATAGTAAAAAAAAAAAAAAAACAAACAAAAAAAAAACAGAAGGCTTAATATTTACCTACGGAATAAAATAATATTGGGAAACAAAAATATTTATTGCAATCACTGAAGTAAAAAAAAAAAATCAATAACAAATATTAATTAATAAGACGTTCTTAAAAAACAATATGCAAATTAATTAGCTTAACGATAGATATTACGTATACATAACGCAGGATATAAAGAAGATAATGTGTCTATTGTGTAAAGTTGAATTGAATGGAAGCAGGACGTTTTGGCTTTGTCGTTTGTGCAAGAAATGAATTTAACTTTCGCATTTGTTTGTTTAGAATGCATACTTCGTGCATATACGGCATAATCGCGTTGACACACCAGTTCTCGTCAAATCACTAAAGTTAAGCAACATTGAGTCTGGTTAGTACCAGATGGGTGACCATTTGGGAATTCTAGGCGCCGTATGCGCTCTCCGCTTATCTCGGCATTTGTTTCCAGTCGTCTTGTACATACACTTCACTTGCCACTGGTATTTAACAATGTCGAATTAGGAGAGGTGTGGTTAGAGATCGCGCACCTCCTGCCACAAAAATTTCACTAGCAGGCACCTCTACGTGAGTATCCATAGTCTGTCAAATACTGAAGGAGCCTGTTACTTCGTGCATAACTAAAACTTGAATACCCACGAAGAGAAACTAGTGGGAGATGCCACAGCCCAGATATGACAACAATACTCCGTGCATGGAACGGCGAAATCTACAATTATAACAATTATTTTTATACATACGCATACTAGTGTTTCGTGCTAACACAATCATCAGTGCAAGAAGTGATAATTATATCACTTCCTATACTGCTGGTCGGGAGATATTGTTCAGTAGTTCCTTCAACAATGCTCAATAAGAATTTAGAATGGTGATGATTTCCAACGGAAATGAAACATGCCCACCTCTGTGTAGTTTACTTACCATAGGTATATTTTCAGACTGCTTATATGTAATATTGAATGTGAGTAAATCAACGTTTGTTTCCCTAAGGTATTTTTATATACTTTAATAACAGAAAATATATGCTAAAATATACGTTAGTTCTGGGATTGATTTAAATTTAAACAGAAATCTGTTTTGTTTTAATAAGCCCTAATTCATAATTGACTGAACAAATCACCAGCTTTGTCTTACCTATTTATTTATTCAGCGACTCTTGTAAATATTTCTTAATATCTCTTTGGGCATCTAGAGAAAGTGTGACTCTCTTTTTTCGGCGTCCTCACCTAATTTACATATGTGTGTAGATGGAAAGTACGGCTTAATCGCGTTGACACACCGGTTCTCGACAGATCACCGACGTTAAGTAACTTTGAGCCTTGTTGATGGGTGACCATTTGGGAATTCTATGTGCTGTATATGATCTCTGCTTATCTCGGCATTTGTTTCCAGTTGTCCTTCATATGCCCCTCGTATTTAACAAAGTAGACACAGGAGAGGTGGGGTTGGAGATTGCGCACTTCTTACCACAAAGGTTTCACGCGCAGGCACCCTTACGTTGGTATCCATAGTGTGTCAAATATATATGTACACATATATATATATACATATATATACATATATATATACATATATATACACACATATATATATGCATATATATACATATATATATACATATATATACATATATATGCATATATATAAATATATATACACATATATATACATATATATATATACACATATATATACATATATATACACATATATATACATATATATATATATATATATATATATATATATTAAATTTATTTATACAAACATTAATGGCTACATATGTGCATACATGTTTCTGTAATCACCCGCGTTGGGGGACTACGTCTTCAGGCCAAGAATT
Source organism: Euprymna scolopes (assembly GCF_053919585.1). NCBI lineage: Eukaryota > Metazoa > Mollusca > Cephalopoda > Sepiida > Sepiolidae > Euprymna > Euprymna scolopes. Next base: position 48,783,585 of record NC_136523.1, on the reverse strand, counting down.
ACCTTCAAAAACTCTTTTCGAAGGTAATTCTTGGCCTGAAGACATAGTCCCCCAATGCGGGTGATTACAGAAACATGTATGCACATATGTAGCCATTAATGTTTGTATAAATAAATTTAATATACCTGCTCTGTTCACTCATTGAGCACTCTTTGGTAGACACATGTTGTTTCATTGGATGTACTTCTAGGAAACTAAACTCTACTGGCTATATATATATATATATATATATATATATATATATATATATATATATATATATACAAGTAGTTCAGCCAGGCGTTGCTCGGGCCCTATGTACTGTTCATAACTTTATGTATATATATATATATATATATATATATATATATATATATATATATATAAAAGTTTGACTCACGTCCAGGTAACCTACATCTAAAATTTCAAGTGTTTAGACCCAAACTTGGCCGAGGAATTTGGTAGAGTCTACAAAGGTCAACCCTTTAAAGTTTTACCTCTTGGCAGCCAAATTTTCGCTCAAAAACTTATTAAAAAGCTTGATGCATGTCTGAATACCCTTTATGTCAAAATTAAAATGTTTAGACCCAAAATTTGCCGATAGTTTGCCAGAGACCGAAATGGTAAAATACTATGTAAAGGGATAGACCCTAGTAAGTAAAAAAGCAAGACAAGATAAGTTGAAAATTATATTAGGAAAAGGCTGGAATCGAACCCAGTAGGAAAGTGTTATAAGATAATAGATATTGAAAGGCTAGGAATGCAGAACGATTGTCATTGTTCTCGCAAATAACTAAATATTATTTATGGCAGAAATAGATATTTGATTTATGAATGCAGTTGATTGTTCGTTCTTTTAGAAATAACTGGATATTAAATATGTCAGTTAAAAGAATGAACAATACGAGTTTTAGAAGTAGTTAACAGTCATAAAAGCTTGAATCCCTGACAATCATTAATCATCCAGCTCGTATGAATAAAGTATCATCTATATATTTGTAAACTTGTCTCGTCATCGTTACAACTAAAAGGTAAATGTGCTTTGTCTAGCATTGTATTACCTCCTTCAAGTAATAATGTGTCTGCCTCCTCCATTATCAGCAATGATTCCCCCTCTGATGTAAAAGCACTGTATTACACATCCCCCTCCTTCAGTTCGCATCTCCTATGTGTTATAAATATGAACTGTGTGTGTAATCTATATGAATGTCATTACCATCCTCTGTTTAGAGAGTGTTACGGCGACAAGATAGAAAATCTGAATCTCCTAATTGCATTCTCAGCAATTACTGCCTTCCATAGTTGTTGTCGTCTCGCCACGTTTTTGGCCAACTAGCCCTCTCGTCGGCTTTGGGTAAGATTGAAACTGCTATCTTCAGACAATGCTCACATGGAACCGTAGATAAACGAGGGAAACGTGGTGAGACGACAACAACTATGAAAGGCAGTAATTGCTGAGGATGCAGTTAGGAGATTCGGAGTTCCTATTCTGTCGCAACAAGGCCAGAGGACTATTTGGGCGAAACATCGTGAAACAATTAATAAAAGATGAGGATGATAGTCCGCAATAAATAAATGAATAAATAATGCTCATCTTAATAAACATTTCAATTAATTAAATAATATACACAAATCTCTCTCTCTCTCTCTCTCTCTCTCTCTCTCTCTCTCTCTCTCTCTTTCTCTCTTTGTGTTTTTCATTTCAGACTTAACCCAAGTGCGTACGTGACAAAATAACTAATGACTTGAACCACATTTCTTGGTAACCGCAACGAGAGACATTTACGAAGTCAATAATTTTCCCCACTCTTTATCTGTGCCTAAATCAAGACGTAGATTCTATGAACAAATCTTCTTTCTTAGAAGTACACGCCTGTCGAACTCTTTTCCGTTTGCCTGTTTCCCACCTGACTACAACTTGGATGTCTTCAAGTCCAACATAAACAAATACCTGATGAACCGCCCCTTAAGTAAGACACTTTATCAAATCTCCAATACTAACGATTACTACGACACTATCCCATTGATTACTGTACACGCAATAACCCTTATCCCCGAGTGGCCTCCGGGCCTAGCTAAGTGGTGACCACCATGTAAAAACACAAAAACAAATGTGCGCACAGCAATAACATCATATGTCCGACAAACCCGCTTGGCAACAAAATCATTTTTGAGGTCCCCTTCATTGTTGAGGTCCCAAAATGCTAGAAAACTTTCTATTCTAATAGCTTCTTCCCTCGAACAGCTAGAATTGGGAATTCCCTTTCCTACTACCTGCTTTCCTGAGTATACTGATATGCAGAAGTTTAAATACAACGTAAACCAACATCTTGTAAATCTTTCTTAAGCATGGTCCCAATTAGTAGCACCTTACGTTCAAGTGGCAATATGCCCCCGTTGGGATGAATGTTATATATATATATATATATATATATATATATATATATATATATATATATATATATATATATATATATAGTTAGTTAGTTAGTTAGTTAGTTATAAAATATATATGGCGATTAAGCTACACTGAATATTCCGCGTTTCATCCACTCTAGGATTCTTCAGGCTTATGCGCCTAAAGCCTGAAGAATCCTAGAGTGGATGAAACGCGGAATATTCAGTGTAGTTTAATCGCCATATATATTTTATAACTAACTAGCTCTACCTACGTATTGAGCACTTTTGAAGTAAATACTTAAAGTTTATGCATAAATTTATACTTTCGTATATTAATTTTATGTGAGTAAATGAAGCAGTTCATATATATATATATATATATATATATATATATATATATATATATATATATATATATTGTTCCCCAAAACCTCTGATCTTGATGAAAGAGAGACTAAAACTTGCTGCTATTGTTTCAAATGATCTGAAACAACAGCAAGGAGAGACTTGATTCCAAATATTTCTCATGTGTTATATCTCCCCTCTTTTTAGGTATGATTATCAATATCTTCAGTATCAAATAATCTTTATACACTGTGAAATTTACTTTATGTATGGGAACAAAAAAAATAGGGGAAAGATATAATATATGAGAAATATTTGGAATCAAGTCTCCCCTTACTGTTATTTCAGATCATTTGAAACCATAGCAGCAAGTTTTAGTCTATCCTCCGTCAAGACCAGAGGTTTTGGGAAAATATCAGATAATTCATATGCAAAACTAGAAAAACAAATAATTGAAACATTTTATGGCTATAAAAAAGTGTCAAAATAGACTCTTGATGATGGATAACCCCCTTAAGGTGCGACCTTAAGGGCAAATGTCACATACCCCACTACACAATTCAGGTCATTATCTTTCCAACGAGCCTTCGTTTGTTAAAGTCTGATCTATAGTCGCTGAGATTTGGGACTTTTAAAATAAAAAATGGTGGTATATCTATATATGGATATATCTATACTCGTAGCCAAATTGAATATTGAAATGCTCATATCTTTGGTTCTATGGAAAAAAAACTACATGAAAATTTGCAGGCTTTTTGAAGATTATAATATTATTCTATGGTTAAAATTTTATGAGAATTGGTAAAAAAAAAGAACTTATATTTTCAAACCAATAAAATATGTTCAAATTTGTTTACATCTGTGTATATAGTGTCCTGTGGACCAGTTTCAGTTTTGGTACTTCGGTTGTCTCCCCATGTCACCTTGCCAGGTCACTAATACACAGTTTATCGACGTCACGTCTACACAAGTTCACATATACTATCACACGGGCTACTCTCACTCATACAGGTTCATAGGCAAACTCTCTCACGAGCAAAACTATCAAGACAAGCTAATGCATATACACAGAAACACACGCACAAACATACACACACATACACACACACGCTTGCAATGCCTACCTAATTTACGCAAACATAAACTCATGCCTCGTCATCTGTAAAACAACATGGTTACTTAATTGCTTACACATTAAACAATTTCTATACACTTAAACTGGGGGTTTACAAACTACGGCCGGCAGGTCAAGTCCGGTCCGCCAAAGTCTTTAATCTGTTTTTTTTTTTTTTTTAATTATTATTTTTGTTCAGAAAATGATTAAAAGAATAAGGTTTTGGAGAACGAATTTCGCTAAAAAGCAAAGCCAATAAGTAAAACAGTATAAAACACGTCTAGGTCTTTTTTTTTTTTTTGACCCGCGTTGCTCTAAAATGTCAGCAATATGTCCCCCCTCCCTCGTTCAAAACTTTGGAAACCTTTGGCTTAGACCGTTCTAATTCTACTCAGTCTTTATTTCTTCAAGTCATTTAATATTAAATCTCTCTTACCTATCTTTCGGTAGCTACATCGGGAGGCAACGCGGCTGGAGCATAAAATGTTTTGGTTTCGATTCTAGCTGATGGCACCCAAGTCAATTTATTTTTTTAAAACTTTTTATATCACTACTATATATATTAGGTACAATATAATATTCAATAGATAATTATTTGAGAGATATTACAGGCTCTGTAATAGCAAATACAAAATCTGCATGAATTAATGTCAATAAATATTTTTTGTGCCGATAAACTTTGTTGTTCTTTCTTTCGATATTACCTTTGCTTCCATATTGTGGCTGCTGAATGATGACAGTGGTCATGTGGTTAACGACACGAACTGGGTATTCCAAGTTCGAATCCAGTTCGTTCCATATAAATTATTAGGTTGGTGCAAAAATAATGTCATTTATATATATATAGTTGGGCGTCAAAAACGATATTATTTTTGCACCAACCTAATACTTTAACTTAGGATGTTGGCAACCTTTTCGTGCCCCCCTCCCCGTAAGTACGCGATGTCTTTCTAAAAAAGAATTCTGACTAGAAATATATCGAGGAAACCAATGCTAATGACAGAATCTTCAGATTCATATGGTGATGATGATGATGACGGTGATGATTGTAACTAGTAAATATATGACCCCCTCCAATCGCATACTTTTGTGAGACTCATTCACTCATCGCCCCCGTTCAGTCTTTAGATACAATGGATACTTTCTGTAAGTGTGGCTGCGCGTGTAAAGTAAAGGTAGCGCAATCTCAACCTCACCTCTGCTGAGTCGGAACTGCTTAATTCCAATGGCAAGGATGACTGCAAACAATACCGAGATAAGCGGAGACTACATACAGCACTAGATTTCCCAAATGTTAACCCGTTTGAGTACTGACCATGCTCAACAATGCTTAACTTCGGTGATCGATGAAGTGCTCTAGAAGAGAAACAGAGAAGTTCTTTTTAGTTTGTGGCAGAGAGAGAGAGAGAGAGAGAGAGAGAGAGAGAGAGAGAGAGAGAGAGAGAGGGAGTGAGTGTGCGTGCGTTTGAGTGTGTGCGAAAGGAAGGAAGGCTTTTCGCTTTGGTTGTAACCAAACGGGTTCTTGCTGTTAATAGGGATTGGAGCTCAGCCGAGCCTCCAACATCTCTCCTCTACAGAAGTGGTTGTATGGACGAGAAGAGATCACCGCCCACAAGATTACGAAGTATTACGTTGATAGAAGTAATAGTATAGTTTCGGTTTTAGACAGACAGATACCAAATCTCTATTAGTACTCTATCACAGTGTAACCCAGACTTATTCTCCGGTTCATACAACTCTCTTATATCCGGGTCACACTTATATCCGGGGGTTCTTATATCCGGGTTACACAGGCTCAAATTTGGGACCAGAGAAAATCTCTCTTATATCCGTTTTTCTTATATCCGCGTTACACTGTATATGAATCTCAAACATCTGTATGTTTGTGTTTGTTGTGTCTGCTAAAAACTTTTGTTATCCGCGTTGGATCGGCAAAAAACTGGTACCATCTTAAAGAGCAATGCCCCGGGTGGATAATATGTGAAAATTAGAAAAAAAAAAAAGATTCATTCTGTGAGGGTCAAGTGAACCACTTTTTGGAAGGGCGGTCGATTTCTCGCGTCTCTTTTTTTCGCAAGTCACGCACGCGTAATGAACGCTTATTTTGCAACGTTATGACGTCATAAGTTCTCATGGCTGTGTGGGCAAAAGCGTTTACCCGTAGATTTTTGCCTTTTTCCCCTTTTATGCGTTTCACGTTCGAGCCCGTCAACCGCGGCTTTATTTTTTTTTTTTCGGTTGCAGGGGCACTTCAATTTTAATTGAAAGAAAAGTCGTTGGGATTCGTACACAACTGGTCAACTAGTAGATGGTCTGCAACAACAAAAAAAGAAAACCGGTTTTCATTAAACGGAAATGAAATAATGTCGTCTTTTCTAAGGCGACACTTTTATCGTTCTACCCTGTATATATTTCTCTTCGTTATTGTTGAAGGCAAAAAAGGTTACTTTTGTACTTCTAAGGAAGCCCTCGAATATTCATAGTTCAGCCAATTCCTCAGTCCATTACCCCAGTCACGCAACTCTCTGCTTTGTCGACTAAACAAATATTCCATTAGTCCGTCTTCCCAAGGGAATCATATTACGCCGTTAAATTGTGTGTCGAGTGTGTTTTAGAGGAATAAAAAAAGGCATAATATGTATAGCCTATTAAAAGCTGCCATTAATCGAGTATCAACTGGTAAGCTGATTTAGATGCGACATCGCATATTTTATATAGGCTCTGTCCGCCGGGTTGTTTATCTAATTACAATATAAGCAACACTTTTTCTGTTTGTATGCGTCCGTATTTGGAAATGTTTTCAAGTGAGATAATTGCATAAAGACTTCTGACGTCAAATCATACTGATGCTGTGAAGGACAGCTACCATACTTTGATTTTAGCAAAAAGATCAAAGGACCGTGTCAATAATGTTTTTTTTTTGTGACTAGGCATTTTTAAATGAATGAAAAAAGTATATTTTTTTAAATACATACTAGCAGGGCGACCCGACGCTGCCCGGGATTGAATGATGATCAAGAGATGTTTCACACTCCTATATTTTTATTGTCACCGAAATCGGTGAAATCGTCCATTTTTAAATCAAATTAATAGATTGACTGCTCTAATTGGGGACCCATCATGGTGCACCAGGGGAAGCCCACATGTCACTCGTAGTGATTTAGTTCAAAATACATTGTAGTCTACATGGCACTGTACAGAACCTACTGTTGATTTTATAAAATTATTTTTATACGAGGGGCGTGCAATAAGTAATGCCCCTGACCTACTTCCAGTTGTCTGATCTAGTTGAAAATTTGCATGTGCAATGATTTATATCTCTACGGGTTATGTGGCAAATTACAGCTCTGAACTAATTGTGCTTTCTGTTTTACAGGTGTTTGAACTGAGTCAGGTGTGAAATGGAGCATGTTGAATGTCAAGCAGTGATTCGGTTTTTGTATTTGAAAGGACCCACACCACAGGGGACTTTTCAGGAAATGAAAGAAACTTATGGTGATAATGCCCCATCATATGACCTTGTAAAACGCTGGCATCGTGAATTCAAACATGGCCGGAAGTCTGTGGAAACAGCTCCCAGACCTGGTCGCTCCCCTTCTGCCATTGATGAGGCATCTGTCCGTCAAGTTGAGGCTGCCATTTTTTGAAGATCAGCGCACTACTATTCGCCAAATAGCCCAAGATGTCAAGATTAGTACAGGGTCTGTGGAAACTATCATTCATGACCATTTGCATATGCATAAGGTGTCTGCCAGATGGATTCCCAGGTTGCTCACACCATTCCAGAAGCGAGAACGCATCGAGTGCTTGAAGATGAATTTGGAGACGTGCCAAGAAGATGAGTCAAATTTTTTTCAAAAGACTGATTACATAGAATGAAACCTGGGTCCATCAGTATGATCCAGAGACCAAAGCCCAGTCAATGCAGTGGAAGAACTTGGACTCACCACCTCCAAAGGCAAGGGCGCAGCCCTCCGCTGGCAAGGTCATGCTCACGGTCTTCTAGGACCAGGACGGAGTAGTGATGACAGATTTCCTCGCAAAGGGTACCACAATTACAGGAGCCTATTATGCTTCACTTTTGAGGAAATTAAGGGAAGCTATCAAAATCAACAGTCGGGGCAAGATCAGCAAAGGTACCCTCCTTCTGCAGGACAACGCTCCGGTCCACAATTCGCATGTCGCCAGATCAGAAGCACGGGCGTGTGGTTATGAAATCCTCTCCCATCCTCCCTAATCTCCTGACCTTGCACCCTCTGACTTTCACTTCTTCCCAGCCATGAAGTTGTTTTTGAAAGGAAAGCGTTTCCCAGATGATGCAGCCTTGATTTTTGAAGTCACGTTGTGGTTGGAGGACCAACCTGGGGTGTTCTACAAAAACGGTCTCCAGAGCTTCATCAAACGATGGGAGAAATGCATAACGCTGGATGGTTCCTATGTAGAGAAAGACTAATAACTGTGCCAAGTTTTGTTGCTTTACTGCTATGGAAAGTGGGCCAGGGGCATTACTTATTGCACGCCCCTAGTATATAACGGCTTGAATTAAAGTTTAAAATGCAAAAGTCAAGTATCATGCTTCAGTTGTGCTCTAAACAGAAACATTAATTTCGAACGCGCTCCTGTCATATCAAAGAAGCTACTGTTAATTTTATATGCCTGGCTTTATTGCTTGTGCGGTTATGATCCCTTAAAATTAAGTTTAAAATGAAAAGGTCAAGTATCATGGTTCAATTATGCTTTAAACAGAAACATTCATTTCGAATGCGCCTCTGTCATAACAAAGAACCTACTGTTGCTTTTATATATCAAGGCTTTCAGCTTGTGTGGTAATAAAACTTTTACAAATGCGTTTAGGTTGTCTAAGGTGTTCATTTTGGTCCAAATCGCTTGTTCCTTCTTTCATCGGATTATTTATATTATCGATTATCGATTATCAATACTTAGTGAAGAAATTCCGACACAAAACCTATCCAAGAACACTACCAGACACATAAAGTATCTGTGTAAAATTTCATGAAAATCGGTCCAGCCGTTTTCGAGTCTATGGACTTCAGATCAGATCAGGGAACGAACACAGCCACACAGAGAATGTTATATATATATATATATATATATATATATATATATATATATATATATATATATATATATATATATATATACTTTATTGTTATATAAACATGCTCACATCCCGCTGCTACAAGCAGCCACTTGTTTCAATAAAGTGGCTGTTTGTAGCAGCGGGATGTGAGCATGTTTATATAACAATAAACAAGTATTATCAGCTCTTTTTATTGAGCACTATCTAACAACCTCGTTGAATTCACTAGTCCATTACTTTTGAATAAAAAAAATAAAAAAAACCTTAGTGTATATATATATATATATATATATATATATATATATATATATATATATATATATATATATATATATACACACTATATATATATATATTTATATATATATATATATATATATATATATTTATTAGATAGGGAGATAGGGAGATAGATGATAAGTAATAATTGATTCCAGTAAAAAGGGGCATATTCCTTAAAAGAGCCCCTTTTTGGGTGGCTACGCAAATCACCGGAAATATGAATAAACGAGCACCACATTATTATGATAATTGATAATTAGTTCCGTTTCTTGTCTTCTTCCGGGTTCGTGTTCGTCACAATCCTCTAAAAATGTCTTCTTGAAATATAAAAGGAACTCTTTTTGTTTTCTTCGTTTAGGCAAAAAGAAGCGCGGCCATTTTTTGGATGGCTCATAAAGCGTCGCACGCAGACATACACACGCAAGCATATATTTATTATTGCCTAGCCGAATAGTGCTGTCACATACTATTTAAGATATGTTGAATGCCTGAACATCTTAAGATTTTCCTGAAAGTGGAGCAAACGTTGGATTTAAGGAAGCATAAAACATTCATGTTCGTCTATGAAAATTAAACGGAGAAATAACTCTCATCGCTTATATAAATACACTTAATTCCGTTTGTAAAGGTAACTGGTGTCTTTTAATAATTGAAAATAAATATGAAGTAAAAATAAATGAAATACATCAGCTTTAAATAATATTTCTAAATAGAACAATTAAAACAATTCTATTACAATAAACAAATAATAACATGGAGCTAATTATTAAAAGAGATTTTTCTTTAATGTAATATGTAAATGAGGCAACTTCTTGAATGTAGATTTCCTTCGAATATTTTTTTAGCGTTAACATCATGTAAATAAATAATAATGTATGCGTTAGTATTTATTGATATAAAAAAAACTGTGCTTATAACAATATAACAATAAGGGGTGTAGGATAAGTAAAACTTTTATAACATGGTATTTCGAAGCCTAATGCTTCTCATCACAAGATGAAAGATGATGCTAGGTAACATAATAGGTTGGTTGGTTGTTTTTTTTTGGTTTTACGGCATATCAACCCTTTTCAAGTTATTTAATGCCGAATCCAGTGATTTTAAAGAAATTTTTTAATAGAATATAGTTTTTTTTCAAGTCGGTTTCTATTTAACACATAGGTACTACCACTCCGGGTCAGAGTAGACCTCGGAACAATGGAAATTAAAGGGTGGCTCAACACTCCCCAAAGCCCGCAAGCTGTGGCCTAATCCATTGGATATAGTTTAAGGTCATATCCAGGACCATAACATAATAGGGATATGACGTCTAGCGGTAGCTACATTAGGAGCCTGCTTCCCACCGGACTACAACTTGGATGTCTTCAAGTCCAATGTTAACAAATTCCTAATGAACCGCCCCCTTAAGTAAACACTTCATCAAATCTCCACACTAACGTAATGTACTTGCAATAACCCTTATCCCTGAGTGGCTTCCGGGCCTTGATAAGTGGTGATCACTGTGTAAAAAAAAATATAAAAAAATTGTGCTGTGAGAAATATAATATTGAAACTGTTTCGAGGGGGAATGGCAGGACTAAAGTGATCTCTGCAATATAGGAGGAATATAGTTTTTATTATATAATAAAGGTAGATATAATCCACATATGCCATGGTGCATATATGCACCTAAACTCTAGGGGAGAATATAGGATAAGTGATTGACAAAGCATGTTTATTTAATCATATGTATTAATAGGTTATAACTAGGGCTGTGACAACAGCATATTCTTTTCATTGTTTTGACTTTGGAGTATATATCCATTAATATCTTATCTGCTTTTATATAGACGGATGTGGTTCTGGGGTGATTAAGTGTGTCTAACTGTGTCGGATATATACTCGAGAGTTAAAAGAATGAAGAGAATATTTATTTATACAAAAAAACTGGTTATAACAATATGAAAGCTGTTTTCCACCTAAAAAAAATTGTAACTTTCACCTATAATCTCTTTGCGGCAAACTAGTAAGCATTCTGCCGGACGCTAATGTATGTACAAAAATTACACTATTTATCACACACACACACACACACACACACACACACACACACACACACACACACACACACACACACACACACACAAATATTGTTTTTCATAAGTTTTTTTTATAAATGTACATATTTGCGTGTGTGTGTGTGTGTGATAAATAGTGTAATTTTTGTACATATTAATACAGGCAAACAGAAAAACGCCTTTATTATAATAGATTGTTTCTTGTCTTTGCATTTCTCTGCACTCATCCACCGCATCCTGTCACCCCCCCCCCCCGCTTTGCAATATGCACCTTGCTGCATGCATTCATGACACTATAGTGTCACAGTATAGGTTAACTGTTTCCGTTTCTTGTATAATTCCAGGTTCGTGTACCTCTCCATCGTGTTGCTATTCACTGCAGTCCTTTTAAAATTCCTTCTCGGCATTTTAATCCTGTATTTCACGAATCCATACAAGACGTACTACTATGCGGAGATGATGCAGAAGCAGGACTTCCCGACGGTGACAATGTGCAACCTGGAGAACATGATGTCATTCAACACTACGTACGAGGCGAATCAGACCATGGAGAGCATATTAGAGAAATACATCCCAGATATTATCACCATCGATGAATGCGACTTCAATGGGAACAAATGCTACGAAACAATCCCGACAGTCATGATCATACGACGGCTTCTATACGGTTGCTATATTATACGGCCCGCCATTAATCGAACGTGCGATATGGAAGACCTAAAAAGCAAGGATGGTCTAGCTGTGGACTTAACGACAAAGAAAAGCTGGAAAAAAGGTGAAAAAGGCGTACGGGTAAATTTGATTCGTTTTGTAACTTTGTCATGTTTTCCTTATTAGAATCACACCGTTTCGGTCGATGTAACTTGCAATCTTCCTCAGGTGTATCTTGTCAAACTCGGGAATCTTCCAGGAGTTCTGAACACCATCCTTTATTTAATCCATGGAAGTGGTATGCTCTCATTTTGTCAGAGTAGAAGTCTTGAGTAAGGAAGGACTCGTGGCGTAGTGGATAAAGTACTTAGTTGAAATTCAGTTGTAAAGTCACACAGGTTGAAGGTTCGACCCTCAGTGCGAACGAGACTAAAAAATACAGTTGCGAGTCACTTAGGACTTCTACCTATTCATGGCTGACGGAACGATAGCATACTACAATGGATTAAATATAGGGTTCCGTTCGAAATTCCGTGCAGATTTCCGAGTTCATCAGAAAGGATTCCCGAGTTCGACAGAAAGATTCCCGAGTTCGACAGAAAGATTCGCGAATCGACAGAAAGATTCCCGAGTTTGACACAAAGATTACAGAATTCGACAAAATACACCTGAAAAAGGTTAGCGATTAAATCGACCAAAACGTTGTGAAAATAACACTAAAGATGAGAACAATAGTCTGAAAAAAACAAATAACAGGAATGATTAATCCACATCTCAAAAATTCAGAAACTTAGAATCAATGTTATTTATGCGTGAGTCTCTTTTTTTTTTCACTTATTTAATATATTGGGACACTACGCCAGAAATAGAGATTATGTTAACTAGTATGAACTTTGGTGAAAGTCACTTTCTACATGTCAGGATAATCTGGTAGCGGCAAACAGAAAGAGATCCAGTGCAGTTGGCGTGGTTTAAGCGAGAAGGTCAAAGATTAGCTCCATAGACAAAACGTGATAGAAATGATATGACCAAGATGACGTCGCGTATTTGGGAGACAGAACAAAGTTTTTGGTCAGGCGATCGTTGGGAACGATGCAGACGAGATGCGCCAGGCAAAATTGAAATCTAAGTGGATGTTGCATCGAGACTCTGCCTGTGCGGCACCATCATTAAGACTGAGTTAGAAAACAAAACAAGTTAAGAAGTAAATTAATTAATTAATTAGATATTGGTCTCTTCCCAATAAGTAAAGTATCTTTCTGTAATAAAACCTTTAAAACCTCAGCAAGTCTCCATTGTGTTTCCATACATGTGTGACAAAGCGCGTACGTGCGTATGGCAATTGTATGCAAATGACCGAGCCGAGCGCGAGATGATGTTACAGCAAGGAAGAAAAGAAAAAGATATAAAAAAGGAACGTGTGCCTAGACTGGAGATCACGATCACATTTATACGCATAAATAAATACCGTTGTTTCAACGGAAAACGAGTGAGTCAAGTTATTAATTTTATTGGTCTTCTTTGCGACAGAATCTACAATGTGTTGGGCCTCTACATGTCAACACGTGTATCATTGTGTTCAACGTTACACATGAGTAGATTCTTCTTAGGTTAAACGGAACATCTACAGCCATAAAGGAATCACGTCTACGCACAAAAAGCGAGAATGGAAGACCAGAAACCGCGCACGTATGTAAAAACACTTTGTTTTGTTGGTTTGTTTTCTTGATGGTTCACGAGTGAAAATGCACACACGCAAAAGTGCGAGTTTTACGAACTGTTTGTGTCATGTAAGAAATGTTACACATTTACGAGGATGGAATACTGTTGCCATATCTGGGCAGGAGCTGCTAAAAACAGCCTATCCTGCCTTGACAGAGTACAAAATAGACTTCGTGGCTTAATGGGGGATGCCCTTTTTCTCTACCCTGCAACCTCTTTCCCACAGAAGAGACGTTGCGAGCCTATCCTTGTTTTATCGTTATTTCCATGGCAGGTGCTCGTCTGAACTCCAATCTCTGGTCCCCCCTCGCCAATCTTTCACAAAAAACACCCGTCTAGCTGAATCCACTGTGAAAAATTTCCCCCACTCTATATCTGTGCCTAAATCAAAACGCGGATTCCATGAACAAAGCTTCTTTCTTAGAACTGCACGCCTGTGGAACTCTGTTCCATCTGCCTGCTTCCCTCCGGACTACAACTTGGATGTCTTCAAGTCCAATGTAAACAAATTCCTAATGAACCGCCCCCTTAAGTAAACACTTCATCAAATCTCCACACTAACGTAATGTACTTGCAATAACCCTTATCCCTGAATGGCTTCCGGACCTTGATAAGTGATGATCACTGTGTAAAAACAACAAAAAAAAAAACATTTAAAGTCGCGTCTTTTTTTTTCATCCGACTTTCACTTCTTTTCATTGTTGAAATAAATACATAAAGAGACTTCGCTGAGAGTGTCAGAAGGTTTTATCGTTGGAGAAATTAAATACATAGATATATATTCACCATTAACATAAAATAAGATTTATAATTTATTATTAGAAAATTAAAATATTAAACCTTTTAGTTAACAAACTACCTTTTCAGGTCTAGTGTTATATATCAGTTACAATTGATTTTATGAGAATATATATCCAAGAATAATGAATAAAAACAAACTCATAGTTTCATCGGTTTTACTACAACAACACTTTCCCATAGACCTACCAAGCATCTGAAACTAGCTCAATTTGCCAACACCTAAAATTTTCGGCGTTTTGTCCATTTTTGATTTTATATGATGATCTAATTTGAGTATAAATGGTCCCTGTCTTGGGGAGGCTTCATGTTTTGACAAGCTTCTGGGCTTGACCTTTACTCCTGACCTGAAATGGAACACGTATATCAAATCCATTGCCAAGATCGCTGGAAAAATGGTGGGATCCTTCTACTGCTCCAGTAGATATCTCACTCCTGATGCAATTCTCTGCCTATATAAAAGCCAGATACGGCCAACGATGGAGTTTGATACTTGAAATAATTATTTAATTGGTATAACTTTCTAAGCAATAGATAAACATTAAAATCTGCTTCGGCATCGATTTAGGCCAATTACACTGTACTAGAAATTTCAGGTTTTAGAAAAGTACATGCTATATAAAGACCTGTTTCGGTGCCAGAAAAGCATCCTGATACTAAATCTGATTTTTATTTCTCTGGATTAGGCACCATTTTTATGATCTATGAATCTTATTTTATTAATATTGATTATGAGTGAAAAACAGAATCGTCAGTTTAAGCAACATTTGTCCTCTTAACCCTCTCGTGTTGAGTGTCATTCTCCCTTTTTATATTCCAGAAGTAATCTGCTAACATACCAAGGTTCCACGTTCCTTTAAAACTTTTCTCCATCACTAAAATATCCTGATTGAATCTCTTGCAATGTTCGTCACTCACATCACTAAGATTCTCAGCACAATTCTTGAACGTGACCATTTTGCAAAACAAATGTAACTTATTCGACAAAAAGAAAGCCAGAAATTGATTTTACATATCAAAATGGCCACAGGTGTTCTGTTCATCGAGTGTGGCCGTAGCCGGGATTGAACTCACTACACGATTTTGTAGTTTAATTCAAATCTTGTCGGTAGCTGAATACTTGATGCTTTGCTAGAGCTATAAATGTTTGTTTTTTTTTTTATCGTGACGCCATAACAAGACGGGGTGCCTACCACCGCTTAAGAGAGTCCCATCTACCCTCGAGAGAAGGATAGACCGCGCCAGTTTCTCAATCTGGTATTTTACCTCGCGGTACATACAGCGCCTTGCCCCGACAAAGGGTCACCCATCTGTTACTGGCCAGGCTCAACGTTGCTTAACTTCGGTGATCTGGCGAAATCCGTTGTGTCAACTGTCAAAGTGATTGTGCCGTATCAGAGTGAGCAGAGTCAGTCGGTAAACAGAGGAAGACTTTGTTTTTAGTGTTGTATTATCATCATCATCATCATCATCATTGTCGTCGTCGTCGTCATCATCATCATCATCATTATTTTTTGAGTGTTGTACGACGACGACGACGACGACCACCACCACCACCACCACCACCACATCATCATCATTGGTATCTAATTGATTTCACCTGGGAAATATCTTTAGATTTTATATATTAAGAATGAATTATTGTCAATGGGCTTTGAAAGGCCATAGTTATAGGAGGAAGGGAAGAAAACAGCAGGAAAAGAGTTACATAGTTCGGGATATGAGCCATTTATACAAGTTTTACTTTCTCTAGACGTACGTCTGGAAAGCCAAGTGGTCCAAAATGACGTTCGAGGTTCGATTTTAACTTTGTGGTATCCTTAGATGGCGTTAGTTTTAGTCTTTGTGGTATCTTAGATGGCGTTAGTTTTTATAAAAATACAGAATTTGTTATAAAAAAATAAAGATATGATTTGTATGTATTGACGTGTCAACATATTTAATCGTCTACATATGAATGTGTCTATTGATTGTCTAAACAGGGCATATAACAATTTCACAAAAGCGACGGATAACAGTCTCTATGGTTTTACATTGACTAATCGGGGAACATACCTGGTCCATCGTTGGTCTGGATTTGATAGATCCTTGGAAACGCTTGAGTCTGTTAATGAAAGGGACCCCTCAGGTTTTGCCGGCTATTTTCTTCAAAGCAATATATATATATATATATATATATATATATATATATATATATATATAAGACGTGGGGGTTGCTTTCAATGCAATTAATTAAAATAAGCTATTACCTGTAATTCTCTTTTTTTTCTTCTAAAACATTCTTTTGCCAGGTGTTTCTGCATGAAGACAAGACTTACCCGAGCCAAATGGATTCAAGTTTTTTTGCCGGACCACGTGATGCCACATTCGCTGTTATTCAACCAGAAAAGGTTTCGTTATTAAATTTATTTTTTTTTTGCTCTATATGTCTTACCCTGGTTTATTGTTTTAATACATTTGATTTTAATGTAACTTTGTTTTGCTAAGACATCATCAGCATCGTCTTTAACATCATCATCATCATCATCATTAACCATATCATCTATATCATCATCATCATAATCACCATCATCACCACCATAATCACCATCATCACCGTCCATATCATCATCATCATTATCATCAGCATCATACACATGATGATGATGATCATCATCATGATCATGTGGATGATGACCATCATCATCATTGCCATTATCATTAACACCAGCAACATCATCATCACCTACATAATTACCATTAATATCTACATCAACATAATCCACATGATCATTAAACGTGACAAGTGTTAAAGTGTGTACCGTAATCAAAAGGACAATATCATAGTAATCGTTAGAAGTGTAAATTTGGTAAATTGAATTACTTAAGGGGAACGGCTCATCAAGAACTTGTTTACATTAGACTTGAAGACGACTATATTATAGTCAGCTGGAAATCAGGAAAACGGAAGAGAGTTTCACGGGTGTGCAGTTCTAAGAAATAAACTTTGTTCATGAACCACGTTTAGGTCTAGGCACAGGTAAAGAATGGGGAGAAACTATTTATAATGTTTTCAGCTAGACAATTGTTTCTCGTGAATGTTTGGCGAGGGTGAGGGACCATAGATTGGATCTCAGACGAGCACTTGCCATGAAAATAACGATAAAGCAGAGACAGGCTCGCAACGTCTCTTCTGTGAGAAAGAAGTTGCAGAGAAGAGAAAAAGGGGCACACCCACTAGGCTACAAAGTCTATTCTGAACTCTGCAAGACGAGAGTCATTCATTTCAATTGATGCCAGATGCTAGTCTCAGTCTTTTTTCTGTAAATACTATTACGGCATGTGTTCTTCAGAATGGCCTGATCTATTCTCTGCTTCCTTTGTTCCAGCTCATTTGACTTGCTGGTCTAGAGGTCACCATCAATTCGCTGTTTTAATACCTCACTGTAATACAGTTTCTTCTTTCCAAGGAATACAAGATATGGAACTCTCTTCTTGCTCCCTGTTTCCTTCTATCTACAAACGTCGTCTCTTCAGGACTATGGTCAATAGATATCTCCTGTCTTTGCGATAATGAGCTTTTGTTCTTGTTAGTCACTTACGTCAAGTGGCTTAATGCCTTGTCTGGAGTGATTTCTATAAAAACATCTGACGGAGAATTACACATTATTATTTTACAGATAAAAAAAACTAAGTACGCCATGCCATTCTCTAAATGTAGACTGTAGAAATAACGAATCTCCATCCTTGGAAAACAAACTAAAACACTATAGCTTCTTTGTTACCGTTATTGAGATTTTGTTAGAGCTCTACAAATAGAATTACCCGCGTACTTTCTGCGATAATCTTATAGGGAAATGTATCTTATTTTTCGGAATAAGGGCTATAAAAATAAGAGTTTGTTGCTGCTCGTACTATTCCTATTTTGTTAGAGCTCTGCGTATGGATTTACCTGCAAGCTTTCTTCAACATATTTTACTAGCTAAAAAAAGAATTGCGCTTTATTTTTTACAGGTGGAAAAATTAGGCACGCCATACCATCCTCCGAATCAGGACTGCAGAAATAACGAGTCCCCATCCTTTCAAAATCCGCTCAAATTCTATGAATACTACAGTCAGACTAACTGCCAACGCGAATGCACAAGTCTCTACATCGAAGAATATTGCAATTGCACCATTGCTTATTTCCCAGGTGAGCTTGTATATATATATATATATATATATATATATATATATATATATATATATATATATATATACAGAGAGATGTACATATATGTATATATATATAAATGCGTATATATATGTATGTATCCATGCATATATGTGTGCATATGTATACATACACACACACGCACGCACACATATATATATGTATACACATCTATATATTTATTATTTGTTTGAGGTTAAACGGTTACATTTGGTCACTACAAGCAGCCATTTGTTTCAGTTATTGCCTAAAACAGATGGCTGTTTGTCGCGACCGAATAAATAATCTTCTCTATCTATCTTCTCTTCTATTCTATCTATCTATCTTCTATCTATCTATATAAATAAAATTAACTCATTTTTTCCCGTAGGATTTTGACCTTAATAGGATTAAAAATCAAGATATTTCATGCAAATATAATATGCACAAACGGCAGAACAATATCTGAGGTGTGTTATAGGCTTATTATTTCTCAAATTCCTCGATAATCTTAGATTTCTATACTTTTTCTGCTGAGAAGTCACGGCCAAAATCGGTTAAGATCAATGGAAGTGGTAAAATATTTTCTCTCTAATAAATTCCTCCTCCCCCTGCCACCACTTAACACCGTTTGGGGATCGTTCACAAGGAACAGTTGAGAAGAGAACACCGGTTTGGCTTCGTAGTTCTTTCGTGTGAAGTTATTTAAAATCACTAAACTAAGCTGCAGTGCTCTGTGGCGTAGTGGTTAGCGTGCTGGACAATTCACATTATATTTTCACGTTCGCGCCGACCTACCGTAGTCGTTTTTTTTTTTTTTTTTTTTCCTAAACAACTGGAATGGACTTTTCTTGGTGGCTGAACTGTTAACGTTGCAGATGTTTTTTTGTTTTTTTTTTCACACTTTATTTTCCTACTTTTACTCATGACTCCGGGTTTGATCCTTCCTACTTACCTACCATAACATTTTTTAAAACTCCCCCCCCCGTCCCGGAAACAAACACTCGGGCAACGCCGGGTACCCCCGCTAGTATAGAATATTGGACATAATACTAGACAACAGTAACTACTCTAACAGCATAGCCTGAGAATTGTTTTATCATTGGCAGCAAAGTCTGAAAGTATCCTGTACCTCTACAAAGCCACCATTCACCCACGCGTGGATTATTGTTGCCAAATCTGGTTCATCTACCGCCTCTTATTCTATCTTGGATAGTGTCCAAAGAAGATTCTACAGTCTAATAGGTTCCGTTTTGTCAACTAAGCTCTAACTCCTGTCCCATCACTGCAATGTTGCATCCCTGCGCCTGTTTTTTATTTATATATTTTTACATAAGAGTCATCACTTATTAAGGCCCATTGACCACTCGAGGATAAGGGTTAAAGAATATACAGTAATCAATGGGACAATATCATAGTAATCGTTAATAGTGTAAATTTGGTAAATTGGATTACTTAAGGGGAACGGCTCATCAAGAACTTGTTTACATTGGACTTGAAGACGATCACATTGTAGTCAGCTGGAAAACAGGTAAACGGAAGAGAGTTCCACAGGTGTGCAGTTTTACGAAAGAAGCTTTGTTTATGGAATCTACGTTTAGGTTTAGACACAGATAAAGAGTCGGGAAAATTATGTATAGTAATCATGGAATGTGCTCTGATGAACCCGTGGAACTTGTGCCCCCTCCACGTGAATATCTCCGACAAACCTGCATAGCAATAAAATCACACCTGTTCACTGTTGAGGTCTCTAAATGCTGGAAAACTTTCGACTCTAATAGTTTTTTTCTCTCGAACAGCTAGACTTTGGAATTCCCTTCCTGCTACCCGGTTCCCTGACTGTACTGATATGCAGAAGTTTAAATGTAACGTAAACCAACATCTTGTTAATCTTCCCTAAGCATTGCCCCAATTTGTAGCCGCTTATGCCCAAGTGGCGATATGCGTCAGTGTCTGTAATGGTGTGGAACTGTTCTCAAAATGTCTTTCGTTTTCATACATAAAGTAAATTCCACAGAGTATAATGATTATTTGATACTGAAGATATCCATAATCGTACTCTATTTCTAAAAAAGGGGAGATATAACATATAAAAATGTTTGGAATCAAGTCTACCCAGCTGTTATTTCAGATTATGTTAAACCATAGCAGCACGTTTTTATCTCCCCTCCATGAAGGCCAGAGGTTTTGGCGAAATATTAGATATTTTGTAATTCATATGCAAAACTAAGGGAAAAAATGACTATGATTGAAACATTTTATGGCAGTAAAAAGTGCCA
Organism: Euprymna scolopes; assembly: GCF_053919585.1. Classification (NCBI taxonomy): domain Eukaryota; kingdom Metazoa; phylum Mollusca; class Cephalopoda; order Sepiida; family Sepiolidae; genus Euprymna; species Euprymna scolopes. The sequence goes on along the minus strand of NC_136523.1, from coordinate 48,762,686 downwards.
AACATCGGCTATAGAATGATGGATGATCACCTTAATGTGCGGACATAAGGGCAAATGTCACATAGCCCACTACACAATTCAGGTCATTACCTTTCCAGCGCACCTTCATTTGTTCATTTCTGATCAATAGTCGTTGAGATTTGGAACTTATAAAATTGTAAAAAAGGTGATATAGGAAGCTACAGACGGCAAAACAAAAACGGCAAAAAAACGGCCGGGTAGCTGAAACAATAATGTAACTTAACAGAAAGATACGGTAATAAAAAATAAAACGCATATTTGCTCTACAACAGTATTGAGCACTTTCTTCAGGTTTTTATTAATTACCATTTCTACTATATATATATATATATATATATATATATATATATATATACACACACACACACACTGGTAGCAAAATTGAATATTGAAATGCTCAAATCTTTGGTTCTATGGAAAGAAATTACATGAAACTTAGCTTTTGAAGATTATAATACTATTCTATGGTTACAATTTTATGACAGTTGCCATATTACATTATATATACTACATTATATAAACCTGGCAGGTTAGTTTTAGTTTTAGTGCCTGCGTTGTTTCCCCTATATATATATATATATATATATATATATATATATATATATATATATATATATATATATATATATATAACTACTTCATTTACTCACATAAAATTAATATACGAAAGTATAGATTTATGTGTAAACCTTAAGTATTTACTTCAAAAGTGCTCAATACGTAGGTAGAGCTAGTATAAAATATTTTATTCTTGTTTTCGAGCATCGAGAGATGCACCACCAGTCTTCGTTAAGACATGCATCTAGGAGGGAAACTCTGACTTACTGTATACTTTGTCCTGTGGCAGTCATCTGCACCGACAAACGTTAGCAGTAATACCAAAAAGTGTAGTTGGTTCTACACAAAGCCCTCACCATTATAAGCAAATCATCTGTGTAGATTTACGAGCAACTTCGTTGTTGTGGTAGAAGCTCATACCTCGAAATCGATATCGATCGGAGATTCATCTATATATATAAATATAGTAATTTAAAAAATATATATGGCGATTAAGCTACACTGAATATTCGGCGTTTCATCCACTCTAGGATTCGTCAGGCTTATGCGCGAATTCTGTGGTTGTTTATCGTTTTTATATGGTCCTCTTCTGTTGAGGATTTTAGTTAGCCAATCAGCTTTCTAGTATCCACCGCGCCCCTTCCTATCAGCCAATGGGCATGCATTTTATCGAACAAAGGATCTGTTTTAAAACTAGTTTAGTGGTTTAAGGCAGACATTTTTTTAACAGTTTTTGTCCTTTTCCTAATTTAGAATGATTTTGGTTGACAACATATCTACACTTGAATAGACCAATGATAAACGAAAACTTGAAATAAAATAAGCATTACTAATAAACACTAAACAACTACAATCAATGAAATAAACTTTACAAATAGTAATGACTAGAGCTAGGACAACAGCATAATTCTTTTCATGGTTTTAACTCTCAAGTGTATATCAGTTGATATCTTATATGCTTTTATATAGAGTGATATGGTTCTCGGTTGATTAACTGTGCCAGAGATGAGGTCGAGAGTCCAAACGATCGTAGGAATATTCTGTTGTCATAGCCCTAGTAATAACATCCTGAAATATTTGTAAAGTTATTAAAATAATCAACCAATGAAATAAATATACACGTTATTCTTTTTTTTCAAAAAACTTATATAAATTATATAAATTGTTCAAACCCAATTGGAAAGGATACAAAAACTGTAGAGTTGAATGTAATAATCAAAGAAGAAAGCGCCCGCGTGGGTGTGCATTGTGCGGTTATACAACTTACCTACCGATGGGATCTGAGAGAGAGAGAGAGAGAGAGAGAGAGAGAGAGAGAGAGAGAGAGAGAGAGAGAGAGAGAGAAATTAAAGATGGCAGCCATAGATTTATAAGGTATAGTCTCGTGAAATTTCACGAGATCTCATCTTCCACTGCACACGTATGCAAATGGAATGGGGTCAGTTTTCTAATAAAATGCCTGTTGGCGGAGGTGGTGGGAAGAAGACGTGCTGGAAGTTGAGAGAGAAAGTTGACAGTGATGAATTCTAGCTGAACTTTTGCTTATTGTATTTATTTTATTTTGTTTTGCTGTTTACCAACCCATTAACTGCATTAATTTAATAGACAAACGCGTCAATTTTATTTCTTGAAATAGGCTTAAGAGTAAAAATGCGTTCTTAATATATATATATAATTGGTTGACAAGAAGGTTCTTGCGGAATTTTTAATTTCAATATCAAATGATGTATGTTCGAATAAGTTTTCGTTATACTACCTTTACTTTATATATCATTTAAAAAAGCGTTTTTCACTCTATCTAATGGTTTTGATTTTAATTACATTCGTTTTAAAACAATTATGTCTTATTTTCAGAACGTTGAATAAAAGATCGAAAAAAAAAAGAGCAAATTTGCACAATTTTCTAATTTCAATTCAATCTAGGTCGAAAAGCTGCTGAAACACTCGCGATATCAATGAAGCGTTTGGACCAGGAACCACTACTGAACGCATAGCCCAATGGTGGCAGCGACGAGTCGAGGATAATGAGCCTAGTGGTCGGCTATCGGATGTTCCAACGATCAATTAAGAGTTTGAGTCGAAACTAATCCACGGACAACTGTCCGAGAACTTACTTATGAATTAGACGTAATAGACAATTTCCAACCACTTGAGAAAGATTGAAAAGACAAAATCTTGATAAATAGGTGCCTCACGAATTGAACGACAACCAAAAGAAACGCAATTATGAAGGGTCACCTTTTACGCAACAAGTATGACCTGTTTTTCGATCGGGTTGTGATTTGCGGTGAAAAGTGGTTTCTCTACGACAACTGGCGACGTTTGGCCCCAGGGGTTAGACTTCGACGAAGCTCCACGACATTTCCCGAACCCAGGGTTGCACCAAAAGAAGGTCATGCTGACTGTTTGGTGATCTGCGACCGGTCTCATCGATTAGTTTTTTTGTTTTTTTTTAATGCGGGCGAAACTATTACGGCGGTGAAGTACTGTCAACAAATTGATGAAATACATCAGAAACTTTCAGCATTAGTCAATAGTAAAGGCCCAATTCTCCTCCATGACTGCATATTGCTAAACCGACCTTGCAGAAGTTGAACAAATTGAGCTACGAAACTCGGCCTCATCCGCCATACTCTCAAGACCTCTCACCTATTGACTACAACTTTTTCAAACATCTCAGCAACTTACTACGTGAGAAATGCTTTAAAAAAAAGCTAAGCGATATCAAAACCGCCCTCGGTGACTTCATCGCCACCAAAATGCAAGATTTTTATGTTACTGGCATAAATACACTTGTTTTGTATTGGCAAAATTGGTGTTCTTTCTGATTTTGCTTATTTTGTTCATTAAATTTTTGTTTGAGCCAAGATATATTCATCTGAATTTAAAAGTTAAAAACCTCAATCAGTTTCTTTTCAACCTGATATATATATATATATATATATATATATATATATATATATATATATATATATATATATATATATATACACGCAGATCGTCACATAATTATTAGATCACTCTCTGATTGACGTTAAAAGCATTTAATAAGAATAAATGCTTAATTTCAACTGTATCCCTCGCGGTTGACGGTAGCCGAATGGTTCAGGTCCTTGCTAATGAAGCCGGACATGACTTCTGTTGCGGGGTTCGAATCTCTCGACTGGCGTTAATCGTGACACCCTGCACTGATGATTCCCGAAAGGATGAACTATTACGGCGGTGAAGTACTGCCAACAAATTGATGAAATGCATCAGAAACTTTCAGCGATAATTATTATTTGCTATAATAATTATTGAATAACTACAAACACTAGTGTTTCATCCTTTCGGGAATCATCAGTGCTGAGTGTCACGATTAACGCCAGTCGAGAGATTCGAACCCCGGCAACAGAAGTCATGTCTGGTTTCTTTAACAAGAATCGTGACACCCTGCACTGATGATCCCCGAAAGGATGAAACACTATCGTCTGCAGTTATTTAAAAATTATTATAGTAATAATCATGTCGGCCCCTTTAAGAACTCGGTTCTTATTGTTGAGCACTTTAAATTTAAAATGAAAGTCGGTCACTTAAGCTTACATGCGCAGATCGTAATGTTATAATCATTAGATCACTCTGGACGGATGTTTTGACATTCAAAAATAAGTGTTTAAATTTCAACGATATTTCTTGCAGTTAAAGTTGGCCGTGTGGTTTGTTTGTTTGCTAATGAAGTCAGAAATAGATTCGTGGCCGATCTTGAATCTCCCGACCGGCAATAATTGCCATCAACTTCCTTTGTTGGAAGAACGTTAACACATTCTCACACTTTCTTCTTCTTCCATTTTTTTTTTTTTAATTCTGGATAATTTCATTTATTTTTATTAGCGCTGTAGCCGTCGATATTGACCCATTTCTCGTACAAAGTCAAAATGCATAAACACGTTTGTATGCATATCGTCTACGCATACACAATCCTAAATAAAAACAAATATTTATATTTTGGATCAATCAGAAAAGCCTCTATATATATTGAAAATTGTGTCTCTGAGAGCTCCCCGAACCCTTTAAAAGCCAGATTTTCCTTCAATAAACCAGTGCATGCGTCACTTGTTATTATAATAATCTACTGAAAATGGGTTTCCTTCGGCACTTACAGTCTAGATATTAAAATGCCAAGTGCATAATTTTCAATCAAATGACTTTTTGGTACATATAATAATGCAGATGCAAAAAAGAAAAAAAATAAGGGGGGGCGATTTTCAGCACACGTACCATAAAATACAACAATAACCCTTCCTTCCAGCGCGGCCGTAGCCGAGATTGAACTCACTACACGAGATTGTAGTGTAATTCATATCTTGTCGGTAGTTGAATACTTGGTGCTTCGCCAGGGCTATCAAGGGTATTTTTTATCGTGACGCCATCACTAGATTGGTTGCCTACCACGGCTTAAGAGAGTCCCATCTACCCTCGAGAGAAGGATAG